>NC_090285.1:54349722-54975277 GCF_037392515.1 Haliotis asinina | reverse complement strand
CTGTTTTTATTCCAAATAGTATTTAAAATTATGTGCAGTGTCTCTTATATTTTGTAGAGTTATATTACCTGTAGATGTATCACTTCTAAATTGTATATTCAGCCAAAAACATAGATTTCATATCTTGAAGTTAACATTACAATGAAGACACAAAATGTTTTTATTCAAAATAGTGTTCAAAATTACCTTTAGAGTCTCTCGCTACTTAACAGCCAGAGACTGGCTGAGGTTAGTAACTGTCAGTTGTGACATCTTATATATTTGGTTTTGGAAAACAAAGTAAATCCTTATCTTATGTTGCTTTCACATACAGTTGTCAAAGTAAATAAGTTACACCATTATGTCTTTACCGGTTACCAACCTTATCAACATCCCTGTAAGGGACTGTCAATACACTTGTTTATCAGTACATCATATTATTTGGGTATATGTATATGTGTGTATTTAGTCTACCACTTGACAAATCATAGCCATGCATGTCCATCGCATGATCTACAGATAAATGACACAGATAAATTTGGTATGTTTTAGTGGATTTATTGTACACTTGACAATGGGGTTTGTGTGTGAGGTGATTAAGGCGCATGTTATCATATTTGCCTGTGATACGAGCTGGGTCATTATGGCTTACTGTGAGAATGTTGTCAGTGTTGTCAGTGAGGTAACAGGTAGAATAAACCACTAGCAGACATCCTGTTCCTTTAATATTTTTATTGTTCATCATGCATTGACAGATTGACTAAGAATTAGGTAATGCTTTAATTGTTTTGATTTGTATGTGTGAAGCCAGATTGGTTTATCTAACAGATGGAACTTATGTAAATTTTTCAGTAGTGTAATAATAGTTATAAAATTTAAAATATTTTATCATGAAATTACATCATTTACATCTGAGAACAGTTGGAGTAGTTTTTTTTTTGTGAGTGAGTGGATTTAGGTAAATGGAATCAGGCAACGCTCTTCCCAGCCAAAGTTGACAAGATCTGGTTTTACGTTGCAGACTATCATATCAGCAGTGAATAAAGGTCCCTGTCAAAATACTTGTGTTGAAAATTAAATATTTAGGACTTATATTATCAGAAGAATGAAAATATCAGCAATGACCCTCCACAATACCTAACCCTCACCAAATCTTCTCCCAACCCTACCTACCCCTACCCCACCTCATACTCTGAATTTGTAACACTCCAGAGAACTCATAAACACATCCAGATTTATGTTCAAATAGCTGGAATTCATCTAGCAAGAACCAAACAAGTGGAAAGGACATTTTGCAAGCAGCAATTTGTTTTCTCCAACTGACAAACAGCATGAGACAGATACCATGTTAGTTATCGCGAACCTGTGTGGGTGTTCTACTTGGCCCGTATTCATTAATGTAGGTACAGCCATCTTTGATCCAATACAGTGTCAGTTGACATGGTCAATAGTCCTTGATGGACACAGTGAAGTGAGTGATTGTCACTCTGTATCATCTGTCATGGGTCAGGAGGTGGGATTAATATTAGAGAACTTGTATTTTTATTATTCAAGTATACCTGTTTCTGAAATAATACTGACACTATTGATTTTGAGTTTGCATATTTGTGTGGGTATGTGAATGCTTGCCATAAAGTCATTTATACATTATTCAATGTTGAATACCTATGGAGGATAGATGCATTTCCGTGTAAGGGGATGGCTGGAATAATGCAAGATGTGATCTTGTAAACAAGACGGATACTTGTCAGTGTGCAGTTTCAGTTCCTTTGCTAATCAGTGACATCATTCCCAGAAGTGACATTGATAACCCATCTCAGTGGTGCAAACATTTACCTGTTGTATATATTTAGTAACCATGCTGACCCCGGTATTTGCAATACCTATGCTGACTCCAAATACCTGTAATACCAAAGCTGACATCAAATACCTGTAATACCTATGCTGACAACAAATACCTGTAATACCAATGTTGACCCCAAATACCTGTAATACCTATGCTGACATCAAATACCTGTAATACCTATGCTGACACCAAATACCTGTAATATCTATGCTGACATCAAATACCTGTAATATCTATGCTGACATCAAATACCTGTAATACCTATGCTGACATCAAATACCTGTAATATCTATGCTGACATCAAATACCTGTAATACCTGTGCTTTCAGCAAATACCTGTAATACCTATGCTGCCCCAGTATCTGTAATACCTATGCTGCCCCAGTATCTGTAATACCTATGCTGACCCCAAATACCTGTAATGCCTATGCTAACACCAAATACCTGTAATACCTATGCTGACACCAAATACCTGTAATACCTATGCTGACACCAAATACCTGTAATACCTATGCTGACACCAAATACCTGTAATACCAATGTTGACCCCAAATACCTGTAATACCTATGCTGACATCAAATACCTGTAATACCTATGCTGACACCAAATACCTGTAATATCTATGCTGACATCAAATACCTGTAATACCTATGCTGACATCAAATACCTATAATATCTATGCTGACATCAAATACCTGTAATACCTATGCTGACATCAAATACCTGTAATATCTATGCTGACATCAAATACCTGTAATACCTGTGCTTTCAGCAAATACCTGTAATACCTATGCTGCCCCAGTGTCTGTAATACCTATGCTGCCCCAGGATCTGTAATACCTATGCTGCCCCAGTATCTGTAATACCTATGTTGACCCCAAATACCTGTAATGCCTATGTTGACACCAAATACCTGTAATACCTATGCTGACACCAAATACCTGTAATACCTATGCTGACACCAAATACCTGTAATACCTATGCTGACACCAAATACCTGTAATACCTGTGCTTTCAGCAAATACCTGTAATACCTATGCTGACCCCAAATACCCGTAATGCCTATGCTGACACCAAATACCTGTAATACCTATGCTGACACCAAATACCTGTAATATCTATGCTGACACCAAATACCTGTAATGCCTATGCTGACACCAAATACCTGTAATACCTATGCTGACACCAAATACCTGTAATACCTATGCTGACACCAAATACCTGTAATACCTATGCTGACACCAAATACCTGTAATACCTATGCTGACCCCAAATACCTGTAATGCCTATGCTGACACCAAATACCTGTAATACCTATGCTGACACCAAATACCTGTAATATCTATGCTGACATCAAATACCTGTAATACCTATGCTGACACCAAATACCTGTAATATCTATGCTGACATCAAATACCTGTAATACCTATGCTGACACCAAATACCTGTAATACCTATGCTGACACCAAATACCTGTAATACCTATGCTGACACCAAATACCTGTAATACCTATGCTGACCCCAAATACCTGTAATGCCTATGCTGACACCAAATACCTGTAATACCAATGCTGACACCAAATACCTGTAATACCTATGCTGACACCAAATACCTGTAATATCTATGCTGACATCAAATACCTGTAATACCTATGCTGACCCCAAATACCTGTAATATCTATGCTGACATCAAATACCTGTAATACCTATGCTGACACCAAATACCTGTAATACCTATGCTGACACCAAATACCTGTAATACCTATGCTGACACCAAATACCTGTAATATCTATGCTGACATCAAATACCTGTAATATCTATGCTGACATCAAATACCTGTAATACCTGTGCTTTCAGCAAATACCTGTAATACCTATGCTGCCCTAGTATCTGTAATACCTATGCTGACCCCAAATACCTGTAATACCTATGTTGACCCCAAATACCTGTAACATGTGCTGACCCCAAATACTTGTAATGCCTATGCTGACATCAAATACCTGTAATCCCTGTGCTTTCAGCAAATACTTGTAATACCTATGCTGCCCTAGTATCTGTAATACCTATGCTGACCCCAAATACCTGTAATACCTATGTTGACCCCAAATACCTGTAACATGTGCTGACAGCAAATACCTGTAATACCTATGCTGCCCTAGTATCTGTAATACCTATGCTGACCCCAAATACCTGTAATACCTATGTTGACCCCAAATACCTGTAACATGTGCTGACAGCAAATACCTGTAATACCTATGCTGACCCCAAATACCTGTAATACCTATGTTGACCCCAAATACCTGTAACATGTGCTGACAGCAAATACCTGTAATACCTATGCTGACCCCAAATACCTGTAACGTGCTGACCCAAATACCTGTAATGCCTATGCTGACATCAAATACCTGTAATACCTGTGCTTTCAGCAAATACTTGTAATACCTATGCTGCCCTAGTATCTGTAATACCTATGCTGACCCCAAATACCTGTAATACCTATGTTGACCCCAAATACCTGTAACATGTGCTGACAGCAAATACCTGTAATACCTATGTTGACCCCAAATACCTGTAACGTGCTGACCCAAATACCTGTAATGCCTATGCTGACATCAAATACCTGTAATACCTGTGCTTTCAGCAAATACTTGTAATACCTATGCTGCCCTAGTATCTGTAATACCTATGCTGACCCCAAATACCTGTAATGCCTATGCTGACATCAAATACCTGTAATACCTATGCTGCCCTAGTATCTGTAATACCTATGCTGACCCCAAATACCTGTAATGCCTATGCTGACAGCAAATACCTGTAATACCTATGCTGCCCTAGTATCTGTAATACCTATGCTGACCCCAAATACCTGTAATACCTATGTTGACCCCAAATACCTGTAACATGTGCTGACAGCAAATACCTGTAATACCTATGCTGACTACAGTATCAGTAATGACTATACCAGCCACAATACCAGTAATGCCTACACCACCTCCATCTGTAGTACCCATACAAGCTCTGATACCTGTAGTACCTATGCCAACCCTATCAGGCTGAATCTATTTGCACTCTCTCAATCTGCTTGTCATAGTCTCAAACGTTTTTTTTGTTCAGATAACGGGTGTTAACCCAAATTACCTGAATGGTTATAATCATCTGTTTGTAACTGTAAGCTATTAAAATGATATTTTCAGCTTGTATGAGTAAAATGTCAGTGCATGAACTAGCAAGTTATTGTTCCCATAGCGACCTCTCCTTATATCACCTGTCTTTTACCTCGGATAATCATACTGCTATCTACAGGTCAGTGAAAGTATGACTGCAGGGAGTTGCCCCGAATCAAGTCATTAACGTCAGCTCTGTTTGCATGTGAAGATTTAATTGAGTGTAAGACATGCGATTTTTTGCTTCGTTGTGTATGATGTCAGTATGCGAAGTAGCAACTTATATGTGTAAGATTCCATATTGACGATGTGATGCTACACTTCACTGCTTGCATTCATATGAGATTTACCTACCAGTTACTCAGCTGCTATAAATCTTATATCAAATACATGTTAACAGGGTTAGGACACTATAGCAGGGATCTACCTGTTTATGGGGAAATGTTTAGCAGTACTACCTGTTCTGTGTGGTACTTGGGAAGTTTAAGGTATGATATGCAGGAACATTGAAGAGAGCTTGCTGAGTGAAATTGTTACATGTGTGCATGTTTTTTAATGGATAATTGTAGTCATAGTTATTTTGATGTGTGTTTAATTTTTGCACTTTCAGTGCAAAAGGATTGTGTGTAAATAATTATATCAATCGAAATATTCTTCATCAAGTCATGACAAATACTCAAGTAGGAACAACATGCAATTTATACACAGCAAACACTACTTTGTGATTTCTATGTGTAATAATCGTAAGTACTTCTTTTGTATTCAGTCTTCCTTAATTTGTTGTCAGTTGATCTCACATATGGGACAGGTGTTGTCATGTTGACACAAGTATAATCCCACCTCTCTCTCTTTCTCTTTGTTATAGTAAACATGATTCAATTATGATGACTAGCTTGGATCATTGGTTGCAAAAGCTTTTTGATGATACCATCACCCAGGTGTTTGAAATTTGTGAAAAGAACAACTGTGCTAACAGGTCTTTTATGAATGTTCCACAAAAATTGCACCTAGTGAATTACCTGTGTATGGATGTCAAGTTCGGTAATCGATTCATTGAGAATGTATCCCAGTAGCCTATATATGTCAGCTGTTGCTGATTAGGGGACAGCCTAAATGCCAATACCCAGTATATGTCAGCTGTTGCTGATTAGGGGACAGCTTAGATCCCCAATACCCTATGTATGTCAGCTGTTGCTGATTAGGGGACAGCTTAGATCCCCAGTACCCCATATATGTCAGCTGTTGGCGATTAGGGGACAGACATTAGATCTCCAGTACCCTATGTATGTCAGCTGTTAGGGATTAGGGGACAGACATTAGATCCCCAGTACCCCATATATGTCAGCTGTTGGGGATTAGGAGACAGTTTGGATCCCCAGTACCCGATATATATCAGTTGTTGGGGATTAGGAGACAGTTTAGATCCCCAGTACCCGATATATATCAGTTGTTGGGGATTAGGAGACAGTTTAGATCCCCAGTACCCTATGTATGTCAGCTGTTAGGGATTAGGAGACAGTTTAGATCCCCAGTACCCTATGTATGTCAGCTGTTACGGATTAGGGGACAGACATTAGATCCCCAGTACCCTATGTATGTCAGCTGTTAGGGATTAGGGGACAGACATTAGATCCCCAGTACCCCATATATGTCAGCTGTTGGGGATGAGGAGACAGTTTAGATCCCCAGTACCCCATATATGTCAGCTGTTGGGGATTAGGTTACAACTTAGATGCCCAGTACCCTATGTATGTCAGCTGTTGGGGATGAGGAGACAGTTTAGATCCCCAGTACCCCATATATGTCAGCTGTTGGGGATGAGGAGACAGTTTAGATCCCCAGTACCCCATATATGTCAGCTGTTGGGGATGAGGAGACAGCTTAGATCCCCAATACCCGATATATGTCAGTTGTTGGGGATGAGGAGACAGTTTAGATCCCCAGTACCCCATATATGTCAGCTGTTGGGGATTAGGAGACAGTTTAGATCCCCAGTACCCTATGTATGTCAGCTGTTGGGGATTAGGGGACAGACATTAGATCCCCAGTACCCCATATATGTCAGCTGTTGGGGATTAGGTTACAACTTAGATGCCCAGTACCCTATGTATGTCAGCTGTTGTGGATTAGGTTACAGTTTGGATGCTGAGTACCCTATGTATGTCAGCTGTTGTGGATTAGGTTACAGCAGAGATACCCATTGGCAATGGGAACAATTAGGGGTCTGGTGTACTCACTCACCTGTTTCATTTTTCATTCAAAATGTATTTTATGTTTCAGGCACACTGTCCACTACTGGTCACTCCACCAACTTTGTCTTCACCGTGGAGCTGCCTAGTGACAAGAATGCCAGACACTGGATAAAACAGGGCGTGGCCTTGCTGTGTGCCCTCAACTACTGAATCACTTAGTGCACTCTGCGCTGTCACTCATCAGAGCACTATTTGAACTGTCTATTTATGCAGTTTACTAGTAAATTTCAGTATGTGCTTTTCCCCCATCTGTGATATGATTTTTAATGTGCATGAAATAAATTAAATATTCATTGAAATTGGAAATAATTTAGAGGTCTATTTATGGTAATCTGCTGTGAAGTGCTATATTGTATTTTGCAAACAATTGTGATAATTTTCACAATATTTCTGATCAGTATGAATCATTGCTATGCAGAAAGACACACTTGGACAACACATTCAACAGCATTATATGGCCACACCTAGACGGATGCTACCCACAGTCACATGAGGTCATGGTTCAGCTAGCAGAAACTATTTTGTGAACTGTGCAGGTTGAGTGACTGTGTGCCAGGCTAATGCACAAATACAAATTGAAAGAAAACACCATTCTAAATTTTATTTCGTATTTTAATCTTTATTTCCCATTTAGGTTAGATATACCACGAATAAAAATCTTCAAATTAAATTTTTGTGGTTTATGTATGAATAACGTTACATGGTCTGCTTATCTGAAATATAGGGAGTGTGTGAAATGCCTGTGTTTTTGAAAACGTCCTGGTTGTGTTTTGGCTGTTAAGGCTATGGGTGTAAAATGTGATAGGGAGTAAATGATATAAAGCAGGTGCTTGTGAGGGACAAAAGCTGATGAATAATGGAAGAACTAAGGTCATCTAAACTCAAGCAGCATCTGCAACATTGTCACAAGCAAGCTGTTCTTTTTAACTGTCTTGGTGTTTCTAGAAAACCGCATGGTTGAGAAAACACGAATGAGTCACTCATTGAGTTCCTGCTTGTGTCGGGAATGAATGGTCAGTGTTGGGAAAGGGTCATTTTCATGCCACAGTTGTGGATAATACATGGCTAATACATGGCAGAAGAGATTTAAGGACAATCTGTTAACCTCTCTGGGTAATATCTATAGGGCTTTTTGGCTGCTGGGACAAGCTGACCTCATTACAAACAGCTGTGGTGTAGTGGTCAATGGTGGTCACTCCAACCACCCATCAGCCTTTAGTCCTTTTGGCCAGTATTGACTTATCTTGATAAAGGCTTCATGTGTTATGAACCCAGGTGCACCCCAGCTAAAGCGATGTTGACAAAACCATTGATTGTAACATATTGCTCTGAAGTTGATATTTGTTTCTGAGGCTTGAAATCATTTAAAAAAGCCTGTTATGTACTTGTTGATTCTGAAAGTATTATTTACAAGACTTTTACTGTTTTTCAGTACATCTTAAAATTTTAGCATTAAATGCACATGATTTTTAAAGAGATGCTGTTTCACCTTCCAACTTGTTTATGTCTTTTGGATTTTCAGCATTACAAAACTGCAGCATGATGTTTATGATGAATTTTATCTGAGGTTTTTTCTAAACTGCTGATACAGTGATTATTAATTTACTTCAAAACCTGAAATTTTGGATTTAATGGTGTGGAATATTAAGTGTTTCTTCCTTACATTCACACATATGGATTCAGTTGTGTATGTCATCAGCTGTCGTTGTTTATCTATATCAGATGATTGACAGCAGAGTGACATGTGTTACTTATCAATATCCTCACGGCCAGACAGTATTAGGGTATTGATCTCCTCACAACTACTCAGCTTAATCAAAGAAACACAAATACACTGTGATCAATCGATTTGATTTGACATCAGTTGTGTTTTTTCAGTTTTATATTAAAAAACTTGTTCGTATTTGATTATTAAGAAGGGTTGTTGTGTCTTGTTGTATTGATCTGAATGAATATTCCGTCTATGCACAAATGTTTGTAATCACAATTCATGCTGAAAATTGTAACAATATTTTGTTAGTTCTGTGATGTTTGTAAATGGCAAGGGTGTAGTTGACCCATTGTGATGACTAAAGACAAACAAGGTCTGACAGTATTATCATTCCGTCCAAGTGGAACATTTGTATTTCACGTGGAAATATTCCTATAAAGTTGTATGTTTACACAACCAGCCCACAGGTAGGGTACAAACTGTATTTTTGTTGACCCAATAAAAAATGAGATCACCATATAGTCATTATTCTCTGTTTTTGGTGGAAAGAATTTTAGAATTTTTGCTATACAGTTTCCATGGTGATTTGTGTCCAGTGGTTTCCAAGCAGAATAGATCTTACTCTTGCTCCAAGGCTGTCCTGAATGTTAAGCCCATGGGTGTATAGTAATTCCATCCCTTAAAGAAACATGCTTAAATTAGTGGACAGTACCCCAGTCTGTTATTTAGATATTTGTGAGAAATTATCATTTGAACTATTAAATTTTACCTCAGATTCTTGTGTAAGTCGAAATAGATGTCTACAAGTACTGTACAATGTGACATATTTTCAACAGTAAGGGAAATGTCTTGGACGTGTATCGAGCAGGGCTTTCCTCCTCAGTAAGTTGAGACACTGTGATATTACTGAAATACTTCGTATTTGAGACAACATGAAAGTCTGACGTGGAGACTGCAAGAGAAAAAATATTCTTTTCCCATTAACATTTGGTATCTGGATATAAGGTAAACATTTTATGGCATCCAATTTGAAGCACTGCATCATCCAGAATACCATATTACATATCAAAGTGTGTTGGCACGTTTATCGCTTGGAGGAACTGGTTCCTGGTAGTACTGCAGTACAATTTCCATAACATTTTAACTAAAGACAATTCCTTCAGTCATTATTTTACACAGAACCAAGGGCAGAACATTACATATGTTGTACCACTAGGACCTATTGCACAAGGTGCTCTTGGTGCTATGATCGTAAATCACTCACTCAAACAAAAACTTAAGATGGCCATAGGGCTGTGCTGACTTTGTCTGTCCTACATTTAACAAAGATGGGGGAAATTTCAGAATATTTAGCTGAAAAAAGCCCCAAATTAGTCGTGGAGTTTTATAGGATCCCGATGTTTAGGACAGGTCAACAGGGAGGATGATGGAAATACAAGAGTAAAGAGTGTTATCACCATTGTTTGTTGTGTTATAACAAAAACTTTCAGTCCATCCAGGTCAAGGTGTAATGTTGCAGTTTAAAGTGTAAAACCCAAGTCTTACCTTTACTAATGGTTTCTGTATGCCTCATTTCTGAATGATTTATGTTTTAGAATGCAGACCCTTGAATAAAACAACTATCCTGAAGACGTTTGCTCATATTTTAGCATATGGAGAAACAGCAAACACCAATGAATCGATATCTTATACGCTGGAATTGTATTTGCATCAATTTGTATTTGTCAAAAGGGAGCAGTCATTTTCAATTCATTTTGCACAATAAGCACCAGATGATTCATAGGTTATTATGAATAGTTTTTAAAAGATTTTTAAAACTGCCTATGTTTTAGTGTTTCACAGGGGCACTACCCATGGATCTAAAGTAGAACTGATCTAAATGAATGAAAGGTAGCATGGGTTTTACTGTTTCACAGAGGCACTTCACTACCCATGGATCAGTGGATCCAAAGTAAAACTGATCTGAAAGGATTAAAGTCAACATAAGTTTTACTGTTTCACAGAGGCACTACCCATGGATCCAAAGTTAAACTGGTCTGAAAGGATAACAGGCAGCATGGGTTTTACTGTTTCAGCGACGCACTTCACTACCCATGGATCTGTGGATCCGAAGTAGAACTGATCTGAAGGGTGAAAATGGCATAGGTTTTACAGTTTTACAGAGACACTACCCATGGATCCAAAGTAAAACTGATACAACATGTACAGGTAATACTGCTGATGTAGTCACAAATCTACAAGTTCTTACTGATGGGGAAAGGGTTTTCTCGCTTCTGTTTATCCGTAGTAGACTGAACAACATGCAATTCATTATCTTTCAGTCTGAAACTTACACTTATAAAATGACTGCCTCGGCTGTAATGGACGTCATAGCCTATTGTATTTCATCGGAGTCCCTTTCAAGGTTTTACAGAATCAATTGAGTCAATATCATAACCAGCGTATATTATATTTTGTTCTTTCCTGCTACGGAATATTTCCATATAGTCACAATTGCATCATAGCAGAATAATGCACTATAGGCGTAGTACACTGGAGTTAAGTACAGTTGTATAGTACAGCGATGTACAGAACGTTTGTCATTCACAGAGTATGTTCAATATTTTTTATTCATACACTTTTGATGTTATAGTATAAAATGACAATAGAAGCAGTAAACGGATTGTTGAGCTGTGAATACATTGCTTGTCCCGGTCGGTATTACGTATGTATGACAGTATCGATCTCTAATGACGAAGAACAGCTGACGAAATGTCTCTTGTGAATTTCGCTAGTGAAGAATTCAACGACCCCGGAAGAATGTCATAAATAATGTTGGGTTTACAAGATACTGACATTATTCGTTGCTATGAATTCCTACAGAGCTCAACTGATGTCACAGCTTTCGGGGGTCAGTCGAATCTACGCAAGTGTCCTTAACGGAAATAGAAGCGAGAAGGATTGATGCGGGCATAATTTAAACGCCAATATTCTCCCCTAAAGTACTAGGTCGGTAACACGTGCGCCATTCATTGTTGACAAGTGGCAGCAATTTCTCAGCCACCCTTCTCCACCAACCCAGAGCATCAGCTTGTTTAGCTTGTCTAATAGCTATGACACGTGTGATCAATACTTTAATATTCAATGCAGGTTTTCAGCCCCCACTTCCACCTCATGGGGCTGGTATGGCATTTTTAATTCGGAAAATAATAGGTTTGGCTTGAATGCTGTCAAAATTGCAGTGATATCAGTCTGTTGTAATAATAGCCGTAGATTAAATGGTCGTCACTCGCTTGTGCCAAATTGTTCCACTATCCTAGGGTTAGGGTTGATATGAATTATTGAAGGCCGTTTGTTTGAGAATAGCATGCGAATACTCTAATCGCTTCCTCAAACAATTGGCTTGGCGCCCGGCATTATTGTCGATTTAAGTTCAGGTTGTTAACGGTAAACGGGTACTAATGACTTAGACAAAAGAAATTATGGATTTTTTCCCTTTGGTCGAATTCGTAGCTATGAATATTTCTATTTTATGATCAAACATATATTGGTAGCACTATTGGTACCAATAAATGGTAGAGCACAATAGTACATCCACAATCAATGACGGAATATAGTCACACGAGTTTCTGAGGAAGATTGCATGCAGTCTAAAAAAAATAACAATCCTCATGACGAAAAAATATCAGTTTGAAAAATATCAGTTTTGATAAACTATGTCGACATAAACTAGGAATATTAGATAGGAAAACAGCTGCTGGTGAGTCAGCACTTCGTGATAGCAACTTATATGTCAGTGTTTATTGTATCATTGAATGTTTTAATGAATACCGGCCTATCTGGTATATTGTGACATGCAATAATATTATGCAAATATCTGCATCTGTAAACTGCATGGAGATTATGTCGGATGTATCAGCACAGGACAATGAACGATGGTAAAAGCAGAGCGGTAGAATACAGATGAATGTCAGATACTAAAAGCAGTGAACAAAATATATTGCTTATTAAAAGCAGAGAAGTATCAATACAGATCGTAAAAGTAAAAACAGTAAATATGTGAGATATTCAAATAGACCAACAGGGCACCATGAAAGACAGTAAAAGCAGAGCAGAACAGTACCAATGAATGTGAGTAAAAGCAGAGGCATAAAGTACCAATGAATGTCAGTAAAAGCAGAGGCGTGAAGTACCAATGAATGTGAGTAAAAGCAGAGCAGAACAGTATCCATGGATGTGAGTAAAAGCAGAGGCGTGAAGTACCAATGAATGTGAGTAAAAGCAGAGGTGTGAAGTACCAATGAATGTGAGTAAAAGCAGAGACCTGAAGTACCAATGTATGTCAATGAAAACAGAGACGTGAAGTACCAATGGATGGGAGTAAAAGCACTGCAGGACGGTGCCAGTGCAAAGTGACGAGCAAAAAAAGTAGAAAGTACACAGGTGTAATTGTTGCTGCCATCTCGAAAACGAGAACAGGTCACAGGAATGACACACATAGGTGCTTCCAACAGTCATGCTGCAATGGCATTGTGTTGCACAAGACAAACCAATATTCAATTGTTTAACCGTTTCAGTATGACAGGCCAGATATTTGATGGACTCCCCAGAGTCACAACTGTGACGTCAACATCAGCTACATCATTGGGACATCGCGTGACAAGACGACTTCATGCTGCTCACATACGGGCCTACCGACCGCTGCGTGGAATGACCTTGACCTTCCAGTACCGTAGGAACCGTCTGCAGTGGTCATCACTAAATCGCTGTCGCAGAATAAACACTTGTTTCGCAATGTGCTTCAACATGCATTTTCCATTTCATCAAAAGGTTTTGCCAGTTTCATCTTATTGGAAGAAACGCAACCTGTAAACTTTCTTTTGTTCATCAGTTTATGTCAGTAAAAGTAGAACTGTACCAGTGATTGTTTGTAAAAGCAGAAATGTATCAATGAATGTCAGTAAAAGCAGAGGTGTGCCACTAAATGTCAGTGAAAGCAGAGGTGTACCACTGAATGTCAATAAAAGCAGAACTGTATCAGTGAATGTGAGTAAAAGCAGAGGTGTACCACTGAATGGCTGTAAAGGCAGAACTGTATCAATGAATGTCAATAAAAGCAGAGACGTACCACTGAATGTCAATAAAAGCAGAACTGTATCAATAAATGTGAGTAAAAGCAGAGGTGTACCACTGAATGTCTGTAAAGACAGAACTGTATCAATGAATGCCAATAAAAGCAGAGACGTACGACTGAATGTCAATAAAAGCAGAACTGTATTAATGAATGTGAGTAAAAGCATAGACGTACCACTGAATGTCAGTAAAAGCAGAACTGTATCAATGAATGTGAGTAAAAGCAGAGACGTACCACTGAATGTCAGTAAAAGCAGAAATGTATCAATGAATGTGAGTAAAAGCAGAGGTGTACCACTGAATGTCAGCAAAAGCAGAAGTGTATCAATGAATGTGAGTAAAAGCAGAGGTGTACCACTGAATGTCTGTAAAAGTGAAGACCTACTGTACCAATGTCTATGTTTACCGTACACACGACAGAACATAGCTTCTGTAACGAAATATTTCAAACAAAGGTTGCTATGAATGATATCTGATGACCACAGGTGTAACCTGCACATGCAGTCATGTCCAGTAGTGTCATCTACATGTTCTGCGCACGTTTACGTAAGGAGGCCGCGTCAAGGTCGAAGAAACTTGGCCTGACACTGACTGCAAGTAATCCTCTCCGCCAGCCGATCGTGCTGTGGTGGCATTAAGACGGTATACTCTGGTCTGTCACGGATCCGTCCATAAATACGACATAATTCAGGTGCATGGCATTCAGGAAGGCATTGCACGATGTCTGTGACGTCACGGCTGTAACGGTTTCAGGGAGCGAGACTTAATTCTTGGAATGAAAATGTGTCGTTACGTAGTTCTGCATTGAGAGGTGTGTAGAATATTGAACACTTTTCACTTGGTTTTGGAGCGATGGTTCTTAACTTCGTCTGAAAGAAAAGTTCCATCCCCAACTTAACCTAAGTCGATCCTGCTTATTCGTGTAGGCAGTGCTTACATCGACTTGGTCCGTTTCGGGTAAGTCTAAATATGTCTTCACTAAGCTATGTTTGGCACGACAGACGACTAAACGGATGGAGTGGTGGGGCTTACTCCATCCAAGCTGTGTAGTTCGATACTCATAATGTCAATCACTGGATTGTCTGGCACCTTCGATCATACACATATCCGGCCATATAGCTGGGATGGTACTAAGTTGTGCGTCAAAACGTAAAGCAAATATAACGTGAAACAGGCAAAAGGCATACTCCAGCAATATCAGATCCCTCTGCCGAGGCTTGAAAAGACCAATAGTAACTAAAAGCAAGAGCAGACGACACAAACTAATAGGTCCACACACAATCAGATTGGCCATGGGATCCATTTTTATCTATTCTTACAAGAAATGTAAATTTGGCCCAAACAATCCCCTCTGTGGAATCAGTATGTAGAGGGGTGCGGTGGTGTAGCCTAGCGGTTAACGCGTCCACCCACCACGTCCAAGAGTAAAACTACACTCACTCACTCACTCGATCACTCGATCACTCACTCACTCACTCACTCACTCACTCACTCAAGGACGTGGCTAGTGGGCGCTCCTAGCAATATTCCAGCAATATCACGGCTGGGGACACCAGAAAGGGGCTTTACGCATTGTACCCACGTGGGGAATCGAACCCAGGTCTTCCACTTGTCCACGTGAACTTGCTAAAAATGATACTAGACTCATTCACTCAAGATGTGGATATACAGTTCAACGTCAGTGGTCGGCATCAGCCCGGACAACATCAGTTTGGTTCTGTATCTGGATGGGATATCCATGTTGAACTGTGTGTGTCTCCAGTTGGCTGATACACAGACAGGCAATTCATTCCTTAAAGATTTGAAATACATTAATATCACAAGTGTCAGAAATACACTATCATGTGTATCTCTGTTTGTTGTCTAACGACGCACTCAGGAATGTTCTAGTTGGATGACGGTGGTTTGTTAATAACTGAGTGTAGACTAGACAATCTAGTGATCAAACGCATAAACATCTGCGCAGTTAGGTCACCAGGTCAGCAAGCCTTACTACCCGATCCGGTGGTCGCCTCTTACGACAAGCATAGGATGCTGAAGGACAGTTCTAGCCCCCATCTTCAAACTCACACATGAAAACATATGACTTATCTATCTTTAATTATTTTAGAACGACCGCCGGAAGTAACGAATGTTACGAACGATAGAGTCTGTTTTGTACGTTCCATGTAACAGGACAACGTTCACTCACGCGCATGGACGATGTTGTGCCTGTAGTGTCGACATGAAACATTCCGGCACATGTGCCGAAAAGAAACGCTTTTAAAAACAACAACGCGAATCTATCACAACATAGATTTTAGAGATTGTGAAATTTGTCAGTTTTATGATGCTAATCGTGTAAAGAAAGGTATTTAACACAGTTATTTGGGAGTGTGTCATTCACGGTCTGATGCCTTGCAGTCACGATCCAGTCGTTGCCCTTAGTCCCATATGTAAATTGTGCCGCTGTCTCGAGTAATGAGTGTTAATATCCAGCACCAGTCAGATAAACTTCATGAAAGACAGACACAGTCAAACACACTGTTCACAGACTACCGTACAGTCTCTGAAAACGTATTTTTTTACAGAAACAAATAATTGCACTAATATTGAAGCAGAGGCTAATGTCCAAGTAACTTTATACAGGCGAATGTCCAAGTAACTTTGTACAGGCTAATGTCCAAGTAACTTTATACAGGCTAATGTCCAAGTAACTTTATACAGGCTAATGTCCAAGTAAGTTTATACAGGCTAATGTCCAAGTAACTTTATACAGGCTAATGTCCAAGTAACTTTGTACAGGCTAATGTCCAAGTAACTTTATACAGGCTAATGTCCAAGTAACTTTATACAGGCTAATGTCCAAGTAAGTTTATACAGGCTAATGTCCAAGTAACTTTATACAGGCTAATGTCCAAGTAAGTTTATACAGGCTAATGTCCAAGTAACTTTATACAGGCTAATGTCCAAGTAACTTTGTACAGGTTAATGTCCAAGTAACTCTCCATTCATGAAATGATGGAACTGGGACCCCACAGTGGCCGAGGCACATTATTTTTAAGGAATACATAGTCACGGGGATCTTACACTACCTAAATTACATTTAAAATATTAGTAATACCATAAGCCAAACGCAATGGAAAGAGTACGAACTATCAAGGTTCCTGAAAAATAACCGAGCGAGCAGACAATGGAATGACGTCACAAATGTAATTTAAAAAGTCTCAATGAGCTCGGACTTGAAGCAATCGGAACTTGCATTGATGTAAAACTGATGGGCGGAAGGGACTGTTGGTAAAGGGTTTTAATCAACCCCGTAGAGCTTAATTCCTCATCAGTGTTAAAGCTAAGGAGTTGTACATACCGGTGTATGCCTTGCTAAACAAATAAATCCCGAGTCCCAGTTGGGCTAATTAACACCGTTGTTCATATGAAGAGCTATTGTTGGAAGCACGGTCTTGCAGGGTTTCATATATGTATCCATGATTGTAGCCCAGTACTCTCTTCGGACGGGCTGTCCACGTTATAGCTGGTCACCACCCCCATATGAATGTATCAACTTCTTCATGTAAGAGCCTTCTATGACACGGGCAGGTGATGTTGTGGGCAGTTCTTCACACCCACACCCACCCACACCTTTCCACTGTCGTAAACCTCGGTAGGGAGTTCCAACCAACTCAGCGCTGACTGCTTTCTATAACGGCATCCTGGCCCTCGCTGGAATCAAAACGATAATAAATGTAGACTTTTGAATGACTGGTTTTTGGTATTTAATCTAATTTGAGAAATTAATAAATCATATTTAGTTATAGTCAGTTAATACATCATTTTTCAGTTATAGTCAGTGGACGTCACCTGTCTGTGGCATGGCCTGATGTCACTGCCTCCACTGTCAGTTGATGTCACCTGTCTGTGGCATGGCCTGATGTCACTGCCTCCATAGTCAGTGGACGTCACCTGTCTGTGGTATGGCCTGATGTCACTGCCTCCATAGTCAGTGGACGTCACCTGTCTGTGGCATGGCCTGATGTCACTGCCTCCACTGTCAGTTGATGTCACCTGTCTGTGGTATGGCCTGATGTCACTGCCTCCATAGTCAGTGGACGTCACCTGTCTGTGGCATGGCCTGATGTCACTGCCTTCATAGTCAGTGGACGTCACCTGTCTGTGGCATGGCCTGGTGTCACTGCCTTCATAGCCAGTTGATGTTACCTGTCTGTGGCATGGCCTGATGTCACTTATTCCAAACTCCTTGTGTCACCTGTCTGAGATATCAATCAAGATGGTTTCACTGACTACACAGCGAGTGGATGTCAGTCACAAACTACCAGTAACACACTACCGCCTATTTTCGCACATCTTGCGTACCACCTGTCTGTGATCTAGCCGGTATGGCATATTTTACAGAAAATAATGACTAGGACCCAAGAGGATTGTATTAATTTTGCAGTGATTTTGACTAGACACTTATAGAATTGCACGAGCTGTTTTGGATATGTTTGTTTCAGGGTGTGTATGACGAAGTAGCAGGAACCAACAGAGCCCTGGGAACTATCGGCTACTCTGTCACGGCGTCTAGGTAAGAGAAAGTACACCTGGATACGGCATTACGATCTTGTCACGGAACAGTGTTAATACGGGCCTGTGTTGCAGCACACAGTCCGTGTTAGATCAAGACCTTGTGTCGAGACAGCGGTTTCACATCTCGTTGAGGCCAAGACGTATCGGGCATATATCAGTATTGGTACTATTGATGTGAAGATAATGCTGGTGACTTCAAGATATACAGGCGATACGGGCACATGGTGTTGAGGTCATGTATGGCACGTTATGGGAACCTTGGCATATTTGTATAATATCATATGTGTAGTCCTGCGTGTATCAACACACCTCCAGACAGCGATTAGAATTACTCGCTCGACCTGATTCCCAAGAGATCTGACCATATGGTTCGGTATTTCTGTATGGAATGACTCACAGTGACATACCCTGGAGACCTGGTTAGAACTGGTCCCAAACGTGCCTGTGTTGTTATGTCGAGCTACTGGATTGCAGTTTTATTGGTGTATTGTTTGAATAATTCGGCAATATTTCAGTTATAGAAAGAAGTTATATAACGGAGGTCTGCAAATAATCGAGGTTGGACCAAATGATCCAGTGATCAACAGTATTAGCCTCGATTTGTGTCAACATGTGTCAACCAAGTCAGCGAACCTGACAACCCGATCCCGTTAGTCGCCTTTTACGACCAGTTCTAACGCGGATCTTTATTGTGGTGTATATTTCGGTCTGGTTGTGTGTCTAACATGTTGACACATCCAGAAGGGGTAAACCTTTGGCCCATGTGTAGTCTGTTCGTTTGTCTAACGCAACGCTCACAGCTATATGAGAGCGGTCTGAAAACGTGTGCATGGATCAGAGAATCCCGTGATTGACATTGATTGTTAATTACATGCCGGCGAACCTGTTAAATGTGTAATTGATATCACTCACTCACTAGTTCATTAAGTACACGCAGATATGCTATCGGATTCCTATTGTGACAGTAAGCTGTAAAAATATAGGTAAACAAGATTATCTACTAAATAGGATTGTAGATAACACGGCTTTCATATCTATATGAAAAGAATGTATTGATTGATTGTATTGATGTCGCTCGACCAAGTGTTGTGGGCAGAACTGTCCCCATTAGAACCACAGTTGTGTCCCCCTGGGGACGGGGTGTGTGTTTATGAGGGTGAGCGCAGCCATTTATTCACTGCGAGTATTGTTTGTGACTCGTGAGGACGTGTTACTTCAGACAAACGATCACAAGGTCTAACGGGATAAGGACACGGTTCTAATACAGATAAAATGAGGCAGATAATAAGATTGGCGACAAAACATTATCGGAATTAAAGCAAGGTGAAATAAAGACTGTAAGAATATATTTAGATTCTTCATGCAAACCTGAACACGTTCTCAGGACTGTGTTCTGACACGAAACGTGTCGAAGATATGCACAGATTTACATTCTCAACGCGTCGATGTCAGGGACTTCGAGACACGCCTAAACAGACTGACAGACCGTTTATTTTACGTTTCTTAAAAAAAAGTAGTTTGGAAAATGGAAATAGGCTAACAAAATTCCTATGAGAATGGTACCTCAAATTTCGGAAATCATAGGGGTAAATGCAGTTATGAAATTATTTGAGGTGCAATCAGTTGCTAAAGATGCAGACAATTTATTATTTCATAATTTTGCCTGTGCAAGAAAGGTGCCTATTGATAATGACAAGGATTTATGGTTGAAACAAATTTGGAATGATGAAGGGTTGACTAACGGTAATACATTGAGAACTTGTCGATAGTTCAAAATGTCTCTTAATACCTCTCCCTATGTGACTAATGTATCAAATGATGAAGAATTTATTGGCAAAGATTATATGTGGCACTTTTCCTTTTGAAATTGAACTCGGCCGCTCTTCGAAACCAAAAACACCCATTAACTGACCGTATTTGTAAACACTGTAACGCTAATAGAATTGAAGACAATGTTCATTTCTGTACATCTGTAACCTTTATGTAGACTTAGGAGCTAATGTTTGGGACCATGCTTCGTTTCCTGATCCAAATCAACGTGTACTGGCTGCTTTAGAACAGACAATATTTTTATTCAGACAACCTATTCAACTCCGTAGCTACTGTTTAAATCTATGTACAGGCGCATGTAATATGACAATGCCTATTCTCATAAGTGTAATATTGATAAATATCAATACGCCATGTAATACGTCAATATTTTCTTTTAATATGTATATATGATTATCGAATGTCCTCGTGTATTTGTAACTCTTGTATGTAACTGAACGTTAAGTGCTTTAATATGTTTGTATATTTTAGCATTCTGGTGTCTAATAGGCCACGTTGGGCGATTGATGTGTATTTTTAACACCATTGTTTTATCATTTTATGTGTGTGTGTGTGTGTGTGTGTGTGTGTGTGTTTTCTTATGCACTGGACACCCGAATAAACCATCTTTCTTCTCTTCTACATCTTTTTCTTCATTAAGTCTCAACAAGTGTACACAATGTATACATTATAAGTTGTTCGCCTGTCACGAGGGGAGTATAACTTCGAGGGCACATCAACCAATGGGCCCGAGGGACCAGTGAACAAAGTACTAATCTTACCGAACCCCTCAACGTTAATTTTGAATTGTTTGAAACAGGGGCATCAGATCGTACGCTTCAGCCAACCTGTGTGAATCAAACGATTCGAATCCTGCATCTTGCCGTTTTCCCCGCAGTTATTGTCTCAGTAAAGTTGCCGCGGTGTAATTCCCCTTTCTAATATTCAAAGGGAGTACATTTGAACGTTTTGTCAAAATTGATTTATTGGCATGAGAGGCAAGTATTTTCGAAGCCATCGCTAGAATTTGCAGATGACACAAGAAAAACAGATATCGAGTTACCCTTTCATCGGTAATTATGGTGCATAATGCGTGATTCAATGTTATTCGAACCCGGGTCTAAACATGTTTAGTAGAGTCTTCACATGTTTCAGCCAGGAGTTGGATCGATAAAATGCTTATCTTGCTAACATGGCTTCGTAGTATTTGCGTGTTTGATCGTAACTGGGTCAAGCTGACAGGACCGTTCCAGAATGCATTGCATCAGCTAGCTTGCATCAGACGTCAGTCATCATTACACGTCAACGTTGTCGACGTTGGCAGCATGCGACACTATCACGCGGTTTGTTAGTGATACAGTTTTCGTCAGATTGATTAGGACAAAATATTGATGGTGATAATTTTATGGTGGACATAGGGGTATATTGATAACAGTTACAAAAATAGCTAATAGTATTAATGATGCATTAACACTTTCGACAAAAAACAAACCATACACGATTTGCATACAGATAACCATGCGTTAAAAAAATATACAAGAAATTTATTCGAAATAGAAATGGTAAAATAAATCAATTTCCAACGAAACTGATTACATATCCAGTGAAATTCGCCCAACATGCATATAATTAGACACCTGTGCCATTTGTAGCAGAAACAACAAAACAAAATAAGATAATATTTCGTTGATTTGATGTTTTACGCCGCAATATTCCAGCTATTGGGCGGCGTTCTGTAAATAATCGAATCTGGGTCAGACAATCCAGTGATCAAGCGTCGAACAAGTTACCGAGTCTGGCCATCCGATGTCGTCTTCCGACAAACATGGGTTGTTGAAGATTTTTTCTAACCCGGAGACCCGTGAAGGTCCCGGGTTGCAATAGGCCTTCAGCAACCCATGCTTGCCATAAAAGGCAACTGACTGTGTTTGTCGTAAGAGGCGACTAATGGGATCGGGTGGTCAGGCTCACTGACTTGGTTGACACATGTCATCGGTTCCCAAATGCGCAGAATGAACCTATGCTTGCCATAAAAGGCGACTATGCTTGTTCTAAGAGGCGACTAACGGGATTGGGTGGTCAGACTCGCTGACATGGTTGACACAAGTCATCAGTTCCCAATTGCGCAGATCGATGCTCATGTTGTTGGTCACTGGATTGTCTGGTCCAGACTATATTATTTACAGACAGCATCCATATAGCTGGAATATTGCTGAGTGCGGTGTAAAACTAAACTCACTCACTCTAACCCGGATCTTCACATGTCAATGTATCAAGGCGTGTCAACTGACAACCAAGAGACACGGTTGACCCAAGCCTTACACTTTCGCCAATCCTGCGAAACTAACTATCACATATGCTGTGCTGACTTACCGAGCATAATTAAGACTAATACATTAAAAAATATTAATATCAACTCCCCGGTAGCACAGCAGATAGCGCGTCAGTCTCATTTTCACATTTTCATGTCAGAGAAAATAATTACCGGACTAATTGGCGTGACTAAGGGAGGCAACTTTGCACTATGAAGAGCGACTTCTGCTCACCATTGCGAACAGAATATAACGGTGAACTTGTATCTATCATCACCTATGTTTAGAAATAACTTTGACAGGTAGCGTAGTTCACCTCAAACATAATTCGTGCAAAATTCAAAACATTTTCTTTTACAAACTCAAAATACATCTATGAAAATAGTCACCGAGAGTCAGCACACTCAAAATTAATAAATTACAGACATCTTGGGTCTTCTTTGGTCCATCTCTAATGGTTGGCTACCTTTACCTGTTGATAGTTCTACCATACATAGCTTTGATTAGTCATGTTCGAGTTGAGTGATCCTGATTAACATATGTTGTTTACAATCACAAGGACTCGATCAAGCAGTGTTATTATTCTGATTACAATCAGCGCTAGGGTGCATCCTTCCCGATCACCTGTTGCTTAATAATGTTCATGCTTAAAAAACGGGGACACCAATGGTTATTTCCACCCAATTAGGAAACTTACCTGCAACTTTCATTTGCCATTTACAAATGTTACTCACAAACAAAATTTCCATACGAGCATGGAAAACAGCAGTGTCCTAAATTGTTATGTGATGATAAAACGCCAGTAGCGTCCACACGAATAAACGCAATTCACCTGTGGCACGCTATCGCGGTCCATAATGGTCCATAAATTTTGCATATAAACCTAATCCCTGCTGTATAGGGACCGTGGTGTTTCTCTGGCTGATTACCCATATTCTCACCTATTTTGTGACGTCCCCAGCCGTGATTTTGATGGAATGTTGCCTAAAGCGGCATAAAACAATTCTCAATCACTCACTATGCACGACCGCTTACCAACATGCATGAGGCAATACGGAAAATAAATTTTGTCTCAAACTCCTTACCAACAACAGAGCCTCCCACTCCCCTGACCGGAACTTTCGGTCACCATCGACATGTTCCTACGCCCACTTCCGCCCACCAGTTTCTATCGGCGGCCATCTTGAACCACCAGAAGCCAGGACCTAATCACCTCGAGCTGAAGGAAGACGTTAAAGTTAGGCTCCTCGCGGGGGAGTTTCATGTCCTCTTATCTCAGAAATAGCAGTGTGCAGAAGTTATGACGAGATTGTTAAATATGTTGTCATGGTGATGGCACTTGTCTGGTTTTAAAGTTTCCAAGACTGTCTACAAGAAGTCTCACAAGCACATCGAAAATATTATTATATTGAATCCGGGACATGATGCCAAACTTTAGGGACTCATAAACAACCACACTGTTGAACGTTTCATAAATAAATATATTAATTTGGCAGTTTTGACTGACATCTTTAAATTAGGCAGGAAAGACTTTAGAAGTGGATTTTCCTTTTATCGGAGCCCAAACAAGTTCGATCGTGGCAATTCCCCGTTTTTGTGATCTGTTGGCCTCGGGAAGATTAGATAGAAATATTGGCGGAAACTGGCTAATTTGCTTCCCAGTCTGCAGTTCCGGACGTTGCAGATCAACAAAGGCCACCGGCAGTGAATGTGTGAGTGAATGAGCCAACATACATCTGATCTAAGATAAAGGACAACCTTACACGCGGCTATACTGGCAGATATATTGTGAGTACAGCACTACATGTGCGTCAATACTGGTGACAGGTGTATTGTGAATACAGCACTACATGTGCGTCAATACTGGTGACAGATGTATCTCGGTAACCTAACTAAATGTAACAATACTGGTGACAGATATATCGTGACAACCTATGTAAATGTAATAATACTGGCGACAGATATATCGTGACAACCTATATAAATGTAACAATACTGGCGACAGATATATCGTGACAACCTTTATAAATGTACCAATACTGGTGACAGATATATCGTGACAACCTTTATAAATGTACCAATATATGTGACAGATATATCGTGACAACCTATATAAATGTAACAATACTGGTGACAGATATATCGTGACAACCTATATAAATATAACAATACTGGCGACAGATATATCGTGACAACCTTTATAAATGTACCAATACTGGTGACAGATATATCGTGACAACCTTTATAAATGTACCAATATATGTGACAGATATATATTATGACAGTATTTATACAACAACATTACAGATTGGCTTACTGCTCGCAATTCTCGAGGAAGTTGTGATATGACATGCTTTTACTTATGCGTTTGAGTTCGTACTTGAGTTTCTATTTTGTTCAAAATAGATTTTCTTGACCTAATTAACCAGGGAACATTTTGTTGGAGATAAAACTGATCTATCTCACCTGTGTTGTTTACAGACGGCATATACTTACATGTGTATGTCTTCTTTTACTTATGCGTTTGAGTTCGTACTTGAGTTTCTATTTTGTTCAAAATAGATTTTCTTGACCTAATTAACCAGGGAACATTTTGTTGGAGATAAAACTGATCTATCTCACCTGTGTTGTTTACAGACGGCATATACTTACATGTGTATGTCTTCTATAGGAAGGGGTGGGTACATATTGGTTCGTTAATCAAACCGAATCAAATATTGCTAAACCCATGTCAAACCCAAGTGGTTCACTCACTCCATACTTGTATACATCTAAATATACAGCGATGGCTCGAATCAGCATATCCCCTGGATTTCACAGAATATATGCACTACAGCAGACACAAAAGCAGTCACATTGACGATTTACAGGCACATTAAGCCATATGTGACGGCTGCAGCGGCAGTTTAAACGTTGTTTGGCGCTCAGTAGAAAAGTACAAAACATGATAAATCAAATGTTTAATGTATAAAGAAGTCCAGGTTTTGCAACAGTCTGGTCTGTTTCTGCCGGTCGTGTATCGGCTCAAATAACACTAATAGAGCCTAAAATCTGCGAAGTCAGTTTTTAATAATATGCATTGTTTTGGTGGATATGAGTGAGTGAGTATAATTTTACGCCGCGTTTAGCAATATTCTAGCAATATCAAGGCGGGGGCACCCGATATGGGCTTAACAAGTTGTACCTACGTGAGGAATCGAACCCGGGTCTTCAGTGTGACAAGCGGCCGCTATACCCTACCGCCCTCTTGTGGATATGCGATTCCGGTAGAGAAATGGCACCCAGTAGTTGAAACGTCTTGCCGTAAGATACATTTAACAAGGTTTGGTTGTCAGGCTTGCTGAGTCGGTCAGTTATGTGTCCTGGTACAGGGGGCGTTGCTCGTGATATTAATCACTGGTTTGTACGGACCAGATTGGAAAGTTGAGGATATTACAGCACTGAAGCCACGAGTTGGGTAGAGTACGGCGTCTATACCGTCTACCAACAAAATGTGCTAGACTTGCTCCAAGGCTGTACTGAATGCTGAACCTATGGATGTACAGTAATTCTACTTTTAAAACAATCAAGTTTAGGTGACACAGGTATAATGTCTTCATCATGTTTTTATCTTTTGGAGATTATCGTATAAAGTAATTATTTTTATGGGGCCTTGCGGTAGCCCAGTGGTTGAAACGTCTGCTCGTCACGCCGAAGAACCGGTTCGATCCCCGTCATTGATACTATGGGTGAAGCCCATTTCTGGTGTCAGATGCCGTGTTGGTGCTGGAATATTGCTAAAACGGCGTAAAACCATACTCACTCACTGTTAATTATACCGTACAGATTTGCGCAAGTCAGATATACTGAATAGACATTCCGTTTGAACGACGGTTAGTTTTTACTATGAAATGGGGGATTTATCGTATTATTCAATGGTTCAATTCGTGTGCCCCTTGTATCAGCGAGTGTATAAACAACCCACTCGTGAGTTCAGTGCTGATCTAAATTTGTGAATATACACGTGTATCATAACCTGCACCGTCTCCAGGACATATCTTCATATTTCGCAAGCTCAACAATCAGATGATCGGTATTGCCGCAACGTGATCACAAACACTGTCTGAGTTAACACCACTATACAAGCGAATGACAAATTATATTGTCACGAGCCCTTTCAGTACCGTTGCCAACTAGGTCACAGAGTCAAGTCACGTGGTGTTATTTCGTCACCATAGGTAATCATACGTCATAATCACATGGATAAGAATGATTGGCTGGTGTGTGATAGTCATGCCGATATATTTATATTCTATATCTCCCACATTGTAACTTGTGTGCGTGTGTGCGTTTGCATGTGCGTGTGTGCCTGCCTCCCTGTCTGTCTGCCTATCTGTCTGTCCGATCAAAATATAATATAGCTTGGTGGAAAGAGAAATGCTCTCCACGTACTGCGAGACAGACAAGATACGTCCTACTACCAGTCTCGCACCACCGGCCCAATTCGCCCTACTTCTCGTGCCCCTATTTTACATGCCCCTTAGCGCTTATTAAATAAGTACAATACATATTCACCCAGCTGTTGATAACAACAGTTATTTTGAATGCTTATCAGATCGTGGAGCTGGGTGTAAGCGCACCAACAGAGAATCCATTGTGGAAAATCGCCGTCTCATCTCATGAAATGCGAACCCCATATTTTGTTATGAATTATTGTTTAACGAAAAGCCAGACTTGGTGACAATTTCAAGGACATTCTTACTCATGGAAACGTGTAAATATTTACCTATCATATTCATTATTTTAGCGGAGTGTGTGTTATCATTAAGAGTGTGTGTTATCATTAATCAGTACTCAAGCAGACCCCCGGTACTGACCAACACGAGAGAATATATATGTGCATGTGCTTAGACACATTTAATATTCCGTCTGTGGAATGTCCGCTGCAATGAATGAATGATATACAAAGTAATTACCTATACAGTTAAATGACTGGAACCTTGTTTCCAAATAAAGTTTTTACAAAACGGTTAACAGTCCCGGTTGCACATATAAACAAGACAAAATAGGAAGATAACAGTTGACAAATCAAATAACTATATACCACACATGTTTAACTATATCAACCGTAAAAACCCTCAGAATTCGTTCCATATGTTGCCAAGCATTTGGATTAAATCTGCTCCTGCAGAAGAGGTGTCCAATGAGTCTTGATGTTGAAGTTGTAGATGAGGAACATGCCAGCGACTGGCAATGATGATCTGGTGATCCGTACACATCCTGGTTAGAACTGGACTTCAGCAACCCATGCTTGTCTCTTCCGAGCAGGGGCGGTGGGGTAGCCTAGTGGTTAAAGCGTTCGCACGTCACGCCGACGACCCGGGTTCGATTCCCCACATGGGTACAATGTGTGAAGCCCATTTTCTGGTGTCCCCCGCCGTGATATTGCTGGATTATTGCTAAAAGCGGCGTAAAACTAAACTCACTCACTCACTTTTCCGAGCAGATCCGGGTTAGTATGGTCTTCTGCTACCCATGCTTGTCTCTTCCGAGCAGATCCGGGTTAGTATGGTCTTCTGCTACCCATGCTTGTCTCTTCCGAGCAGATCCGGGTTAGTATGGTCTTCTGCAACTCATGCTTGTCTCACACTTGCAGATTCGGGTTAGCTTTGGACTGCAGCAACCCATGCTTGTCTCACACTTGTAGATCCGGGTTAGCGTCGGACTTCAGCATGTCGTAAGAGACGACTAACGGAATTGTTATCTGATAAATAACAAGTAAACAAAATAAGGGCCTTGCTGATTGTATTCCTATATACCGATAATAGTTTATGACGCGAGCCTTTGGTTTCGCGTGTCCCATCCACGATTTCCGAATACATCTACGGGCATTCATTACACACTTTCGTCAGGGTTGAAAGGCCGGATGCTATAAATAGCCACCCAATGACATTACTCACACGAGCGAGACCAAGAGTCTTGGATTAGAGTGAAGGAAATGGTTTAGAGTGATGGCGTTGCTGCGTGAGGGTGACGGTTATATCCTAATACACTGAGCCCTATTCCGGATGGAATTGATCTGCAGCAACACATGCCTGTCGTAAGAGGCAGGGATCGGGTCGTCAGGCTCGCTGACTTGGTTGACACACTTTATCATATAGCGTTGGACTCCCAATGGCGTAGATCTATGCTCATGTTCTTGATCACTGGGTTGTCTGGTCCAGACTCGATTATTTACACACCGCCGTCACATACCCGGAATATTGCTGAGTGCGGCGGTAAACAACAAACGAATGTCTCATGTCCAACCTCAACAAGCCGGCGAGAAAACATGAATATATATGTTGTCCATTGTCTGGTTCAGACTCAAGTGTTTACCGGGGGCGGGTACACCCGATTGCCGGCTTGGTTGATCAGAGGTATATAACGAAATTATAACAGCGCTAAATTTGATTTAAAATCGAACGCGTAGCGTGAGGAAAATCAGAGGTATATAATGTGATTATATACATCTGAATGACGTTGATTAACTAATCACAATCCAGTATTTTATGAAGTCATATTAGAATGTTAATTATTGGAGTGGTCCCCAACTTTAATGGCTGAGTATACATAGATGGGTCCTCCACATTCTCTCTCTCTCTCTCTCTCTCTCTCTCTCTCTTTCTTTCTCTCCTGGAATATTGCTGTGATAGTCTCGACGATGGCGATACTAGAATGATTAACGGACCGCCATTATATAGCTGGGATGTTGCTGACTTCATATACATCTACTCTAGTCGACGTAATGTACGAGGGGAAGTCAATATGTTCATAGAACTCGATATAAAACAGAACACAATGGTTGTGATATTGGTTTTATTTTTCAATATAGTCTCCCTAAACCTCGATGCATTTTGCCCATTTGTCTTTGAGACTGTCTATGCCCTTGAAATAGAAGTCTTCAGATTGGTCCCTCAGCCACGCCTCTGTTGTTGCCTTGAGGTCATCATCATTGGCAAATCTTGTTCCACGCAAGTGAGATTTCAAATTGCGAAACAGATAGTAGTCGCTGGGGGCCAGATCTGGACTGTATGGGGGATGGTTTAGTTGTTCGAAGCCACATTGTTGAAGAGAAGCTTGTGCAACACGGCTCTTGTGGACTGGTGCATTGTCGTGGAGAAGCATGACTCCAGCTGTCAACTTCCCACGCCTCTTCTCTTTGATGGCCGCTCTCAATCTTTTCAACAAGTCAGCATAGTAAGCCCCTGTGATCGTAGTTTTAGGTGGTTTATAGTCTATGAGAATCACACCCTTTGAATCCCAGAAAACGGTTGCCATGATCTTGCCAGCAGAAGGTTGTGTTTTGAACTTCTTGGGTGCAGGAGAATGCTTGTGCTTCCACTGCATGGATTCTTGTTTGGTTTCGGGATCCCAGTGATGAATCCAGGTTTCATCCCCAGTAACCAGACGAGCATGAAAGTTATCAGGATCAGCGTTGTAGATGTCCAACAGCTCACGACTGGATTCAACTCTCTGGTGACGATCATGTGCATTTAGGTTACGAGGGACCCATCTTGCGGATACTTTGGACATGTGCAGGTGTTCATGGATCACTGTGCAAACACTTCCATGTGAAATGCCACACTCTGAAGCTATCTCGTCCACCTTTATTCTCCGATCGGACATAATTAAGCGTTGGATCCGGGCAATTGTATCTTCTGTAATGGCTTCAGAAGGTCTTCCTGACCGTGGGTCATCTTCCAAGGAGCTGCGACCTCGCTTAAACTCAGCTGACCATTTTGCCACAGTGGAATATTGAGGGGCTTCCTCGCCATACACATTGATCATGCGTTTGTGGATTTCGGTTGCATTCACACCTTCTTTAGTGAGAAACTTGATAACTGCACGAAACTCAGTTTTGGAGGTTTCCATGATTTGTGCAGGGTAATCGTCTTTTAAAGGCTCTAACTCTCAAGTAAATGCTCGAGGAAGGTTGGGTATCAGTATACAGAGTCACAGATGAATCAACTCAATAATGACACCAATGACAACATCACCAAGGATATATCAGCACCCACTTCTATGAACTTATTGACTTCCCCTCGTACACCCACAAAAACCGTCCTGCTTCTAAGACAGGAAACTATCACGTGACTTCACAAACACGCAACACGGTCACGACCGGGGACACCCGGATATGTCATAGGTTGTCGTATCGAATGAGTTTAAAGTTTCCTATAAAGGACAAAAGTTCTCGTATCCGATTACTTACAACTCATATTTGAGACATAACATATTTTGCGTTTCGTAGAAATGAGGCATTTGATATCCCTGTAAAAACAAACTGAAATAAGACAGATCCTGATGTACATTTAAGTGATTAGTAGGCATGCTGTAGGGGGTAGTAGAATAGCAGTAGTAGACGGAAGGTGTTGAGTGGTGAGTTAGTTTTGCACCACTTTTAGCAATATTCCAGCAATGTCTCGGCGGGGACACCGAAAATGTGATTCAAGTAGAGAATCGAACCCGGGTCTTCTGCGTGACGAGCGAACGCTAAAACCATTAGTAGTTGTGTAGTAGATTAGCGGTGGTAGATGTTGGGTCAACGGCGGTGAGACGCAGATTAGCAGTGAGGATTGTAGATGGATATAATATTATCAATAGCTGCTATCCGTTATCGATGGTGGATGTGAGTATAGTGAGTATAGTGAGTATAGTGACTATAGTAGCAGTATATCACGACTTTTTGAATTCCCCACTAGTTAAAACTGGTTTTACCTAATTGTGTGATGTCACCATGACGATGTTGATGACGTAACACTGACGTAAGCGGACATTGATGGTGGCCAATGGAGTGACTCTGCGGTAGAGGCCATGTTAGTTGTTCGGGATGTAGAAAAACACCGAAACGATGATGGAGTTTACTAGTGTAGTTTTAGTTACGCAACCCTGAAACGTCAAAACTGGGGTAACCTAGAGGTTAAGGCGTTCGCTCGTCACGCTGAAGGCCCGAGTTCGATCCCCACATGGTTACAATGTTTGAAGCCGATTTCTGGCGTCCCTTTCGCCGTGATATTGCTGGAATGGACAGCAGCATAAAACCATCTTCGCTCACGCCAAACTGGTCAAGAATCGATTGTTTACAGACTGCCATCCATCTGGGATATAACCCAGATGACATAAAACAACACAGAAAACAGGATACGCTGATTGTGGGCTCTAGTCCCCGGTTCGGCTCTATTATGATCCAGAGTTAGTCAGTCCGGCGACACACCCAAAGAAAGCATAACTTACCGTTGAATGTATATGAGTTTGATAGTAACGAATAAACACATTAAATTAATAAAGCAGTCCCATTGTGATGAGAGATTGAACCTGAGGAAGTCTAGATTTGTTTCATTTATAGGCTGTAGTATTGTAGAATCTGGGGAATTTTAGACTTGCTTCATTTAGGGCTTTAGGACTGAAAGGAGGGCGGGGCATCCGGGAAACTAATGTGGCGTATGCACTGTGAGACAGACTAGGGGTAACCACATGTAAGATCTGTGGTACATCCCAGTCTCCGCTCACCGGTAATCCACTGAATCTGTTGGGTTCAAAATTGCATAAAACCAAATCGTGCTATAGGTTAATGTCTACTACAAGAATCGGGAGTCCAAAACGTTTGGTATATCATTAACGATGTTCCATATCCGAATGCAAATGGTTTCAACTTTAATTTTCACAATTTACTTCTTTACTCATGTAAACCGTGACCTAGCCCTTAAATCTACAGCTTTCAACCATGAGCGACATGACAGTCACAACCATGTGTATGCAATGTATGCGAGTTTGTGTACTTAAATGAGGTTAGTGTGAATGAGTGTACTTAAAACTGATGTCACGTATTTTAACCTTTTAATATTCATTGATGGTGCTTTCAGTTCGGATATTCCTACACAGAAACTTTTAACTATAAAAGAACTGGAAAATATTTTAACATGCATGCAAATAGGTGTTTTTCCCATTCCCCGTTACGCGAACAAAGAATTGCATAAGCTCCTTACAGTGTATTAGTCGGCTCTGCTTATGATTTGACTGTCATCATGTACAAACAGAGGCGTTATAAAGAGGTCTATGGGTCGCAGAGTTGACACGCACCGTAGACTGTGCGGAGTTCCTACAGACCAGTGTTTATCTTTACAAACGCACTGTTATAGAAATAATCTCTGGAGATCCCATCTGAAGTGAGTATTTCGACAAAAAAACAGCAAGTTTAAACTTGCGCCGTGACCTGAGTTTGGAAGCACATTACATATAGGTTACAGCTGACGGTCGAGTTGCATAATGTGTGGAGTCTGATGTTGGTGATAGCTTTTAAAGGGTTAACGTGCGCATGTTTTCAGTTGCTGCAAAGAAGCACACAAACATATCACATACTCGGCCATTGACACATGTATGGCATGTTACAACGCCTGTGTTAAATTGAAAATATTCGTTTTAAAATAGCTGTTAAAGTTATTCTTAATTTGACGGATAAACGCGGTTGAGAGAAGGGGTAAGAGAGAGTGAGTAGAGACTATGAGAGAGTGTGTGAGTAAGTATGCATGTGAGTGTGTAAGAATAAGTGTGTGTGTGTGTGTGTGTGTGAGAGAGAGAGAGAGAGAGAAAGAAAGAGAGGGAGGGGAGTCAGTATGTTTGAGAGAATGGGTGTGTGAGACAGAGTGTATTAGCGTGTGGGAGAGAAGATAAAGTGTCCTTGTTGACAGTGTGTAACTGCGTGCACTGCTGTACTAGCGCTATAGTAATACTAGTATTAATGGTGTAATTCTTCTGTCCCATTGAGACGCAGGTAACCATAGCACGATTGTATCAAGGGACTGTACTCAGCACAACGGCGCCAAGCCAGAGCACAAGGCAAAGAAACAACAAGCACCTTCCTTGAAGTCTTTTGGTATGAAGCGACCAGGGAAACGAACCACCGACCTTTTACGCCGCTTTTAGCAACATTCCAGCAATATCACGGTGAGGGACACCAGAAATGGGCTTCACACATTGTACCCATATGGGGAATCGAACCCGGGTCTTCGGCCTGACGAGCCATCGCTTTAAACACTAGCCTTCCCCGCCGCCGCCTCACACCACGAAGGGATTCCAGAGCAATCAAGATTAAGCAGATCCTGCAGTGCGGAGACGAGTGAAGACGCTTCATAGTCCTTTGTGTTACGCACTCTCTGAACCTAGCACTTCTGTTTCTGAACACTGTATCGAATGTGTGTCCCTGTGTTCTGAACAAATTCTGAACACAAAAGTTCTCAAACAGCAACAGATATATTCTACATGTTTTTGTAACTACTGTTCAGTATGTAACCTGTAACGATGTAAAGTGTTAAAGGATCTTAAAGTGTTCTAGTCCAAAATTTAAGGGGCGTCGGGGTGGTCTTCAGGATTTGCTACATGGGGACAATGTGTGAAGCCCATTTCTAGTGTCACCCGCCTGGATATTGCTGGAATATTGCTAAAAGAGGCGTAAAACCATACTCACTCACTCCAAGATTTAGAAGACAGTTACTACAATATACAGGAATGATAAATCGCAATACATATTGAACATACCATATTCTTCCAGGGTGTAAGAATTCTAATCGAAGCCACACACCCACAAGGGATGATGGAACAGCCCGTTGGATAAAGCGTTCGCTCGTCGCGCCGAAAACCCTGGTTTGATTACCCCTGTATCTGATGCCCACGATATTTCTGTAATATTGCTAAAAGCGGCGTAAAACAAACCTCACACAATCACTACGCATACTACACATTCTCTCCTAAAAGATTTTTCGAAATTTTGAAAGATAGACCTGTATTATTTATATCCGTTATTGGTGAAATTTCATGTGGACATTCCAGTCACGTGACTGTGTGAATCAGACGACATCTATAATCCATCGGCATCTATATCGCGAAGACGTGTTTCGCAAGACGTTTTGCCATTTTCGTAGCCATCAGCGTCGGTTGGTATACTTGATTTGGTAGGTCAGTTTGTTTCTTGTTTAATCCCAGCTGTTCCAGCTATATGACGGCAGTCGATAAATTATCGAGTCTGGACAACCCAAACAAGTGATCAACAGCATGAGCAACGACCTACGCAACTGGGATACGATGACATGTGTCAACCAAATCAGCAGGCCTGACCTCCCGGTCCCGTTAGTCGCCTCTTACGACAAACATTGGTTACTGAAGATCAGTTCTAACAAAATAATTGTCAGGGTCTTCGTTCACAAATCACTGCGTTGTAACCTTAGTACATGGTTAAAGAATGGAAGCTAAAGTTAACCTTTGTAAAGGTTGCTTCGTGAAAGGAATCCCTATCCAGATTATTTACAGACCGTCCCCACATACTATGGTATCGGGAACATTGCTGAGTGCGGCGTTAAACAACAAACCAACCTTTCAGTAGAAATTAGAGGTCACAAATGCACGCCGCTCAGAGCCTTGAGTGTCTTTCCCATTTGGCCAAGTCACAGACATTGCTGCACCGCACTGAACCTGCAATACCAAGGTAAGGAATGCGTACTTAAATACGCAATATAATCCTTTTACTTCTTCATTTGATGATGTAGCTGGAATGTTGCTAAAAGCGGCGTAAAACTAAACTAACTCACTCACTATTCATCTGACTATGAAAACAAAGTGTTCCCTTTGTGTCTGAACGTATTTTCATAATTTGTCATATTTATTCTCTTGAAGATTTACCCAATACCGTATGCATTAATATACACGAAATTGTGAGTGAACCGACCACACCGCTTACATTACAATAGCGCATTGTTCTTCGGAGGACTTCTGTTTATGACAGTTTTAATTGTTTAATGGTCCTTTCTTTGACCACTAAGGGACATAATGTATGGATAATAAAGTATGGATGTTGCAGTATAGTGAGGACATTATCCATAAATCCTGTCTACTCTACGTAGAACGTAAAATAAAATACCAAGCAGAATAAGAGAGTATATTATAAGTATGGTACTGCCACAATACTTTAACAATACTTGGGAGATAACCGGGGAATCAAACACGAGTCCCCGTCGTGAAATGCGAGCGCGTTATCTGCTGGGCTACTCCATCGTTCCGTAGTACCCTAAATTACACACAGTACTTTATATATACTCGACAGATATATATGTTTCACATCTACAACGCCCATGTAGATCCGGGTTAGAATTGGTGTTCTGTAACGCATGCTTGATGTAAGAGGCGACTTACGATATCGGTGGTCAGACTTGGTTGACATATGTCATCGTATCCCAACTGCGTGGATCGATGCTCATGCTCTTCATCACTGGACTGTCTGGTCCAGACTTTATTATTTACAGACAGCCGTCAAATAGCTGGAATATTGCTGAGTGCGGTGATAAACAGCAAACAATCTTCTCATATCCAACCTCGACAAGCGTTCAAAAAACATGAATAGATAAAAAGATTTTATCCCGCAACTTATTTTATGAATTCTTTGAAATTCAGATCACTTGGTAAAAGTCTTTATATCTAATCTTAATGTACATGTATATATATAGATCAAGTCTACAGAATTTTCTTTTGCTAACAAGTGTAGAAGGAGGGTGATCTTGAAGTTTGAGTCTGCATTGGTACATATGTTTTTATCACACCCACGGCGGAGGGGAATATTCCACCTCGGAATGAAGCGTCAGGAGGGAGTTGGGGCAGCTATATATTATTATTGTCATTACAACACACGCACGCAAGCACGAACACATTAACGCTTTTCATTAGATGACGAGGTAAAGTACTGTCGGAAATAGGAAAAATAAGTTTTTAGATTGTTACTCTGTATCCCTAAAATGTACGCAATTGCAAATAGCAAATGTCGATCGCGAATAACCTCCCTTGGTGTTCATTGGGAGGTGTAATAGGATATCCGCAAAAAGGATGTTTGTTGGTAAAATCGGGGAAAACTTCGAAAAAATAAGAATAGCTATACTGAAGACAATAGATCTGACTTTAGATGGCAATTAAGTTAGTTTGTGTGCAGCAGTGTTCCGATTCAGTCAGCATGGTTGGCAGAACCAGCGTGCGAGCGCCCTGCATAACGATCATCAAGGAGAGGGAGCTTTTCTCGGTGTCATTAACTGTAATGTACATGGGTTCTGTGTGCGTGTGACGCGATGCATACATACATAGTCTAACACAATCGTGTAGTTTGCTAGTGGTTGGTTGGTTGGTTGTATAACGCCACGCTCAGCATGCATTACTCAAGCAGTATTAAAAGGGCGGTTCGAAAACAATCGCGTTTGGACCAGTCGATCCAATGATTGACATCATGAGAGTCGATGCACGCAAACGTAATACCATAGATCAACAAAGTCCCAAGCCCTGGCCCCCTGATACTGTGTGTGGACTCTAGTGAGAAGACCAATTCTGATCGACCCAGATCTTCACTGTACACATGCATGGAGAACTGAAGGCCTCGCTGTGTGTAGGACTATCTGTCCTTAACTCGAGCATAGTCAGAGACAAACATTGAACATAGGCGTCCATGTTCTAAATTATGGACAACATTTAACATTCTTCCTACACTTGATGCTAGATACTATTAGTGGGAATTGGTTACAAACTCATAATTAATTATTGATTCATTACAACCGATCAATCATCGAAATAATTGGTTAGTATCATTTGTCAAATTTTCTTGCACAAATTTTAATGCGCAGAAAACAACAGGAGAAAAAAATGTAATGTTTTGTGGCATTTTTTGCAAATTGCAGAAAAGCATTTGCAAATTTCACATCTCTAAATGATGACTAGTATGTTAAGAACACAAATTTACTGGAGTCTTTAACATGTATCCAGGCATAACCTGGAAGAAGGATGTGGTGCTTATTAAAGGTAAATTTAACACACAAAACCAAAATATAGCCAATGAAACATGTGCTCAAAATTGTTTTTGTTTAATTAAGAGAAAACATGATCAAATGCTTGGTCGTTTAGTCATTGTGACCAGTTAATCGGACCACCACTAATAGGTAGATACGAGCACGAAATATCCCATTTTTATACTGGGATACCGTTATCGTTCCATGTTCCACTGTCCAGACAGTGTATATTTCAGTATATTCACTCTGTGGTGTAGAATCCCCCCTCCCTCAAACTATACATGCTCCATAAAAAGCCTTCCGATAATACTGTTTTAATGGATACACGTTTATTCGTAAAGAGCTTCCACACCCCCACCTATCCCGTCATATGTTATAACTCTTATTTGTTTAAAATTTTCAAATATCAAATAAAAATAAACCTAACCAAACATTACCCGGAATACAGAGGTTTAAACCATTTCCATAATTCATGTGCCGTATGTATGGATCATTATTATTAGCGATAGTAGGAGAGAGGCGGTATGGAAGTGAAAGAGATCCAAACTAATACAGGAAAGCGACAATTGTGGAAAAGATCATTTCATTTGTGAAACAACAGCAGGGGATCTTAGGACAAGTGTCAACTTTCGGGAAAACTCTCTCAACAAAGTGTGCAGCGCGTCATTTCCGTGCGGGGGGCGTCAAAGCTCTGACCGCACGCTGAACATGTGGTTTTGAAAACCAAAACACTGAGCATGTGATTGTGGAGTAGAAATACTATTGTTACTAAATATAGCCCTGTTATGTCATGTGACCGAGTTTATTTGAATAGGTTTCCCGTATTCCCTCTCTCTGATTGGTCAAAACGTGCTGAATACTAACGTGTCTTACTGGTCTTGGTAGGTTGATATGCATATGCATTAGTTTTGTTATTTACGGAAACTCCTCACTCAAATTAATTTACAGCTAGCTCGTAGTACTGTTTGTTCGGAGCACTGTTCACAGGAACATGAATAAACCACTCGTTGGTGAAGTTTGATCGATGCGGCCACAGGTTGTTGGGCTCAGCCAATAACTGGTGTTTGGGTGACATTCTGCCTCCGCGGATGCATATTATCAAGTGTGTGCTTCGGTTCTGCCTTTCAATTCGCCAAGCGAGCACGAGAGAGGACGGTGGAATTTTGTTTGAGAGCGTTTTGCCGGAACCGACTATCCCTTGAGGCTCGAAGACCACCGGTCACCTCGGGGACTTCTGACCATGGACGTTCTCTGCGGAACTGATCACAAACTTGGCGATATGGAGGATTCGGACATGACAGATTTTCTTGACAGCGATATGTTCAGCTCCCATTCTATGGTAAGCTATGATGAAATCGGGCATGTGTACATGAGACACTTCCATATGTTTTCAACAAACGTCGTTTTGGGGGTTAAATTTGGCACCGAAACACACGGGAGTCTACCAGACGGACAGTATCCTAGTACATCGTTGATGTTGGTTTATGTCAGTAGTTTTGTGTTGTTTGGAACGAGAAAATCTTGTTGAAAGCTGGGCCATGTGAGAGCTGGACGACAAGCCAGTGCGAGTTTGGAAACGCCCATGTGTTTACAAAGCCACTTGCATGCATGACCGTCTTCGTATTGTATTGGACGTGATTCTAAGGGGCTGTCATCCCCCATTTCAGTGCTAGGGTGTGTGTACCCCGTATTTCAAGAGGGCGTTGCCCTTTATATATAAATCCGGATCTTTTTAAAAAATACCCTGTGATTTCTCAGGTCACGAAATTGACTTTCAGTGTGAAAGCCCCCGTCTGTCTTAAGTAGCCGTATACATTGTCTATAAGAATTTACAAGTGAAATCGACGGTAATAACAGTTAATTATTTGCTGTTTGAAATACTAGGTATTGATAGCATCGTATATCACGCTGATTTGTGTTCAATTATGGACTATTACACTAAGTTATTTCGTTTGATGTGAGACGCAGAAATGCAGTTGTCATAGAAATTTCTGACATGTGATTAAAATATATAAGCTGTTCATAATATTTGTCTCAGGTTGGGAGTAAATGATTATAATGCCAGCCAAGACAACAATGTTGCAGATTTAGCAACAGTGGACAATATTGTGAATAATTCAACATTTTCTATTGTGTTCAACTAACACTCATTATCCCCTGTAATTAACATGCTGACTTTGTAATTACCAGATATTTACCAGAGCAAACACATGACAGGGCATATAATGAGTTGATTACACAAAATCACCACAGACTCAGTGGAGTGCGTGTATTTTTTCAAATTCCAAAGAAAATTTCAAAACTGCAACTGTGTGCAACAATGTATTAATAATTTTCCAATCAGGATATACAGCCTTATGACAATATGCTATCTTGCACTTATTGTTCAGTTATGTGATAAATATAATAGTGAACGGGGAAAGGTATTGTTGAGGAAGACTGTTTACAGGTCACAGCAAGTTCCTGATTAGGGAATTACATGTAGGAAGCATCCCAACACTGTCATGGAGTTTAACCCTGTAATCAGATGACATCTTGTTATCACTGGGGTCAAAACTTCAGTTGTTCCTGACCAGCTGATAGCCACCAAGATTAACTCCATAACACTGATGTATTACTGTAACTTAACATAGTGTTGGCAATACATGTACTAGACTTTGAAACCCACAGCAGTCTAAACTTTGAACTGTTTGTGGTAAGTTATGAATGGAAAGTTTGTGATTCTCTGATCAAGTGACTTATATGGGAAGGGCAAGGATTTCGACACCTCATGGTCCACCCACAACTGGACAAATATAAAATCCCCCCTTTTGAAATTCCCTAATGTGTCATGCAAAGAAACGTAAGTTGTAAGGTGGATATTTCTTTCACAAGTCAGAATAAAGTTTTCAAAACACTATAAATGTCATGGCAAGATCAAGGAACCAATAAAAACTTCAACACATTAAGCTAGCTTTACACAAGCAAGTTGTTGTCAACATTGATCTGCTGAAAGTTAAGTATTGCTACACAATGCCTGTAGTTAATAGACAGAAAAACAGTAAACTGTCTTATACCTATCTTCATTGTGAGACACAATAATGTTTATCTTTTGATTGTCCACTGCTATCAGCTATGAAGTGTAACAGTCTGCCTAGGGGCTATCATGTCGTAACACATGGGTGGAGTCTACCCTTAATTCCTTCCCCCCTCAGGGTGGAGTGGTGATTGATCCTTTTATGTGAAGCCTTACTGTCTATCTCACAGAATGGTATGGAGACTTTAAAGCTATTGTTTAGTGATTACGCTCAATTTATGGCTGGAATGTAACAGCTTCTATAGACAGTCTACTGTTAATTACCTTTCTGGAGTGAGCACCTCATTGGCCGGGCTACTGACCACTGTCATAAAACAAGACAGGGGTTTATAAGGATGCATATTGCTTAAAGGACGCTCTATCAGTGTGTACTGGACTTAAAAGTGCAATGGATATCAATGTGGATATGGACAGTGATACAGACTCATTTGATTTGGTGGTATGTAAAAGTAGAAATATACTGACCAGCAAAAGAAATGCAACTCTTTGTTTTTTGTCAAATTTTTCAATAGAAGACATGAACTTGAATGCTTACTTTCATGAGATTTCACTTTTTCGAAAATTGTGTTTCTTCTGCTGTTCAGTATGTCATCTTATGTAAGATTCTAAGGCTGAAATAGTGTTGATGTGTTTTAAAATATCACTCATGAATGATGCAAACTTTAGTTCTTGGACTTTAGTTCTTAGCAGTGGACAATCAAAAGATAAACATTAACAAGATTAGGATATTGGAAACAATCCATGCACAGCCTTCTGAGAGGCATACAGATAGGGTCTTGTAAATTTGAACACATCACACCAAATATACAACACAATATTCATTGTGACGAAGTGATTTATTCGAAAAAAGCTATGAATACAACAATATAACAAGTTCTGTGGAAGTATTGTTATAAAATTTTCAATAAAGACTGTTTTGGCAAAAAGGCAACTTTCATTGATATTGGTATAGATATTCATATTTGATTTAATATAAAATGTATTGGACTGCCTGAATACTCATATTAATGAAATGGTGTTGGTTGTAAGGGGTTTAGGCCTCATCATGTATTGAAGTCGTCATTGATTTCTTCTTACCTGGAACGTCTCTGTTTGGCAGGTGATAAAAAATGCAGCAGCCATGTTAATTAGTGGAGAGTGCTCAATAGGGGATATGGTGCATTGGGTATTGGCCGTGGCTCGAGCACATGGAGAAACTGACATCACAGTCTGATACTGGCAACAGTCGTCTCATAAGAATTGCTCCTTTCATATTTCATAGGAATAGAGACATTGTCGTATGAATGAAGGTCACTTATTCTTCTGTAGTTGACAGCTGCAACATTGTAGCTTTTTTCTGTTTGTTTATGTTTAGGGACAAACGAAGGTTTGATGACAGAATGTAGCAGTACCTTGCAATGGTTTTTATAGTTGCGTGGTTGAACGTATGGTATTTATACTTAGGGTAACAGATAACAGTAACAGATAAGATTAGAAAAGATAATACATTTCTGCATCTGTTGTGTGATATTGCTGGAGTAATTCTAAGACTGTGTGTAACCATGGTAACCCAACTCACTCACATACTAAAGCTGGATGCACTCTGTTAAATGAATGTACATGTATATTATCCAACCTTATTCCTGTTTTAGTATCACCTTCACAGCCAGTGGCTTCTAAATAGTGGGTTCTAAATAGACCCTCAGCTCATACAGTTTTACATAGGTCTACCCATTTATTGTGTTGACAGAGAGTTTGTCTAATCTGGAGAAGCCAACAGGTTTCTGTCCAATGTCAAGGCTGTCTCGAAAATCTGTTTTTGCTTTCTCCCATGTCATGCCTGTATCCCTGCCTGGCTGCATCGTGACTCGGTGACTCGTAAATCTGCTGGCAAAGCAAGTCAGAGAATCATGGTTTACTGGCTTGGAGACAGTGTTGAATTACATCTGTACCCAAATATCTACCAATAAGAATGTCACATTTCAAGCTTTCTTTATTGGATTGGTTGAAGCTGAACCACCATGGTGTAAAAAGTGGATAGTATTGAGTGTAGGAATGTTTTTAGGCGTGGGAACAAGCTGGGAATATTGAATGATGTAATTCTCCAAGTCACACACTTGCATTAACATGGGGTCAGCATAGTGTGTGTATTATGACCAGAATTGTATACATATTCAGACTACTGTAGTAGTGTATATAGGTGTTAAACACATTTTCATAACATCCCAGTATTGTATACATTTTCAGACTGCTCTAGTATTGAATATATGTCATAACAACCTAGTATTCTATACACATCAAGACTACCCAAGACATGTAGAATATCCTATATGTCATACACTATTCATATTTGTAATTCTCTAGTACTGTTTAAAAGTTTATGCTTTCTCTGTTGCATACATCATAGTATCACCTTGTGTAGTTATTTTATGTGAACTGCAGACCAGTTGGATAAAAGTTGTCTGCAACCCCAGTTCATGAAAACTTCATAGAAACAGTTTGTTTTCTTAAGATGTGCAAGTCCATGTTGGACCTCTGTGTTTGCATCCTTTCATGTTTTCCATTTCAACTTCAAATTGCTCTAGTTGAGAGAAATACTACTCCAGGGGAGAACTCTTTGTTGATCAGCTGTAGAGGCCATGGGTCACAGGGCCAAAGGTCGGCAGACATGGTCAGTGATGGTGTTTGTTCTGAAGGCTTCTGCAGCTGACACAGATGCTGATAGCTTATCCAGAAAGTCATAAATATAAGAGCTGAATCAATGGAGCACCAACAGCTGTGTGCATGGAAGTGTTGTGTATATGCGGCCAGCCTTCTTATTGGAAAATACTCTTGCCTGTCTTATATGGAGATCTATTAAATTCTGAAATAATCTCTTGAATTTGGAAACTGAGAATGTAGAATGAATTATAAATGTACAAAACACTCTTTAACACATTTTCATAACATCCTAGTATTGGATATATATGTATATATATATATATACAGACTTCTCTAGTAATGAAAATATATGTATACATAATGTTCTAGGATTGTATACATATTCAGACTGCTCTAGTATTGAATATATATTCGTAACATCCTGCATCATCCTGTAACATCAGACGTCTGTAATACTGCATATATGTTCATAGCAATTTAGTATTATGTTAAGTGGGACAGCACAAACATGATTTACGTTTGGCCTCTTAAAATATAATTTTGATAGAATCTGACCACTTCGTTTAAATTTAAAAGGAGCCTTATTGAATGTTCAGAACCTGTTGAAAATCAAGACTGTCTTCATTTAGAGTAATAATGTAATACAAATTACATACTTTTTAGAATTCAGGTAATAACCTTGCTTGTGTTTATTAGTTGTCAGTGGATGTTTTCTTATCTGATATGGGCGAAGCACTACCCTGAGGGTCTAGCTTTGTCTGTAACTGTTACGAAGAAAAAGCCTTGCAAAGATCTGGGGTAGAATAGGCTTCCAGCATCCCATGCTTGCCCAAAAAAATGACTATGCTTCTCGTATGAGGCGACTAACAGGATCGGGTAGTCAGGCTCACTGACTTAGTTGACACATGTCATTGAATCATATACCGACCGCTGCCATATAGCTGGAATATCGCTGAGTGCAGCGTAAAACTAAAGTCACTCACTACTAAGAAGTACAATATTAATTACATAATCAAAGTCGAAAAGAACAGGAATGCTAAGTAGTTGCAGTACAGTTGTGATTGAAAGTGGTTGATACAGGTATGAGAAAATCATTTGCCTGGCATCACAAAGAACACCCAACTTGAAAAGAATGTTTCTGCATGAATGCAAAGAAACGACACTCCAAGATTGTTTTCTTTTTCACCCTAAACAAATAGACGCAGTTTTTCAGGAATTTTTATGGGCAGAAGTTTTATGGGAATCAGTATTTGTTTCCAGGATCTTCCAGGAATGGTGGGCTATTTTAGGGCATATGTTGATTGCTTACTAAGTATATTATGACATGATTCCTTTTCAGAATAGACTGCATTTCAGATGAATATTGAGTACTGGAGTAATGTTATCACATGTACAAGGATGGAAGTGCCACCTGATGTGTCCAATTAGGAAGCACAACAGGTTGCCCTATGTGGATTAATATCAAATAAAAGTTAGATTCAATTCCCAGAATCTGCAACATCTTTAATTAGAGCAGCTGCAACACTGGACCAAATTCCTGCTATCTACTTACAGTTATTAATGCAGGCCTTGGTATACTGACCATTGAAACAAACCAGCTGTTGCTTGCCGGAACTACTTTCATTCTGACCTCCTGAATATTCATGAGATAGGTCACTCTACACACAACCTGTTAACCATTTTCTCAAGATTATATAGTGTACATTTGGCCCTCAAGAATCACTGCTGGCTTCAAACATACCAAATATTATTTATTAGCTATTGAAAAGTAAGAATGAATGCGTGTTTAAATGTATTGGGCAGATGGCAGTAACAGAATATCGTGGTGGAATATTTTTGTCAGTATAGTAGGGGGCATGATAAAATGTGAATCAAATTTTGAAATTAATTGTTTAAAATTTACAAGCATATTAACAACATGTGTCTTAGTGCGTAACAATTTAGAGACTTTTTGTGATGGTAGACTTTTTAATGTCATTAAGTACATGGTGACTTGAACATGACCAGTTGTGTTCAGTCGTGTCCTGTATTAAATCATTCTGCATGTCAAGATTTCATTCATCAATACCATCAATAAGTAAGTAAATGTATAAAAATGTCAGGTTGTAATTAATCTAAAACCCAATTTTGTTTATTGCTTCCAAATCTTGTGACAATGGACAAAGATTTAGTGTATTACTACACTGTTCAAGAAAATTAGCTTGACATAAACTGATAAGAATGTGATAGTTTCCTAACCACTATGTCTGTATTGTGTGCACCTGTCAAGATGGTGGTTACAAAGTGCAAGCTTCATATATTTCTATCAGTCTTCTGAAAGGGGTCGTCTTCTTAAATCATATCTTCTAGGCAGTGAATGAGAGTATACCTGGAGGGGTAGAGTGTTCCCTAAGATAACCAAATTCATTGTTCATACACTTAGCTAAAGGCAGTAATAATAGCTGGTTTATTAAGTTTTCATGACAAATTGCATTTTATTGATCAGAATGACAAAAATAAAAATAAAAATGAATTGTCAGTTTGAGTAAATCATAAAGTTTTGTAAATATTGACATCAATTGAGACATGATTGATCTATTTCCTTTTTTACATCTTTTAGAAAGAAGTATCTTGATTTTATTAATAAATTGTATGTAATAATAAATAATAAAATAGTAATAAAATAATAAGTTCAAAGGTTACAATATACTGATGTTCTGTGTTACACATTTGAACATAAAGATACTGGGTACCATTGTGTTAAGTTCACCGAGAAACTGGGTTGGTTGAAATGTATAAAAGTTTTATCAATATGGGATTCGACTTAAATGGTGAAATTTGTGTAAGTAAATAGGTTGTACACTCACAAGATAAACAAACCTGATTAGGCTGATTAAGGTCTTTCGAAACGGGAGATTTAAACAATATGTCATTTGTTTGTCATAGTTAAACATATTTGGCAGATATATATTTAATTTTTTTTACCTGCAGTCAACAAGAGCACCAGGTCTGAACTTCAAAGTGTTATTTGCTTGTTTGTCTAATCTGGTGGAGTAAACCAAGACTGTAATAGACAAGAGAAACAATTGGGCTCCCTATTGGTCAAGGTACATGTGTACTTATGAGATGTTGTTTATACATGTTTGATTTCATTGTCTCACTGTGAAGAAGCTCTTATTTTACAAATCCTGAATTAAGTATTTAGTTTGCTACATCCCTCTATTTTGCCTTTTGGAGAAGATGAAGACTTTTTTGATTATCCTGATTGTAGTGGATGTGAAAATAATTGCAGAATTTCAACAGTACCCATGTGAAATAAGTGATCAAACAGGATGATTTTTTTTATGTTTTCTGTGAGAGTAATTAATTGGCAGGTCAACCAGCAGTAGCATATCACCTCTTGATAAACATTTGATGTATCATCTCCATGGAAACATTGTATATTATAGTATACAATAGTATATATGATATATGAGCTGGGGTAGTATATGTAGTACTATTGGTTGCTTATCACAACAGATTTGTATCAGAGGGTTAGAGCGTACTGACAAAATGACGTATGATCATGAAGATCATGAAGATCATGATATGGTTGTGTAGAAAGTTGACCTTAGCGACATTCTGACAAGCGTACACATTCTGACAAGCATACATAATGGTGCAGTCAGTCCTGGGGGTATTGCCCTGGAGATCAACTAGACACGGGAGTGATTGACACGTGACATGGATCACAGGCTAGACAGTTTAACACTGTTTTGTTTGTCCTGTGATTTATTGCACGGTTCTTGTTTCACCCCAAACAGGATTTATAAATCAACATGGGTTAAGTCTTTCTCGTTTTGACATCAGGGGAAATATACTGATCAGCAAAAGAAGTGCATTTATATTTTTTTCAGCAAGTTTTTAGATACAAGACTTGAACATGACCGCTTACTTTGGGTATAATCTGTGAAGCTCATTTCTGGCGTTCACCATCATGATATTGATAGAATATGGCTAGTAGCAACATAAAACCCAACTCACTCAAATATAGTTCATTTATATGATACATACAGTGTAATATTGCAAGGTTTTAAACAGTGTAATATAGCAAGGGTATAAACCCCATATAACACTGGTTAGGGAATATACGCAATTGTCAAAACCAGTAGTTGTCATTTATTGTATAAGAGATGCCTGTGAGGACGTTCGCAGTACCTTACTTATATGTAAACAGGTCAAAGGTGAGCATATCTTGTTTAGCAGCTCAGGCTTATCGTGATTAGGTGGTAGTTATCAAATAGACCTGTATCAGCATGACCTGAGAGGACCTGGATGCAGCTCTGAGGAGCAGGGGCTTGACCTGAGGCCATGTTGGCCTAACCTGAGGCACTGTGATGAATGAAGATGCTATGCATATATCCCTTCAGGGTAGCTGAGTCTGATGGCTGGATTATCGAGAAAGATGAGTACAGTGCAAAAGTCTTTGATGATAATAACACTAGGGTCATTTACCCAGAAAGATAAATTTTCAAATTTTCTTTATAGACTTTAGTTTTCCATGGTGTAAATATGTGTGTTTGATGAGTAAAATAAAATAATCATTATCTTTTTAAATAATTTTTCTTATGAGATTTTTTTAAATGTTAAATCACAATTAGCTATTTTCAAGATGGGTGCGTATTTTGATGGAGGGACTTAATATACCTTTAAATTTAAATGTAAGTTTTTTGGTCATGTCTTTTAATAGCTTCAATATATGACAGTAGGGATCCCTGTGATTATGACTTGCCAGGTAACAAATGTTACATATTTGCACTGAATATATCTTTGTTGCCTGTGTGTATAGCAGGCCCATGCTGGGATTAGTGGTGGAATTAGTTGAGAGGGTGCTAATTATGATAATTATTGACATGACAAGGTGCATGAGATTCTGACAATGACTGTATATACATTGAAGTCCCTCAACTGTGTCATATATTGACGTCTGTTAACTGTGTCGTACATTAAAGCCTGCCGTCTGTGTCTTCATTGAAGTCCCTCAACTGTGTCATATATTGACGTCTGCTAACTGTGTCGTACATTAAAGCCTGCCGTCTGTGTCTTCATTGAAGTCTGTCAACTGTGTCATACTTTGACGTCTGCATTGATGTGTCTTTGCATTGATGCATGCTGGCTGTGTTGGTACATTAAAGCCTGGCACTTGTGTCTACATTGAAGTCTGCTAGCACTGTAGCCTGTGTCGGTACAATTGAAACCTGCTGATTGTACCTGTACATTGAAGCCTGTTGACTGTGTCTGTACATTGAAATTTTCACTCCTCCCAGTAGTCTATCCTCCCTGCATCCCTGTTGCTATACAGCATGACTCAGTACAAAGGTCATGGGTGAAAGGTAGCAGTGTTGTGTCTGCAGCATCTGCACCAACTGACCCTTGTGGCATGACTGAAAGTCTGAGAGCAGAACTCAGCACAGACTCTTACGTCTCTGGTGTATGGAGTTAGTGAGAAGTGGTGATGTTTTCATTTTACTATAGAAGTGGTGAGGTAGCCTCGTGGCTTAAGTGTTAGCTTGTCATGCCAAAGATCCGGGTTCAGTTCCCCTCATGAGTACATTGTGTGAATCCCATTTGTGGTGTCCCATGTTGGGATATTGCTTGAAAAATTGCTGAAAAGAGTATAAAAATTAACTGACTCGTTTTACTGTTGACTGATATTAATTTTTACCAAAAATTGTATGGGAGTGTACACACTTACCCTCCATCACTCCTACATACATTTACACATGTCCTTTATCACCCAGCCCACTCACTCACTCAAGAATTGTGGCAGGAGGAAATTAACATCTAATACAAATTTTCATCTGCATTTCCTGATATTACCTGTATTGATATGGTTACCTGGTGTCTATATCACTAGGTGTTGCAGTGAAGAATTGCTGTAGAAATGGCAGATAGAATCAGTTTGACGGTCATCTAGAAGACATTTTTCCATGTGTTATCTCATGTAGACCATAATAATCCCTTTTTATATTAGTTTATTATGACGAAATGGGTTTCCTGTTTTGACATGTGATAAAAATGATCAAGTTATAACAGTTGCTAGTCAAGGGCTTGTTGACAGTGTTTTAGTAGGAATACAGGATCTATGCCACATTGAAATGTGTAGCGTTGGCTGTGATTCCTGATGTAGAGAGGGGTGTTGGAGTAGCCTAGTGGTTGTATGTCTGGGCGCCATTGTACAAAACAACCTTAGCACTAAGACTACCTTAAGCCTTTGTTATGATATGGGAGTCAAGGTCACCTTAGCACTAAGACTACCTTAAACCTTTGTTATGATATGGGAGTCAAGGTCACCTTAGCGCTAAAACTACTTTAAGCCTTTGTTATGGTGTGGGAGTTACAGTCACCTTAGTGCTAAGAACGTTTGAACAATCACATCCTGTTCATTACACCAAGACATGGATTCGATTCCCAAGCTATGTGACGCCTATTTCTGGTGTCATCCGCCAGGATGTTGCTGGAATAAAATCGGCATAAAATCATATTCACTCACTTAATGTAGTTAGTAGTGATTTCCACTTCTTGTGAGATGTTTTGGTAGAAAATGTGGTGGGTTTATTCATGCAAAATTAAATGGGGATTGTGTCTGTGTGAATTAAAGCGTGTACACTTGCACTTGGTATTTCCTGACAATTAACAGATACAGTCTAGTTAAATATTACAGGACTGGACCCAGTGTAAGGGGTTTCGTACTTGAAGTGTGTGATGCAGCGGAACAATCCCATGAATATGATTTCTGTATAATGCCAGCACTGATAAACTGGTTATGCATTAACAGGTCATGCATAAATGATTGAATATGAGCGGTTTATGAATATATGGAAACACATGCTGACCCACAACTGTGTTAGTATGTTAGTACTGAATGCATATTTTGTCACATGCAATTATCCTGAAAACATCGCTGAGTTGTACATGTTAAAATGTGATTATTATAGAAGAAACTCACCTACTTTCATCTTTGGTGTCTTCGGTCTGTAGATACTGAGATATTTGAGAATGGGAGAAATGGAATATATAAGGAGTTGTGATGTAAATAATCCTAAGGTTTGTAAAATGATAACATTTTGTTGCTTTTTTTGTGCAATGAATGTGCTATGAATGAACTTGTGCTATGAATGTTGTTATCGCTTTCAAAAATAATAGGGATGATTTATTGAGCAATTTAAGACAATTTAAGAGATATGTTATAAATGAATTTTGTTGGGTAGCCAAGTTGTTTAGTTGTTTGTTTTGACACTCCCAAGTTTGATTCCAGAGATCACTCACTCACTCACCCACCCACCCACACAGAATGTTTTTACAACAGCATTTTTCCTTCAAAGGTTATGAATATCAATGAACCACATGCTGAATGCCTTGTTCATATTGAGTGGAACAGCATTGCCTATTTCATGATACAAGCTGATGTCGGCCTGTATTGTCATGACGTATGAGAATGCACAGCTATTGGTGTAACTGGTCTGGTGGACGTTATCTTTTTGTCATCATGAAACAGGTGTTCAAGAGTGGGAGGGAATTATAAGTTGAAGTTTGGAACTGATGCCATTGTCTATTCATGAATAATCATGAGGCATCTTGGCAGTATGATTTTTGCTGATGAGGCATGTTGTTCCAAATGTACAGGTTTGCTTTAGCTGAAAGTCATTTTCAAAGCCATGAAAACTGCAACATTGTTGAAACAGCTCACAATACAAATAAAATTCCTTGCAATTTTTCCAAATGAAATATTTGTGAAATGAGAAACAAGTGTAAAAGTGAGATGAATGTTTCAAGAAAGACCCAGAGGCAGATATGTCAGAAAAAGCCCATGTGAGTCTGGAAAATGTAGAAAGTCAGATTTCCACAGCAGAGAGTTTCTGGGCTCCTTTTTATTCTATTCATAATTTTAATTTAAGGACTTTTACTTTCTGTAAAATATGTTCATTTACATTTTCTCTAGGTATAACGATAACAATAATATTTAGAATTTTTGCTTCAGTATAAGAAGTACTTCAATATGAGAAGTTAAGAACACTTTTCTTTCATGTTACTATAGTTACCTGTCATGGCATACAAGATAAACTACAGCAATACGAAAATGGATGTGCTTTAACTATTTGTTTGTAAGATAGTATCAGAGGCTTAATTGTCATGCCATACATGTATCTGGTGAAATGTAGATAAATTACAGTCAGAGGGGAGGGAATGTGTTGAGATCCCAAAAGGCATCATGGATTGAGAAGAGACAAAGGAGACTGGATCTTGACCTCTTTGTGATAAGAGCAGATAGGGTTACATGCACAGTGAGGCCACACTTGTTGATGGAATTGGCAACACATGTCTTGGACTGGAAGAGATGCTATCACAGGGACTTTGGGCTTAGGGTTGGAACACTAACAATTAGATGTCTGTATCCTTTGTGGCTTTCCTGATTACATATTTCTGTTGCCATGGAAAGAGTAATCATCAGCAGCTAAAAATGCTTGTCTTGGAATAGGATACTGATAGGTTTGGGTATTAGTTTGACTAAACTGGGTGATAGATAGTGGTATTTCACAGCTTCTCATGGTATATTATATATATTGCACTCTGCTTGATATACCATGGAATGATAAGGAAATATGTAATAACACATGGACTGTCTTAGTATATGGCTGAATATGGTGTATCCTGCCACATGGTATAACATGGTTTATCCAACACTGATATATTATGGTGAGCCAGGCCTGTGGTATATGTTGTGAATAGTGACACAATTTTACTGGTATATTTTTATCATGTTGTAATGAAATTGGTACCTATGGTTGCAAAATTGGTATATGGATTTGCATCTGGTATAGTACAGTATTTCATGGAATATGATGAAAGTCATTGGTTTCGTATGTTATATCATGGCTTTCTGAACAAAATATCTGATGGACCTACTTGCCATTGCATAGGTAAAGCATGGCTTCCTGAAAAAGGGGATATGAAGGAATATGGTACTTTGCTATTGCACTGGTATATCTTGACTTATGGAATATGGTACATTGTGGAACATGGCATCTGGTGTTATATCATCACATATCACTACTCATTGCTCAGACTGTCATGTTTGGAGGTTTCTGTGGTGGCTAAACATTCATAATAATTATGGCAGATCTTGTTTACACTTAGAACTGGAGTACATCTGAGACTGGTTGTGACAGCTGGAGGTCATCAGTTGTAGTGGATGGTGGGTTTCATGTGTTTATGTTTACCAGGGAGAAAGAGGTCATTTGTACATGTTGAGCACCCATGGTAGTATTCATCATCAGGGTATGATTACACAGCATCAACCAGGCTCCCTGATCACTGACTCATTTAAGTCCTCTTATACATAAAGCACAGTGTCCCAGGTGCAATGGGTGCAATTTGTCAAGCCGATTTCTGGTGTCCCCTGCCATGATATGTCTGGAATTGTACTGATAACAGAACAATAACTTACTTGTTCACTTGGTGCATAGGGAGACTAATGCTCAGTCTCTGCATATATATATATAATAACATCTTCAGATTGAGAAGGAGTCCCAGTCAGATGGGAAATTAAGGAAATGTATGCACGCATAAGACATTTTCAAACCTGGAATCTCTTATGGGCATTAATGTATGGGAGAACATTAAGGGAGTGGGTTTATTGTCTATTGGCGAAAAAGGGGTATGTCACAACAGAAATTTTAAACCCAAATCCTCCACTTGATACAGACTTGGTTTAGATAGACAGGGTACATTCTTTGTTAAAAGTGCACAGTTGTTGGAACATGTGTGCTGGTACTGTCTGTGTGACAACTGCTTTTGGGATGGGCTCTTAGAACACCTGATATGAAGGATGTTTACACATACCTGGGTGCAGTGTTGTGTTGATTGGAGATGATTGCGGAGTTGTGACAGATTCAGGTGAAACTGGTTGCTGTGATGCATCCAGTTCAACCTGATTTGTTCCTCCGAGAGTAGACATGAAACTGGTTGCTGCGATGCGTCCAGTTTGACCTGATTAGTTCCTCTGTTGTTCCTGATAGGGAATATAAGATCAGCATGACAACCCTCTTCCAGATGTTGTTTCACTGACCTGTACTTGGCAGATACCTACAGATGTAGAAAACAAAGCCAGCAAATGCATGATGCAGACAGCTTTGTAAAGTAGGACATGGTAGGGATGCTACGAGGAAATTTATGCTTACAAGATCTCTGTGAAACGTGGTCCTGATCGTCATCCTTTAACATTTGCATGTTTACTTGTGTCTTGTACTTAGAATATAGCATTTCTTTATGGAATATTGTGCAATAAATATTTTATCTTAACCTTATCTTGGTATATTAGAGTGGGTGCTTTATTCTGTTGCTTTTCAGAACAATCCAGTATCTTCATAGCAGGAAGCATAAGAAGGGAGTTTAAAATAATGTATCTTTTGGGAACTGAAAATAAATCTTTGGCATGTCATATCAATAATTTCACCCAGCTGAATATTTGTAAGTATTTATAATTATCTATGAGTATGCCGTGATTCCTTGGCATGAATCATGGGTAGGGTGTATTCTTATGAATCTCCAATGGACTGAAGTTGGGGGTAGGGGAAGGGATGTCATGATGACTGGGGGATAGACTAACATGGGGTGTGGGGGTGGGGGAGGGATGCCATGATGCATGGGGGATAGATTAACAAGGGGGCGGGGAGGAGAGAGCTTGAGTGGGGGAGATCTGGAAGAATGAGACATGGGGATATATGATGCTAGGGGCATTGATCCTTGATCACAGGACGATCAGATAAGACACTTGCTAGAGGTGAGAGTATACATCCTGTCTCGAGGCATTGGTGCATTGAGATAGAGGAAACAAGGACAGAGTATACAAGGCTTTTTCCATGTGACATGTTTGATAGGATTGTTGCAGTATTGCACAATATCTGATTGCAGTCATAGTTGATGTCAGGGCATTTCAGCTTGAGTTCCTTCATAGTCGGACCTGTAAATAACGTTAAGATTAACCTGAGTGCCACAGGAGCTGTTTTAGTGCGTCCTGAATGGACTTGATGAGAGTTTAAATCTGTCCTTCTGAGTGTAAGTCACACACTGTTAAACCAGTCTGTTTATTCTACGGGTGCTTCTTTACTGTAGGTAAACTTATGTTTACTTGGCAATCTGGGGCTGGGGGACAGGACACTGTCTTCTTTTGGTTGTTGAGTAGGACGTTATTTGAGTATAGTTAACTGAGGGAGTTTCACTTTAAGATATTTAAGAAATGTCAGAAGGAGTGCTGTCATTGTCAAAATATTACATGAACTGTTTTTGAATTTGTTGGGTCAGTTGGGACTTTTTGATAATTTCAAATATGCAGAGAGGGTTCCCCTCCCACAACAGAGTGAACTGTCAGAGGATTATCTGTATGAGGAAAGGCTGTGGTGGTAGAGAGGCTATTCATTCATGGTGGTTAGTGTGTGAATAGGACAGGGGTGGGGAGGGGGGTAGCTTTCAATGAGGAAGTAGGCAAAATGTAATGAATAGGTTGCTAGAATTGTTCGATGTTTAGAAAAGGAAATCTATGGTTGGAATGTTTAGGGTTAAGACCAGACTTCACATGTTACTTGTGACTGTGGGAACTGGGTCATAACACGTTGCCAGGGAGACCCACTTGTTGCTATGGATTTTCATCCACATGACTGAAAACAATGGAAGCTTACAAGCCCTGATAAGCATGAAGACAATGGGATTGTTTACTGGTAGAGCTTTTGAGGTAAATGACGTTGTAAGTAAAATACACATTTATGCATAGACAAAACAAATTTAGGCAAAAAAGTAGACAGGATTGTTTGTGTTTACTGTAGACAGTAATGGAACCTGATGATTATGCTTTTGGTAATGTCAGATTTGATGTATTGAGCATGACCTCGGTGAAGCATTGTATAGCATGTGGAACATGTAAGTTCTAGAGGAGTTTATTTGCTTCCATCGCCAGACTGAAAACAAACCCAGAGTTTAACTCAAGTCAGCTGTTAGACTGATGCAATCTCACTGGTCTTAGCAACTTGGCAGGTCACATGGCATGTAGGGCAGCTTGAACCATGAAACGATTAAATCATATATTCTTGTAACTACTTATATGTTGAAACAATTAAATCATGTATTCCAAGAACTAGTTATGTGTAAAATCTTCATGCTGGTGAACTATTAAAACTACGACAACAAAAAATCAACAAAAATAGCCGAAAAAGAAATGGAATTGAAGTGGAAAATAAAATGAAATTAACCGCTCCTAAATATAACGGACAAACATTAATCATCCTTATCTTCCATATTTATCAAACTGCAATTTTGAATGTTGCTTATCAGTAGATTATCAGCAGCATAGAATCGTGAACATAGCAGGAATATGTATATGTATCTTAATGGAAATAAGCTATATCAAAATTAAAAATAAAATTAAGATAAAATATCCAATTTCATATTTCATTTGAACTGAAGCTTTAATTACACTGAGGTCAACCTTATAGAGAATGTTGTCAGATCTCATGTGTTTTTGTCGAGTTGGAGGGTCTAAAGTCGTAAACCAGTCACATGTCAGTACTGGCAGAATGTCAGATGATGATAGTTCTCTCACTTCCTGAAAGATCATGACTTACACCCTTGTTTGTTGTTGAATAACAATGGATCTCTCCACTTAACTAAAGGATGACGTTGTATATTGCAGCCATATGGAATAAGAACATCATCAGCCATGGAAGTAGTTTACAACACTTATTATGGTTTATGAATACCTGAAATGGATGGGTACAATGGGTGAAGCCCATTTTCTGGTGTCCCCCGCCGTGATATTGCTGGAATATTGCTAAAAATCGGCGTAAAACTAAACTCACTCACTCACTCACTCACTGAAATGGATGCTTGATGATTAGCTGAAAGATCATTACCTCACTGCCTCTCTGATTGAAATAGAAAAGTGAGTGAGTGAGTTTAGGTTTACGCCACATTTAGCAATATTCCAGAAATCGAACCGAGGTCTTCAGCGTGATGAGCAAATGCCTTAACCACTAGGCTACCACACTGCACTCGAAATAGAAGGCCACGAACTGGCGTTTTAATTGTGTGATTGACTGCTTATGAATACATTTTGCTCCTCAATTTAGATAAGAAAATGAAAATATGTATATGTTTATGGACTTCTGATACCATTTTCCAAATACTTATTTACAGTCCCTAGCAGCAGTCAACTTTTACTTTAACATATTGATGCATGGTCGTTTTGAGACAATTGATTATGTGTCAGTTTTCCTAATTCTAAAAACATAATGACGTGTTCAATTATTCAGTCTTGTTTCTAGGTTGTGCTTGTAGCTTGGAGATCTTGTGAATGGTGATGGTTTTGTGTGGAGCAGTTTTGTGCTTGTAACTATCATGCAACATAGCCAGTATGTTGTCAGGAACATAGTATAGACGTATATCAATTTGTTACTATTTGTTTAATGTGTACTCACAACACTGTAAACAAAGCAAGCAGACTAGAGGTGATGACATGCAAGATCCAAGGAGTTGATTCATAAAAAGGCCATGATCAAACAAGTTGGTTAAGAATAGTTATGTTCAGATTAAAAAATCAAGTGTTCACTTCTTTTGAGTAGGATATCACACACCCTAAATTATGCTTGTCAAGAGAATATATGAAAAATCAAAGACAGGTCTATATAAGGACAATGAAGACATATATATTGGACAAACTAAGTTAGGGATATTTTTTGTATGATTGATATTTCATTACTGTGTCAGTGAGGAGATAGATGTTTATTCATAATTTCAAATACCCATGAAGGTCCCAGGGTAGAATAGGCCTTCAGCAACCCATGCTTGCCATAAAAGGTGACTATGCTTGTCGAAGAGGCGACTAACAGGATCGGGACTCACTGACTTGGTTGGCACATGTCATCGGTTCCCAATTGCGCTGATCAATGCTCATGTTGTTGATCACTGGATTGTCTGGTCCAGACTCTATTATTTACAGATTGCTGCCATATAGCTGGAATATTGGCGTAAAACTAAACTCACTCACTCACACTCATAACTTCAAAATTTACATATATCCTTAACTATTTTTGTCCAGTATATATATTTGACCATTTCCTTTCCACTTACGTAAATTCATAAATAATTCTGTTCTGTGTTGTGAATGAGGTGAGGGGATTCATTTTTCATACAAACATCCGGTGTCTTGTGAAATATAGAGACATGTTTGGCAGGAGCACATGAACTAGGTGGATATATAGGCTTGCTCCCCTTGTCCTACATGAACGTTTATTATAACAGACATTGCTCAGGAAATGAATAAAGTAAATTCCTCGCTGGGATGATCTAATGTCCGAGATTTCCTGGAGATGTTTCCTGGTGAGGGGCTGTGCACTCAGTTGGTTGCGTGTTGTCGCCAGGAAGGGGTCGATAACACCTGATATGTGCACTCATGGTATATTGTCATGAATTCATATCACTTAATATTGCACTGACTCAGTATGGTAAACTAAGATTATGTTGAACGTCAAGGACAACTAAATGCAATTATATCTATAGTTCAATATATGTATTTTGACTTAATATATGACACAAGTCTTAGAGCAATAGAATCAGTCATGCTCTGTAATTTGCCTAATTTACTGTACTTAAATTTTGCTAGATGACTATTGTGGTTCATAGTAGTATTGACTGGTGTATTTCAAACAGCCTGAATGGCTGGTTTCTGTATTACAGAATGCTCCAATTTTGTGCAGTTAGCTGATCATCTGCTGTACTGTGTGGGTTAAAATTTAACGTCATATGAGCATTATTTCATCCAGAAGTCTCCAGTGACCCGTTAAGGTCTGGGGTAGAATAGACCTTCAGCAACCCATGCTTGCCATAAAGGGCAATTATGCTTGTCATGAAAGGCGACTAACAGGTCAGGTGGTCAAGCTTGCTGACTTGGTTGACACATGTCATTGGTTCCCAATTGCACAGATCGATGCTCATTTTGTTGATCACTGGATTGTCTGGTCCAGACTCGATTATTTACAGACTGCTGCCATATAGCTGGAATATTGTTGAGTGCAGCGTAAACCTAAACTCACTGTCCAGTAACACTCCCATTCATAGAACACGGTTTGGGATAATCTGATGTGTATCATTTGAGTGGTAAAATAATACGATGTGTTCGCTGATGTGCCATGTGTTGCATAGTCGTTTATGTCAGTGGTCTTTGAGTGATGACCGTATTTCAACAGATTATCAGTATCAGTTTTGTTGAACTCCATATTCTACTTTCTGCATGTCTGAGTGAAGCAAGTCAGTGATCGATATCATGAGCATTTCCGCACATCCTCTGTCACTGAGCCCCGCTCTTCAACCATTGCAAGCATCTTAAAAGCAACTAATACTGAAGACCTGTTTAAATCTGTAATTCCCAAGGGAGTAAATCAGCTGTGATAATAATTACGTCATTATTTATATATATCATATTTTAAACGAGGATTCATAAAACCAGTCCAGGATGCTTAGTTTCGAATATGATTAATAATAAAGGGATCCTGGCCTGTAACCATGGCAACTAACCTTGAACAGTTGTGGACAGACTGAGGAACATTTGAGATATTGGCTGTGACATGCTCACCCATATCTCAGTGCTTTGACTAGCTGTAGGAATGGGTAACCCATGGCAACCATCAATCCCCTTTATCAAGGTAAACTGTATCATGGTAAAGAATGTGAAATGGATAAACAGCTTTAAAGATTTCATGGTTTAATATCAAGTTTAATCCCTAGGACGTTAAATCAACAGTATCCAGTGAGGGTATTTAGTGAACACACATGGACAGCATGCCAGGCAGCAGGCGGTCATGTCAGTTTAATTTCACTGTTTACTATGTAGGACAACTTTAGTTGAACTTTAATTTGCATTTGCGTTTTTTAATTCAGGTCCTTGTACCATAAAAAGATTGCATGAAATTTATGAGGTTGATATTGAATGCAAGATACATGGACACATTGTTGATTGTCGTTGATGATTAAAGATCTTTCAAAGGGAACGTTGTTAATAGTGAATGACTCTGTGTTTGCCTGTCTCCAGTTTACCCACAGTTTTAGTCTGAGTATGTTGTAAATCATCAGTGTTAGGTTAACCTGAAAATGTATTAAAGCCTTGGGAGTAGTCTAGTAGTTAAAGTGTTTGCCTATTTCATCTAAGGCTTTGGTTTGATTCACTACAGTAAGATTGCTCGATTATTTATCCTACTTGATACCACCTATGTACTGAACAGCAAAAGAAATGCACATTAAACAGAAAATGAAGTATCATAAAAGTAAGTTCTATTCAAAAACTTGACCAACAAACAGTTGTGTTTCTTGTGCAGTTCAGTATATGTTCATGGAAATAGGTTTGCTTACTACCAGGGTCTCAGTCTTCAAATTGATCTTAGCGCTAAGACAGCTGTAAATCTGCTGGTCATTGTGCTAAGATCACTCTGTAGAACAGTGCTCATTTGCACAAAGCTGTCCTAGGGCTAAGGTGATCACAGCCCCCATATTTACAATCATCGTAGTACTAAAATTGCTTTGTGGTAGTGGTTGATACCACAATGTAATCTTAGCCAGTGTTAAATTAAATTATGCAAATAACAAACACCCTAATGCTGAGATGTCAGCATTGAGCGGGCTCAGGGCTCGAGTAGCTATGATGCATCTGCACATAGCTTAGATTAGGGTCTCTTAGTGCTGTTGTCGGAAGTTAACGTTAGTTTATTGCACTTACGATTATCTTAGTGCAAAGTGAGCTTTGAATATCTAGACACTGCAATGTAAGCGAGTGGCGCATGAAATGACTGGGAGTGGGGAGGCGGTGACATATCTCAAGGAAACAAACTGGCAACAAACATCACAGGGTTGGCCCCTGTGCCATTGATCATTAGTGCTGACTCACAATGCAGTGAACCTGACCCAGTCAAAAGCTTTTACCTACCATAACACATGATGAAACATACACAGGCTTTGTCGCTGAGAATTTATATTTTTTTTCCTGGTTTCCGTCTTCTGTTGTGACAAAACGCGACTAACCAGAAACTAGAGATGTTGAAAGAGGTGAACAGCCCTTCCATTTGTTAGACCCTCAGAAACTGTCAGTTGTGAAGCAGATAGTAGTACATGGGTCCATGCTGTATTAATTACTAATTATGATTTTTAGGCCAGGCCAATTTTGTATCTTCTTTCACAAATCTGCCTGTCATATTTTTTGAAAAAAATTGTTTAGAGTGTACTTTGCTGCATATACACAAATTCCCAAAAGTCAAATACTTTTAGTATTTAAAAGGAGTATTACTTTGACTAGTGATTTTTTATTTCTCTCCTGCCTTTAGGTTTTCTGGGAACAAAGATCCATGAAACTCAAAATAAAATTGGTCTGGCGTTATTGTCTGTCTGTCTGTCTGTCTGTCTGTCTGGGTGTTGTTTATTTTCCTTCCATAGATGTGCTTTTGGAGTGGCAAGCTGTTTTTGATTGGTAGAGCAATGATCCGCGATATAATGGTTCAGACTCATAGTGGGAGCAGCAGACATTGTTTTCAACCAATCATGTTTTAGCTGGCTGATGCAGAGAATACATCCCGTCCCCCTCTCACATCTGTGCTTCCATCATCTAGGGTTATGTCCCTTAGTTGAGCAAGAATCCCATAAAGATAGCATCATATGTCTAAATTGCCCTGTTGATTTAGACCACCCTGCACAGCTCATTTTTACCGAAGGCGAAAACAGTGAAAACGGGACACAACTGAGTTTTTCTCTCCATATTTTTGTTCAAGTTACAACTGAAAAACTGAATACTAAGCAGCTTCAGACCAAGTCACTTCCTTCCTCCACCATGTAGCATGACTTGCCCTACATCTGACATGTGTAACATGGAACTCAAGACATGCTACAGTCAGGGAACTTCCGCTCCAAGTGGTCTCCGCCTTCAAGTAGTGTTGGAAGGAAACCTTTTTCCTGTCTTACAAAGTGGCAAGTGTCTCACAAATCTGCAACATACCACTGTGGCTAGTCAGGTTCCAGGAGGCCTATAAACAATAGCCAAACACTCCGCCATTGTTTGCATTCTATAACCACGCTTGGGATTTGGGAACATTTAGAAAGTTAAAGAATCGGCTAAAAAAGTGAACAGATTCCAGAGGGCATGTGTCTCTGTGTGACGTTGAGACGGGACTGGGGCACGGTGACACCTTAGCTTCAGTTTCATGGGGAATTGAAAACACATTGACAGCATTTTAGAAGCCAGAGATAATGGATCAGTGCAATTTAGAAACCCAACCTCGACCATTGCATCTGATGAGTGTTTTTTTTTGTTTTTTCTTTTTCTTTTTTTTTTTTTTTGTTGAAGTTGTTGAAATGCCACTGTGTATGGAAGTTGTACTGAAACCGTGGGTTTTCTTAGTGTAGTGATTATGTGGGTATTGTGATTCTATGTTATGTATGTATTCATAAATACTGGCCTATTTAGACTTGTGTTTGTTCACTTCTCCATTACTCACTACAACACCTCCCCAATAAACCCTCAGCCCCACACAGAAGAATATAGAACATGAATAGGTATAATAACAGCAAGTGTGGATATGCTTATGTATTTTCTCATTTTGAACATCTCTTTGCATTTATTTGTTTATGCCATAATGTTTATTTCAAAAACTTTCAGAAAATTTAATAAATAGAAAACCAACCCTGACAAATGTAGCATCAAAATATTTTGAAGAAATGAAACAAGTTACGCTGGCTTGATAATGGTAATATTGCACATTTTCTGTACGTTTTGTATGTTTGTTACAGGCACCTGACAACTACATGGACAATGATTGGCTCAGCTCATTTTTTGATGACCCAGTACTTAATGACAAGATGATCACCGATGCAGCACAGCCCCCATGCATCAAGTCCGAACACAGCTACTCCCTAAATGACCAGTCTCCAGGATCACCGCTTGGACTTGCTAAAATTGAAGGTGTGTACACACAGGGTTTGATCTGATGAGGGAGTTAAAACATAAAGTGTGCCTATTCTGGTGATCTTCCTTGAGTTGTTAGCAATCAATAGCCCATTTTTATATTGTTTTGTCCAAAAATAGACTTTTCTTTTAAGTGTACATGTCATATATGTATATATGTCTCTCTCTCTCTCACTCACTCACTAAAATGTAATGTCACGTTGACAATATTTCAGCCAAATATCATGGCCAAATAAATATGAAGTATATGAGGAGTAAGAAAATTATGTTGACGAATATCGAATGGAAATAGATTGTAGAAATTTAGTCAATCTAATTTTTGACAAAGCTGCCAAAATGATATCTATTGAAAACATGGCGTCTAATGATTGTAAAGTGTTCAAGTATAGTGTTTATCCTGTGTGGTTATTAAGTGGATAAATATTGTCCAAGAATCATGCAAGATTGCTTCAGGTAATATGTTATAATGCACTTAAATGGGATAGCTTGGTGGATATTTTTTTAATGTTTGAGTGTACTTTGTGTGCATAAAATGATTGATGGATGGGGCATATTTACAGAGGGTGTGAGTGATTGATTGTATGCATGCTGACTCCAGAAACAAGGTTTTATCTTAAAGACTTTGACGTGAATTTACCCGATAAGCATGAAAGAAAGTTTTCAGGCAGTTGCATTTGAAAAAATGTTGGTGTTGTCCCTGCTGCCTAGCTATGTGATGTAGGCAATCCTCAACCTCGTTTCAGCTTGTGCTTAGAGACCAATTTTATTTTCGCTGGCATTCCAGACCCTCTGATCTGAATTTAGAAAAAAGAAATATGTGAAAATGATTATGAATATTGCAAGTTTTTTGCTCACTAGATTGTGATAGAGATTCATTTATCAACTGAAGGAAACATTATTGCATTTGCCACTTGTGTGCAGACTTGTAAATATTTTCATCGGATGTCTGTTGCATTTTTCCCATCAAATCACTTCTTGCAGATTACGGTTGGGAGCACAGTTTTGCATACCAGTAACTGATAATGGCGCCTGCTAAAGGCTGGTTGCTACAGAACGTCTTGATCTTTTGTATGTTTTTTTATCAGTTACAAATGCAGCCAGTCACTTGGCCTCATTTATCTGTAAGACAAACATTTTTGATTGATCAATTTTTTTGTTGTTGTTATTTTCTTCCATCATCCAGTGAAACTACTCCAAAGAATCCACAATAAAACATTACAGTGTTCAGGTATCAGTTAGCATGAAGGGTGGTTGGATAGTGTAGTGTTTTAAGCATTTGCTTGTCACGTCGAAGACACACATCAGTATGTGTGAAGCCCAACTCGGATGTCCTCAACTGTGATTTTGCTGAAATACTGCTAAAAGCAGTGTGAAAAGTCACTTGGTCACTCAGTCAGTGAGGCAGTCAGTGACTCAGTGACTCAGTGACTCACTCACTCACTCACTCACTCACTCACTCACTCACTCACTCACTCACTCACTCACTCACTCACTCACTGTCAGCAAGATGTCAGCATGATGTTCTCATGTGGAAGACAGCAGACTTGGACTAATGCAGGGCTATGTGTTTGTGATGTAACATAGGCCGGGTAATCCGACTTCGTCAAATACACCACTTGTTAACTTTCGCACCTCAACAAAGTTTGTGTATTGAGTCAGAATAAACAGAGATGAGAGATTGTCTGAATTATGAAGACTCGAAACTTGAGGAGAAATCCTGAGATTGTTGCATCTGGGTCAAGTTAGGAGCTTCAACCTGTTTTCTACTTTGAAATGAAAAATTTCTGCGAATTGGTGGTTGTCATATTTTTCGTATTGTTCTGTTAGCATTGACTTGATGTTTATTATATCTGCCTTTTGTTTTACTCATTACTGTATCAAAGCTGCTGTACTCGTTTTTAGAGAAATAGCTGATTCTCTCATTCATTTCATGAAATGACTGAAATTTTTAGTCATTACATGATATGACTGACTTCACCATCTGACTGTAACACATATAAATACTGTAGCTTGAATTTATGATCTTCGTGTTAGCCTGTAAGCTTGTTCATTATTTCCCTTCACATTGTCACGCATTCCTAATATTCTCAAGATTTGTCGTCTGAATTTCGTCCATGTAATATTCCATTGTTGCAAACAGTACCATTTGTGTTGATTTCAATTTCCTATCGACAAGTGTGAATGAAAACGTTGAATCGAGACAACATCTGCAGACATTGTGTGGCCTATTTCAGCATATAGCTCAGCCTGAAATTTACAGTGGTCAGCAAAATTATTCAGTAGTGTTAAACAGGATTCAGTTTGTGGATACAAGGCTCTAATTACATGCTGTAAATGGGATTACATGACAGCTGTTCACCGTGTTTATCATTATTGATTGTAATTGCTTTTTGCGAGTTCGAAGATCAGTTTTACTGCAGTAATACTGACACATGAAATGGGACAGTGTCATACACTGTTTAACTTTCCACAGGGATATGTTTCAGAGTGTCATTGTACAGAGTTATTTCCCGGAACAGGAACCTGTGATCATTGGCTTGAATCCTGTTTTAGTGGAATATGGTTCCAGTTGGTAAAAATGTATGATTTGAAAAAACGAGACAAATTGACAAACCTTGATTTATTTGAGAATATTTTAAATGAAGTCAAACACTCACTTGCTCGAACAGAAGGAGACTTAGTGTGCAAGCATATACATATTGGCCACAACATGTCACAAACTTGTGACTTAAAATTTCCAAATTAGTGTTAATCTGTGGACATGGAGTAGATGGCGTGCCATCACTCATTTCACTTTAAGTACACATCTTTCATTTGTTCCTATCACTGACTTTTGTCATAGTATTACATAGCTTCATATCCCTATAAGTAGTTGAGAGGTATGTAGTACAAGGCTGTCTTAGGTAGATATACAAAGTCCATTGATTGGTAGTATTGATTTGGAACAGATGCATAGTGCAATATCTATATAAGCTGGTCATAGTAGCCTTCAAGCTCTGACACATATGTCGTTGCATCTAAGTTTGAAATACCTTCATAAGGTATTATTAAGTAAATAAGATAATTAAGTGTCCTAAGTCTTTCTGTGTAAGAAAATATTCCAGACATTTACATGTCCTAAATGGTATGATGATGTGAACGATGCTGTGATGAAATTGTGACCAAACTTAATTTTTGGTCACTGCAGATGCTTTAGCAGTGATATTATGTAAAAGGCTAACAATGTGCTATATCTTTTAGAAATGTGTGTGTTGGTTATTCTGGTGTTAATTTTATGTCACATTTATCGCAGATATATGGCTTAATCTTTTCCCACCCCCATACATTTTGCGTAGGTGAGGTTGGGATGTAACAGCTGGTGTCAGCCATGTTTGTTTGCTGATTATATTGGTCGAACAACTCTTTTCAGTTTTAATGACTAATTAGAGATGGGAAATTGGAGAAACTGAATAAAATTGAATTTACCGGTTTGTAGGTAATATTTTATTGTTAGACGTATGATTTTAGAATAACTTTAGTTTAATTAGGTTACTAATGCATATTTATCACTTTATTCAGATTTTTGTTCAGTTCCAATCTGTTGCCAAATTCATTATCAGAAAGCTTGGAAAATTTATTTGTCAATTTAAACACTTTCATTTTGGAGAAAGTTACAAGCCTGGGGACATTTTAGTAGCTTCTATAAATGTTGTGAGAAATGCCAGGTGGTTGTGAAGGATTCATTGACCTATACTAACCAGACAGCCATATCTTACACTGCATGGGGTTACTACACTTTTGTCACCAACAGGAGTGGCGATTAATTACTGGACTATTGTTGGTGGTCCATAGGGTACAGTTCTCACTGGTCATGGGACTCCTGGGTTTGATTCTTAACATGGGTACCACTGAAAAGGCTTGTTCATGTCACAGTTGTTACTAAGTACAGTTGTAAAAGCTGAATCTGGTGGTCACAATAGGGAAATTCAAGTCCTTGTGTAGTCTGTCTCACAGTCCCTGAACCACATTATTTCCCACTGTCTAGCACACCCTGCAATGCTTAAGCCCTAACTGATGCAAGTCTAGATTTTCCAAGATTCCTAGCTCACCTGGTCTCAGTTTCAGTTTAAGGGTGTTTGTGTGTTGCTATCAAAATTATTATATATATATTAAATTATGTTAAAATCATATTTGTACGTATTCAGAGACGGAGCATTAGTCTAGCTCTTGTGTTGTGGGTGGATGTGGTTGTGATTGTTAGTCCATACTTGATGATCAAAAAAGGTCTTTAGGTAAATATACTATATTATCCTGTAAGTATCTATGCTGCAGCTATTACAAAATTGAAAATGTGTAAAAATAGGGTGGTCACCTTGTGTAGAGCTGAAATTGAAAGTCCATTGTTTGACTCCCCATGTATTTGAAATGTCTTGACAATACACTTGTTCTCAGCCTAAATACATGTGGATTAACACCAAATTTGGCATAAAACCTGACTGATTTCGTGAATTGACAAATGTTCATGTATTTTTTTTTTATTTTCAGACATTGATTCAGACTTCATGGGATCCCCAAACGCCCTTGACCTTTCACAGAAGTCCTTCGGCAGTGTTGACAGTCCATCTGTGATTGTTAAACAAGAAAGCAGGGACAATGACCCCTTACTTACATCAGCCCCTAACACCTGCACCACCACCTCGCTTACCAAGCAACCAACAATTGTCCTGGCCGCACCAACGTCCACCATCGTCCCAGACCAACCCGTGTTCCCACAGATTACAGTTAAACAGGAACCTCCAGACACATTCGACACTTCTGAGCAGACCGGTAGGCATTATAAAATTTCTGAAAAGCATGGGTTGCAGTTGAGGTTTGAAAATGGTTTCTGTAGGTTGAAAGACTGAGTGCGTAGAGAGCAACGGGTCATGGTGATAATGGAGCCCAGTGATGTCATTGGTCAGTACTCGCATCTGATGTGATATGATTGGTCAGTATTCATATCTGAAATTCAAAGTAAATATTATTATTGAGGTATGATTTGAATTTATATGTGGCGTTGATTATTCATGTTCAGTGTGATCAAAGTGAAATTAAATTTGCAATTTCTTGCAGTTATTAGATAATATATCTGAATTTTTTAAAAATAATTATAATTATTGTTATTGTTATTGGTTCATGTTGGTGATGGGACGTGTTAGAGGGAGCTGCAACCATTATCAGACAAATGGGAGAATCAGTCCAACTTCAAGTTAACACTACACTCAAGTGGTCATTAAATATGATAATATTGAGCGTGGCTGTTGAAAATGGCTTCTGGATATTAAGCTCAGTTAATTTTGCTGTAGTTGAGGTAGTTGCATTGGATGTAGTTGAGGATGTTGCAACTGATACAGATGGCGATGTTTTGATTGATGTAGTTTATAGTGCTACAACAGATGTAGTGGATGTCATTACAGTAACAATGGAACAGATCATACTCCCCCCAACACCCCCCAGTAGTGCTAGCAGTGACAGCGAAGGCAGCCAGAGTCCTCAGCGATCAGCACCCTCCAGCCCTATTCGGCAGATCAGCTCATCGCGCCAGACTCATCACGTCTCCTCAGCCAAGGCGCTGTCACAGCCTCTCTTTGTAAATCCAGTAAGTTACTGTAAGCTAAGTGTACATGCAGCAAATAAATAGCACAGCTTCTCCCGAAAACCCCATAAATCTGTATCATCCTGGAGGATATCTTGAATATTGAATGTAAAAGCATGAAATGCCTGCTACTTACTGTCGTGATAATATTGCAAAATAACCATTACAATGCATCTTGGATTAATCCAGTGGTTAAAGCATTGGCTTGCAATGTCGATGACATTGTTCAAGCCCTCGACCATATTGCTTGGAAATTGCTCTAAACAGAATAAATCCCCACTCACTCTGTCATCCATTTGTTTAACACATGCTTTGTTTCAAATTGCATAATATACATCTGATGCTATTTTGCATGTGAATGAATTTTGGACAGCATGAAAGTATTCCCCTGGAGATACTGAGAATGTGCTACCTTCCTACAAACAATTGCTATTTATTTGCATACATGCATCTTAGTTTACAGTTTAACTTAACAGTATCGATGTTTTGTCTTTGACCAATGTCTTGCATGCATCTAATATTCCTTTGTTGTTTTCGTTATTTAAATTTAAAAAAAGATTGAATTTTCCATGCAACAAAATTATTTCTTAATCACTACTTCTGTTAAATATTTTTGGTTGTTTTTCTGTTTGAATGTTTCTTTGCTGTATATTTTTAATGCATAATCATAGAATTTTGCCATTAAAAAGATTTCAAGTAGACCTAAACAAAATGTGACTTTGATATATACTGATTTTGCATATATTTTTTTGTAAGAGAGTATAATAATCGGTGAACATTATGTGGGATAATTGTTAACTGTGTTGTTGACAAGGCGTATGTTATTTCAGATACCACAGTCAGGAGTGTTGATACTCTCTGAGGAGGAGAAACGAACCCTCGTTTCAGAGGGTTACCCTATTCCTGGTAAATTGCCACTCACAAAACAAGAGGAAAAGAATCTGAAGAAAATCCGTCGAAAAATAAAAAATAAAGTATGTTAAATTAAGTGTTTCAGTGAAAAGGATAAATATAAATACAATCGTGTTAATTTTCACAAATTGTAATTAATCAGTGCCACCCTGATATTGCTGGGATGCTGAACTTGTAGAAAATATCACACTTGCTCTTTCAAATGAATATTGCAGGACTTGTGATAGGTGCTGATTATAGAGGTTCAGTGCTGACAGTGAGTGGTGTCCTAGTGATCATGTTGACTCCCGTCGTGGGCTCATTGTTTTAAGCCCATTTCTGGAATTACATAGCTGGAATACAGCTAACAGCTAAAACCTGCTGTTGTCCACATTACATTATCAATTAATTACTTGTCTGGTCGAGGAACAATTGTTTAACAGCATCTTTGGTGTAATTTAAGCAGTAAGGATTGCATGCAGTTCTTAAATACACTTTATTTATTCATTATCATATTCTATGAGTTGAGCATCTGTTTTGATGTGAATTCTTCATTGATAACGGTTATGCTGTAGATCTCAGCCCAGGAAAGCAGAAGAAAAAAGAAAGAATACTTAGAAGCATTAGAAAAAAGGTTTGTAAGACCTTTATCATTCATTTGTATTGTTTGATAAAAATTGTTAATTAACAAAGATCCTCACTCTAGCCAGGGAATGAAAAAATTCTTGTATTACTTTGAAACAGTGACTGTAATGAAATGTCTGGATCCATATTTTGGCCAGATTACAAGCAAAAAACCCAAACATCAACTTGTTGTTTCGTAATGTTTGCAGCGATTCTTGAAAATATTTCTTTTTTGCAGGGTTGAATCGTTTAACCAGGAAAATTCTGACCTGCGGAAGAAGGTTGATTCATTAGAGAATAATAACAGGTATGCTATAATTTATATTAAAATGGCTAGATTGATGTAGTAGATTGTGTTGAATGGCAAGATTGCTGTACAACATTGTGTTGAATGGCAAGATACATCTTTTTCATTGTGTTGAATGGCTAGATAGATGTACTATATTGTGTTGAATGGCTAGGTAGATGTACTACATTGTGTCGTTTTTTTATTTCCTCTATTGATTAAAGATAGCTTATTTATACACATTGATGTTCTAGGTCACTGCTGGGTCAGCTGCACAAGTTACAAGCACTTGTGTCAAAGATGCCACGCCCATCTGCAGCCTCTGCAACACAGACAGGAACTGTCCTCATGGTGAGTTGCCTCCCTTCTCCGCTCAACCCATCCATTCCTGTCACAGAAGATATAACAGGAGTTCATATTAGGATATATTTTTAAACTTTGTTAAAAGTTATTTATCACCATCTATCATAATCTCACACTGCACTGTTGTCCTTGTGGACTAAAACTAATTCACAGTTTCTGTTCAATGCACATTTACAAATTTAGTTTTACAAATGTAGATGAGAGTTTAAACTTGAGAAGCAGACTTCTTATATCTAACCATATGCTGGAGGACGTCTATGAAATATTACCATGGCAACTCAATGATCTGAAGAATTTGTGTGTTTTTAACAGAATTAATGAAAATTACTTTTCAAAAGTGTTTTTTCATTCTGATGAGTTTGCATGGTGATATTGCTAGTTAATGTGAATATTTTGGGTACATGGTGATTTCCTTCCTATTTGTCCAGTGGTGGGCTTTGCTCCCTGCAGACATGGCATTCATGAATCAACCAATCAGATGTTTCATTCCAGCAGAGCATGTGAACACATGCAATGAAATGCGTGATTGGGGGGTGGGGGTGTAAATAAAGGAAGAAATATTTCAGTGTTGTAATTTCTTTTGAAACTTTTCTGTGAAGTTTGAGGAGATGCTAAAGCTGAAATCATTAGAGTGAGAGCGGGTCAGAGGCATCGTTTGGGCAGCACTTATTTAGTTATTTTTGCAAGGTTCGGTAAAGCCAGGGCTGTGTTCTGCTGGAGGCACTTGCAGGTAACAGGACATGATTGTGTTGGTTCATGTTGGTGATGGGACATGTTAGAGGGAGCTGCAGCCATTATCAGACAAATGGGACAATCAGTCCAAATTCAAATTCACACTACTCATGTGGTCATTTTCTGATAATTTGCACCCTTACCCAAAATTTTCATTCAAATTTTCATGGAAATCATTAATCTAAGAAACTACACCAGGAAACTAAGTAGCAAGCAGACACAAGTATCTGACTGTCGGCCATCTTGTCTGCTGCAGGTCCTTGTTTTGTGCTTTGCTGTTTTCCTGGGCAGCTGGTCTCCCACTTCTCTCAACATTGGTTATTCTCCGGGGGCTCGGGCAGTCAGTCCCGTTTTCCTGTCAAAACCAGATCACATCCGCCCGACACCCGACCATGGGCCGAGTATTGGCAATGCCAAGGTCAATGGCGACTATGCCACACCCAATAGTGAGTTATTCTGCATGCGTGACAAGTCATGATGGGAGATAAGAATGGATGACTTCTCAAAACCTATATAAGTCCTAAAATTTATTACCCTGCATAAATTGTCATCTGTGGGCGTCAATGTTCCATCCTGTGTGGCTTTGATACACCAGTATTTCAGTCTGTAATTGATGCCAGCATTCTAGATTTTATCAAAGAGAATTTAAGATGTAGTAATTGATAACAAATTTAAAATTAACCAAAATTCATAAAAGAAACATTTAAAATGTTTTTCTAGCGGTGACTGTACTGATGGTTAATATGCTGAATAGCAAAGTTTGTGTGTCTGTGTTCATGTTTGTGTCTTCTATTTAAAAAAATGACCAAAATACAGAGTCCAATTTCTTTTACTGTTTGGTATATTCGGGCCATGACACAATAACTTTAATCATATGAAGAAATTGGATGTTCTTTTAGAAGGATCATTTACATCTCTCAGGTTTTGTGTCTGTATCCATCCTTTCTCCCAAGAAATATTTTGGTGGAAGATGTGAAGATTTATTTGGTGGTGGTAATTATAATTGTCAGTTGTAATTTTGCGTTCCTCCTAACCTAGTCTTTCTTCATTGGGTCATGTGTTTATCATGCAGAAAGAAAACCTTGTACTTCCTTCAGAGTTGATTGATCATACATGATCATACAAAGCTGGAAAAAAACATAATCAGCCAAAAGATGAGTTTTTCCACAAAGCTCTTATAATTGCTCTAAGTTCTTATTTACTTTATAATATAAGGCTGTTAATGTGTCTGAAAACATATGACCCTGCCATACTAACAGTTTTAATACTAATAGTGCTCTGTATTAAAGAAGTTATAGCCTCTAGAGTTTGAAGATTAAACAGTCTCAACAACTATATTTTTCTCCAACAGTGAAATCAAGAATGCTGTTGTCGGTCAGAGATGATCAAGAAGAAATGTTAAGTGAGGATGTCCGTGCCTTTTATCCATGGGATCGCTCATGGTGCTACTCCGGACATCGGGCAGAGGAAGAACATGGCGAGACCAACAAGCCAGCAATCAACAACGCTGCTCCTGAGGGGAACTACGCACGCCAAGAGGAAGTCGAGGCTGAAGCTTCACAGAGTCCAGACATGCCCATTCTCTCCCTGCCTCGGTCCAGCATTAGCCGAGCCAATGAAACGCATGATGAAGATTACCAGGCTATAATGCATCCCGATATCGCTGTAGCTCCGGTTGACCTTCGGTCTTACGAGCCCAGAGGCAATCTCACTGCCGAAATGGAGACTGCCTGAATAAGAACTTTCGTAATAACTGCAGTAGTTAATTACTGCCAAGGACTGATGTATGTAGCATTTACATACCCAATTTGTCTCATAAAGGTGGAGGGCTCGTTTATCCTTGAGAGGACCAAAATGATGGCATCTAACGAATGTTATGTATTCATACACTTCATCTTCAATTATTTAATGAAGCTGTACTATGCTATGAACCATGAGCATTCACTGGGCATTCGCAATGTCGGAGTATACTAGAATGTTTTAGTGGCATTTAGAAAATATTTGGAAAAAAAGATCTGTTCCTTTTTAAAAGGTAGATTCAGTACTTTCAAAATTGTCCACTTGTTAACATTTATTTATTTAAGAAATCCAAACAGTTCAAACATAATTATTTGCAATTTATTCTACATACATAGTATGGAACTGTTTTGATTGGGCAAGAGTCAACAGTATATGGGAGTCTCGTTCCATGAGTGTGGACCAAAGGGAGATAACCAGATATATTGTTGATCAGTCATATTTTCCTTACTAAACATCGCTCATGTCATTGGCGTTTTAAGAAATATCATGGTCAACTTTTACCCAGCATGCATCCTAGTTTATAGAAATACTCACATCGTGGTAAGAATGTTATGAACAAACTTCATCCACATTTTCATTTTTTTAAATCGCTAATCATGGCAAATATTACATTTTTAGTTTCATTTCATTCTCGTCCATTACTTCCAGAGAATGAAGCATTTGTTTTTGTTTATTTGTGACAGAATGTCACAGTCACAATGTGCTAGTAATGGAATCAAGTATTAGGGCTTGATTCCTTGGAAACCAAATTTGATAATATTATTTTTGAATGTTTTTGTACATAGTATGAATCTGTGATTTGAAGGGTAGACAGTTAGATACCCTGTCAGTGTGAGGGGTTCTTGAGGGAATATGCACATATAAATAACTGTACTCAAAGTTCCCCTTGTATAGCTGGGCTGGGGATCCCTGCCGTGGGACTCAGTTGTGCTGTCGGAAAAAACCTAGTCAGTGTAAATATTTACATCTCTTAGACAAAGACAGAGAAATATTTTTGTTGACCATTTTCTGGTTGTGGGAATATCTGCAAGGGCCAAATTAATGGTACATATGCCTGTTGTTGATTATATCTCCAAATGAAATTCTCATTGTTTTACAGAAATCTGTAAAATGACTCCAAATCATAAAAATAAATAAATATATATATATATACATATATAAAAAAAAATTCTATGTCAGTTTTGTTTTGTTGGATGAAATAGCCTTCTGTAGGTCAATGTTGACATACGAAGTCGTCATGTGTTGATTATAAACTTCTAGTGTTGCACAGGAAAAACTAAGTCTGTATTTTCACATTAAGGTGCACTGAAAGGATCGCAATGTTCCATATATTTTACATATACCAGATCCCTATATTTTATACTTATTATGTATATTATAGCGCTTCATTCCATTTATATGTCATACTGTACATACCATTCTGACATACCATTCACTATATTTGACCTTGACATATACCACAGACCTAAATGCCATCTACATAGCATATACCACAACACTATGTTCCATCTAGAGAGCATATGCCATGACTCTGTATTCCAGCTGTACATTTACCACAATACTAAACTCCATCTACAGAGCACATATTACAAAACTATATTCCATCTACAGAGAATATGGTTGTTATGAAAGGCAACTATGCTTGTCTTAAGACGTGACTGACGGGAACAGGTGGTCAGGCTTGCTGACTTGGTTCACACGTCATCGGTTCCCAATTGCGCAGGTCGATGTTGTTGATCACTGGATTGTCAGGTCCAGACTCGATTATTTACAGACCGCTGCCATATAGCTGGAATATTGTTGAGTGGGGCATAAAACTAAACTCACTGACTATAGAGAATATACTATATTCCATCTATGCATCATACTCCAAAGCACTTTATTCCATGTACTTTACATATACCACTTTATTACATACTCATGTAAACTTGGATAGTAATACAGAGGTGAAATACGGATGATCAAATCCCGTATTACACCCCAGATACCATATTGAACACTTGCTTTCTCCAAAGCTCATTAAAACAGATCAATGTGAGATAAGAGAATGTATAACAGAGAAAGCCATACTAGTGCATTTGGATGTTTAGCATTGCAGCCAAATGCACTAGTATGACATTCTAGATACATATGTATTCCATCTCTGCATTGTTTGTTATAATCATGTCATATATCACCATATACCACAGCAATTTATTCCATCTTCATGACCTATACAACATCCAGGTCATATATTTAAACGACATTCATGGTAGCATTGTTGTCATGTACATCATGGCACCACATCCACAAACTGTCAAGGGGAGCAGCTAGTACTGTTTCATCTAATCATCCCCTGCACCAGATGGTGCTACAAAAACTTACTTCTTCAAGGACTTACACGTACATAAACCATCCAGCTGTTACTGTTGACGCACATAGCTGTACTGAAGTTAACAAACCAACGCATCGAGCACAGTCACCAGAACTGATAAGTAATCGATTGTGAAAGGCTTCTAGTAGCTGCTACAGTGCAGTTTGTTATCCTCACAGCTGGTATAGGCTGTCCGTGACCAACCGTCAGCTTAGACACAGCGTGTAGACATCCAGTGTTAACTGAAAATGGGAGTCTGTACTGTTAAACATTACAAATATCTATGCAACATGATATTTAGTTTCACTTCTGAGTGAGTTCGTTCAGTTTTGCGCTGCTTTTAGCGATGTTCTAGCATTATCATGATGTTGGACACCAGAAAAGGGGATCTTCAGCAGGATGAGCAAACACTTTAACCACAGGGCTACCCCACTGTCCCTTTTCACCATAGAAAAAGTGTTTCAAAGCATGTAACCATAGACACGAGCCTTAATCAAGCACCATCTGAATCTAAGGGCTGTTCTTAAAATACTGGCCCAAACAGGTGATTATACCCAAGCATATTGACAGACATGTTTCACACAATGTCAAAAACTAGGAGTTGCATGTTCACTTGCACTTCCCAAACATGTTTGTAAATTTCACAAATGCTGTACATATACTACTGATCTTAAGGAAGAATCAAAAGTCAAAATTCTTTACATGACAAGATTTTCACAAAATACAGGAATGTAAGTTACTGGCATGAGTCCCATGTCAAAGACCTGTGGATTGGAAGACTTTGCACATCCTTTTTCCCATGAGACGTAATTGTTACACAACTGCAGCAATTCACCAAGTCTTACAGTGGCGCCAACATCAGCAGTGGAGAGTGGGAGATCAACTGTGTACACAGTCAGTCAGGGATTCCTGTCATGGAATGGTCTCTGAGAGTAAACCCTAACATTAGGACATAGCGAAGGGTTCATTGATGAAGGATGAAGGCCCCATATTCTATATGATATGGCTGGTGTATCACTAGGAGACGATCTATACAGCTAACACATTTGGTTGTGGCTCAGTTAGTGTTGGCATAGCAGTGAAGGATACCACTGTTGTGCCACAATTTGATAACCATCCCCATGCAAATTATCCTGTATTTGTGGATGTCAATTTGGTTCTCAAGAAATCATGCCCATTTGCAGACTTCAATTGAAACATTATTTTGGCCCACAAGGAAACCAAAAAGAATCCTAACAAACATCTTTGATGATAAGTATGAGCTAGAGATCCCCTGTTCAAAATCTGTGCAAATGCAGACTCTCCATGACGAATGTGGGAGGATTATGGTGTGACTAGTAGATGTGACTATGCAAAGTACGGATGTGGTTTAAAAATATAACAATTGTTTACTGTGGATTGGTGGCATAGTCACTGTTGTTGACATTTTTGTGTATTCCCCTCTGATTTTAAGAAGATTGTACCCAAATCACAAGTGATTCTTCAAACTTGAAACAAGCCACTACATACACCAGCCTGGCAAGTACAAAGTACAAGTTTATATGTGCAAAATCTTTCGTACCACAGAGAAAATTACCAAGGTTAAATATCTGCAGAATAACAACCCTTTGGTGCATATTGAAACTGAGAATTCAATCCTAAATGAATTCATATTTTCTGAGTTAACATAATCTGGCTCCATATGTGCATACTAGTAATGCAAGGCCCTTTTCTGTTGTCCTCAATTGGATTACACCAATACTGACGACACCTAGTGATCAATATTTCAGGCAGGGACCACCAGGTTTACAGCAAACAACTAGTCCAGGGAGATATATATATATTGGTAATCAACAGTAACCTGTAGCTGTCAAACCAGGAACAGCTTGAATGGAGAGACTGGGAATGCAGGATGTGTTCTGCCAACATTGGTGGTTTACCATCGAGGACTGTGTCACACCATGTTGAAATAGTCAAGCTGCCCCTGTCGCCTAGTGGATTGAGCATCTGTCAAAGGAGCAGTAAAAGATGAGCGGTTCAATTCAGGGGTGGTGCGTTAGGTTCTTGGGTAAAGCCATCACTCATCACGCTGAAGGCCTGGGTTCTATTCCCCACATGGGTAAAATGTGTGAAGCCCTTTTCTGGCGTCCACTGCAGTGACACTGCTAAAAAAGGTGCAGAACCGTACTCACTCACTTCAGTCATGTTCACAATGAAAACACTTTGATAAGTGGATAGAGTGTCTGCCTTGACAGCAGTGGTCTGGCGTTTCAAACCCAGGGTGTGTCATATCAAAAGATCGCACATAGTATTTAAGTGTGTCCATAATGAAATATAAAAGTATTGCTCCATGATCTTATGACAGCAGAAAAGGCAGTCAAACCAGCCAACGGATAGTATTGATTTCCTGTGGGGTTATTTGGCATTACCTGGATTAAACAAGCACTGGTCAGGTGACCAAAATAGTTACATACAAACACTATGAATAATCATTCCCCCTAAACATGTCAAATTCCATTCAGAAATGGGCTTAACACACTGTGCCAATGTGGGCAATCAAACCTTGGGAATCAAACCTGGGTCTTTGGCTACCCCCATTGCACTTTAACATACATTAGTTGTAGTTGTCTTTGTGGTTTGAACAAGTAGGTCCCGGTCTGATGGTGAGAGATTTCTCAGTATTTATCTGGCATTTAACCCTAATAACAAATCCTGTTACCTTGTTGGGTTTAGATCAGTACAAACCTCATGAAACTTGAAACACAAAATCAAAACACTAGTAAAACCTCCAAAATGTTTAAATTCAGAGTTGTAACATCAGTTTATTATTGACCTTACACACTGCATTGTGTCTGCTGAAAGGGAAATGTGTATACATTGTACTGCTAGTGATAACAGCCATATACTACCCATCCAGCATCCTTGATATCTCCAGGGTATGTGTTCCGATAAATTGCTACTATACTCTGGATGCATCTACAACTGACGAATTTATTACCTCCCTTGGCTGGCCTGTTATCAAATCAGGTGTCAACTCAGGGAAGGTGAACGTACCAATCACAAATCACTTTCGCTTCTAAAATTATCGAACTGATGAAACTTGGCAACACAAATGATGCAAAGGTACACTGAAAAAGGTAGAAGGAGTTCTTGAATATTTTGTGAAAGTTTCGGATCAGTCATATTGTATATGATCTCCCCTAATATGAGGCGCACTGCAAACAAAACCTTCGCAGCTGCAACCACTGTCTTTGTTGACACAAGCTGTAACGGTGGCTTAGCTGATTGGCTACTGTGAGAATGAGGAGCCAGTAAATGGAGACAATAAAATTATCGGGCTGAGCTGTAACTGTATCCAGGGCATAGGGGAGATTTATTGGAACATATACCCTGGGTATACTGGGTATGCAGCCGAAGCATATACTCTTTATACCCTGTTCCACCTCTCCATCCTCCCTCGATGTATTCCCACTCCTAGATGTCCATTCTCACCAGCATCCCTCTCGGTTTACTAAATAACATCTGCCAACCATGAATGTCACACAAAAAACACAACAATGAAATCTTTGCAGAGGTTTATTTTTGTGAGGGATGGTTCTTACTGTGATTGAAACATATGGTCACCATGGCAACAAGAACCAGGTGACCGAGGCCAGTGAGAAGCAGTTTGGCACATTCAGATAGGTGAAGTGTATCATTGGAGGAAGGCAAACACTGTGATGGTCATCCTAGTGCAAGAATACTTGTGTTCCTCACACGATGGGTGAGCTTCAGTACATAACACATTCAGTGCATCTCCATAACTCTCTTATAAAATCTCTCAAAGAAATAATCACCCATGACATTACAATGGGCATAAAAGATAACAAAATGTTCTCCTTTAATCTTGAACTGTGTCTCCCACTTGCATAAAAGACACACTGTCATGAAAAAATATTTCAGTACCAGTATATAAACAATTTTATGTTTGCTTACTTTTAAGTTTGTAATTCTGAATACAAATCACAACCATTGGTGTGTGTGTGTGTATCAAGGCTGTGATCTTAAGATTACTGGAAATAGCTCAACACATGGCACTGAGATGATAATAGCCTCCATGCTTTATCACTGACTTATGATAGTGACAACATAACTTACTATCAAATCTGACAGCTGACTCATTACTGTCACAGAGCTAAAACCTCATGTATGAAACACAGCCCCAAGGAGACAAGAACAATTAATTTATCAACTGCAGAGTCACAAATGCTCTATTTTCAGAAGCTTGCATGAAAGTAAAGAGACTGTGCTCGTTCAACTGGCCTAGAGAATGTTTATTGTATTATGCAAAACATTAATACTTTATGGTCAAATATGGGAGTCATATAAATCCTTCTAATATTGTCGAAATTGAATATTGCAACATATAAATTAACTCATTTCATTGGTTCTGAATACACACAATTTTAGTTTCAGATGTCTAATCAAGAAATTTGTGAAAGAGTAAAGTTGTGATATTATCAAACATGGTGAGTACACAGGAATATTACAAATCCGATTAAATGTTGCTGCAATATCATATTTAGATGAAAAAATAATGTAATAAATACAAAATAGTTACATATGATATTCTGTGCCTCATGGAAATGTCAATTGCTCTGTACATTGTGGATACATCCAATCAAAAACCAGGACACATATGATTGAACCATCATTATCAACAATCATCCAATCAGATGTCAGGAGACAAAAGGCTAAGCAACATGCAAGGGGTCACCATGGTACCAGCCCTAGATCTCAGACGGGTGACATATGATTGGTAGCATTCATTATTTCTGTATGCTGATTGGATAACTGTGGACCAATCACTGTTGAGGTCATGGCTAGTGACAAGTGCATGACTGTTTACCCAGCCAAATATGGAAGTGTAATAACAAAGTGTCAATCATTCCAGATGATTGACAGCCACCATCACATTATAGATCATATATCACAAAGTATAAGTACACATAAACAAGCACACATTTGTCTCAGTTCACACATTCAACCCTTCTGTAAATCCACTGTGTAGACAATCATAAAATGTAATAAAAACCCAAATCATTAATTAAACCAAACAGAAACCAACCTGTGTTATATCTAATTTAAGTGACCAATTATCAAAAATGTCCCAAAATTTTTACCAATATTGTTATCTGCCAAATCCTTGAAGCCTTTCATCAGGATTTTGTATCCAATAACAAGCTTTTCAAGCTTAGTAAAGCATCATGAAATTATTGTATCAATTCAATTACATATTGCATGAATTAGACAAAAAATCTATAAATTTTTTTGTAAACAATGAAATATCTAACAGGAATACAAAGAATAATTTGAAAATTATTTCTGATTTGATTTCAGACAGAACTATAATCTACTACTGCAGGTTGAAGGCTAATAAGTTGGGTGACAAACATTTTGGCTATATTACACTTGAAGAGGCACTTGGTAGTGGTAAAATCATTATTCGGACATTGACAGTGCACTGTGTATGTATTGATAAAGAGTCAGGAACAGTCTTCATGAAGTCATGGACATTTCAGACAGAGAGCTGCCTTATAATATTACTTGGGGTGGGAATATGGCTTGCACACATGACTAATGCCAGATGCCGGTACCTGACAACACTAATCTAGAGGTGAAGCTCCATAAATACATCAGCATATGAAAGAAAGTGTGATGCCTCATTGAATAGATCGATTCTGTAATTGATGACAAACCAATCTTCTGGTTGTCAGTTATGATATGCAATAAGTATAATATACAGTACATCTCTCAATGCTTCAACAAACTGAACATTTGCTAAACTTACAAGTAGGATTTAAAATGAAAGTCAGCTGTTGCCAGAACACTTAATAAAAAACTTTTTAAACTATGATAAAATGTTTTGATCTTTCAGTATTGAAACACTGTTGAAATTGAATAAAACGATTCTCCACAAAGGGCTGACATAGCTTGAATAGTGGTTTCCAATCTGATGCTCACATCTTCATTTATGCTGAGTCAGCTCTTTCAATCTAACAGGAAAAAATATAAGAAAAACAAGAAAACAAAGGACCTGAGAAAAAAATAATAAAAGCTAAAATTTGAATCTGTTTCAAATTTAAACATGAATGAGAAACGGTATGATAAAAATGCCAAGCATGTTTTGAAATTATTTTTTTCAAAGAACTGACTGTTACAGATTATAAATAACATGAATAAATATCAACAAACAACCATCTGAATTCACACCCACATCACTGCTCCAAGGAAAGATATGGAATGTCTGTTGAACACGTCTTCCACTGACACCCAAAACACAGTTGCACAAGATGCACATGATACAAAATAAAACACACAACAGGCAACTGTACAGTTAAAAAAAAAACAGAAAAAAAAGATAAATGCCAATCAAAGTCTATGTTATATGAACCCCATCAAGGGGCAACAAGGAATTTGACTGGTTCTCTAAATGTAGGCTGATGGAAAAATATATTGCATATGGAACAGTGTTTTTTATATGGTCCACGTGTAGGCAATCACAGTTGAAAAAGGCAGGATCACGTGATCCCACCAAATATGTACTTACTCCAATGAACCTGCGTTCACCTGTATCTAAGAACAAGCTGTCGGAACACCAGTTGAGAATTTGATCACTTGTCCGCACGCACACATAACACAGGAAGAGCAGGATGCTCCACCAATCATAGCAGGTTTGGTTGCCATCTTTGGTTGAATGACCTTGTTGTCATGGTGATGGGGTCATAACCTTGATAACGGAGGTCAAATAATGAAGGTCATACTGCTGTTTCCTGATCCTCAGACACTACTAACTGGAAGTGTTCTTGGTCTGAAACATGTCATTATTTCACATATATCCTCCAATGTCTTCATAATCTTTGGCTATGTCAGCTAGCAAGTATACTGTTAATTAGTGTTCATTAGTAACACTTGTAGAAGTTCTGAAACTTATCACATGTAAGGCAAATATTTGAAATATCATCACTTACAGGCTCTACGAATCTTAACTATGACATACCTGAACTCCAAAAGATGAACCAGTTTTCTGTTATGTATGTACTGTAATAGGCAATAGACCCATACAGATTTACAAAATACATTGAGGCATTATCTCTCTTTGAGCGTTGGTTGTTTAATATGACACTAAGCTTACTTCATTTTCCCACTTGACATCGACTTTTAATGAATGAGGTCTGGGTTAGACAATCCACTGACTGAACATGAACATCGATCTATGCAAATTGGATATGATGTCATGTGTCAACCAAGCCATTGAGCCTGATCATCCAATCCAGTTAGCTGCCTTGTAGGACAAGCATAGGTTTCTGTTCTAACCCAGATTTCAAGGGTGAGCTGGCACACTGAACAAAGATGGCAGCTAGTTATAGTTCTCAGGTTATGAAGCGGCCCACATGCTGAGACCAAGCAAATGTATCTTGTGCTCCAATGTTCTAAGTAGGCTCATACATGTAGCTCACACCAACTACAGCCAACCAATACCCAATGCAGTCAACAACTACTGGAGTAAACCAAAACTCATTGTAGCTAACAGATATTCATTTGCAGGCAACAAGTACACATTGCCATGATGATTTATTACTAGCATGGGGCGGTGGGGTAGCCTAGTGGTTAAAGCGTTCGCTCGTCATGCCGGAGACCCGGGTTCGATTCCCCACATGGGTACAATGTGTGAAGCCTATTTTCTGGTGTTCCCTGCCGTGATATTGCTGGAATATTGCTAAAAAGTGGCGTAAACTAAAACTCACTCACTCACTCACTATTACTAGCATGGGTTATTAAAATATTTTTCAAAAACATACATGCTGACAAGTACAACCTGGTCAGAGAATTGTGATACCTTGTGGGAGAGAGAGAGACAGAGATAGAGAGAGTGACTGATATCGTGAGCACCAGTAACCATTGTCTTGGTATGACGACACTTAATCAATCGAGTCCAATGCATTCAGCTGCGTCTCATCAACAGTGTATGCCGTAATCTATTCACATCCACAGGGTAAATATATACTGGACCAACTAAGTAAGGGATATTGGTATTTTTATGACTGATATTTTATCAGTGTGTCAATGAATAAATACCTCATTATTCATAATTTCAAAATTCACAAATATCCCTAACTACTTTTGTCCAGTATATAAAACACACATACATTCTAGATATAATGGTGCTAAATATCTGCTACTACAACCAAATGATCAGCCAAGGCTGCAACTTGTCCAGTTGAGAGTGCCACAGAATGTACATACAATAATCAGCTCAACAATTTGCACAACAGGAGTGTAAACAGGGAAAACAGAAAATAGACATTAATGGTTGAATCTTCAAACTAGCAACAAGCAGGGGATCAAGGAGTTCTAGGTCATTTAGCAAGATGACTTGTCACACGTTCCCTAGTTCTGGGTCAGTCAGCATGATGTCTTGTCATCTATTCTCTAGTTCTGGGTCATTCAGCAAGATATCCTGTCATCTGTTCTCTAGGTCTAGGTTATTCAGCAAGATGCCTTGTCATCTGTTCTCTAGTTCTGGGTCATTCAGCAAGATGTCTTGTCTTTCATCTGTTCTCTAGTTCTGGGTCATTCAGTAAGATGTCTTGTCATCTGTTCTCTAGGTCTAGGTTATTCAGTAAGATGTCTCGTCATCTGTTCTCTAGTTCTCGGTCATTCAGCAAGATGTCTTGTCATCTGTTCTCTAGGTCTAGGTCATTCAGTAAGATGTCTCGTCATCTGTTCTCTAGTTCTAGGTCATTTAATAAGATGTCTTCTCATCTGTTCTCTAGGTCTAGGTTATTCAGTAAGATGTCCTGTCATCTGTTCTCTAGGTCTGGGTTATTCAGGAAGATGTCTTGTCATCTGTTCTCTAGGTCTGGGTCATTTAGTAAGATGTCTTGTCATCTGTTCTCTAGTTCTAGGTCATTTAATAAGATGTCTTCTCATCTGTTCTCTAGTTCTGGGTTATTCAGGAAGATGTCCTGTCATCTGTTCTCTAGTTCTGGGTCATTCAGTATGATGCCTTGTCATCTGTTCTCTAGTTCTGTGTCATTCAGTATGATGTCTTGTCATCTGTTCTCTAGTTCTGGGTCATTCAGTATGATGCCTTGTCATCTGTTCTCTAGTTCTGGGTCATTCAGTATGATGTCTTGTCATCTGTTCTCTAGTTCTAGGTCATTCAGTATGATGTCTTGTCATCTGTTCTCTAGTTCTGGGTCATTCAGTATGATGTCTTGTCATCTGTTCTCTAGTTCTAGGTCATTTAATAAGATGTCCTGTCATCTGTTCTCTAGGTCTAGGTTATTCAGCAAGATGCCTTGTCATCTGTTCTCTAGTTCTAGGTCATTCAGTATGATGTCTTGTCATCTGTTCTCTAGTTCTGGGTCATTCAGTATGATGTCTTGTCATCTGTTCTCTAGGTCTAGGTCATTCAGTATGATGTCTTGTCATCTGTTCTCTAGTTCTGGGTCATTCAGTAAGATGTCCTGTCATCTGTTCTCTAGGTCTAGGTTATTCAGCAAGATGCCTTGTCATCTGTTCTCTAGTTCTGGGTCATTCAGTATGATGCCTTGTCATCTGTTCTCTAGTTCTGGGTCATTCAGTATGATGTCTTGTCATCTGTTCTCTAGTTCTGGGTCATTCAGTAAGATGTCTTGTCATCTGTTCTCTAGTTCTGGGTCATTTAGCAAGATGTCTTGTCATCTGTTCTCTAGGTCTGGGTCATTCAGTAAGATGTCTCGTCATCTGTTCTCTAGTTCTGGGTTATTCAGGAAGATGTCCTGTCATCTGTTCTCTAGGTCTAGGTTATTCAGCAAGATGTCTTGTCATCAGTTCTCTAGTTTTGGGTCATTCAGCAAGATGTCTTGTCATCTGTTCTCTAGTTCTAGGTCATTCAGTACGATGCCTTGTCATCTGTTCTCTAGTTCTAGGTCATTTAATAAGATGTCTTCTCATCTGTTCTCTAGGTCTAGGTTATTCAGTAAGATGTCTCGTCATCTGTTCTCTGGGTCTGGGTTATTCAGGAAGATGTCTCGTCATCTGTTCTCTAGTTCTGGGTAGGCCAGCAAGATATCTTGTCATCTGTTCTCTAGTTCTAGGTCATTCAGCAAGATGTCTTATATCTGTTCTCAAGTTCCGGGTCATTCAGGAAGATGTCTTGTCAGTCAGCGCGTGAAGGCAACAGAAGAGTGCGGAGTGAGAACACTTACTTACTCTGGAGGTAGGCTGCCAGGTCCTTATCCTCTGCCTTCTGGGCCTGCTGCTGTGGTGTATTGCCCTGTTAAGAGTGTGTGAGTGAGTCATGTTATCATCAATATAGTTAATAACATCTTGAATTCTACAAAGACAGAGACATTTTAGAATAGAAATGGCTCTAGTAACATCAGTGTCTTGTACGTGAGTGTGCAAGAATAAAAGTTTTGGTGCAGGAAATTTTCAGTACAAACCTGAATCATTTCAACATGTATTGTTTTGTTTTTTTGTACGTGTCTGTTTTCAGATGCTTTTTGAAATTAGGTAGATCAAAATCTGTGTGACAAAAACATGAACACAAGATAATATTTTTTTGTATGTTTATTATTTCTTTTGGCTTGAAGAACGGAGATTTCTGCATTAATGTGAACACTGAATATACATGAACATTCTTTCCTCACATATTTTGAATTGGTTGAGTGGACCATGTCTCTAACCCTGAACCATCAGTGGAGGCTGTGACTCACTTGATAGTCTGTTCTGGTGAGGGAGGCACCTGTGTCCACCAATCTAACCCTGAACTGTCAGTGGAAGCTGTAACTCACCTGATAGTCTGTTCTGGTGAGGGAGGCACTTGTGTCCCCCAATCTCACCTTTATCTGTCAGTGGAAGCTGTAACTCACCTGATAGTCTGTTCTGGTGAGGGAGGCACCTGTGACCACCAATCTAACCCTTTACTGTCAGTGGAAGCTGTAACTCACTTGACAGTCTGTTCTGGTGAGGGAGGCACCTGTGACCACCAATCTAACCCTTTACTGTCAGTGGAAGCTGTAACTCACCTGATAGTCTGTTCTGGTGAGGGAGGCACCTGTGACCACCAATCTAACCCTTAACTGTCAGTGGAAGCTGTAACTCACCTGATAGTCTGTTCTGGTGAGGGAGGCACCTGCGTCCACCAACATGTGACATATAGTTCTCCGCTGGTACCATGCTGCCTTGTGGAGGGCAGTCTGACCTCTGGAACAGTCAACCAATGAACATCTCATTCTGGTCAAGCATTTGATTACACTATGATTTATGTGTCAGTGTAACAAAGCATTTGATTGGTATTTTAGATGTTGATGAATGATGAAAAGTATACAGTGGAAGCTGTCAAAAACGGCATCTGTATAATCCAGCAAGTTGTCAACACCAGCATAAAATCCAAGTCCCTTCCTTGGCTTGTACATTTATCATCAGCTCTGCAATCTGGCGCATTGTCTAAAACGGATTATTCCCTCTGTCCAAATGAATGACGGATTATAGAGCTTCCACTGTAATACTTTATGTATAACAACTTTTTTATTTCATTATGATGGTACATTTCTGTGTAGTTCCTTGTTGTCAAGCAAGAGTAAAGTAATACAGCACAGATCAAACTTATGTACCTGTTACATAGTTCATGCAACAAAGCCCGTAGCAATTAGCCAGGTGGTACAGTTGCTATACTTAATCACATGTAGGCGAGACTTAACACCTTAGATGACGTGGTCAAAATATCTGGTTCATGATCAATGTTCCTCATTCAAAATTTCAATCATTAAAGGTTACTGATAGTAATATATAATTAACTGTGTTTAAGTTTGATATAACTGTACACATTTTGACTAAGACATACAGACATATGTCAGGTAAAAAATGCAGAGCAGTTTGTCCATTTTGGACACAACAGTTCATGAAAGTTTCAAAGGAGAATGAACATAAAGACAGACTTGAAAAACTGATTTCATATCTGATGGTGAAAGATTCTACATAGGTAAAAACTGAACATATCCATGACAAACATGTAGTCATATGAGCTAAACATATCTGCATTTGCACATGGCCACTCACTTCTCATGGTCAAGCATATCTAATATCACAGGTGGTGCTGAAACAAAAACAGAAAAGAAATCAGTTGCATGGCAAACTCCTGAACACACAAGCCATATTCTTTCAAAACTGTGAAGTCATGGATTTCAAAGGATCATAACTGGATAAAAGAATTCGAAGTACATACTAAAATTATTTTTTGTATGATGTAAACAATATCTATTGTCTATAAGTGATACTTAAAGTGGTTCATAAAAGGTTTCGCATGATGACATTACCATTATCAATCAAGAATTTGACGATTCCTTTGTGACCAAATCGGGCTGCATGATGAAGTGCTGTCATCCCATACTGGTCAGTGGCAAGGAGCTCTCCGCCACGCTGGTATATCTCCACCAACTGCAACATCAACACAAGTACTTGCATTACAGAGTTACAGCCCCCTCTGTCAATTCACTTTGAATCATGTTGGGTTTTTTGTATGTTGTAAATGTGTCAACCAAGTCAGCGAGCCTGACCACCTGACTCCATTAGTTGCCTCTTACGACAAGCACAGTCGCCTTTTATGGCAAGCATGGGATGCCGAAGGCCTATTCTACCAACCCCCCCCCCCCATTTTGAGATTTGGGTCATGCGTGTATATTTCCATGCAGTCATGAGAACTCCCGTTTACAATGATACAAATGTCTAAAGTTCGCATTCTCTTGCCATACTGGTTGTTCTAACGAGGCAAGTTGTCATATGCAAATCAAAGATTCTTGACTGGTTGAACCTGGTTACTTCTCTGGTATGAGCAAGACATCAGATGCTTGAATGATACATTTTACAGGTTTGGTTTTACGAGAAATATTACTCTAAAAATACTTCATTTTTGCCACAAGTGTAACATTAGGTAAAAAATCAAACAAAAAAAATGGAAACATCAAACCTAGCTCAATATGGTGTGATCACATGACCTACCTTCTGAATCTCCCCTCGCTTAGAGGCATCAATGAGAGCTGAAAGTGAAATAAAATCACTGAAATGAAAAAAAGAAACAAAACCAAAAAAAAAACCCTAAGAAAAAAACAACAGCAAATCCAAAGAACCCGTTTGACCTACAGACAAAATCTAATAATTGCTACAAAACCAAATTTTGCATGGTCACATGAAATCAACCTAATTTTGTTTCATAATTTTGGAAAGCAAAATAAGGAAGTGTTTAACAAATAATCATTGTTTAGTTGGGTGACCATTTGCTGGGGGAACAGTCAGGTATTCCACAAGCGTGTGGAGTGAAATTTCAATGTCATATGTGCAACTCACCCTGCACCCTAAACACCCCATCCCATCCCTTGTTGCAATTATTATATTTTATGTTAGTGAGCAATTCATCAGTCTCAAATGAAATCAAACATACTGCAGCCTTCCTTTTTAAACAAACTGTTCAAGGCATCTATGCACACAGTCAACTGATTTGATTAATGTGATGGACAAATCGATGATATGATTGAAGTATCTTACCTTAGAAAGAAAATCGTGAATAAATATTTTTATGGGCGCTTTTGAGACACTAGAATCATGTGCAGTATTTATAGTAGTCATAACACATAAAAATAAATTAATCCAGTAGTCTATGAATCTGATTTACATTTGTCTAGCGGTGAGATGGTGTGGGCCCTGCCCTCTGTGGCCGCGGTGGCGCTCGACACCGTCGTGAAGTGTATGTGCTTTGCCTCCGCCACAGGGGAGTTGGGGGATCCTGGTTCTGAGCTAAAGAAACATCACTCATCATTAACACCACAGGTTGTTAAAAATAACCTGACTAAGACGAAAGACAGGATTTTTTACGCCAGTGAACAATTAAATGTCAAAAATATTAAAGTAAATCACATATGTTTCTGAAATTACAAGACATTACAAAAAGTGCTAAATATTAACATTTGACAAGCGTTAATGAAAGTAATTTTAAAAAGGAAATTACATAATTTGAAACAATTCGTTTAGGTTGTGTATTGAATATCTTGAAGTACATGAGAATATATAATACAAAAGTATATTGAAGCTTGCCACATCCATGCTGTTCAAGCTGAAACAAAGCCACAAACACCATGCATGCAGAACATGTCAGCAAAACACAGCCACACAGAAATGATAGAAAATGTACAAGGTCTCACTTCAGAAGATTAGGAGACAGTATACAGCAACACTAGAGAAACAGCATGTCAGAAAAGAAGGATCACACAAGCCTCGAACAAGTATTTGCGTGTCAAAATTTCCATGAAATTTTGCACTGGTTGTGAAGTTTGACTTTGAATCTTATTTCCTTTGAAACATTAAGTAAAACTTCATTCAGTTCTATGGATACAGAAAATTGTCCATAAGACAAATATTTGATTTATATGGGGAGCATTTAATCTCTTAAAGGTAACAACAAATAACAGGTTGAGGAAGGGACAGCTGTTTAATGAGCAAACTTTGTAGAAATTGTTACAAATGTCACGAAACAAGTGCCTATGATTGAGAATAAATGATTTCCATTCTTGTATTTATGAACTTACAACATATGGAATATAAAATCTGTTGGCACAGATGTCTTTAAGGATGATTGGAAGGGGTTTTTTTTAAAAGTGTTCACGTCTAAAATTAGAACAGCAATTATCTGAAAGGTTAAAGAATTGCTCAAAGACAATGTTTTTTTTTGAAAGATTTTGAAAACTTTCTTTCATCTCTCATTGCAACAGTTTGATAGTTATCAACCATTCAGATATATGCTATGAATTTTTCTTACCAATATCGCAAAGTTTATCGTTAACAGTTTTAATCATTTCTGATTGTCATAAAATGCTCCTACTTAACCTATTTTTCATAGCCATAGCAACATATTCCACATGCTGCTGTATTCTCTAACATTAAAGTAATTGTTGTTATTAAAAAGAGCTTCAAATCTTTTTCAGCAATAGAGTAATGTCTTTTTGGTGAGAGATGATTCTCTAATTCTGCTGACTGAGCATGTTTACGCCCCACAACCTGCATGCAGTAGGCCACGCTTACCCAAGCCAAGGCAGTGACATGTGCTGTTTATCAACCACCGGTATATATAACAAAATAAACACATGTGCGAGGACAGTCTGAAACTGAAGCAAATCACCCTCATCCCATCGCTGTGCATGTTTCTGTTTCTGAGTGAGTGAGATGGGTTTAGTCCGGTCAGTATTCCCATCATGTCAAGGCATATTGTATTGTGGGGGGAGGAAAGCCTGATGTTTTCATAGATTCTGAACACTGATGAAACCAGCATACAGAGATCAACATAATCCCGAGGTGATTTAGGACTTTGAAGCAGGAAGGTGTATGTAGTACCCAAGTCACAAAGTGATTTGGTCAAGGTGACAGTTAACATGAGAGCTATCTGGTAAATGAAGAGTGCCCCGAATGGAGAAAGATAAAAACAAAATGAGTGAGTTTGGCTTTTAGCAATATTCAGCAATATCAGAGCTTGGGACACAGAAATAACCTTCACATGTAATATGTTGGGAATTAGACATGGGCCTTCATTGCAAGTGAACACTTAAAAAAATAAAGGTTATTCCATTGTCCCAAAAACAAACTGAGTTATCTGGAGCATTTAAAAAGTTAAAAATAGAAACTAATGGACCATCAATGTTCCTTAATGTGTGACTCCGTCATGTACATACATGCTGGGTTTTTGAACCAAATAATATTTGTAACATTTGTTCTAGGTTTACATAAGACAGAACACTAAGTCTTTGTGGACTGGGAATCAGGTCTAAATCAATCGCCCAATTCCTTTCTTTCCCCTCTCTTCTAGCAGCCTATAGTCATAAAAAACAACAAGAAGAAAACTAGCTGCAATAATCAAGTGAATACGGTCTAAACCACTGACTAAGGGAGACAACTCTACCTTAGACAACTGGCCCCTGGATTTCAAGTTCTCTAGGTATCAACATAAAGAACAGTTTTGCTCAGTTGTAACATTGGGTCTACCACATGTTCTCACTTGCTCTTTATAGAATTCTCTCTCGGCAGAAGTAGTGAGGAGCACTGATGTGAAAGTCAATCAGATGAGGGGATCATGATTATATGACAAACAACCTAGAGTGGAGGTGTGGCAAGAGAAGTATGCACAAATTAGATAATTCTATTGTCAAATGAAATCTATATTCTTAGATTATCGGTGGTCTCAAAAACACGCAGCAGTTAAGGACCACGGGCTGAATATGAATACATTGGACAGACACCACCTAAATACCATTGACACGATGTTACCATTTATATAATCTATATTATTTTATCAATCTCTGCGAAAAGTGAGATACACAGCAAGGAAACTGAATAGGAAGACTTTTTTGCATGTCAGCTATATTTCAGCAATATCAAGATAGCCTGTAAATCTGAACATATGGAGGAAGGACCAGGAAGAACACTGTGTAATAGGTGGACATCTAACCACTGGATTACCCTTGGGAAAAATGAGCTACCAACACTGCTATCAATACAACATCAGCAGGGTTGGGACATTGTGACCAACTGATCTTCATTAGCTGAGTCACATTTGTTTGTTGTCTAACACTAACCCCAGCAATTCTGTTGACTCTGGACCAGATGATCCACATAGGACATTGTGACCAGCTGATCTTCATTTGTTCAATCACATTTGTTAGTTTGTTATTAAACACTGTACTCAGCAATTATGTGGAGTCTGGACCAGACAATCCAAGGACTTACATAATGAACAACAAAAAAAGCAGTTTGGGTACAATGAAATGAAATCAACAAAGTAAACTAGAATCCCCACAGAGTTTGGCTCTTATGACACACAGTTAGTTCATATTCTGCCTGAAATCCTCTGGGGGGTTCCTTGTGAAACACACTGAACTGTGGGTAATGATGAACTCTGGGTAATGCTAGATTCTGGGTAGCACTGGAAACAACACTGAGAAAGTATCCACATCATAAGGAGAGGGGTCAGAGGTGACAATAGGCAAGGTCAACAACACAGGGTACATCCGACAAGCAGGAATCCACAATATCCTTAACAAGACCAATATTTCTTAAACACTTCAGCAAACAGGAATTTCAACAACATACTTTGGTTGATTTGCTAGCACTGCCCCCTAAGAACTTCAACTGCCAAAATTTGAAACCTCAGGAGAAATTATAAACATAAAAATTCTGTAAAAAAAAATCTGGACTGTTGACTGAAACCGAAAATTCATTAGAAATAATATGGATAAATCCTACGATAAGACCTACAAGACTTGCAGTTATTACTGAAATCACTGAAGAAATAAAAAAAAAAGGACTTGGCATTTACTATAAAATCTACATGACTGTTAATTGAACTTTAAGTTCCTACTCTGAATCCATGAAGGCATTTTACGAGCAAAATCTGTATACAACTAGGTAAGAAAAAAAAATGGTCAGTAATTTTAACATAACAAATTTTAATGGCCTCTAAATAGTTTCACCACTGAAGAAGCGTACAATATATTCTCTACTGGGGACCGTGCAACATAAAATATTACATAGTGTATTGTAAGCAATTTACTCACACCACCTTGTCAACATGGGTGCCTACATAATACCATATGTCCACAATGTACATGCCACATCTTGCAAGTCACATTACCATCTCAAAATCCCCATTTTTAGCAAAAATTTGTTTCAACCAAAACCTTCTTAAACGTATTCAGAAAATAAATTCGGCTGTTTGTCATTTCATTTTGGTCATCACTGATGGTAATATTTACTAGTTCAAGCTGTGGTATGACAGGAAGTGAGAGAATTGTGGGAAGGTAGCCATTTTGTTTTGTGCGGACCTGTTATTGGAGCCTGGTGGGGGCGGAACAAGTAGGTTCTCTGTGCTTTCCGGGCGTTGCAAGGGCAATATTTCAGGGCATCTGAGCACATCAGTAAAAGGCAATGTCAGTGAAAGTGTTCAAGTGATCAACACCCTTAATAATCAATTACAACTCAACAAAAGCAATTACCATTCAAAATCAAAACACACTGTAATTTGCTTTGTGAAGTACACTGTCATAAACATGAACGTTTCTCCAGTTACATTTATGCTTTGGACGTTGATAATAAATTATATTTTAATTATAGTAAATTTAGTAAGAGCAGTTACTGAAGACAGTTATTTCATCCGAAATATCAATAATCAACTAAAACATGGGGAATAGAACACCAAATTTCTCAAATTACGCTGTACTTTCTCAAGAGCATTTTACTGAAATTCATGGATTTTGTTACATCAACAAAATTCAATATCATCTTAACATTCTTTTCTGTATATTCACATGTAAAAAAGTATCTGAAGTGTCTTCATTTTCTAATGATTCACAGGAGGTCATTGTTAACACAAATCAAAATAATTTGGCTCAGTTTTGTAATACACTCAGTTTTTAACACTCAGCTAAGGTTACAACAAGCTTATTACTAGTATTTGTATTAAATAAATCTTCACATCATGGCATTTTTACGCATAGATTTCCTGACTACTCCTAAACATTTGAAGAAGAAAAATTCTTAAAATCTGGTCAGGTATATAACCACTGAAGAACAAGTATACATGATTCTGTCTCAGAGAACAATATTTACTGTCGGTCTGAAATACTAGACAAAATAATGCCAAATAAAATTCTTCTCATCCTTACTTTGGGAAGAAGATTAGTGGTACAAATAATAAACTTGTGACCCCTTGTCAAGGTTTAATCTAAAATGGATTGGATACTTGCTACTTTGCAACTACAAAAAAGGGACTTAGTTTGGTTTTATGCTGCTCTAGGAATATTTCAGCCATCTCAGAGGTGAACACTAGGGCGCATACTTTGTACCACGGTGGGGATCAAACCCAGATGTTCTCCATGTGGCAATGCTTTACCTACTGGGCTACCACAATGGCCTTGAGTTAATAAGAACAAGATATACATATATATGTAGAACATAAATAGTATCAAATGTTTATTTTAGATGTATTAAACAGAAGGAAACAGAAGAAAGATTATACATAATTTGGAAAGAAATGCTCTAAATGTACATAAAGAATTCAGTGATTCTTTCAAATTTATGAAATTGTTGAAATGATAGAACTAAATATTTGTAGCCAGCATTGCGAATATAGGTTGAGCATCTATTATAGGGATTGTTGACAAATGGGCAAGGGCATTATGGGTAAAGAAAGCAAACAGCAGTCAGAATACTAAGAGGAAGCTCAGCCCCTCAAAGTCTTAGCATAAACTCAAAACAAACAAAATAACAACTAAACAATGAATCTTAAATCTATTAAAATCAAATCAAAATATTTTACATACATTTTCCATTACAACTTTCTGCTTTCAATCAAAATAAATGAAATCTGCTTTTATGTTGTCTGTTAATGATGATAAAAATCAAATACTAAGAGGTGCTAGAAATTATCATTACTGGGTTAAATTCTACTGACATTAAACTTGGAGACATGGCTCTGTTTGACATGTGTATTTCTAGCCTAGTAGAGTGAACTAGTCATGTGTTTGTGAGTGCGAGGAGGAGTTATCTCCCCTGGATCAGACTTTTGAGAGGTGCTAAACTGGCAGAAAATAAGCTGCAAATATCATGGACCTGGATTTTGCCGTGTAGCGGCTACGGTCAAAGCTCTTCATTCTCTCGGAGTGGGAATATGAGATTTTCTTGTTTTTCCTCCTGTTTAGATGGAAAGAAGGATTGATTCTGATCAAAACGGTTCAGTTTCAAGATTCAGCAGGTAAACTTATTGACCTTCGACAGATGTGAAGTCCACTGCAAATAGGCTGACAAGAAAACAGAGGCAATGAAAAAATAAGGCAAGAGGTATGCCTAACTTTTGATGTAAGGATTGATTGGTTGAATCCCAAAGTAGATTGTGTTCTTGGCATACTGGCAGTCAACTCCACATATAATCAAGTGAGTAATGGAGTGAGTGACTTGAGTTTGATCCATCAAGTATAGCAATTGTGCTGACTGACCTTGAAACAAATTCAAGTAAATGTTAATTGGAATTTTAGTACATGGGTGGCCTCAGCTTTCACTACTCGGTGAACACCACTGTGCTTACACACCAAGGATATTATAATTGCACTCAGCAATATTCCAGCTATATAGAGGTGGTCTTTAAATAATCACGTCTGGACCAGATAGTCCAGTGATCAACAGCATGAGCATCGATCATTGGGAACCAATGACATGTGTCAACGAAGTCAGCAAGCCTGACCACCCGATCTTGTTAGTCGCCTCTTACGACAAACACAGTCGCCTTTCACAGCACACATGGGTTGCTGAAGGTCTATTCTATCTCGGCCCTTCACGGGTCCAAGGACACCTAGATTCATCTTGAGCAATTGAACTGGTGAACTGGATATCAGCGCTATAAATATGTCAAGTATAATATTAACTTATCAAGTGACTTCCATCAGGACAAACAGCCACTCTCTACACTAAAGATCATCTCATTATATCCGAAGTTGACTGCGTGTACTGTTTTAGTGCCACATTATGATACTGAATAACTACAGCAAATAATGTTCCAGTGTTCTGTAAACCAAGAAACAAGTCTTTTGTAAAGGTGCCTATCATTAGGAACTGATTCCACATCCACAGTATGGTTTTATGTGTATGAGCACATAAATAGATATCTATGAGCTGACATATTGGCGCTAAAATCAATCATGACATATAGAAGCTAAAACTGCAGCTAGAAACTGGTACACAGCTATGGCCAACACAACCCTCAAGTGAGAAAACAAATAACCAAATGTGTTGTATGTGAAACCAGTAAAACATTCCACTTGTAAAAAATAAATTTAAATAAATTTTATCATGGCAGCCAGTAAGAAACTATCAAGTAGGTCAGCTACTCACTGGCAACTCTGTTGTCGTGGAGACTTGGGTGGTGTGACCGGCATGGAGAATTTGAAAATGAGATCACCATCTTTTGACGTCATGGAGTTATTGTTCTCGGTGACTTCTAATGACTTTTCTCCATTTGTGGCCTTGACCTCTGAGGTTGGCGAGAGGTCATGGTCGAGTATATACAGGTCTTCTGATGAAATGTCTGTGATGTAGTGAAGGTTCTCCTGTGCTCGGTCAATCCGAAAAAATCTTTCTGCCGTAGTTGCTGAAAGAAATATCAAATACCATTTAGATATGGGACACAATGTTGAAAAATATTTTAGGCCCAACCAATTGTATTTCTTGTTTTATGGATCTGCCTGCCATACTTTTTCAAGAATTAGAAAAAATAAGTAAAAATTAATTTTCCCCGTTTAAAAAACTAGAATCCTAATGTTTTTAGTGGCCATAATGGTAAACTTTTTTAGATTGTACTTATAGCCCTAAATACACTTCATACCTTGCTAAAAATAAACTTCTCTAAAAATTTAGAAGAATTATTACTTTGACTGGTGATTTTATTTTTATTTTTTTCTCCATCCTGCCTTTAGGTTTTTGTGGGACAAAAACCCATTAAACAAAAAATAAAAAAATAGGTTTGGCTTTATCAAGAGATAAAAATATATTTATCTAACACAAATAATCTACACAAATCATACACAAACCTGATAAAAATAGTTTATGCTCTTGATTTTAGCATTACAAGCCTGTAATAAACCTTTCATTATTCTAACAAGGGTCATCAGAAGATGACATATCCCCCCGGTCCCCACATATTTGAAAGGACTAATAATCTGAAGGTTACTTGAATCGTTCCCATAGAAATCATGAAAAATATAAAAGCCATATATCTGTAAACAGCAAATGGCACCAATTTAAGATCTGCCTCATATATCTGCCCAGATCTGTTGAAAGATATCAAATGGTTTTCGAGTTCTGCTCCAGAAAGCCAATCCATCCATTTTGAGACTAAGACCGAAAGGTTTCCATGAAAACCGAGAAAATAATAAATCACAAAAACCTGTACATAGTAAATGGCACCACTTTAGGTTCTGATTGATATATCTACCAAGTTTTGCAGAAAAATATTGAACGTTTTTTGAGTTCTGCTCCGGAAACGAAGCCCACCTCACCATTAGACTAATATAACACCAAAATGTTCCATGGCAAAAAAAAAACAAAACAAAAACAAAAAAAGGCCAAAACTCTGTAAATAGCAAAAGGCACAACCATAGGTTGAGATTATTATATCTATCAAGTTTGGTCTAAAAATGTTGAATGGTTTCTGAGTTATGCTCAGGAAACAAAATGATTATGGACGGACAGACGGACGGACAGACAGACAGGGTGTCGACTATAAAGGTAACTTGAAATTCCACTTACAGTTTGTCAGTGGTAATCTCTAAACTCTCAATAAAATAAAAGATAACTTATTTAATTAATGTAGAAGTGACTCCTATGAACCGTTCAGTGGAATGTGAGGTCAGCACAATTCCCTGCAGACAATTTGCCCTTTAAAGATAATTAGAAGCCTGATGAAAAATTTAATAAACAAAAATAATTTTACTAGTTTTTTTTAAAGGAAACTGTTTCCATGAGAGACCGATAATCATTTTAGTCTGCAATCTGTATGAATAGTGAATCCAAGACAGCAGATTCACTCACAGTCTAAGAAGCACCATTTCTTGGAGAGTTTCTGCATGGACTGTGTAGATGTGGGCGATGCCTCTTCACCATTGGAGACATCCTGAAACAGCAAACACTGGTTACTATGGTGATCTTTGGATAGATATCAACCAGTCATCATCTTGAACTAGCCACCAGCAGCTGGTTCTAACAGTGGCTCGAGGGTACGCATAATGCAAGTATTCCAAAGCTGACCAGTAGAATACCTTTTTGATAAACTGTGTCTTAATAACCATCATAACTAGAGAATCTTACCCAAGTGTCTACTGTTATCAGTTATAGTGCAAGCTGCCTAAACCGGCACTCATCAGGACTGAAGAAATAATCCAGTTTAGACAACATGCCGGATTGTAGAGCTGATGTTAAATCAGGTAGGACTGAGATTTATATGCCAGTGTTGACAACATGCCGGATGGGACAGATGCCGGTGTTGACAGTTTCCACTGTATATCAACATGAGCTGATAAAGTTACAAAACATCCGAGGACTTTTGAGGTTGGCTGGTTGTATAATGCCGCACTCAGCAATATTCCAGCTATACGACAAATATAATTAATTAAGTAAAGAATTAAGTATGGACCAGACAATCCAGTGATCAACATCATGAGCATCAATATACATATTTGAGATCAATGACAATGAGATCAACCAAGTAATCAAGCTGGATCCAGTGATTCCGTTTGTCTCCTGCTCTAACGGTCTGGAAGAGTGAAGTATAAGAAGAGCCATATAATTTTGGGCACGTACCATCAAAGAAACAAACATTTTTCTGCAAGACTTACCATGTTGAGCTTGTTGATTTGTTCTCTAACCTGTTCCAGGTCAGCATTGTTGTCCACGATGATCAGACCTACTGGAATAGCTGGCAAAACAAACAGTCCACACACTCTGGTAACACAGAAGCTCAACACAGGTACCTGACTTGCACCTAAGTCGATCATAATCTCCAACTCAGTTCACACTTAAAACTTACATTTAGGATTTGCAAAAAGGCTCCGTAACTTTTAATCACTGACACTAGAAAACTTAAATGCATAGTTAGATTTATTTGCATTCTTTGTTGTTTTTCATATCTAAGCTTATACTTTCAAGTACAATTTTGACAGGTAAAAGTTAAACTAAGTCGTTAAAGATTGAACTGCGCATGATGAAATTGTTATTGCAAAGATGTTTCAGCACAAGGTCTAGAAGCGCATGCATAGCTATGAATAAATTATTAAAACCATAACCCGAGAAAGAATTTCAGGAGTATGTCACAAAATTAACCGTGACTGCATATAGTCATAAAAAATCAAAAGTGTGTAGGTGACTTTGATTATAGGGAAATTGATGAAGATATATTCCACTGCTTGCTAAGTCTATTGTCTAATATACACCACCAAGTGATGAATTCCAAAGTCTAGTGCAAACTGGATGATACTAGACATGCATGTGACAGGGGTCACAAGGTCAGGGTCAGGGTCAGGGTCAAGGTCAGTCCCATTGTCCATGCAGTATCCGGGTCACAATCTTTTCTTCGGTTTGCACAAAAAAGTGTGAAATGAAATAATTTTCTTCTTGCATAGAGAACTAGTGTAAGAAGTGCAGTGTTTTGATAAATCATATATTTACTAGTTCATATTTAAATAAAATAAATTTTACAAACAAATTGATCACCCTTACCACAGTTTAATTTACCAATGCAATTCCTTTACAAAAAAAATATAGTCAAATATATAGTCAGACACTACATATATATATGGTTAATGCACAAAATACCTTGTGTTTCAGGTGTTAATGCCCAGTAACCAAATCATTAGTGCCTGTTTAAATATGCCTGCACTTACTACATAGCTCTGGCAGAATATGTCACATTGTCACAGAAACCGTTCTTTTAATAACATTCACCTGAGACTAACAATAAAGAATTGCAGTTTCTGTACCAGTCACTTCTTTAACCATCACTTCATTCAGTATATCACTAATGACTGTGATAGTGTCATTTCACATAATTATGTACTTGTATGAGGAAATGTACTTTGCATTTTCTGTTTCTGTAAGAAATGAAAAAATTGAAAGACTTGCGCAACATGAGAATATATTACACAAAAGAATTCCACGAACACCTGATTCTGTCAGACTGCTACAGTCAATCCGTAACAACTTTGTGTAGAATATATCTGAGATAATTTCTGAGATAAATGGCACCATGTAAACCGCAGCGTCAATAAAGATTGTATTACCATATCGCCACATACGTCTCAACAGTTTCAACAATTTTGACTCCAATTCCTACTCGGTTGCCTTGACAATATGACATATCGCCCTGACAAAGGTCGCGGCAGGTTATGTGGTGTGTTACAATGTATGTATGGCTAGCTAGAGGATGGAAACAAAGCTGCAACCAGTGTATTCTTCCCATCATGCACTTTGTCACGTGACAACTTACAAGCTTCCCGGAGTTTGTCTTTGTCGTAGTGCATGGCTTCATATGTTGCCATGCCGATTCGACTCACTTGGAGTCGTAACCGTTCAGGGACCGAAGGTGGACTGAAAAACGCAAAATCAGGACTATAGATGGGCTAAAACAGTCTGAGAGGAACCCTGAGGTGAACTGCTGCTGAAATATAATGGTTAGTAAAGCATTTCTCATATGTACTCAATAAAGGCAAGACTGTATTTGACGTTTTCAGCAAACCTGATTATTAATTGCCCCATATTAAAATAAATAATTAACAAAAATATATCAAGTGACACTTAATAATAACTAACAATAACTTTAAAAAGTATTCAAATAATAAATCTATACACTTAATGAAATATTAACTCTAATGGGACAGTTTTAATTATTCGCTTACCTTCTCAAACACAAAACATTAAAATAGATATTTGATATAATACATTTAATGTTTAAAACTTCTGGGAATGTCAAAACAAATTCATTTAACTATATTAGGCTCCTTTCAAAGACTGACTTAGTTTAGAGTCTGTTACACTGATTTTCGACATTTAGGATCTGGTGAAAACCAAAAGCATGTTATGGATATGATTGAAACAGTAATAAGTTGTAACAGGAACTTATTTCCAGTGATAACAGATTCCTCGCACACCTAAGGGATGTAACTCAAAATATATATTAGACATTTTACAAGTCATGAAAAGCAAATGAACCAAACTCCTGGTTGCTAAAAAATGTCAAATGCAGTGAGTAGTTTGTTAATTGAAGAATAAAACTTGAAAAAGGCTCTTAGATGGTAAAATGAATCTGTCATTCAGAATTAACCTTTGTGGGTGGACTATATGATCACATTACTTGGAATGCACAGTAACCTTGCAGTAAGTCTTATAATGATACCCTGATGTTAAAAATGTATTGCACATTGTAACAACAGTTCTGATTGGTTACTTCAGATGTTAAGTACATACTCATTGGTTATTGGCATTGATCCTCGTCTCTTGGGTTTCATGATCATATTGGCCTGATTGCGAAATCGTATTGAGACGACTGATGGGCGGAGTCGACAAGGTTCGCCATCTAGTTGCATAGGCATGGACTTGTAAGTGGTCAGCTTGACCTCCCGACACTGTATGAGTCTCTCACCGTGACCGCCCACATACAGTGTCGCCTGGATCGAGAACACGGAGAATATGATATAGTTTGGATTCTACTGGATTCAAAGTAAAGTTTAGAAATATTAACACAATGGAGTAAAATAACAGACTATACATGTTATAACTTATGAAATATTCAAACCTTATTACTCGCCCGTTGAAGATACTGCAGTGTAATATTTTCACTTCAATATTACACTAGTGTAATACTGCTTGACGTATGACGTCAAAATGGTTCAAAGTTGTGACGTCACAATGCTAATGTTGATGTCGCGATTTTACTAGACCTTGCTTGACTTGAAAGCTGAGAGTCCTCACACTATAGGCAATTTTGCCATAGTTTCTGTCAATTTATGTTGGCGAGTAATAAACAGAATACTAAACTCGCTTCCGTGAAATACCATTTTCATTAAACTCGTTAAAGATTTAGTATCAAACTCGCTTTCGCTCGTTTGATACCAAATCATTAACTCGTTTAATAAAAATGGTATTACACGGAAGGTCGTTTAGTATCCTCTATATATCTTAACAAGGGAGTACAACAATGGGGGTCATTTATTGAGTGGAGAAATATTCCAGCAATTTGCTAAGAAACGACAAACTTGGACTTCCCATATTGCGTTTTGAGACATATTCTACCTGCATCTCAGACATGGTCTGTGAGTGAGTTTGGTTTTGTGCCACTTACTTCGCACCCAGGTCTTTGATATCAGGAGTGAACACTTTAAACACTAAGCTAACCCATCGTCCTAAGGGACGGTAAGAATGGCCTTCACATACTGTTCATACCGAATTTGAGTCTTTTCATAGCAAGAGAATGAAACAATGGATGACCACAAAATGTAACCCTCGTGAAAATACAAGAGAAAGGATGGTCTCAACTCTAATTATGCAAAGATGAAGGTAATGAACTTTAACTGATGTATCATTCCATCGCTTTACTTCGTGAGCACACACAGTACTACTGTCATGGCAACATCCTGATGTTACTGACCAGAGAGGAGTATGTGAAGCCCACCACCTCCAGGTAGCCATCGTCATGCCGCTGTGGCTCAAACCCCACTGTAGTCGGGTTGCCCCAGGGGAGAGTGCCACTGGCATACCTGGAACAGCATGAGTTCACGTTGTAGGAATACACCAATAACATAGACTGTATGTCATCCTTACAGCAGACTAATAACATCACTGTAACTGTCTGTATCTCATAGCTGAAACACAATGTGTCTCATAAATGTAACACTGTATCTCATAGCTGTACCTGCATCTTCAAGCTAAAACACAACCATAACATACGAGAGTGTCACTAAATTATAACAGTGTATATCACAAAATCGCGACAGAGTGCATAAATGTAACAGTGCATTACATAACTATAACAGATTGTATCACATTTATTGACAACAGTGTCTCACATAATTCTAACATTGAGTCACATAGTAGAGAATGTAGGACATTATCACAAATCATGTCTCAATCAATGATGATAGTGTCGTCTCATATAACCATAGCATATCCAGTAGTTGTACCACATCTTACCCCAAATCCCCACAGATAACATCATCCTCTCCCTCCACCCCACCCATCTACGTACCGTGGAATGTTGAGGAAGAGAAGACAGTGCAACTTCATGTCCTGTATCTTTTGTGTGAGGTCCACTCCATCACATTCGACCTTGATATGGCCAGAAAAACCCTTCCAGCTCCTCTTCAACATGTCTCTCCCCCCAGCCTGCATACATCAACGTTACATCACGTAAAGGATACACAACTAGATACACAACGGATTGTGGGTGAGGGGGCATATGGGTGAGGAGGCATGGTGGGTGAGGTGGCATGGTGGGTGAGGTGGCATGGTGGGTGAGTGAGTTAAGTGAGTGAGTTAATGTTTAACGTCACATCGGCAATATCTCAGCCATATCGTGACGAGAACATTTAAATTAAATATATGCATATGGAAAAATCTGTCAACGGAGGACAGTAAAACAACTAGCATATCACAGTTTTAAGTAAAACTAGTATGGAAAGTTAAAACTAATAGCACTATTTAGACAATACATAATAAAAACAGACTATAGATCGCCAACAACTGAAGGTAGATCACCACACTAGGGACCATGGGGACTTACAGTACCTTTGCTACCTGCATGGACCCTAGTTGGATTTACATCATCCCCTCAGCTGCTGGCGATTGTACGAAAGGTTAGCCAAAATTAAAACAACATGAATACTACGATTAAAAACCTGGCAGACTTAAATTTACTGTGAATGTTTGTGGACTTACGTACCCTCTCAGGAGGACAATAATTTTACAATACTTCAACCCCCTTTGAGGGTACAGCCACCAACAATTCAAGTTACTAATTCAAACTACCAATCATTAAAATACATCTATTTACAGAAACATACTATTCAAAATTCACCCAAAAAATCAATTTCTTTTAAAAAACCTATAATAAAATGAGAATTAACGTTGGTAAAAAGATCCTTCATTGTTTTAACTGTAAAATATTTATCCCTTGTGATGGAGAATTCAACACAGTCAAGCAGAATATGCTTGACCGTGACTCTCTCATCACAAGGGATGCAAAATCGAGGATCCTCACCTTTCAACAGGTATGCATGAGTATATCTAGTGTGGCCAACACGACATCGTCGTAGTATGACCTCTTCAAATCTGGATTGACAACCCAAGTGGGTATAACCAATGTAAGGTTTTATCTCATGTAATTTATTTATACCCACTTGGGTGTCCCACTTCTTTTGCATCAGATCACGGATGTAAGATCTAATGGTGGCTTTGTAATCACTGTAGGGAATAAGAAGCGGTGTCACAGATTTGTTGAGTGCTGCCTTGGCAGCAAGATCGGCCATTGTGTACCCTGAAATGCCTACATGGCTGGGTAACCAACAGAAGACGATGTCGTATTGGCCAGTAGCAAGATTATTATACAATTCAATAATGTCAATTAAAAGTGGATGTTTACATGATAAATTTTTAATCGCCTGGAGACAAGAAAGAGAGTCTGAATAGATTATATATTGTTTACGTTTAGGGTGTCTTTGAATATATTTGAGAGCTGTTAATATGGCGTTAGCTTCAGCTGTAAAAATAGAACTACTAACTGGTAATCTAGAAGATATTGTTCTGGATCCAATGACAGTGGCACAAGCCACAGCGCCACCATCCTTGGACCCATCTGTAAATAAGGATTTATAATTGCTATATTTATGTTTTAATTGATTATATTTTTGCTTATATTGTAATTCATTAGTCTCTGATTTTTTAAATGTGGTCAATGTTAGGTCTACTTGAGGCCTGACCAACTGCCAGGGAGGAGAAGAAAGAAGACGGGAGGGAGCTATGTTTTCCAGCTGAATCCCAGCAGCAGAAAGAAAAGGTGTAATTCTATGTCCCAGAGGCGGGACAAGAGAAGACTTTTTGTTGTATAAATCCTCATAAAGGGGATTGAAAACACAGTTATATGCAGGGTTAGAATGATTAGAGTATAATTTAGTAATGTATTGTAAAGCTAACTTTATACGGCGCTGCTCAAGAGAAGGTTCATCAGCTTCAACATAGAGACTGTCAATAGGTGAAGTTCTAAAAGATCCAAGACAAAGTCTCAGACCTTGATGATGGACAGGATCAAGAGGTTTAAGATTGCTTTTGCAGGCTCCCCCGTAAACGATTGAGCCATAATCAAGTTTAGAACGAACTAGTGATCGATAGAGATGGAGAAGGGTAGCTTGATCCCCTCCCCATTTTGAATTTGAAACAACTTTCAACAAGTCAAGTGCTTTCAGGCATTTAGTTTTAAGTGATTTAATATGTGGTAAAAAAGTTAAATGTGAATCAAAGATTAGACCCAAGAACTTGGCTTCCTTCACAACTTTAATGGGCGTCCCATCTAGAGACAGTTCAGGATCTTTATGGGGTTTATATCTACGACAAAAATGTATGCAGTTAGTTTTCGATTTAGAAAATTTGAAGCCGTTTTCAAGACACCATTTATTTATTTTGTTTAAACAAAGCTGCAGTTGCCGTTCAATGGTATGCATATTTTTCCCACGACAAGAAATATTAAAATCATCCACAAATAACGATCCATCAATTGAATCGTTTAAAACTTTTGATAAACTATTTATCTTGATGCTAAAAAGTGTGACAGACAGAATACTGCCTTGTGGAACACCCTGATCCTGATTGTAATGATCAGACAGGGTAGAACCCACTCGAACTTGAAACTGTCTGTTATTTAAAAAGTTGGCAATAAATTGAGGCAAACGACCTCGCAAGCCGAAGTCATGTAAATCTCTTAAAATACCATATTTCCAGGTTGTGTCATATGCCTTCTCAAGATCAAAAAAGATAGACACAGCATGTTGATTATTAATCAGTGCATTTTTAACAAATGATTCTAGTCGCACTAAGTGATCGACAGTACTTCTGTTTTTACGGAAACCACACTGTATATCAGTTATAAGGTTATTTGTTTCCAAGTACCAAACAAGTCGATTATTTATCATGCGTTCCATGGTCTTGCAAACACAGCTAGTTAACGAAATCGGACGATAATTGGATGGATCGGTATGATCACGTCCAGGTTTAGGTATGGGTACTACTATGGCGTCACGCCATGATGAAGGAAAGTTACCCGATGTCCAAATATCATCAAAAATATTTAGGAGAGTTTCTAGGCAGGATTCTGGTAAGTGCTTCAGGAGTTGATAATGTATGTTATCAGCTCCTGTAGCAGTATCATGAGCTTGATCAAGAGCAGTATGGAGCTCATGAATAGAAAAAGTTTCATTATAATCTTCCCCATTATCTGAGTTGAAATTAATAGTTTTCTTTTCTTGTTGTTTTTGATACTGCTGGAATTTAGGTAAATAATTAGAAGAGGAAGAGTGTTTAGCAAGGGTTTCACCCAGTTTATTTGCGATATCTGATTTATCGGTAAGTACTTGATCTCCATGTTTAAGATGATTGACAGTAGATTTAGTACCTTTACCTTTAATTTTCTGGACCATATTCCATACCTTGGACATGGGTGTCCGAGAATTTATTTTAGATACATAATTTTGCCAAGATTGGCGTTTGTTCTGTTTAAAAGTACGCCGTGCTTTAGCATTTAAAATTTTAAATTTATTCAAATTATGCACCATAGGATGGCGACGGAAATAATGTTCTGCTTTTTTCCTTGCCTTCCTAGCTTGTTTGCATTCATCGTTGAACCATGGTTTTCTTATGTGTGGAACTGCAGAGGACTTTGGTATACACTCATCAGCTATGGAGTTCAATTCATCAGAAAAACATTTAATAGCATCAGGAACGTCAGTAAAACGTTCAGGTTTAAGCTTTTCAGCACACAGTGTTTCATATAAAGTCCAGTTAGCCTCTTTAAAATTCCGTCTTGGTGATGGAGGAACATCGGATGGAGTTACAGCTTTTAATATAGTAGGAAAATGGTCACTTCCACAGAGGTCATCATGGACTGACCATTCGAATTCATTAAGTAGTTCTGAATTTGTGATTGACAGGTCAAGAGCAGAATAGGTCCCTGTCCCAGGGTGTAAATACGTATTGGAGCCATCATTATAAATACATAAATCGTTGTCAGAACAGAAGTCCTCCAACAACTTACCTTTAGCGTTTATATTTACACTACCCCAGAGAGGGTTGTGCCCATTTAAATCTCCCATTATAATACAGGGCTTCGGGAGTTGGTCATAGAGAGCTTGCAGATCAGTTTTGGCAAACGTCGAAGACGGCGAAATATACAGCGAGCATAGCGTAAACGCTACATGTAAAGTAATTCTCACAGCAACAGCCTGCATATTAGTATTAAGTGATACAGGGCTTTGAATAACGTTTTGTCTGACTAGAACGGATGACCCGCCAGTGGCTCTATCACCCGGAGGTGAAAAAGAATGATATGCATTAAAATGGCGAAGGTCAAATGCATCTGTTTGTTTTAAATATGTCTCTTGGAGACATAACGCTGAAGGTGTGAAATCTTGGACTAATAGCTTTAATTCATGTAAATTAGTCCTCAAACCTCTGCAGTTCCATTGTACAATATTGTTGGAATAAACTATCTTTTGGGGGGATTTTTTGGGGATCTACCCCGCACTCTTTTGGAGGGCGACAAGCTATGTGCCCTAGAATGGACGTTTTCAGAAACGTCCATATCTTCAAGAGACCCATATTTATTAAACAATTGAATTTTATTTTGTGACCCCTTAGGAGCTCTGCCACTTTGTTGCTTTGAAGCATCAGACTTAGGTTTGGGTTTAGTTTTAACAATTTGTTGTCTATCAGCTGTTGAATGAGACTCAGAGCGTGACTGTGAAGATGACTTATGATCAGAGGACTTTGATGTAGTAGGAAGTGATTCCTCAGTCTGGGATGATATAGCAGGGTATAAAACCTGTGGGGAGTCGGAACTGACCCAAGTCAAGGTAGTTTGGCATCCTGTGGATGATTTTGTTATTTTAGAGTTGGATTCAGATGATGATTTTGCTACTGTAGCATAACTTTCTAGAAGGTCAGATCTCTTCACCAGTTTCTTTGCCTCAGAAAAAGAGATATTTTGGGTGAACGTTATTTGTTAATCGCCATTTGCTCTTTCCATATTGGACACTGTTTTGACGAAGATGAATGGTCGCCAGAGCAGTTAGTGCATTTTTTAAAGTCACTGTCACAATCTTCTGTTGTGTGTGTCTTCTCACCACAGTGAGCACACACAACAGACAATGTGCAGGTAGATACACCGTGACCATATTTCTGACATTTAAAACACCTGAGCGGGTTGGGGATGTAGGTTTCAACTTGGATATTGCAGTAACCCGCCTTTACTGATTTGGGAGCATTTGGCAATGAAAAAGAAAACAGATAGGTATTTGTTTGGATTGTTTCATTGTTTTTTCGGGTGGAAAAGCGCTTCACATACAGCACACCTTGATCCTTCATTTCGCATGCTATATCAAGCTCGGACATGTCAGCAAACAACCGATCACGATCTCTGACGATACCTTTACTTGTGTTCAAGGTCTTGTGAGCAGAGACCGTGACCGGAATGCCCACAAAAGATTCAATGTTAATCAGATTGGTTGTCTGCTGTTTCTTGCCACACTCTATTAGTAATGCACCCGAACGCAAGCGTCTAATGTTCTTGACATCCCCAGCAATACCTTGAATGCCCTTAGATACTGCGAAAGGGTTCAACTTCAATGGTGTCTTGTCCGGAGTCTCAATAACGAGGAAACGTGGCCAATACTCAATCGATAGAGACGGTCTATGAGAAGTATCAACGGGATCAATTTCAAGTGGACGTTTGTTTTTTTGGGGGGGTATTTCATAAACCATGATTGGTGTCATATGATTCATCATCCGAGCTCCCCACCCACCATGGAGTATCACAAGGACAATGCTAAAGCAAGCGGGCCTCCAGCTTGCAGCACCAAGGATACCCGGATGATATACTCCAGCAGAAGAATTAAGAGATTAATAATTCTACCAGATTGGCCCATGAGCCACCGCCTTCTGGCATAGGACTCTAGGCAAATTACAGAACAACATACTTCAAATTCAAAATGTTTTAGATTATATAGTCAAGTCCAAATTTACAACGATTCCAAATGATATATGTGCATTGATAAATATAATAATGCCCCATGCACAGGGCTTGGCATGACCAGCCGATTGGTCGAACCGGGCCTTTTCGACCACCCGTCTAGGCGAAGTCAGGGCCGAAGTGGTGTATTGAGCAACAGGAACACGGTTGCAAGCTCCTATTGCTCTCAACCACCAGGATCCCCTCCTCTGCCGACACAGGGCTGCAACCCACGGCAAACGGGTTGGTGGACCAAATATCCTCCCGGGTCCACTACGGGGATGTCGGCGAGCTCTTGGCGTTACCCAGCACCCACCACGAGGAGGTGGCTCGCCACGGGTGCCGGCATGGTGGGTGAGGTGGCATGGTGGGTAAGGAGGCATGGTGGGTGAGGTGGCATGGTGGGTGAGGTGGCATGGTGGGTGAGCTGTCTTAGGCACCAGACTACTAATGATCCAGTTAGCTTGAGGTGGCAGGGATCATTCCCATTTATGACTGAGAGACTGAATGTAATCTTATAGTCAACTTTCTGTGCACTTAAAAGAACCCACAAATCTGTTGGTATATCACCAAATGTGCCCACACTGAATACGTGCAATAACCTAGTTGGGGGGCTCAGCAAAAATGCTAATAAACTTGGACGAAGTATGGTGACTATGTGTAGTAGTTCACACAGTTGTGAATGGGCACCTCATAAGGATGAGAGACCTGCAGTAACTTGGTGTGCCATGTGGCTGCAAGGGCTCCTGAGTGAACACCAGCGAATCTGGTGGCAGACATTATGAGCAATCAGCCTGGTTACATCTTCTGCCCTTCCATTTCTCCCAGTCACCTTATCAGCAAGGTATCTTACAGCCAATCTGACCAGGACCAAATTACCCCAAACTAATGTAACTCCAATACTTCAACATATGGCCTTCACAGTGGCTCACTGGAGCATAATAGTGTAGTGGCAAGGCATCTGACTATCCTGCTGAAGACCCGGGTTCAATACCCAGTGGAGGCAACCAAATTTCGGTCCTGAGGTGAGCATGGTTGCCTAGTATCCTTGGTCAAGATACTTAGATCCACATTGTCCCAATTCACCCAGCTATAAAATGGGTACCCATGAGAAGGTTCTGGATATGTGAGAGTTCAGATAATAGTGCCTAACAGGCACCACGGCTGAAAGCTCCCCAAGGTACAAAAAGTATTGAAAGTACTATAGTTTTTTATGACTGGCAATAGTGATGTACGAAGTGCTGTAAGCAGGCAATGTGCCTGGATATCAGAGCCATATAAGCAGACTATTACTTACTATTACACTGCTTTGGCCACTTTGTGAATAAGCTTTTAGCAATATTCTGGGAATATTATGGTGGAGGACACCATAAATGAGTTTTACGTATTGTACGAATGTGGGGAACAGAACATGGGTCTTTAGCATGATGAATGAATGCTTTAACCACCTACAAGCCCTTGACTACTTTGTGCTATGTTGTTGTGGACAGAGCTAAAGCGAGTCACATGTCATCCTCCATGCTAGTCCTACACTGTGACTGCAGAACAAAAGCACTCCTTATATTAAAGAAAGAGTAGTTTTGCCTTGATTTAAGTTTGTATTGAAGTCACTTACCCCTGCATAGAATATTTTGTTTCGTAACCTGCTGTTGAACCTCTCTGGGTTTGCCTCTGAAAGAAGAAACGAAGCTGGATTAGTTGAAGTGCTTCATGATGATGATTGGTCATCCTCGATATCTCCAGGGTACATCAAGGATAAAACTCCACTATACCCTGGATGCATCTACGTGTCGGCCCAATGATTTTATTACCTCCATTTGCTAGCTCCGCATTCTCATAGCAGCAAATCAGCAAAGCCGCCGTTAAATCCAAGCTTGCCAGTGTCAACAAAGATAGTGGTTGCAACTGCAAAGATTTGTTCGTAGTGCGACTCAGATTTGGGGGAAGTCATACTGACAAACTTTTAAAAAGTATGCATGAACTCCTCTACCCCTTTCAGAGTACCCCTGCAGCATTTGAGTTGCCAAGTTTAATCAGTCAGATAATTTAAAAAGCGAGAAGTGAGTTGTGACTGGTACGCTCAACTTCACAGTGTAGACACCTGATTGATTAAAAAGCCAGCCAAGGGAGGTAATAAATGCTTTGGGCTGTACCATAGATGCATCAAGGGTATAGTAAATATTGATCGGAATGTATACGCAGGGGAAATCAAGGCTGGTGACTGATTGGTAGTTCTCTTTCACGCTGTGTTACAGAGTATGTGAAAGTGACAAAAGTAGATAAATTAAAATGATCCAGATTTACAGTACAAGAGCCAGCAATCACAAGCCTTCAACCACACTGATCCTCTCTGCCTGGGAATACATTCATCTGGTTGTATTGTCTGTATGTACCATATGTTATATAAGAGGTCAAAGATGGGATTTACAAGGAACAGTGTTATGTCGTACCCCGTGATTCGTGGAACTCCAAGGACACATGAGCATCAGCACCAAGACTGAAGTAGTTGTTGAAGATTTCTAGGGGCAGCGTCTCCGCTCCTCCCTCCTCGTCTGGCTCGGCAGATGTGTTAGGGGTCACACTGATGTTCCACCTGTAACAGGAGCAAATGACACAGATGCTTCGAGAGTACAAGCACAAAGAGTGAAAGAGTGAGTTTAGTTTTATGCCACTTTTAGCATTAGTTCAGAAACAGTACAGCAGTCAAGCACCATGAAATGACTACTCCCTTGAACATTGTGGACACTATTTATTCATTTCCTACTGAACCATCCACCAAAATACATGTCTGTGTTACTGAATTCTGACTAAAACCACACCATCTACCCATAATAGGACTCATAACACATCAGTGATGGCAACAAATATGAAGCAGCAGTAAAATCTCCACAGATGTGCCACTCTGAGTGGTGGAATCCCCAAAAGATTACTTACTTTTACAGCTAAATAACTCTTATGTACAGTCTGCATACAGGAATATATGTATATATTGTGAAAATAGCCATATTGCCTGTTCGGGAGATAACGAGGATAACTTACCGGTCCAGCTGAACCACCTGGCCATCTTCAACATTGCATAAGATTTTAGAAATGGGTTCATCTGTGTAGCCCTGTAACACAGCAGTTTAATATTTCAGCTGAACGTAAATGCTTGTTCTTTGAGGACAGATCATAAAGGCAGAGATGAAAAGAATTCTAATTTGTTCTCTCTAAAGTGGGTCTCAAGCAACACTCAGTGAAACATTTCAAAAGCAAAGGAACGGAGGTCATGTAATATGAAAAACATAGAGTAACTTGGCAGTAGGAACATGTAAAGTGCCAGAGACAACATGGTTTGGAAACAGCTGGTGAATATTCAGGACCCTGACCAGGACCCTGTCCTACAAAGCGATAATGGCATTGAGTGCCTACACCTTAATATGGACTTATGGCTGTGCACATTTTGAGGAGTGGCATCCAGGGAAATTCCATGTTCGTAGGTTGATTACAAATATGAACTGAAAACCGTATGAAATAGTTTAGAAGTCATTATTTGGAATATGTCTGAAGACCGTTCAAAAAGAAAGGAAAAAGTGGATCACTTGGCTGTAGTTCAGACACGTAGCTCACCTATATATTTCTCAAAAAGTATCACTGTAAAAGTAAGGTAAAAACAATATTTTCACCTCACATGTATCCCTAAAATACTGTTTTACAGAGTTTACTCATGTTGTGAATTGAATTAAAGCCTTCATTTTTTGAAACCCTGATTAGATATCATCTACTGTTCTTTACATCTAAAACTATTTCGGCATTGTTTTTGAAGAATGTTTAATAATATATTCATATAATTCTAAAAGCATTAAGCAATAAACATCAGTGTGTGTAATTTCATGACACTTTTAGCAATAATGCAGCAACATCACAGAAAGGACACCAGAAATGGGCTTCACACATAGCATCCGTGTAGGGAATTGAACCAGGGTCTTCGGTGTGACAAGCAAACATTTTATCTACTATGTTACCCCATCACCATTAGATATTCCAATTAAATCACATCATTGAAATTAGGTCAAACAGAAGTGAAACTTTCTGCCAAATTGACACCTGGGAACATGGACAAATAATATGTTAACCTATCCGAACATGAAAACATGTTGAGACAAAAAGTTATAAACATTGTGGTTTAATATTGAAAGGACGGTAAGTGACAATATGTTAAGTGTCGCTGAAATGAATATTGCCATAAAAACACAAATGATGATTATAACAACCTAAGTAATGTCACCACAGACATATTCTACCCACATGATGAAATAGTGTCACTTCACCTCATGCATAGTAGACCCGTGAAGGTACTGGGGTAGAATAGGCCTTCAGCAACCAATGCTTGCCATAAGAGGCAACTATGCTTGTTGTAAGAGGTGACTAATGGGATCGAGTGGTCAGGCTCACTGACTAGGTTGACACATGTAATCAGTTCCCAATTGTGCAGATCTATGCTCATGTTGCTGGTCACTGGATTGCCTGGTCCAGACTCGATTATTTACAGACCGCTGCCACATAGCTGGAATATTGCTGAGTGTGGCGTAAAACTAAACTCACTCACTCTTGCATAGGATTCAGCTGACATTTTCCACACAACTTATCATCTGAGTTCAAGAAGAAGGGTATTATCTCTGAACCAGTAACGAGTCCATGTCACTGTTCATCTTCTAATTACTGAATACTGGATTAATTTTGCTAATTTACTCACTCAACCTGATTTATTCAGGACTCTACAGCATTACACATGACAAAATGGCTCCATTAATGAGGACAAAGTTCTGAATCAGATTTTGATGCAAGAACCATTATGTATACTACTTTAAGGAAGATGAGGATCAGGGAATTCTGATATTTTACAATAAAGTCATCACTAACTTAAATACATACTACTACCTGTAACTATACATAAGCGTAGCCATCAAAACCATATGTTAGGAAACAATAATGAGTGAGTGAGTAGGGTTTTACGCCACTTTGGGCATATTCCAGCAACATCACGGCAGAGGACACCAGAAATGGGCTTCACACATTATACCCGTACGTATCTTGGGAATCGAACATGGGTCTCTGGAATGACGAGTGGATGCTTTAATCTTTCAGTTACCCCTAAGCCACCACAATGTTCAGGATGAGAATACAGAGATACGGAGTGATCTCCCCTCTTGGTGCCATTTTGAAATAAACTTTGTTGCATTCTGTTTTTATTTCCTCTACATACTCTGTCAATGATAATGATTTACATAATGTTACATTGAGTAGATACCTAATGTATTTTCTTTCCCCTAAAGCCTTTATGTTAAATAGACAGTCTTGTATCATCTACAGTGAGATGACCAAGACCCACATGACAGAATAATGTAATTAAATGTAATGCCATGTCATGTAATCAAATCTAATGTAATCGTTCTGTTTACAATCCCATCTCCAGCAAAGTTGAATACAATCCCTCTCCACAAAAAAGCACTGCATGACCTTGATTATAACTGTGTTATTCCAATTGATTAAATATTGTCATTTGGGCAGAATATCACTGAGATAAGCAATAAACTGGTTCTTGTTTCTGTCAGTTGCACCACTGCTTGGGGGTCTTTCAGTTGCTGTTTAGTTTGGGTTGATGCAGTACTTAAGGTTCAATACTCCAAATATATATATCAATATTTTTACCTTGAATTAGCCGAAATACAATAGGAATCACTGACAGTAACAGGAGAATAAGGCCAGAAAATACCAATTATTTTTCAGGTTTAATCGATGGGTCGTTCAGTCATTGTAAAATTAAATATAATAATGTATATTTATTTCTGTGAGAGTTGGTTACAAATAATGTTATTTCAAACCTCAATGCATATTTTAACATTCCATTTTACAATCTATATCTTATTTTATAGCAATTAGTATAATAATCGACGATGAGAGACTTTTACACTGCTTTTATCAATATTCCTGCAGTATCACGTGGGGGGACATTAGAAATAGGCTCAGTCTAAGTAAACTTATCCTCAGTACCTTTCGTTACACTCCACCACTGAGTCTAACAAAACCTTATGGGAGGTCGCGTCAGGTAACCTTTGAGATTGACCAATCAGAGCACAGCTTACCAAATCGCGAAGGTGCACATTCGCACACCCCTTATGAACTTTTTCTCTCGAAAAGGTTCGTACCCGAACAATTCTGAATGCTATTTAGCATACGATTGCTTCCGGGTGATGCACACTGCGTACGTACTGCCATGACAACGGTGAGTAAACAGTTGCTGAAAATTATCTTGCAGAAATATTAGCTAATGGTAACCATGTCAACAGAAACCCCAAAGCGTATATACTGCAGGTCAAATAACTGTGTTATATGCTGATTTTTGTTTGTGGAGAGATCTGTGTCGGTGACCTGAAAGTCCCTCCAATCCCTAAATAGTAGCCGTTGTCTGATTGGTTAAATCTATTTAACCGTCTCGCATTTGATTGGACTGTCATTGATTGCTCAAAGGTTACCTGACGCAACCCTGTACTAGGTTTTGTTAGACTGAGTGGTGTAGTGTAACGAAATACACTGAGACGAAGTTTACTTAGACTGGAAATGGGCTTCACACATTGTACCCATATTGGGAATCGAACCTGGGTCTTGGGTGTGACAAGTGAATGCTTTAACCAATAGGCTACTCCACTGCCCCATACAAATATCATGAAGTGCAGTCCGTCAGTACACAGTCACAAGACACATGCCTCAACAGCATTTCTACATGTATGAACTCTTGAAAAGTGTAACACTTGGTGACTCTTGAAAATTGTAACACATGGTGACGATTCTGACACTTACTCCTCCCCAGTTGAGTGTCCTAGCAAGGTCGTTGCCAGTCCCAATAGGAAGGATGGCGACAGGGGGCGGGGGAGAGATTCCAAGGGAGTCCAGCATGGACAAGATCCAGTCTACTGTACCATCTCCCCCACAAGCCAATAGTCGAAGGTTAGGCACTTTCTTGAACAATTCTAGACTGAAATACACAACAGAGGTAATTACAAATTTCTTCAAAATAAAACAGTCACATTTAAAAACACAGTTTACATGACTTAATGCCAACATAAAAATTTTAAAATATTAACTGGTTCAAAAATAAAGTGATTGCAGGAATGTAGACAAAACAAGAAGGTAGTACAAGAGCCCCTTGGTGCTGCAATGGCTGTGCAAAGGTCCCCACTCTCGGTCAAATGTGAGAGTGAATGAGAGTGTGATTTTTCTGGTTCTGCATCATTTTCAGCAATATCATAGTGCATGACACATGATATACATAGTGCGTGACACATGATATACATAGTGCGTGACACATGATATACATAGTGCATGACACATGATATACATAGTGCGTGACATGATATACATAGTGCGTGACACATGATATACATAGTGCGTGACACATGATATATGAAAGAACTGACATTAGACAGTCAAGAGGGCGCTTCTTGAAAATTCTAAATCCAAAGACTTTATATCATCATTACAACTCAAACAAGAATTTATGGATGCTATCTGGTTGTAGTGCTAAAGAGGCAAGGTGTCCAAAGGAGGTATGGACCTATTGTGCCTATGAGGGAAAAAGAACCCTGACCTTGTATGGTGAACACTTAACTGCTATTTACCACACTAAGCAGACACATTGTGACGCAATGGAACATTATGAAAAGTGATGTTCTTTCAAAAAAAGGTTTACATAAATCACTCTGAACAGTATTCCAGCAAGCTGTATGACTAATTTTCAAAGTCCATAAATCCTAGATGCTTACCACTAGAACATCAAAGCTGAGGCAAATCTGGGATTCAACTCCACTGAGACACTGGCAGGATTAAGCATCATAACTATAATCGTTCTGTCTTCACAAATTGTCCACTCATGTCATGTGCAAACACACAAAAAAAAAGAAAAAAAAAAAGACAAAATGGGAACTATTGTGTACGTTGATGATCTGAAATAATGTCTCTCACCCAAACTGTGGTCCTCCCTGGGACAGGTCAAACACTTGCCGCGGGTTCAGGAGCCAGCTGAACTTGTGGAAAAGTTTTGCCCCTTGATTGCCACCACTCTTGGGGTTTATAAAAACCAGGAGCGGCTTTAAGAGCGGTGATGGAATCGGTTTGATCAGAAATGGTTTTTGTTCATCTTTACTTCGCCTTTTCTTTAAGGATGCTTTCCTTTTCTTACTAGCCCGAAGTGAAGATTTGAAGGAACCCTGTCACAGACAGAAAGTATTCATTCCACACAGTGCTCAGCATTTTATGACTTACTTTTTTTTTTGCTTCAAAGCTCAACATTTTTTTTCCTTTCAAAGCTCAATCACATTACCGTGGAACATCTGTTGAGTATGGGAGGAAGGAACAAGGATGATCAATATTCTGTAGACTAACGCAAATGAAAACGTGTTCTAATGTAATGTCTGAGTCACTAGGCATAAAGACCACTGGTTTTTATACAGACCTATAAAGACGGTCCTTGAAGGAAAGAAAGCTCTAAAATATTTGGCCTGGTTTGGACATTTATGAAAATCCATTCCCGATAATATGCTAGTTTTATCAGTGATTTTCTCATTGACTTAAGACATGAGAAGACCAGTTGGGATTGAAGTACTACAAACATGGCGACCATGGGCTACATTCATGGACTGATCATAAAGTACTTCTCACAAAAACATTTGATTTCATACAACTGTTTCGGCCGACCACATGAAATGTAACAGAAATCAGACCATAAACAACAGAAACTTAAAATATCTGAGTGCACTGACTAACTCACTTTCTTGGGAAGTTTTATAATCCAAGATGGCGGTATGATGATACCAGCATGAATACCCAGAGTGCATTGTTCTTCTATCTGCTGCATCATGAAGCATGTGGTCTTGTTGTGGTAGGCGGCTTTACACCACGAACAGCTGATTGCTATGATATCCTGAAACAGACCATCATCTCAATATATACTGAACAGCAAAAGAAACGCAACTAAGTGTTCATCTTATGTCTTAATATATACTGAACTGCAAAAGAAATGCATGTAAGTGTTCATCTGATGTCTTTTGTTTAAAAACTTGACAGAAAGAAATTTTGTTTTTGCTGTGCAGTATGTATCACAGTAGTATCCAGACAGTACCAGCAACTTCAAGGACATCTTGAACACTTTTAACAAACCTAAGACAAACATGTGTTCTTAAACAGATTATGTTGAAGACTTTTTGTGTATTCAAGGTCACATGACTATTACATCAAAGGAATTCAATATATGTAAGGAACACTACTGTTCTCCATTCAGGTGGAACATACGAACAGAATATGATGCAAAAGCACATTTTTTTTCTTTAAATGTACAGTGTGTAAGAATGCATTGTTTTTTTTTAATGGGGAGTCATTACATTTCTAAGGTCTTCATCTAGAGGCATTCTGATTAAACTGTCTTCAGCAATGGTCCCATTTAAACCTAAAAAAAATTTAAAATATTCGGGAAACCCTGGTTTCAGTATAACTTGGTGACAGAGTTATGAAGCAGTATTTCTGACATGAAGTTGTTAAAGACAAAAATATAAAGGGAAATTGGTTTGAACTTAAGCCTTAAGACTACAGACTAAATCATTAAAAAATAGCGCAGATTCTGACATTTATTGTTTTTTTCAGTTTTTGTAAGAAAATCTTGGTCGGTATGTTACCTCTAAAAACAAAATAGTTTGTGATAATCTTTTCAGTTAATCACAATGTTATCTGATATATGTGCACTAAAATGAGTCAATTTAGTGTTTATCATGATGTGTCTGTTTTTTGGTCGTGTAGCATAATCTGTTTTACGTAAATGAAAAATAACATAATCATGGAAAAGCTATTCAAATAAACCACACTTTTCAGGAATGATTTTTTTTAAAACTCATCATTGAAATTCTAAAATCACACAACCTGCAAAATATAGATATGAGTAAATGCTGATACTCTAAAGTGTTGTACATTCATTTTTGTATCAGTTCTTAGATGATGACTTGCTGACATAAATCTGTAGGTGGAGATCAATGTCTCCTTGCTCACCTTGTTCTGAAAGGCGAACCTTTGCTGGAAGGACTGAAACAAAAAAGTAAATATGTCACTGTCATTTTATTGATTTTTCTCATGAATTCATGAGAAATGTTTCACCACAAGCAATGACTGCTAAACTAATAACACGTACAAGAATCCCAAGTAATTGAGAGTTGAAACTGTATCAAAACACAACATGCAAAGAAATATAATTTGAGGGTAGTAAAGGATTCATATATATATAGGTCACTAGATGAAAAATGCATGTGATGAGTGATGGAGAGGAACACATATATATGGGTTGACAAGAGGGTCATAAAAAAATATGTTGGTTTAGGGTTTAGAAAGGTCAGGGTCATGGGTCCTTCAAGTTTGTTGGTGGGCATGGCAGATGGATTTTCTTAAGAGAATTTTCCAGCAGAAATATCTCATGAAATATCAAAACATTTAATCTGACTTGTCTCTTTATGGCTGAATTGATAAGCGTATTGATTCCATATTTATATTGATATATATTCGCACATCAGTATGTTTACAGATGTACGGTTAATGTACGAAAACAAAGACGTCTATGGGAATAACAAGAGAGATGCTAGTTAAGCACATGGAGGTATATTGATGAGTCTGGCTGTGCCAACAGTAAGCTGACAACAGCAACAAATCACAACACAGCAATCAAGATGTCCACCAGCAGTTAATGATGGGGTTATTCAGCACAGAACAAGACAAAGAATATGGAAATGGTTTTCAAGTAGTGCCTTGTTCATTCTAAGTGTAAATGAATAATTGTAGACACATTAGTCTGGAAACCACACACAAGCTTTCATATTGTATGACATTGTCACACATTTAACAGGTAACGTTTAGATAGCGGTTCTTACGATGCACATACATGAGTGTTGAATCAAACTGTACTCTTTCATTAGGACAGACTAATTTCAATTCTTGTTTTACAGTGCCATCGGTGATGTTTTTTCAAGAATATCAAAAAGCAAAAGCCCTACGTTTTTTTATTGGCCAAAATGCAAACTTTCATGAACAGATTTTTTATTGTTGTTTGACCCCATGTACACGTAGTAAATTGCCGGAAGTAAAATACATTTAATTTTTAGAAGAAATATTACTTTAACTGGTGATTTTATTGTTATTTGATTAGTGTGCTGCCTTCAGGCTTTCTGAGGACAAAAAATCCATAAAACAAAAAACAAAATTGGTCTGGCCCTATTTGCAATCACTAGCATTAAATATTCATAAGTTTGTGAAAATGGTATATTTTTTAAATGACTTAGTTATTTATCAAAGCAAGATATGCTACATGGAATACACAGCAGTCTTGTATTTTACGTGACAGTCATCATGGGTCATCACTGTGGTACATTAGCACTGTTTACATGGTCAATACATGTTGAAAAAGATTACATATTATTTCACTGAAAGTGGAAACTTAATGCTGACTGGTATCAGATTACAACATTCTGACAAATATCTGTATTCATGAGAGGTACCGTATTGATACCTGTCATGTGTATTGTGATGTGTCATGTGTACACTGTTCTGGCCCCAATTTCTTGAAACAAACTTAAGTCTGAGTTTTTACTTAAGTTTGAGTTTTTACCCAAATTTGAGAAAATACATTTCCCAGAACGTACTGAAATTGATATTAAACTCAAAAACAGTAGACAGTTTGAGTTTTGTGAATATATTGCCTGAGGTGTTTGAGCATTTTCTATATTAAAAAATGCATTTGAGTTAAAAATAAAGCAGTTTCAAATTGTCAAACTCAGTTTGGAATTTGAGTAAATACTTAAGTTTGTTTCAAGAAATCGGGGCCTGATCCCCATCAAGATCTGTGTTTGTGTTGATATTCAGAAACCTATGATTGGCGTGAGAGGCATGAGAGCATCAGACGTCAAGCTCACTGATGTAGCTGACACATGTTATTGTTTCCTGATACCGAAAACCAACGCTCATGTATGTGATCACCGGATTGTCTGGACCAAACTTGATTATTTACATACTACTGCCATATAGCTTGAATACTGTTGAGTGTGGCTTTAAGCCACAAACAAAAGACAGTTCTGGAAAGATTGCTCACCTTGCCACACTGCTTACACTTGCCCTCCTGCCGACGCCTATGTACCCAGTGGTGCCGCATGAATGTTTGCTGAAAGTCAAAAACAACAAGTATGAGATACAAGTCATTTATTAGTGAGTGAGTGAGTGAGTGAGTGAGTGAGTGAGTGAGTGAGTGAGTGAGTGAGTGAGTGAGCTGGGTTTTACGCCGCCTTTACCAATATTTCAGCAATATCATGGCAGCTGAAACCAGAAATAGGCTTCACACATTGTACCCATGTGGGGAATCGAACCCAGAAATTTTCCTGGCTCATGTATTTTTCAAATGCTGTTTTTGTTGATACACAAACTGTTGACAATTTATGTTTACATATATTCATAGGTAGTTGAACTCACAGGTGGTATTGACCCGTGAAGGTGCGGGTTAGAATAGGCCTTCAGCAACCCATGCTTGCCATAAAAGGCGACTATGCTTGCTGTAAGAAGTGACTAAAAGGATCGTGTGGTCAGGCTCACTGACTTGGTTGACACATGACATCAGTTCCCATTTGCGCATATCTATGCTCATGCTGTTGATCACTGGATTGTTTAGAATAGATTACAGACTGCCGCCATATAGCTGGAATATTGCTGAGTGTGGCATAAAACTAAACTCACTCACTCACTCACTCCAGGTGGTATTAGATTAGACATGAAAAAGTTTCATATGACTTTTGTAGTTATATTTTTCATAATCCAATCAAGATACATTTGATGGACAAATTACATTACATTCAACATTTCTATTCATGTTATAGACTTGGTAGAAAATAAACTGACAAAGTGATGACAAAATATCAAATATGAAAGATTAAGATGATGATGATTTTAGTCATTTATTTAGACATGAAAAGTTAAAATAGAGCATGAGTTACCCAAATAAACATATTATGAAACATTTCAGTTAAAAGCGAGTCATGTTTGAAATGTGGTTAATGACTTAATTGGGGCTGCAGGTGATAACAATTTGACTCATAAATATATGTCTATATCGGAAGCACTGATGTCTGCATCTAGACTTGAGATAAAAAACACTGAGTGACGTGTTCAGTGGCAAACGTCAGTGTCCTATTGGAAGTCTTCTTCTTGAAGTACATCTGGGATTAGACACAAACTGCTTCAAACTAACCGACTATGTTTGACAAGTCACATCAAATATTTGAAAACTCCATTTCAAAGACTTCACATATGTTACCCCGTAAAGATGCATGCCTAAAACATTATTTACATGGAATAGTTGGAGCTACTACTAGAAATCTTTAAATTCAGCTAAGTTTGTTTTGTGTCTGACCAAAGTTAAATACAGAAAGTTTCCTTGTCCTAATTAGAGTAAGCTGAGTTTAGTCTGTTCTGAATAGATTATGACCTTCAGTTGTTGTCCGGAATAGTAAATGGTAGTAGGTAGTAAATGGTAGTAGGTAGTAAATGGTAGTAGGTAGTAAATGGTAGCATATGAAGCTCTTGAGCTCTGAAACTCTGACTCCATAGGAACGAAACATGGAATCATTACTCCAAACACATAACTAGGTGGGTGTATCTCTTTGGGTTGCAGCGTTTGGACTTATACTTCTTGAGGAAATCAAGTTGAAATTAATGTTGGAAGCAGTGCAGCTGATCCATTCCAGCCTTTTCAAATACAGCTGCTGATTTCCCTTAATCTGCTCAATGCTGGTATTCAAAACCATTTGACAGGGGAATAGTATAGTGACAACCCCAATTAAAACTGGTGACAGCTATTTACTAAGTAGGAGTAAGGTAATATTTGACTTAAGTACAGTATGTATAAATTCTTAACTTTCTACATATATATATATAAACTTTAAGTAGTTAAGACTCACCAAACAGAACTTCCTAAAAAGTATTGATCAAGTTTCTTGGCACACAACCACCATTTACAGAGACTGTTGAATTCAGGCACTTCACGTTGAGTGGTATGCTGTCTGTTAGTTTTTTCAAGATGATAGCATTTTTTTCATTAATCTGATCAATCTTTTGGTTCTTTGATTGAATGAAACATTTAAAAAATAAAATTAGCATCTTTCCATTTCATTAGTTATTAACAAAAACAATCTGAATCATTAGGCTAAATAAAAATAGTTATATGTTTCTCAGGCACTCAGGTGTGTTACTTTTATTTGTGCGCGTAACAATATTTTATTGCCATTTAAAAAAAAAAAAATTTAATTTTTTTCTGCAGCCTTACTTCACCAATTTATGTACAGAGTTTGCAAATGATTTTGTTCAGACATTGACACTGCTGACAACTCCTGATGAAGCTCGGGATTTTGTAGCTAAATAAACATGACAAACCAAACGATTCATGAAAATAATGACAATATCTGTGACTATACCCATCACTGCTGAAAAATGACGTACGTACAGCACTGCACACATCCAAGCTACATATAGAACAGTTGATAAAGAATCATGCAACAATACTGAATAGATTCATGAAATGAGAAATTAACCATTGCAGGGCTTAATTTAAGCATTTATATAACTTGCACTGTTGAAACCTGAAACTGCAAAGTGCAACGTCTTACTTATACCCACTTGCAACTTCTTACCTATATACACTTGCACCCAAGACATGTTAATATTGTACTGTTCAAAGAACACAAATTTCAAAAAGATGAGGAACTGGCTTGGTTTGATGGATGAAACATTTCCAGATTTACTGCTAAAGTTCCATTACAAAAGGTTGTAAGCAGGCAACCTGTGCCTTTTGTTTTAGTGACTACATGTTGTCACACTTCTTAGATATCTCAATGTTTCTGTCTCTCTTGTCATATTAAACATGAAGTGACAAAGCAACGTAAACTCTGCATAAACAACTGGTTTTAAAACGAAAGTTAAGACAGTGTAGATATGATTATACCCGATACCCAGTACCTAGTGTCCAGTACCTGATACCCAGTACCTTGTACATAGAACCAAGTGTTCAGTACCTAGAACCCAATGCCAAGTACCAAGTGTTTAGTACCTAGAATCCAGTGCTCAATACCAAGTGTTCAGTACCAAGTACCCAAAATCCCCAGTACCATGTGTGCAGTACCCAATATCCAGTATCTTGTGCCCAGTACCAGTGTGCAGTACCCAATACTCAGTAGCAAGTGTTCAGTACTCAACACCCAGTACCCAGTACCCAGTACAAGCATCTTAAGTTGGTGCCCAGTATCCACATCCCTTTGCTCCATATCATGGCGTCTTACCTCTCTGTAATTACGGACACCTGCTTCTCGGAATGTTGGCTTGCATCTCAGGTTTTTCTGGAAACATCAAGAAATTCAACATATAAAAGCCCTGTCACTGCTTGACGTCAGACAAACAAAAAAGTTTGCTTCAAAACGCTTACCATAATCAGTCAGATCTCACAAAACCTTTTTTTCCAAACTAAACCATTTATAGCAACAGAATTTAACTTGACTAGCTACTTAAATATCTTCAAGCAAGCATAATAAAAAGGTGTAATTTTTTGTTGTACTCTGTCATGGCCTTGAATACCAAACTGTAAAATGTTTCTCACCAAAGAATTCATTACAATTATGTGAAAAGTTAAAAACCTGATGTAACAAAAAAGCTACATTCACTCACTCACTCAATATAATATGATCGATTATTTGACACAGAATTCATGTCAAAAGCTCTGAAGCTCATATTTCTGACAATAAATGGTGCAACAAAACTCCGATTTATCTGTGACATATAAGCATTCATAAAACCATAGCTTAATATTCAGATTACAGAACCATGTCCACAAAACACAAGTTGTGTATTGACCTTCGAACATTCAAGGCATTTTATCAATGTTTTTCCTCAAGGCCAATCTGTCACATAATAAGCCAACACAAGCAAATCGTAAACATCGATCACAAAAACACAAAGTCCAGCTTACATCAAACAAACATATCACTGATAATTTCAGCCATTAAAAGATGCATAAATCAAGCAGCTATTGGAATACTACACCCATTTCTCAAACATGATGTACCAGAGAATCATTTAACCTTTGTCATCCTGGATAGCAAGGAAAACAAGGGCTGTCAAATTAAACCTCCAGCCATCAGACTTCTGCAGGAGTCTGACAGCAAGGCTTAATGGATTCTCAGAACAAGGACAGTGATTGGGAATGGCAGAAGATGCTTCACGATCCCTTCTGAGTGACTTTACAGTACTCAGTGAGCAGTTGGAAGTGACATGGAGCTTAGGTAAAACATTAGCCACATGAGCTTCAATAATGATGAAACAGAGACAAGCTGCGTATCCCCATAATAATCAGTGGACGTATCTGTATTGTATGTGTGCATGTCCTGAGTATGCCTTTTAGATATATTTTAGCACTTTGGTGTGGTTAACGTATCTGTGAATAAGTGTTTTACAGGCGATTTGACTGGACAGTGAAACTTGTCATTTATGGACACAGATGTTTCTCCTTTGTCGTGTAATAGTCTTCCAATTGAACTCTGTACTTCTCGAAGCTATTTCACCTTTAGAAACTGCTCTCAAGAACTGTCTCTTCCATCAAACTTTTGACTGAACTTTTCTTTTTTTCTCACTGGCAACACTTTAACATGGAACGTTCACAACAAATTGGCTGTTATTTTGTTATACAGATTAAAAACCAAAGTGCAGCAAAGAGGGTTCAGGTGTTCCTGGCACAATCAGGCTGGTAAGGCTCATCATCAGCTCAAGGCCCTCGCCCCCTCTACACGCAGCCCAGACAGCAAAAAGAACTTCTCCCAGGGAGCACTGCCTAGCCAAACCTACCAAGAACTTTCTGGAGCATATGTAGACTTTCCTACACTGCAGTGTTCTGCATTACTCCGAGTGTCAGAAGGGACGAAAAGAACCCAGCCTTTCTCCTGATCTGTTTAGGGTTGAACCATGGATGGACCTCAGAGTCAAAGTCATGGCGAAGACAGAGTGCAAGTAATGAGTCATGTCATCATGTTGTTAGATGAAATAATATAAACTGAATCTGTGACATACAAAATATCCATTGTCTTTTTAAGTTCACATGTGATGGTTCAGAATGCACTGGGTCCCTTCCACAAAGCAACCATGACTGCGAGATGATCATAACTCCTATCCTTAAACTTGATAATGTTGTGGCACTAACATGGCTTTGAGGAATATGGCCCAGGTCCTGTATCATAAGACGAGTAGGTAGTTGAGAGAGGATGAGGCACGTAGGATTGGTCTCCAGTGTATGATATTGCACTGATGACCCTACCCCCTAGCCATTTTATGGATTAACATAAAAATTCAATTGTTTTTTCATAAAACAACCCATTCCCTTGAGGGCAGTTCGCTGAATAATGTTCATTCACGGTAAATTCATTAAAAAAATAGATCTGTGTAATTTTTTTATGTTCTCACTCCATATAATTGCAATAAATTTAATAAAATCTCCTAGGCCATGTTCCAAAAGGGATTTGTGAACTAATAGAGTATTTTAAGTCTTAACTTAAATAAGAATTTGGGACTTTGCACTGAAGGCGCACATGAAACCCTGAGGAAGTCCAGATAAATCCCTGGAAACATGAAATAATTATGGAAATGTGAAATTGATAGTTACACTGACATACTTTATTCCCACCAGCAAGGCTTCCAATGAAATTTAAGGATATCGCGAAAAAAAAGGAAAAAAAAAAAGAAGAAGAAATATCAATGCCAGAATATGCATGTGGATTACACAAAATATAATATAATAGGCTTGGTTCAGTAATAAATCTGTTCTAGATTTAACTTGTACTGATAATATTCAAACACAATGTCCTGTATTGCGTGCCCTGACTCTATTAAATCATCAAGCAGGAATTCCATATTGACTACATCATCACTGCCATGGTGATCACATTAAAAACATAATATGCATAAAATATTGAAATTACTCATTCTGTAACTGCTTGATTACGTTTGTTTTCAGATTACTCCTGTGCTAGAGCTATTGTTAAAATATATTTTCATAAAACCCAAATGAAATCAATGACATCTATTATTCATGCTTGCTCGATTCTTAAGTATAGATACATTAATTAATAATGACTCAAAATTGCTTTACGACACAATTTTACAGGTATCCCAAATTAGAACCAGTTGATGGACATTCAACAGTATGTCCATAGAAAACATTGATCAAGAAAACCTGTAATACAGGAAATTTAACTCCGGTAGGTCTGGCCTAAACTAAGATAAGCCAACAGACGTGTTTTGTGTATAACATGTATTTGATTCGAGGAATGTCGCTGGTAAGAACCTGAAGCTATCCAGGTCTCTGAGACCCGAGACAGAAGCCATGATAACACTGTACTATTAATGTACAACACACTTTCAGTACCCTAATATTTACGCTACATCAGCAGAAGTCTAACATTAATAATCTGCTTCTTTGACAACATCCATTTGATAATTAATAAACATCAATCTGCAAATGACTAAGACAGTTATCATCACTCACGTGATCTGCGCAGGAGCAACAACACATTTCTGTCACAAATAAATATCAACCTTTATTGGAACATCTAATCTGATAATGCTACACATTATATCTACATACCAGACACACCCTAGCTAATTTGGTACAGGAACCTTGTTTTTGTCAATCTCCAATAATTATAGCCTGGATTAATTTGTTTGATGTTTTGAAACCTTCAGTTTAGTTGTAAACATCACACACGTCTGTGATGGCACGTTTGACCAATACTCACAGCGTCTGTGAACAGTGTTTACATCGAAACCAAGGCCTCGTCTCTACATTCCAACATAACACTACATTAATACTTGGGTTCAACATCAGTGTTACATGATTGCTGGTGCACAGTTTGGGTGATAGAGAGCTTGGGGACAAAGACTGATGTCTAGCAGATAAATGTTACGGTACACCTCTAAAGCTTGTGTGGTCCTTAAATGTTAGGACTGCAAACATTTTGGAGGATATTTCAATGTAGTAAAGACTGAGTGACAAATTCATACAAATATTTTACCAAAATATTTCATGATCTGAAACACTTTTGTTGATAGGAACCTTTTGGACAAGCTGGGATGAAAATGTTTCACCAGTGTTGGTGGCATTATCATCCTTCTCATCTCATCACTGTCACTGTAATCATCACTGTTGGTATCATCACCATTGGTCTCATCACTGTTGGTATCATCACCATTGGTATCATCACTGTTGGTATCATCACCATTGGTATCATCACTGTCAGTATCATCACTGTTGGTATCATCCCCATTGGTCTCATCACTCTCAGTATCATCACTGTCGGTATCATCACCATTGGTCTCATCACTCTCAGTATCATCACTGTCGGTATCATCACCATTGGTATCATCATTACCATCATCATCACCATCACTGCTAGCAATATCATCACTTTCATCAACTGAACCACCATCATTGTGAACACCATCACTGTTATCTTGTTTCTGATCACCAACCCACCTTCATGAGGCAGTACAGAGTATATGTAGGCAGATTAGCATACTGTCCACAGTAATTTGTCTACCAATCTCATCATCTCAGACGCCCTGGCATCCAAATACTATAGTCCAGTTTTCATGGTCACACACAACACAGTGTTATGCCTAATGTTTCCCAAACTCAACATCTGGACGCCATCAGCTGGATGTCCTTGAAGGTCAGCGCAATTCAGGACCATCAAAAGCTGTTAAAATGGAAGCTGATACCAGGGTTATTTAATCAGAGACTGATTATCTATATCTCTGCAGGAAAATGTACATTACATCCAATTTCAACATTTTCTTTGATGATACTGATAGGACAATACATTTTTGTAAATTACTGTTAGACAGCAGACAAAAGATAACTGCAAAATTGCATTAAATTGATGTTTACAATCACATGAAATAACATCCATTTATTCATTTGATCAGATTTCCCAATCACAGACTGGACGTCACACACATTCATATTTCATTGCTTTTCAAAAGAATCCCAAATAGCCATGTTTTACTGATGTCCTCAAACTATAGCATGGAACAGATAAAACTTTGTCATGGCGAATCTGGGATTGCAATCCGGTTTCTGGGGCAGTGCAAATTATGGAGCAGGTGCCCTTGGAAGGGAAGGACATGCTTACTGTGTATGCAAACACCTGGTGTCATCATTGCCTTGTTATAACATTGACATTCAGTGACAGTGAAATTTAAGTGTGAGTGAGTGAGTTTAGTTTTACGCCGCTTTTAGCAATATTCCAGCAATATCATGGCAAGGGACACCACAAATGGGCTTCACACATTGTGCCCAAACTCACTTCTTTGGCGTGACGAGCGAACACTTTAACCACTAGGCTACCCCACTGCCCCAAAATTTAAGTTTTAGTTTTAACAATAATAATAATTCATTTATACACAGTATAATATCCATCTGACAACTTGCTCACCATAAATTGATCTTTACAATCACATGAAATAACATCCAGTGAGGTGCTAGAAAGTTATTTGTCACATGACTTATCCCATCGGGTACCCATTTTCTGCTGCATGTGAGTGAGTGAGTTAATGTTTAACGTCACATCGGCAATATCTCAGCCATATCGTGACGAGAACATTTAAATTAAATATATGCATATGGAAAAATCTGTCAACGGAGGACAGTAAAACAACTAGCATATCACAGTTTTAAGTAAAACTAGTATGGAAAGTTAAAACTAATAGCACTATTTAGACAATACATAATAAAAACAGACTATAGATCGCCAACAACTGAAGGTAGATCACCACACTAGGGACCATGGGGACTTACAGTACCTTTGCTACCTGCATGGACCCTAGTTGGATTTACATCATCCCCTCAGCTGCTGGCGATTGTACGAAAGGTTAGCCAAAATTAAAACAACATGAATACTACAATTAAAAACCTGGCAGACTTAAATTTACTGTGAATGTTTGTGGACTTACGTACCCTCTCAGGAGGACAATAATTTTACAATACTTCAACCCCCTTTGAGGGTACAGCCACCAACAATTCAAGTTACTAATTCAAACTACCAATCATTAAAATACATCTATTTACAGAAACATACTATTCAAAATTCACCCAAAAAATCAATTTCTTTTAAAAAACCTATAATAAAATGAGAATTAACGTTGGTAAAAAGATCCTTCATTGTTTTAACTGTAAAATATTTATCCCTTGTGATGGAGAATTCAACACAGTCAAGCAGAATATGCTTGACCGTGACTCTCTCATCACAAGGGATGCAAAATCGAGGATCCTCACCTTTCAACAGGTATGCATGAGTATATCTAGTGTGGCCAATACGACATCGTCGTAGTATGACCTCTTCAAATCTGGATTGACAACCCAAGTGGGTATAACCAATGTAAGGTTTTATCTCATGTAATTTATTTATACCCACTTGGGTGTCCCACTTCTTTTGCATCAGATCACGGATATAAGATCTAATGGTGGCTTTGTAATCACTGTAGGGAATAAGAAGCGGTGTCACAGATTTGTTGAGTGCTGCCTTGGCAGCAAGATCGGCCATTGTGTTCCCTGAAATGCCTACATGGCTGGGTAACCAACAGAAGACGATGTCGTATTGGCCAGTAGCAAGATTATTATACAATTCAATAATGTCAATTAAAAGTGGATGTTTACATGATAAATTTTTAATCGCCTGGAGACAAGAAAGAGAGTCTGAATAGATTATATATTGTTTATGTTTAGGGTGTCTTTGAATATATTTGAGAGCTGTTAATATGGCGTTAGCTTCAGCTGTAAAAATAGAACTACTAACTGGTAATCGAGAAGATATTGTTCTGGATCCAATGACAGTGGCACAAGCCACAGCGCCACCATCCTTGGACCCATCTGTAAATAAGGATTTATAATTGCTATATTTATGTTTTAATTGATTATATTTTTGCTTATATTGTAATTCATTAGTCTCTGATTTTTTAAATGTGGTCAATGTTAGGTCTACTTGAGGCCTGACCAACTGCCAGGGAGGAGAAGAAAGAAGACGGGAGGGAGCTATGTTTTCCAGTTCAATCCCAGCAGCAGAAAGAAAAGGTGTAATTCTATGTCCCAGAGGCGGGACAAGAGAAGACTTTTTGTTGTATAAATCCTCATAAAGGGGATTGAAAACACAGTTATATGCAGGGTTAGAATGATTAGAGTATAATTTAGTAATGTATTGTAAAGCTAACTTTATACGGCGCTGCTCAAGAGAAGGTTCATCAGCCTCAACATAGAGACTGTCAATAGGTGAAGTTCTAAAAGATCCAAGACAAAGTCTCAGACCTTGATGATGGACAGGATCAAGAAGTTTAAGATTGCTTTTGCAGGCTCCCCCGTAAACGATTGAGCCATAATCAAGTTTAGAACGAACTAGTGATCGATAGAGATGGAGAAGGGTAGCTTGATCCCCTCCCCATTTTGAATTTGAAACAACTTTCAACAAGTCAAGTGCTTTCAGGCATTTAGTTTTAAGTGATTTAATATGTGGTAAAAAAGTTAAATGTGAATCAAAGATTAGACCCAAGAACTTGGCTTCCTTCACAACTTTAATGGGCGTCCCATCTAGAGACAGTTCAGGATCTTTATGGGGTTTATATCTACGACAAAAATGTATGCAGTTAGTTTTCGATTTAGAAAATTTGAAGCCGTTTTCAAGACACCATTTATTTATTTTGTTTAAACAAAGCTGCAGTTGCCGTTCAATGGTATGCATATTTTTCCCACGACAAGAAATATTAAAATCATCCACAAATAACGATCCATCAATTGAATCGTTTAAAACTTTTGATAAACTATTTATCTTGATGCTAAAAAGTGTGACAGACAGAATACTGCCTTGTGGAACACCCTGATCCTGATTGTAATGATCAGACAGGGTAGAACCCACTCGAACTTGAAACTGTCTGTTATTTAAAAAGTTGGCAATAAATTGAGGCAAACGACCTCGCAAGCCGAAGTCATGTAAATCTCTTAAAATACCATATTTCCAGGTTGTGTCATATGCCTTCTCAAGATCAAAAAAGATAGACACAGCATGTTGATTATTAATCAGTGCATTTTTAACAAATGATTCTAGTCGCACTAAGTGATCGACAGTACTTCTGTTTTTACGGAAACCACACTGTATATCAGTTATAAGGTTATTTGTTTCCAAGTACCAAACAAGTTGATTATTTATCATGCGTTCCATGGTCTTGCAAACACAGCTAGTTAACGAAATCGGACGATAATTGGATGGATCGGTATGATCACGTCCAGGTTTAGGTATGGGTACTACTATGGCGTCACGCCATGATGAAGGAAAGTTACCCGATGTCCAAATATCATCAAAAATATTTAGGAGAGTTTCTAGGCAGGATTCTGGTAAGTGCTTCAGGAGTTGATAATGTATGTTATCAGCTTCTGTAGCAGTATCATGAACTTGATCAAGAGCAGTATGGAGCTCATGAATAGAAAAAGTTTCATTATAATCTTCCCCATTATCTGAGTTGAAATTAATAGTTTTCTTTTCTTGTTGTTTTTGATACTGCTGGAATTTAGGTAAATAATTAGAAGTGGAAGAGTGTTTAGCAAGGGTTTCACCAAGTTTATTTGCGATATCTGATTTATCGGTAAGTACTTGATCTCCATGTTTAAGATGATTGACAGTAGATTTAGTACCTTTACCTTTAATTTTCTGGACCATATTCCATACCTTGGACATGGGTGTCCGAGAATTTATTTTAGATACATAATTTTGCCAAGATTGGCGTTTGTTCTGTTTAAAAGTACGCCGTGCTTTAGCATTTAAAATTTTAAATTTATTCAAATTATGCACCATAGGATGGCGACGGAAATAATGTTCTGCTTTTTTCCTTGCCTTCCTAGCTTGTTTGCATTCATCGTTGAACCATGGTTTTCTTATGTGTGGAACTGCAGAGGACTTTGGTATACACTCATCAGCTATGGAGTTCAATTCATCAGAAAAACATTTAATAGCATCAGGAACGTCAGTAAAACGTTCAGGTTTAAGCTTTTCAGCACACAGTGTTTCATATAAAGTCCAGTTAGCCTCTTTAAAATTCCGTCTTGATGATGGAGGAACATCGGATGGAGTTACAGCTTTTAATATAGTAGGAAAATGGTCACTTCCACAGAGGTCATCATGGACTGACCATTCGAATTCATTAAGTAGTTCTGAATTTGTGATTGACAGGTCAAGAGCAGAATAGGTCCCTGTCCCAGGGTGTAAATACGTATTGGAGCCATCATTATAAATACATAAATCGTTGTCAGAACAGAAGTCCTCCAACAACTTACCTTTAGCGTTTATATTTACACTACCCCAGAGAGGGTTGTGCCCATTTAAATCTCCCATTATAATACAGGGCTTCGGGAGTTGGTCATAGAGAGCTTGCAGATCAGTTTTGGCAAACGTCGAAGACGGCGAAATATACAGCGAGCATAGCGTAAACGCTACATGTAAAGTAATTCTCACAGCAACAGCCTGCATATTAGTATTAAGTGATACAGGGCTTTGAATAACATTTTGTCTGACTAGAACGGATGACCCGCCAGTGGCTCTATCACCCGGAGGTGAAAAAGAATGATATGCATTAAAATGGCGAAGGTCAAATGCATCTGTTTGTTTTAAATATGTCTCTTGGAGACATAACGCTGAAGGTGTGAAATCTTGGACTAATAGCTGTAATTCATGTAAATTAGTCCTCAAACCTCTGCAGTTCCATTGTACAATATTGTTGGAATAAACTATCTTTTGGGGGGATTTTTGGGGGATCTACCCCGCACTCTTTTGGAGGGCGACAAGATATGTGCCCTAGAATGGACGTTTTCAGAAACGTCCATATCTTCAAGAGACCCATATTTATTAAACAATTGAATTTTATTTTGTGACCCCTTAGGAGCTCTGCCACTTTGTTGCTTTGAAGCATCAGACTTAGGTTTGGGTTTAGTTTTAACAATTTGTTGTCTATCAGCTGTTGAATGAGACTCAGAGCGTGACTGTGAAGATGACTTATGATCAGAGGACTTTGATGTAGTAGGAAGTGATTCCTCAGTCTGGGATGATATAGCAGGGTATAAAACCTGTGGGGAGTCGGAACTGACCCAAGTCAAGGTAGTTTGGCATCCTGTGGATGATTTTGTTATTTTAGAGTTGGATTCAGATGATGATTTTGCTACTGTAGCATAACTTTCTAGAAGGTCAGATCTCTTCACCAGTTTCTTTGCCTCAGAAAAAGAGATATTTTGGGTGAACTTTATTTTGTTAATCGCCATTTGCTCTTTCCATATTGGACACTGTTTTGACGAAGATGAATGGTCGCCAGAGCAGTTAGTGCATTTTTTAAAGTCACTGTCACAATCTTCTGTTGTGTGTGTCTTCTCACCACAGTGAGCACACACAACAGACAATGTGCAGGTAGATACACCGTGTCCATATTTCTGACATTTAAAACACCTGAGCGGGTTGGGGATGTAGGTTTCAACTTGGATATTGCAGTAACCCGCCTTTACTGATTTGGGAGCATTTGGCAATGAAAAAGAAAACAGATAGGTATTTGTTTGGATTGTTTCATTGTTTTTTCGGGTGGAAAAGCGCTTCACATACAGCACACCTTGATCCTTCATTTCGCATGCTATATCAAGCTCGGACATGTCAGCAAACAACCGATCACGATCTCTGACGATACCTTTACTTGTGTTCAAGGTCTTGTGAGCAGAGACCGTGACCGGAATGCCCACAAAAGATTCAATGTTCATCAGATTGGTTGTCTGCTGTTTCTTGCCACACTCTATTAGTAATGCACCCGAACGCAAGCGTCTAATGTTCTTGACATCCCCAGCAATACCTTGAATGCCCTTAGATACTGCGAAAGGGTTCAACTTCAATGGTGTCTTGTCCGGAGTCTCAATAACGAGGAAACGTGGCCAATACTCAATCGATAGAGACGGTCTATGAGAAGTATCAACGGGATCAATTTCAAGTGGACGTTTGGTTTTTTTGGGGGGTATTTCATAAGCCATGATTGGTGTCATATGATTCATCATCCGAGCTCCCCACCCACCATGGAGTATCACAAGGACAATGCTAAAGCAAGCGGGCCTCCAGCTTGCAGCACCAAGGATACCCGGATGATATACTCCAGCAGAAGAATTAAGAGATTAATAATTCTACCAGATTGGCCCATGAGCCACCGCCTTCTGGCATAGGACTCTAGGCAAATTACAGAACAACATACTTCAAATTCAAAATGTTTTAGATTATATAGTCAAGTCCAAATTTACAACGATTCCAAATGATATATGTGCATTGATAAATATAATAATGCCCCATGCACAGGGCTTGGCATGACCAGCCGATTGGTCGAACCGGGCCTATTCAACCACCCGTCTAGGCGAAGTCAGGGCCGAAGTGGTGTATTGAGCAACAGGAACACGGTTGCAAGCTCCTATTGCTCTCAACCACCAGGATCCCCTCCTCCGCCGACACAGGGCTGCAACCCACGGCAAACGGGTTGGTGGACCAAATATCCTCCCGGGTCCACTACGGGGATGTCGGCGAGCTCTTGGCGTTACCCAGCACCCACCACGAGGAGGTGGCTCGCCACGGGTGCCTTCTGCTGCATGAACGGAGGCACTTTTAAACAAAAGCACTTGTATCACAAATGTATGACATATCACTGACCACATGTATCACAAATGCTTCATTGTGGGGCATGACTGAAGTTCTGGAAACTTTCAGAAGTCAAACTGCCAAACATTTTCACCCATCCAAGGACTTTACAAGCCTAGCAACGCTTAACTTCAACTAATTTGTGACCTGGGTACTATGTACAGGGCCACACACTACTATCAGCAATGTTCCAGCAATATCTTGTGGAACTGACCTGAGGTTTGAGTGTACAAGCTGCAAACACCTTTAAACCACTGGATTACCCAAAAGTCCGTAAAATCTAAGAAATCTGAAACGGCACATGAAGTGAATAAAGTCACATACACCTTATGAACATAACAAGAATTCATCTACGCCATCATCAAGAAGAGTTGTCTCCCCTGTTTATTGCCATGACCCTGTTATTAATTAATCAGCTGTCAGGTATGTCAAATCACTTTGGTGTCTTTTCCCCCGAAATCATAGGACTTTTAGAACCACTGTGCCTTCTGGTCAGAATTAAGATATAAAAAAAAAACCATTTGAATTGGCGTGCAATTGAAACCCTTTGCCAGTGCAACCTACATTTCCCCAGTGGAGTTAAGTGGCTTTTCCCAGCCACTAGTATATAAACAATGCCCCTGCCACCATCTTGACCCGCATATGGACAGGTTTGTGAGAAGCCTGATGAAGATGCAGTGCTGAAGTAGACTACATTCCAGCACTCATGTTTCTTTGAATTCATTTCAAATCTGGCATCAGCTAGTTGAGATACTGAAGCACTGGAATAATGAAGGTGGAAACTACTTCAGCGGGTCTTACTAAGATGTGCATAGTTCCAGACACCAGTGGACCATACAATCAAGTGATCAATATTATGAGCATCAGTCCCAAATGCTGAAGGAACCAAGATTGGCAATGGGAAAAGTCAATAACCTTGAACAAATGATCCAATCAAAGTTGCCTCTTGTGACTAGGGCTGCTTCCAATGACTGTCACTGTATATCATCTGCAAGGACTAAGTATGAACACCACCCTCATCAATATTCCAGCCATATGCCAACAATCTGTAAATAATATGGAGTTTGGACAACCCTGAGATCGACAGCACGAGCATCTACGCAACTGGCTTCAATGACATGAGTAAAAGAAGTCAGGGAGCAAAAAGAAGTCACCTGCAAAAAGACCAATTCTTATCCTGATCTTCACAGGTCAACACGCTAGAACACTCAACCACAAAGGCATCATTGCAAAGATTTCCCCAGCTGAGATACCATGCCACAGTTTACAACGGATACCTCCACAGACACAGTTCAGTGACCCTGACCTGTCCTTGTAGCACTGAAACAGTCAAGGATTCTGTGAAATCATGCAGAACTCAAGGGAGAAAAACAATCACAAAAGCAACAACCAGCCCATTGAAACTGCTCTGGATCAGTGTCCCTTTATGTTCTAGGCAGGGTGAAAACAAGAATTATCTTTAGGAACGACAAAGCAAGGAGTAGAACTCTGACACACAAAAGACAGGTCATTAAGTGACTTTCAATGCTGGCATCATTAATGCAAAGTTTCAGGTGAAAGGATTTGTAGCTTCTAAGCTGATTATTTGCTTGAGAGACATTGTAGAAGTTAGTATAGAGATGACAAGACGTTCTAGATCACCAATTTCTGTGCTTTCACAATGGCAACATTTTGGCATAGATTCTGAAACCGTTTTTTAATCATACACCATTTTCAAGCATATGTTGCCATTGTGAAAATAAAGAAGTTGATCATCCATAAAGTCTGGTAATTTCTAAGGTGATATTGTAAAGTCTTAGATTCCACCCTGGTAGGTTAAAGTTGCAAACATTCAAGGCCTGCATTACACCTGGCTTCTGTCCAAAGCTTAGCTAACATCCTGTGATGTAATTCTATAACGTAAATCATACACTCACTCCACTAATTCTAGATGTTTGTTGTTTAACACCACACTCAACAACACTCAGTCTACATGGCGCAGTCTGTAAATAATCGAGTCTGGACCATACATTCACTGTTCAACAGATGAGCATCCATCTACACAAGTGGGATACGATGACATGTGTCCATGAGGGCAGTGAGTCTGACCACCTGATTACCTTTGTGACCTATTACAAGAATGGATTACTATTTTTTTCATACAGGTGAGCTTAACAATTTCAAATTATTTCAATCACCCATTTCTGACATGGAAAATATTCTCTGGAATAAACGTTGACAAGTCACTTAGCCACCCAGATTATCTCATCATTATCAAGTATGACATGTTTGTAAACAAACTGCTGCCCATATCCATTTTGTTGCAAAAACAAACAAAAGTTACTAGGAAAGTTTTTTTTAGAATTGAGTTGATTGACATCAGTTTTGACAAAATCTCCAACTGAAACAGGTTCAGTACCAAAAGGATGCAAACAAGATTAACATATGCAGGGGAGGGACCCTTTAATATTTGATTGGTTCAAAATGTTTTCAGCTGAGAGACTGATTTAATGTCAAGATGACATCAGCCTGAAATGAAAACTGTCTGGGAAAATTAAAGATATTCTGATAAATATTGATCAAATTTAACATTTAATCAATGTGGTTTTTTATTTGCCAAGCTGAATGTCACCTTCGGGATTTAGAATTGGTTAACTTATTCCCAAAGAATATAAACTTGAAAAAAAAAAGCTCTAAAATGTCTACAAATTATAAAGTTCATTAATTACTCAATGCAGATGGATTTCTGATATTCTTTCAGTTTACAATTTTCCCCTGGTTGTGATTTTGGGTGTGATGCTGGCTACAGAACCTCTGCTTATCACTAAAACAGCTGAATGGACCTGGTATTTAGGGTGTGATGATGTCTACAGAACCTCTGCTTGTCACTAAAACAGCTGAATGGACCTGGTATTTAGGGTGTGATGATGTCTACAGAACCTCTGCTTGTCACTAAAGCAGCTGAATCGACCTGGTATTTAGGGTGTGATGATGTCTACAGAACCTCTGCTTGTCACTAAAGCAGCTGAATGGAACAGGGTGGCCAGACATTGTTATTGCATGTCAGTTGCATGGACTGATTCTCATATTTCCAAGGACAGTAGGGTAGCCTAGCGGTTAAAGCATAGACTCGTCACACTGAATACCTGGGTTCGATTCCCCACATAGGCACAAAGAGTGAAACCCATTTCTAACATCCCCTGCTATTCCTGGAATATTGCTTAACTAAACTCACTTGTTCATTCATAACAACAAACTAAAAATGGACTGACCTTACTGTGTTGACAAAAAAGACAACAGAAAAATAAGAAGAATTTTGCCATTTAATACACTGAATACGGTAATAGATATTTAACTGTACTGAAGGCCTATATGATGGTTCAAGGCAACAAAGACATCCTGGACAGTGGACAGAGACTCTCGTTAAATCAATGGAGCAATATTAATGGCTCAATCCCTCAGGAAGCTTAATTTGAACTTTCATTACTGAGTGTCCTTCGATTCATCCCATGTCCATAGTCTCATTACAGCGTTCCCGACACTACACGTCCCTTCAATCCATGTAGTGTGTAGACATTACTGGAACACATCCAAGTCTTTGTACACGACAGACTTATATTGAAGTCATTACAGGAAATGAGAGAAAATAGCACAACCCAGAATCTGATTTCCACAACAAAGTTACCCATAACGCCTATTTACACGTTATATGAAGACAAGGAGATAAACTGTGTCTCACTGCGAGGGACCGTGATCGCCACGTCACTGCCCTTCCTCATGAGGGAAACAAATTGAAAGAAATAGACAATAAAATGCAAAAAACATATTCCTATCACTGTAAAGAAATTTCATTAGCGGGCTGACGCACGTTGTCGTTAACTATGAATAACAACGGCGAACTCCTCTATGACAATCCCACAGAAATACTACCTTCCTTCAACAAATTACTGATGGCTAAAAGCTTTCCTTTAAATAGACCATTTCCTTAAATTAATTAAACACAAAAAGTCTGATGATAAAAAGCTTAAGCAAGAACTATGAAATGTGGGATAGTAGTATTGAAACAACAGCGATGCATTATGGGAGCATTCATTATCAAGCAATAAATTCACCCAGTTCTATTGTTAGGTTTTCCCAACCAAACTTGTGTTTCTCCAAAACTGGAACAAAAAAAATCTGGAAATACATTAGCGGCCCTCAACTAAAATCATAAAATCCATCAATTTTTTTCAGGACCAAAATCACTGTAGAGAAAGAATAATGTGCTCTGATCAGCAATGACAACCTTCAAGTAGTCTGTCAATATTACTGTGAGGGAAAAACCATTTAGACTAACATTTACCACTCAACCATATGGTGATTGATTAATCACATAGTTTTAACAGCATTTCGAACATGGAGCACAATACACTAATGATGGATTCAAAATTTAATGTTCCATCAACAATATCATAAACATTGAAATTAAAATATGAAAATGTTGAAAAATCTTAAATTTTTGTAAAAAAATTTAAACACTAGAAAGATAAGATCTATGGTTTTCGGCCCAAAATATCAGAGGTAGTGAGTTAGTCCACTTATTAAAGCGGTTGCTCATCACACTAACGACCCGGGTTCAATGCTCCACATGGGTACGATGTATGAAGCCTATTTTTGGATGAGTGACTGAGTGAGTGAGTTTAGTTTTATGCCGCACTCAGCAATATTCCAGCAATATGGCGGCGGTCTGTAAATAACCGAGTCTGGACCAGACAATCCACCCAATCCCGTTAGTCGCCTTTTATGGCAAGCATGGGTAGCTGAAGGCCTATTCTACCCCGGGACCTTCACGGGTCCCTATTTTTGGTGTAACCCATAATGATATTACTAAAAGCTGCATACAAATCCAATGCATTCACTCACAAAATCCAGATCCAACCGCTAGTTCAGCAATGTGACAGATAACAGGAGATAAAGAATCTTTGATCTGGGGAAAGAGAGGGCTAAGGCACTTCAATTCAATGTGCAGAGTTGTGTCACGGAAAAAACCTGACCTGATTTGCTTGTTAATGCCACACTCAGCAATATTCCAGCTGTATGTAAACAATACGACCAGACAATCCATTGATCGAAATCATGAGCATCGATCAACAAAATGAGGATTGTGGGTTTGAATCCCAGTTTTTTGGTTTGTCAGGACCATACACACGCTTGAACGTATCATCAAGACCAGCACAACTTAAAACATCCTTTTACATCAAGCTGATAACCTTTATGTCAGAGAAGAAAGATCAAAGCAGCTCACTCAATCCAAGCATCAATATTCCTCCTATAGTAAACTGGGGCAGTGAGATAGCCTGGTGGTTAAGTGTTCATTGGTCACGCTGAAGGCATGGGTTCAATTCCCCACATGGGCACAATGTGTGAAGCCAGTTGCTGGTGTCCTCTGCCATGATATTGCTGGAATATTGCTACAAGCAATGTAAAACTCAACATACTCTTAAAGTTAATTAATTTTGATATTGCAAAGTTGACATATCCCTGTTAAGCAAGACCCTTTTCTAGATTGATAACAGTACTATATATCAATAAAAAAACAACAACACAAGTTAGGATGAAGGATGACTATATCTTAATGCAGAAGACTTGGATAAAGGCCAAGCGTCACTCAGAACTGCAACCTTTTGCAGACATAATAACCAGCTTGAGGAATCACAGTGAACCTCAAGAAGATTACAGTACTGGCAATTTCAGTTACAATGCAGTGCAAATACTTGAAGCTGTGAGAAGACCAGGCTTGTCAAGTTCACAAAGCATCTAGCACAAAGACAATGCTCAGATTTTCTTCAGATGAAACTGTCATTCCTTATACTGGGTCAAGCATGTACAAATTTGATCACATTCACAAAAAATACAAATTTAAGCAGAGGCATGAGTTCTTCCTAAGGAAGGATGACCTAATTCAGTTAAGACCTTCATCAATATATGATTGTTGCATTTGACCACATGTTCTATGAGCAATACCTTCATAATTTGATCTTTGTTTGAGTGTTATTATGTAGTTCAACTTTGATTATTTCATTCCTGGAGGACTTTTCATGCCGTTTATGACATTTCCATCAGCATTTCATAATTTGTTGAAGATGGGCCTCTTTAAAAACACTACAAAAAAACCCAACTCTATGAGTCTAAACCAGTGATGCATCAATTTCACCTGTACATATCCGTGACTGGTCACCTGTAGGATTTCAACATTTAACCTTAGACAGGAATGTTTCGAGATGCTTTCGAGAAACAAATATCAGACTGCCACGCTTACTACTTTCATGAATAGTGTAAAAGAAACAAACATGGTGAAATACAACTGCTTCTCACAATATACACTGATTTTGGTCACACTGATATAATTCTATTATCTGTGTGGCAACAAAAATATACTCTCAGTCGTTGCTCTAGATCAAATTCACTTGGTTCTAATTACAAATATCTTAATGTTTTGTTATGGATTGTTGTGAAAGTTACTAAATTGTGAATGACTTGATGCCAAAACATGTGCTATCATTACCCTGGAGCATCAATAATAAAAGTCCTCATCACTGCTCTGCGTAGTTACGCGGTGGAAATTGTGTTAGCTTCTCCAGACATGTTTTCCACACTTAACACCATCTTCTGTGGTATTATCTCTGCTCTGCCTCTGTACCAGGATATAGGACCTCCCTACAACACCTTTGTTATACCACCTTCATCCTATGTCTATTGCCAGCATATATCACCGAACTACAACACCTTTGTTATACCACCTTCATCCTATGTCTGTGCCAGGGTATATCACCCCCCAACAACACCTTTGTTATACCACCTTCATCCTATGTCTGTACCTGGGTATATCACCTCCCTACAACACCTTTGTTATACCACCTTCATCCTATGTCTATGCCAGCATATATCACCTCCCTATGACACCTTTGTTATACAACCTTCATCCTATGTGTATGCCAGCATATATCACCTCCCTACAACACCTTTGTTATACCACATTCACCCTATGTCTGTATGGAAGACTATACCAAAAATGAAAGAATTCTTTATTTGAAGTACAGCATTCTGCCATAAGTATTCGGAAAATCAACATGGAGGTCATTACGTACAGTTTTGCCTCATACACTTTTTGTATTAATAAATTAAATTAGGTAACTATAAACAAACTTATCTTACCTCAGTACTTGGTAATATGACCTTCAGAGGTAATTACTCGAAAAAGTCTCCTTGGGATGGTGTTGTAGAGCGATCTGATGTACTGGACAGACATACCTTCCCACGCACGACGGATGGAATGTTCCAAGTTGGCAACACTGTTTATATTTTGAATATTTTTCTGAATTTCCTTTTTAAGTTTCCACCACACATTTTCAATAATGTTTAAGTCAGGAGACTGGGCAGGCCAGTTTAGACTGTTTAAATCGTTGATACGGCAAAATTCCTGCACTGCACGAGCCCGATGTACAGGTGCATTATCATCTTGAAAAATATAGTCATTATTTGGATAATAACAAACAATAACGGGCCAGATGTTGTCATTTAATATATCAATGTACTTCAGTGCATTAATATTGCCGTCTACAACCATCATTGTCCCCACGCCATTGTAGGTAATACATACCCACATCATGAGTCCAAACATTTTACGTGATGGAGGTCAGTACAATCACCTAGCCATTCTTCGCCAACTTTTCCCCAAACTCTCACACGACTGTCAGAGCCAACCATAACTTTGCATTCATTGCTGAAGATGACACGACTCCAGTAATCAGCAACATTTTTCATTCTCTTTCCTCTACACCACACCACACGATTTCTACGATTCACCTCATGAATTCTAATGACTTTTCTCACCGGGCGTTTATGAAATCCTCCGTAGTTTTCTCTCAACAGTTCGCTTGGAGAAACTTCTGCCCCTGCTATCATTGAAAATATTGGTAATTTCATTCAAGGAGCTCCTATGATTCTTTTTCACACATGACAAAAGTCGTCGTTCACCTTGAGCCATGAACAAAACTGGCCTTCCACTTCTATGATGATTTTCTGTATTTCCTCATGTCAAATATCTGTCTAAAAAACTGTAAACGGTGATTGAAGGCTCTGCACCTATCCTGACAATTTCAGATCTTTTTATCCCTGCTTCAAATAAAGTGATGATCTTTTCTTTTACAGTCGACAATTCCTTCGATTTCCAACCCATGTTGTTTACGATTGTGATTTCAGTGAAGCAGACGACAAGTGACATAACAACTTTGTCCACGTGAAGCTCACGGGACGTACCAACCACTGTCAAAATTACATGGTGTAAGACGACGCAGTTTTTGCAGTGACTCGAAAATACAGCGCGACTTAACACCACATTAAAATTACGTCACAGAATTTTCTGAATACTTATGGTGGAATGCTGTACATGATGAGACCAATATTGAGCATCCACGAAGTTTGTAATTCAATTGTTGCTATAAAACGTTCCTCCTCCGACTGATGATTTGCAGAGTGTATGATCTGCCAGGGTAACTATGAAAGTCAGTTTATTGTATAATGCTGCCATCATCAGTACTTCAGCTACTTGGTGGCAGTGTGATACAGATCTTGGATGCCTATCACCATGGAGAAACACACTGCCATAAATGACACTGTCAAACCTGGTTACCGGAATCCATGACCAGCAGATTCTGGTGTATCAAGGGATGTAACCCTGTCAAGCAAACTGTGGTGCCTCTGATAAATGGTCAACTGTGCCGCCATGTGTAAAACTTTGGATACAGACTTAGAACATAGGTTCTCAGCTAAGTCACGAGTAGCAATTACATGGATTGGGAGGTGAGAATGGGTAACTTGGTCAAAAGTCATCATATTCCAAATGCATGTATCATTGTCCCTAACATGATCACTGGATTATCTGGTCCACATTGATTATTTACACATCGCTTCCAAAATTCTATGGAAATAAAACTTATTTATAATGATATGAGCGACGCTTTGGTGTAGCTACGAACTCTGCACACAGTAGCCTCACGGAAATGTTGCTCATATTTACAATATAGAGGTTGTATATCCATAGAACTTTCCCACTGTTCATCACATCAACAAAATTCCACTCAAGGATGTCAACATATACTGACAAACAAATATTTATACTTTCTTCCCATTAATAATTCAGGTAGCAGATCATTCATTTTTGTTAATCATATTGAACAGGAGGCACAGAACACTTTTGCAATATGAAATACATGTACACTGAAAGCTGATGATAGTTTCGGAACACGACTTCATATTTCAAACTGATATAGGGGAACCCTTGACCTTTCTCCCACCTGCTCATTTATCATGTGAGATAACAAGCCTATGATGTCACTTCCTTGACACTCGTTAGTCTTTGACAGCTTTCAGCTCCGATTAAATCACCGTGCAAAGCACTTCCCTCCTGTTCTGCTATCATTCAGCCATCACATTAAGCCTCAAACAAACTGTGCCTTTCATGATTCATGGAATCCCATCTTGAAGACAAACTGAACATCTAATTGGGTAATTTCTATACATTGCACAAGTCAAGGATTACCAGATCCTGACAACTGCAGAGGAAGGTCACCAGGACATGGAGATGAATTATTCAATCAGATATTGTGAGATTACAGGAATGTGTTCGCATCTCGCAAGGCATGTCTGGATGGATTTGAACAATATGCCTGTCTCGATAAGGTGCATTTGTAGAATTACCAGCACAGCATCAAGGTTGAAGGCAACAAGTCCTGACACTACAGACATCGTTCCAGAAATCATCAAAGAAGTGATCATGACAAATTGTGGCCTCTGATGGAAGATGGAGCCAGTCATGTGTGTGTTGGGAGATAAAACAAGGTATCATGCCAAGACTTGTATAAAACTTCAATGTGGTTGAACAGGAACGTCATGAGTACATGATCAACAAGATCCCTCATGTCTTTCAGTGTCATGTGACATGGAGCAGACGGCATGAAGCAGCCTGTTGGACCTGATAGCTTGGAGAAGACGGCTTGAAGCAGACAGCATAAAACAGTCACATCGCATATCATCACGTGTCACAAAATTCTGGATGAAAACTTGACAAAAGTTACAAGTGAATCTCAAAGTAATAAAACAAAATCCTAAAAAGACAAAACCCTTTTCTTTTCTCACAAAGTAAAATAAAATCTTATAAAAAACAACACACTTTAATTTTATTTAAAAAACTAGTGTATAATGATAAACAATTTCAACAGTGACAATCATAGTAAATATAATGAAGTGTTAATCTTTCAGGCTAATTACCATCCAGTGAGTTCCATTGCAATAATTAAAAGTAGAATAATATCATAAATAAACAAAGAACTATAAATTTACAAATGTTTTACAAACTCACCATCAATAGTTAGTTAGACACGAAATATGACTAAAGACTTATATTGTTTGAAGGCAGACACAATGGACACTGAAACATGTGAATGAAAAATTGGACACAGACAAAACATGTCAAGTCTAATGTTTGTTCCCAGTATCTCTGAGGACTGGTTTCTCATTTAGGTGACTTACTGAGCCAAAGACACATAAAAATGGCATTACGATACCCTCCATCTTACATAATAGGACAGAACAGGACAGAATGACAGACAATGTCCTCCTACACTGTGGGAATACCATTCCAGAAGACATATAGACAAATGAAAAGCCTATACCAGTTCACTGGTGTTCCACTTCAATTTTTTTTCATGTTTGGTTTGTTCATTGATCTTTTTAAGAGACTATACAACTTTATGTTCTTACTCACCAGCTTCTGGAAAATCGGTCATGTATGGCTTATGTGTAGTTCAGTTTAGGCATTTGGAGAAATCATTCTTGGACATTCTTTTATAAAACATAAAGGGTCAATACGATCATCTCCATCTTTCACTCATGGACTCATCACATGTATCCATTATAATGATGAGAGTGAGTGAGGGAATGAGGGAGTGAGTTACTGAGTGAGTGAGGTTTTATGCTGCCTTTAGCAATATCCCAGAACAAATCATGGCTAGGGACACCAGAAATGGGCTTCACACATTTTGCCCATGAGGGGATTCAAACACGATCTTCAGCATGACGAGCCAACAGTTGAACTATCCGACTACCCCTCTGCACCTATTATAAAGATAGTGTACACCTGTTGATGAGGAGAGACAAGAGGAGCATAACACAAAGAAATTCACTATGCAGAGTTGCATCTCCTGAAATACCTGGATGTGGGTCCGAATCCCGAATCCTAGATCTGAATCCTTTCAACCTGGCTTGTTGGCTTCTTTTAAAGTGCAAAACACCACCTTCCTGAAACAAATCCACTTCACTCACTCACTCACTCACTGTTGCAGCTCTCAGTACAAGTGTCCTTAGCTTACCTGCTCCAATACAGGAACACAGGCGGTGTGTGCGACAACCTTGCAGGCTATACATTTCTTCCTGGGGCCCGTTTTCTGGAAAATAATGAGATATAAAATAAATACATATTAAACCTTCCCTTTATTTGTCATACATAATTGACGAGACATATGAACTCAGGAGTTCATATTTTTTAAAAAGCCACTTGCCACTGGGCATGTGATTTCAAGGAAGTAACTTGTCCTGACTAATTTTCCACTTGCCCTGATTTTATGACACAATGTTTGATGTTAATGTTCCTGGACTTTTTATCGAGGAGTGATAAATTGCAAAGAATGATAGGCTCTAAATTATTATTATTGCGAAATGTAACAGCCACATTATCAGCAGATACGAAATGAAATCCAAGTTTATTTGCAGTGTGAAACCATAAGTGGAAATTATCTAATAGTCCAACGACAAGTGAGATACCATTATTTGATTGCCCGAAATGAAAACTGACTTGTCCCGGGCATCTGGCAATGGGATTTTTGAACCCCTGAAACTGACCAATCATTGTGGATAATGCCATTACACAGTTGATCTATCCGAGGATCAACTTGTGTGTATGTGGTTTATAATCAATTACAAAATGCACCATGCTCACATCAAACACAAACGCAATTTCAAACAATATACATATTATCAAGCCCTTATGTAAGTCAATTTGTCTTTCCATTGTGGACAAGCAGCTGCTCAGGATGTTCCAGGGAACATTGATGCTGTACTACACCAAGAAACAGGACAGATGGACATATTCAAGGGAGGACATTTACTTCAATGATGGTCACCTGAGTGTCCATCACTTCTCTGATGACTGACCACCAGAGCGTCCATCACTCCACACCAACATGCAAGTATTGACACTACACTGGCTTCCTTATAAGTAAGCAGTAGCAGATGGTGTGACAAGGACGATCAACATTGACATACTCCTTGTATTTACTGAGAGCAAGTTAATTCTTGTACTCTTTTGAACAACCAGTATACACTGTGTTTGTTTTCTTGCATGTTAGTGCAAGTGGATGCTGGGAGGACAAGGACGATCAACATTGACATACTCCTCCTATTTGCAGATGGTGAGTTTAATAATTCTTGTTCTTATTTGATCTACCAGTATACACTGTGCTTGCTTTCTTGCATTATCAGCACAAGCGGATGCTGGGAGCGCAAGGATGATAAACTTTGACATTCTTCTTGATGGCGCTGAATAATTCTTACACTATTCAAATCTACTGATAATTAGACTAGTGGATGGGATAGTTGATAAAGAATTTCGACAAGTGAAGATTAAAGGTAGATTTGGTCTTATGTAACTCATGCTTGTCGTAAAAGGTGACTAACGGGATGGAGTGGTCATGCTCGCTAACTTGGTTGACGCATGTTATCAGTTCCCAATTGCCTAGATTCTTGCTCATGCTGTTGATCACTGGAGTGTCTAGTGAACATGCAGTTTTTTACAGACCACTGTCATGTAGCTGGAATATGGTCCTAGCAAAAATGCCAGTGCTCTTCACAGATTCTTGCATTTGCACTGCAGTGGGACTAAAATGGTCAGCAGTTGCATCTTCTTGATATTCATTTTGTGTTAAAATACGATAATGCTTTATTATCCTGAAGGAAATTTGATTGTATTGTAAACCTTCATTACTTCTGCAAATGTTTGAATAATTGCAGTTCTGCGTAATACTTTACTTTACCTTATAGCCATTTCATCTGTCCACAATTGTCCCTTTTTACTGATATATGGTACAATTACTTATCAACAATAAGGTATTTGTTGATCAGACTAGCTATTCTCCAAACATTCGTAGTCTTACGAACTTCTTAAGCCCATTCTCAACACATTGGCTGCGATCAAAGTTACGAATCCTTTAGGCTATGAACGTTTCGAGAATAAGAGCCCAGGTTACACTGTAATATTTTAATCAATTTAATTTAAAGATTGATGATGATATATGATATAAACATGATATTTATTATCAGGTACTGAGTGTGGATAATGTTTTATAACAAATGGGCACTCTATTCACCTCTATCAGCTTAAAATTGATCAGGCTATATCAGACCTTATGAAATAAGGAACAACTGACATACATTAATGACACCTCTATAATTGGTTGAAATTTGGCATGTCAGTCTAACTTCTTGCTGGCCAACTTCATGGAGGCTTAAAAATTCTAGGTATGAGGGATCAAAGTACATCTGATTTCTGTGACAAAAGAACAAGGATCTAGGATTTTTTAATTTAAAAAACATAAAATCACACTTTTTTTTCATCAGTTATTTTAAACATCTTATTGTTTCTGAGTACCCCTGACCTTGAGAATCTAAAAGGATAGCTATCAGACTTATTTCTACTTTCATTGATTGGAATTTCTGAATCAAGATTGAAAAAAAAACGCAGCTGGATAATTTTTGAGAGCTGACATTTGATTGGCAGAAGACCAGTCACAATTTATTTTGATTGGGTGGTTAACTTTGATCAGGTTGCTTGTGACATTACCTGCTGTGTGGGTATCTTCATGTCTTCACACAGAGGGGAGAAGAAGTGATTTGAATTAAACTGAGTTGTTACTGTGAAAAAAAAAAAAATCAAATCCAGCTGATATGAATATTGAGCTCCATGCAGAGTTCTTCATGGATCTTCTGTTCCTCAAGTTCTGTCCATGTCTCAAGGATATGGGTCAGTAAGTGAGTATGGTTTTACGCCGCCTTTAGCACCATACCAGGAATATTGTGGTGGAGAACACCAGAAATGGGCTTCACACATAGTACCCATGTAGGGAATTCAACCCAGGTGTTTGGTGTAAGGAGTGAACGCTTTAACCACCATGCTACCCCATTGCTTCAACTGACATGATGAACAATGATCTACGTAATGAAATAGGATGACATGCAAAAAACACCTGATTCCTTGCCTAAAGATGAGCATGGGTTGCTGACGACCAATTCTGACCCATATCATCACAGGTAGCTGGTTAAATCTTCTCAAGTAGCAAGTAAAAAGTTCACAGGCAGTAAGTAAAAAGGTAGCTAGTAAAATATGTAAAGATAAAATCCTCACAGGTAGCTTGTAAAGTCTCCATAGGCAGCTAGTAACATTTTCACACTTAGCTAGTAAAATTGTCACAGGTAGATAGTAAAATCGTCACAGGTAGATAGTGAAATGTTCACAGGTAGTACGTAAAGTCTTCACTGTGAAGTAGCTAGTAAAATGTTCACAGGTAGCTAGTAATATCTCTGAAGATAGCTACCAAATTCTTCAGAGGTAGCTTGTAAAGTCTTCACAGGGAGCTAGTAAAATATTCCCCTTCTCAAGTAGATAGTAAAACACAGCTGAGGTCAAGTGTGTCAACCAACAATCCAACAATGTCCCGGGACTAAATATAAACACACTTCCACAGCCGCAATATTACTTTATCAAAAAAATGCAAAAATAGAACTCTCATTGTGTAAATTCCAAAATAACATTAGTCTTGCACCATAAAGTAATGATATTGCAAACAGCTAAATATAGAAATGAAGAATATTTTGGTCCCACAGACTCTGAGACAGCTGACTTGCCTTGAGAGCATTGTACCAAGAAGGAAATGCAATTTTTGTACTTCAATTGTGGGAATTCCTCTACAGCTTAATCACTTGATCTATCTACAGACAGGCAACTAAAACAATTACCACTTGGCCAGAGCCTGGGGTTTGCACACATGGCTCCTCTCATCTGTGTTTAATCAACATGTTTTTGTCCACTACTTTGTACTAGGGAACATTGTTTGTGGGAATGTTATGAAGAAAGAGGGTGTTCCTGTCTTTCAGTATATTGTTTAAGGATTTGATTTGGTATGGTTGTTGTGTAACGATACACTCAGCAACATTCAAGCTATATGACGACAGTCTGTAAGTAATCTGGACCAGACAATCCAGTGATAACAGCATGAGCATAGTTCTCCACAAATGGGATACGATGACCGTGTCAGCCAAGTGGGCCAGTTCGACTACCTGATCTTGTTAGTAGCTTCTTGCGAGAAGCAAGGGTTACGAAGACCAGTCCTAGTCCGGTCTAACAGGCCAAACTTTCTTGCGGGCCAAACCTGCCTGCGGAAACTTTGGAAGAGGGCTGATTCTCCCCAGAAAAATTTTAGGACAGAATGGATCATTTAGCAACTGTTACAATCAAGGTGTACTGAAGGAGGGTGTTTCTGATATTGTGTGCTAGTATCTATTCAGTCAGTGGATCATTTGGCAACTGTTACAATCAAGGTGTATTGGGCTGTACTGAAGGAGGGTGTTTCTGATATTGTGTCCTAGTATCTATTCTGTCAGTGGATCATTTAGCAACTATTACAATCAAGGTGTATTGTGGTGTACTGAAGGAGGGTGTTTCTGATATTGTGTCCTAGTATCTATTCAGTCAGTGGATCATTTGGCAACTGTTACAATCAAGGTGTATTGTGGTGTACTGAAGGAGGGAGTTTCTGATATTGTGTGCTAGTATCTATTCAGGCAGTGGATCATTTAGCAACTGTTACAATCAAGGTGTATTGGGCTGTACTGAAGGAGGGTGTTTCTGATATTGTGTCCTAGTATCTATTCAGTCAGTGGATCATTTAGCAACTGTTACAATCAAGGTGTATTGTGGTGTACTGAAGGAGGGTGTTTCTGATATTGTGTGCCAGTATCTATTCAGTCAATGGATCATTTAGCAACTGTTACAATCAAGGCGTATTGTGGTGTACTGAAGGAGGGTGTTTCTGATATTGTGTCCTAGTATCTATTCAGTCAGTGGATCATTTAGCAACTATTACAATCAAGGTGTATTGTGGTGTACTGAAGGAGGGTGTTTCTGATATTGTGTCCTAGTATCTATTCAGGCAGTGGATCATTTGGCAACTGTTACAATCAAGGTGTATTGTGGTGTACTGAAGGAGTGAGTTTCTGATATTGTGTGCTAGTATCTATTCTGTCAGTGGATCATTTGGCAACTGTTACAATCAAGGTGTATTGTGGTGTACTGAAGGAGGGTGTTTCTGATATTGTGTGCTAGTATCTATTCAGTCAGTGGATCATTTAGCAACTGTTACAATCAAGGTGTATTGTGGTGTACTGAAGGAGGGTGTTTCTGATATTGTGTGCTAGTATCTATTCAGTCAGTGGATCATTTAGCAACTGTTACAATCAAGGTGCTTTGTGGTGTACCGAAGGAGGGTGTTTCCGATATTGTGTCCTAGTATCTATTCTGTCAGTGGATCATTTAGCAACTGTTACAATCAAGGTGTATTGGGCTGTACTGAAGGAGGGAGTTTCTGATATTGTGTGCTAGTATCTACTCAGTCAGTGGATCATTTAGCAACTGTTACAATCAAGGTGTATTGGGCTGTACTGAAGGAGGGTGTTTCTGATATTGTGTGCTAGTATCTATTCAGGCAGAGGATCATTTGGCAACTGTTACAATCAAGGTGTATTGTGGTGTACTGAAGGAGGGTGTTTCCGATATTGTGTCCTAGTATCTATTCTGTCAGTGGATCATTTAGCAACTGTTACAATCAAGGTGTATTGTGGTGTACTGAAGGAGGGTGTTTCTGATATTGTGTGCTAGTATCTATTCAGTCAGTGGATCATTTAGCAACTGTTACAATCAAGGTGCTTTGTGGTGTACCGAAGGAGGGTGTTTCCGATATTGTGTCCTAGTATCTATTCTGTCAGTGGATCATTTAGCAACTGTTACAATCAAGGTGTATTGGGCTGTACTGAAGGAGGGAGTTTCTGATATTGTGTGCTAGTATCTACTCAGTCAGTGGATCATTTAGCAACTGTTACAATCAAGGTGTATTGGGCTGTACTGAAGGAGGGTGTTTCTGATATTGTGTGCTAGTATCTATTCAGGCAGAGGATCATTTGGCAACTGTTACAATCAAGGTGTATTGTGGTGTACTGAAGGAGGGTGTTTCCGATATTGTGTCCTAGTATCTATTCTGTCAGTGGATCATTTAGCAACTGTTACAAGGCTGTAGTAATCATGATCCATTACCTACAAAGTAAATTTTAAAAAAACGTTTGAAGAGTTTTGTAACTGAATGAACTAACTAACTTGAGCAGTATCTACTACTTTTGCACACCCAAAAATACAATCTGTCCTCATCAATGTTTCAAAAGTATTTTCCTGTGAACAAATTGTGGTATTTTTTAACAACAATGAGCTTGGTTCACTCATCTTCCTGCCTTGAGTTCATCTGAGACCACACTAATTGAATACTGTATTTTTGAAACACTGTCAAGACTTGCTGTTTTTACATAGCTGAAGTACATAGTCTGCGTACAGCATCTTGACTTTAGCAACCATCCCAGAGACATCAATTCCAAGTTTCCGTAAAGGTGCCAAGAGTTAGCACAAATAATGAGGAAATTGATTGGTAGATAATATGTGCTGTTCTTCTTCAGAGCTTCCACAGATGGAGGAGACATAGGTCCGTCATTAAACATGCGCAGGAAATGAAATGCTGAGGGTAAAAAATGTTCTAATGGTCCCTTTGAGAATTGAAGTAATTAGTTCCTGACACGGAAACAACGTCCAGACACATGACGATTTCTTCGTTGATTGAGGTCATGCGCCCTACGGTTCCCAGTTAAAACACCAAGGGCAGTTAGAGCAAAAACAGTAATGAAAAACAGGAAAAAATACAGCCTTCTGTTCCATGGTTATGTAAGAGGAGAATATATATGAAATGTTATTAGCTTCTCGAAGGAGTTTAATTTGCATGTTGGAATCAAGTGTCACTTCTTGACCTCACCATCTGATCCTAGCAGTTGCCTATTTCGACAGCTGTTAAAGACCATTTCTGTCCCCAATCTACTCAGGTGTAAGATGGGGTTCCTAGGCACAAATAATGAGCCAGAAAGCACTGACCCAGAGATCGCCCTCAGGAACAGTGAATATTTTCTGTCAGAAATCCAGAAGAATCTGCTTCAAATTCTTTTCATAAGTGTGTCCCTTCTCTTCCACTGCCTTCCTTTTTCAGCATTTGTCTAGTTTTCTTGCATCAAAATATATTTCTAAGTCTCAAAATGTTCAAAATGTCATCAAAAACACACACCAAAATTTCTAACCTCATCATGATCAGTTTGTTGGAAACTACCACAGCGTGACTGAGCTGATATGGTCTTGACAGTGTTCACGTTGTTTCATGGCTTGTCAACTTAATGCGAGAAAAAAAACAACAAAAGTTTTCAAGCAGGTTTCAGATGCTTAACATTTAAGTATGGGTAAACTGGGATTTAAACCCAAATCTGATTTTTTGTCCAACACTGTATAACATAATGTTAACATTAAACATTACACAAACACCTTCCTTTGACTTAGACTAAAATCTCAGTGATTGCCTATCAAGTTTACACTTACGCTTTGTAACTGTGGAGTGAATGAGTGAGTGAGTGAGTGTGTGTGGTTTAACATCACTTTTAGCGATATTCCTACATTATCACAGAAATGGACTTCCCTCTTCGCACCCATGTGTGGAATCAAACCTGGGTCTTTGACATGACGAGCCAACACTCTAAACCACTCAGCTACCACATTGCCCCTTATTGTACTATGTTCTCTCCTCATGAGCAGAGCCAGAATGATACGAGGAAATCCTCCTTGTAATCTACTAGATCAAAGCCAATAACAAACACCCTGATTTGCACGTCCGTAAGAACATGAATCCCAGACATAAATATTCTGATTATAGTCTGAATGATATCCAATACAGTCTTCCAGACAACTGATAATTAATCTAAGTTGAATGGCCATACTCATCTGGTTTATAGGTGAATAATTTCTGTCGCTATTATTCCCCGATTGAGCTATTTATACAAGTGCGGATGAAACATGTGTTTCCCAGTATAAATTCTGTCTATATCAACAGTGAAATAGTATAAATACGAAAGGCCCAATTATGGCCCTAGATGGACATCTTGAAGTGGCAGATATGTTTAACTGTGGCAATTAGTTGTAGAGCAACAAGCACAAGCAAAACAGCTACAGCCCCCTGAGTGAAGATCTGTATGATATTGACAAGAGGAGACCAAAACTGGCAGTGGTGAGCAACTTTCTTAGCATTCTACCACGCACAGAACTACTGCCAACGATTGCGTTTGTGATAAAACCAGGGCTGGGTTATTTGGTCTGCGTGGGCCGCCCAACTGAACAAATCTGCACTGCAATCAAGGATGCTTTACATGGCAATTAATGGCTATTATCCAGCACATGCTCAATGAGATAGAGACCACCTGCCAGATGGCGCTGTCAGGTTGATCTATCCCATGATGCACCAGTCGTCTTGATGTACTAGCCAACTAATATCTTTCAACTTCAAACCAGTTTTTCTTGTGACAGATGTGTTAAAAAATGGCTGAACACAAAACTTGTCTGGAGGTACATGCTTGTTGTGTAATCAAAAGAGCTTCATTCCTCGACACTGATTGATAATGGTCTTTCAGTCTGAAATATTTTGACATGTGTGAGCGTATTGGAATGTATTTTGTGGGAGCAGCTCCCTAAGCCGAACACATAATGAAAATAACGTCCATCGGTGAAAGATGTCTTGGACTGTCACAGAAATTCTGCAAAATGGAACATAATTTGGATGGCAACGGATAAAAAGTTAACACTGACACAAATGAAAACATGATTTTGAAGCGTGTTAAGTACTGCATCCAGAATGATTGCTACACATAGTCAATATTGACATGAAGTCATTAAGGGACACATGTTAACAGGATGAAGGTGACACTGAATGACAGATCAATCGACAGACAGATGAATTGACCGATGGACAGATTAATGGAAAGACAGATGAAAACACAAATGGACAAACACTTGGACATATCAGTAAACAGATAGATGTACAGGTGTAAGGAATGACAGGTGAACAGACTGATTCCTTGAGAGATAGACTGACTGACTGACAGGTAGACAGATGGATGAAAGGAGGATGGACATTTGCACAGACTGAAGGACAGATGAGCAGATCGATTAGGATACTGATGGATATATGAAGTGACTGAAAATGTAGGGACAGACAGACAGACAGACAGACCTTACCAGACAATCAGGATCCATTGCATAACAGTAGTCTCCTGACGCATTAGTCTCCACCCACAGATGCTCGCTATTGACTGCCTGTTCCTGTAAAGAAATGCAAACTGTTAGACATCAGCTCACATAACTCCTAAGAGATAACAGCTGGTTGCCAGTTCCTGACAGATGCAGATAGTTAGAGACTACAATCAATTATCACCTGCAGATCAAGTAAGTCTGTAGCTGTTTGCATCAGTTGTGACAACAGATAAAAAAACACAAAACATGGTGGTGTGCCCAGTGCTGCTTTAGGTGATATCAGTCAGTAGTAGGTGGGGCAATGGGTGGATCGGTGGTGCCCCGGGTGCTATGAGTAAATAGTGGGTTGGTCAGTGGATGGATCAATGGTGCTTCAGGTGGTGTCAGACAGTAGTGGGTGGGGCAATGGGTGGATCGGTGGTGCTTCAGGTGATATGAGTAATTAGTGGGTTGGTCAGTGGGTGGACCAATGGTGTTTCAGAAGGTATCAGTAAGCAGTAGGTTTAGGTCAATGGGTGGAATGGTGGTGCTTCAGGTGGTATGAGTAATTAGTGGGCTGGTCAGTGGGTGGATCAATGGTGTTTCAGAAGGTACCAGTCAGTAGTCTGTGGGGCAATGGGTGGATCGGTGGTGTTTCAGGTGCTATGAGCACTTAGTGGGTTGGTTAGTGGGTGGATTAATGGTGTTTTAGGTGGTGTCAGACAGTAGTGGGCAGGTCTACTGTTGAATCAGTGGCATGGGATGAACAGTAGGTGTGTCAGAAGATGCATTTGGTGAGTCAGAGAATGGGTATATCAGGAGATGCAACAGGTATGTCTAAAATGCAGTGAGCGCATGAAGTTATAGTGGTCAGGTCACAGGATGCAAAAGCCAGGCAAGAGGAGAGAATGGGCATCAGAGCATGTAGCGGGTGGGTTACAATATGTGTTTGCTGGCATGAGTTGGTAAATTCAGGTAATTGAGTCGTCATATCAAGTATGTCGATAACGCAGTAGGACACACAAGTAGCGACTACATACAAACAGAAACTGATGAAGATTCTCCAAATATTCTGAAAAACTAGGAACATGGAAGCACCATTAGTGCATCAAGTCTTGAATAGCTTAAAAAACTGATAAACAAAATAACCTTTGAAATGCACCTGATTCCAAATTTGGATTCTTAAGTGAGAAATAAAAAAGCATTTTACGCAAGCATTTAATTTCTAAAGTGAACTTGTCTGAAATGTTAGATTCTAAAGAAAAAAAACAGACGCCATTCCAGCAAGCAGTGAACAGAGGCATTATAAGTATCTCATAGACACTAACAGGTCACGAGCTGGAAGTGACTCCACAGCTGTAAAAAGTAAAGTAGAATCTAAATGCCTCAGGGAAAATGTGGAATATTTTCAGTAAAAATACAATAAAAATGTGACAATAGGAGTGAAACAGCTTTTTACTATTGCAGTCAGATGCTTTTTCTGAGTGATCTTTGGGGAAAAAATTAAAATGATTTTCTGATGTTTTGCAGTACGTTCCATTTATTCATTACAGATCCATGAGGTCAGGAATTACTAGTCAGGGCCTTGTCCAACATACAAGTCTTAGTGCTTAGACTAACTCGATTAGGTCACAAGGGAAAGTCACATGACAAGTACTAGTGGTGGGCAGAAGACAAGTTAAGGCAAGTTTCACAAAGCTCTCAAAAGCCTAAGATATATATTTTTACTTGAAACTGTTGTCTTAAGATAGTCATAGTGCTATGAGAGCTTTGTGAAATGGGGCACAGGGCTACCTTTTACAAGCACTAAGGTGATTGTAAGTCGCTAAGGTAACCTTAGTGCAATGTTAAAGAATGGGAGGTAAGGTTAACCTTAGTAAAGATTGCTTTGTGAAAGGAGCTCCAGAGCCATTGTTTTGGTATGATACACCTAAAATCATCTGTAAAGTCATGGATTAAGGACAAGATCATGATCTTCAGCCACTACTATCAATATTGGACTAATATTACATCTCACTGCTACAGTCAGCCTTCCAAATAAGGTGATCAATAATTTCTGATGAAATTTACTGAAAATAATTTCAAGGACATGTGTGCCCCTATTGGTAAATGCCATCTGCAATGATAAAGGACAACACCGTCCAGACACAAGTGAGTGAGTTCAAGTTTTACATTGCGGCGCCATTTAATTTCAGCCATGCTGAGACAAGGCATTAGTTCCAGGTCAATCCAGTCCAGCTAGAAACTTCTCCGTATCGTGCCCAAATTTGTTCTGTTATTTTGCACAAATTTCCTTGTATTACAGTGCCTGAAATTTCATGCGATACAGTTCCCAAAATTCTTGTATTAGAGCACAGAACATTATTGTATTATAATGCAGTACTGTGTAGTAGAGCTTGAAATGTTTATAAATGAAGGCACGGTTCAAAGAGTCACAAAGACACGGATGACATCCATCCAGAAATTGAATCTTTAAAAAATAGCTAATGTCACAATGAAAAAAAAAAAAAAAAAGCATTGCTGTTAACATACTTCAAATGGCATATCAAAGACTCTTTGCAGCTGTCCTTAAGTACAATTGAACAAAAATAGACTTATCACCCTTGTTGGCCCACTAATTACCCAAAGGACATGAAATAAACAAGAAAAACTAAACCTATCTCCCTGCTGTATCAAGTGTGAGCTTCCTCACCTTCGCTCATTCAGTATTGGGTTAGATCAGTGTGTTTGTAACTGAGTCAAAGAAAGGTTCTATTTGTAACACAATCGCTAACAGTGACAGACAGCTAAGGGAATTAATTCAGGCGGAATTGACAGAAAGTGGTGACCAATTTTGAGTTATCCCGTCAAGTGACACTGAGGGTACGCTTTCGGAGCGGTATTGACTGAACCACCATCGAAGCCGGTGTAGCCACACAGAGCCTGGTTCAGACAATCTGACTGAACATGGTCATTGAAATGGACTAATAATTGCCGCCCAAGGACAACAATTCTATTGAAGACTTCCATTTAAGATTCATAAGATGGAAAGAAGGCAACCCAAAATACATTGGAAGAACATTAGGGAACAAGCTTGTCCTTAAGCAATGAGATCTCGGTTTCTGCCACAGTACATTCAACCAAGTATCAAATCTTCTACTTACAGGGACCACTATTTTGCTCTAGTATCTTAGTCACTACATCTGTAGAAGGGCTGTTGTTGCTTGTAATGAATATTTTTTCTATAGATAGGTCAATTAATGAGAAAAAAGTCAATTCTGCCTATCATGTGGGGGATGGATTGAGTGGACATACGTCAGTGACTTGTGGATTGTGTGAGATTTAACCCAAACAATATGGTATGTTGATCAAAATATTGATCTAAGCTACTTTGTGGCAGGATGAGACTAACCACTGCTTGACATGGCAATATGTACAAATGTGTGGATGAGTGAGATAGTAAGTGTGAGTGTGTGAGTGAGAGTGAGAGGCAGTATGAATGGGTGAATTGAAAGTATGAGTGAGAATGCGAGAGAGTATGAGTGAGAGAGAATGGGTGAGAGAGAGTGAGTGAGAGTATGAATGAGAGTATGAGAGTATGAATGAGAGTATGAGAGTATGAGTATGAATGAGAGTATGAGAGTATGAGTATGAATGACAGTATGAGAGTGAGTATGAGTGTGTGAGAGTATGAGTAAATAAGTGAATGTGTCACAGTAGTGAGTGAGTGAATGAGTGTCTATGATTCTCCACTGATACTAGCAGATTCTCCACTGATACTAGCAATGTGCAAATATGACACAGCTATCAGAAATGGCTTCACATACTGTGATCTGGGTATGAAGCGCAAAACCATCAGGATATAACAATGTACCTCAAAGACCTGGCACATAATGAGTAATTCCAAAATATTCATTGTTGAGATCAAAGGAGCCTATTGTTCATTATTACAACATGACACTTTTGAAAAGTCACAACTGAGATTAAGGCCACACTAGTCTTCAGAAATAGATGCTGGGAAAACTGCAACCAAGGGCATCTGCAGGATTTAGTTTCAGATAATACTACCTGTGAATTTCAACTTCACAAACTCAGAATTCCACCAGGTGACATAATATTGGATTATCTGTGTTAAACTATTATTTAACAGGTCTGTCTTGTGCGCTAGGACAGCGAGGTAAAACTAAACAACAACATGTAAAACTAGATGCTAAATGAAGGAATCGATGTGTAACAAGACTACAATGTGTACTGGTTGGTTGGTTATTTTAAGTCTCTCACAGCAATATTCCTGCTATATGTGGCGATCAACAGCATGAGCATCAATCTCCTCAATTGGGATACAATTATACGTGTTGACCAAGTTAGTGAGTCTGACTACTTGCCACTTATGACAAGCATGTGTCACTGAAGATCAGTTCTCACCTGGATTTTCACAGTTCAATGTGTAATGGAGTATGTGGAACAGCAATGACAAACCTGTCCTGCACAATTGATATAAAAAATGGGTCTAACCCCCTAAGGTATGCTCATAGCGCTAACAATGAATAAAGTATTAAAAGAGTCCACTGACATAGTACTCATGGTAGAGAAAGGTTCACAGATGAGGCATGAAGTTTCCATGGGTTGGAGAAAGTTCATCAGGGACGGAATTCCATTTGACCGATGCCATACTACTAATAAATAATAATAAGTAATAATAATAAATATGCATTTCCATAGCATTCATCCATAAATCATATGCTGGGACACAGCGCTGTATATGTTCTGCATAAGACTTGTATCCAAACGATTTAAGGTTCCACTTTGGTGGAACTTTACAAATTTGGTGTAAGCTATCCATGGACAGCCTTGAAACTAAAGTACACTATTCACCCGACTCAGAAATGTCATGTCAATAAATAAGGATATTGACATCCATAAATTCTCACCGTTTAATGTGTATTCTAATTGCTGCTCAAAGGCTTTAAAGACATTACCTATGTTTGATTATGGCCTTCACACAGTCATTACTCATGGGTGACATACATTTACATCTTTCATGTTGCAGCTGAACAGAAAATTAGCACAATAATCTGGACAATCAATTTTTGTTTCAAGACATGTTGGTTTTATTTTTGGCCAAACATTTGATATTTCCATGCTCCAATGCAAGATGCATCATCATGTTACAGACTGTCGGTGACATTTGACAGGAATCTTTCTGTACCATTGATCATAGGGCAGACATATTCCTTTGTGAATACTTGAGAGTAACTGTCGTTTACACTTGTATGAGCACTTGCTGAACTTTCATTTTCTGAACTGCAGGTGCAGTAGCCTTGTGGATAAAGCTTTCGTTTATCATGCCGAATGCCCAGGTATGATTTCCCATATGGGTACAATGCATGAAACCCATTTCTGGTGTCCGACACTGTGATATTGCTGGAATATTGCTAAAAGTGGTGTAAAATCAACTCACTCACTCACAAAAGAGGACCCAGACTTGATTACCTGATTACTTGATTACTTCATGACCTATTTCCCACCCCCATCCCAGCATAAAAGCATTCTCACTCACTCACTGAACTGAAGTGCACTGAGGCATTAGCTTCCCAGTATGACATAAATGTATTCACAAATTACAAAAATAAAACTGCTGTTAGTATACAGTATTGGACTTATAACATCAGGTGGATGACAGGTTACAGTCAAGTTATACATGTATTTTTCTTTGTTTGCTGCAAAACGCTGCATGCCACAATATTCCAGTTACATAACAGCGGTCTGCAATTAATCGAGTATGGATCAAAAAATCCAGTGATCAACAGTATTTTGTCAATATATGTAATTGTGATAAGATGACATTTATCAACCAAGTAAGCAAGTATGACCACATGATTGCACTAGTGGCAAGAAACAAGCCTTTTATGACAAGTAAACAAACAAACAAATGAAGCAGATCCTTGCATCATGGTTCTATGGATATTTACAGGTTATACACACTAACCAATCACTGTCACCTTCAAGCTCATTTACTCTTGGTCATCTATGGAGTAAAAACAGTGATGAAAGCAAATAAAATGATCAGAGAAAATAAGCGATGAGGTGTTCACAAACCAGCTTAAACATCTCGAGTTCTTCAGTTATAACCGCCACAAAAACAATATACATAAAGATTAATAGTTTGTTGCAGAACCCCATACTGAGGAATACTATTTTCCAACGTCAGCAGGTTCTAATCAGGACTATGTTGTAGCTACCTCAAGCAGCTAAAACAGGAAATGAAGAATTCAAACTCAACATGGCGAGACAGCCTTCTGCTACTGAACTGTAAACAAGGTATAACTGTCCAATTTTACATTTGACTCAACAGATTACTTATTCATAAACATGCCTGTGATTGTTTAGCCATTTTCCAAATATAACTAAAACAATCATGTCCAATATCGTATTATTTCAATTTAACAATTTCAATACTATTTTCACAAAACATAACCGACAGCATCCCCCTTTCCTCCATTTTGTTTCTATATGTTACCATTTTTCAGGTTTGTGAACTTCCTGCGTGAGTTATTGGGTGAGTGTGCTAGATTAACATTTAGTCAGATAAAAAACACTATCTCATTTAACAAAAAAAACTTGTATCCACCAAATAATATATAAATTCAAATGGAACCCAAAACTAATTTCAGGGCAAGAGAGGAAGTAATCTGCTCTGACCAATTTCTTCAGACCAGAGCTGGATTCCTTTCTTAATATATTCTCTTGGGCCTGGAAGACTGACTAGCAAGTGTGCATTACCTGAATAAAAAAACTCACAAAACACAACAAAAACATGATAAGCTCAATATACTCATAACTATACTCACTGATTTTTTTTTCATCTTCAAAACAAACATTTTTCTGAATAAAACTATGTACAGTTTGTAATTTTATTAGTCTGGATTTGATTAATGAAACACAACTACTCCACAGCCTGATTTTAGGTCATTCAAGGTCACTCAAGGTCAGTTGAGGTCTAGACATTGTAATTAGCGCTTGCTTGAAACTCAAACATTGTCTCTTTGCATAACTGGGGTAATCGTCTGGACTGCCTGGATTGCTAACCTTGGGTCATTTAGCCCAAACCAGTTCCTCTTCAAGAAACAAAATGATCACTGTTAAGATGCTGATGAATAATTTCAAATAGTACCAATCAGAATGATGTTCATAGGGTGCTGGCACTGTTTGTACAAGGAACATAGAAAACCAAGAGCAGAAGAATAAGAAAGGATTTAAATAATTTGGGCTGGCAACTAGCAACAATAAAAAACGTGAAAATGGATACTAGCAGGGATCAAAAGTATGAGGGCCATAATATCAACCAGCAAGAAAACGAACGTTTTTGGCAAAGGAAAGGATCATAAGAACTCAGGCTAGCAACACTTTAAAAAACTAGGACTAGAAGGATCAAAAGAACTAAGAATGTTGGCACTGTAAGGACCAAACGAACTAAGAATGTTGGCACTGTAAGGACCAAACGAACTAAGAATGTTGGCACTGTAAGGACCAAATGAACTAAGAATGTTGGCACTGTAAGGACCAAAAGAACTACGACTATTGGCACTGTAAGGACCAAACGAGCTAAGAATGTTGGCACTGTAAGGATCAAAAGAACTAAGAATGTTGGCACTGTAAGGAACAAAAGAACAAAGAATGTTGGCACTACAAGGATAAAAAGAACTAAGACTGTTGGCATTATAAGGACTAGGAGTAAGGACTACGAATGTTGGCAATAGAAAGTATCAAAAGTTCTATGACTGTTGGCACTAGACAGGATTAGAAGTACTAGAACTGATGGCAATAGACAGGAGCATGGCATCAGTAACGAAAGAAATAGAGCTACTGACACTGGAAACAATTAAACAGAGGTGGTTGCTAACTAGAAAAGATGGAAACTTTCAATATTCTCTTATCGAACAACCTTGACTTTCGAGAAGACAAAGCAATGCCTTGTACAGAAACAGGTTTATAACAAATGGCTGGCCTACATCAAGCCATGACCAAGGGTAATCCAGAGTCAAACAACAGTCTTTATGAAGGACTTAAAGACTGAATTACTGAATAGATTCATCCAAAAAGACAACACAAAGACTCAAGGGGAAAACAACTGCAAGCAGCTGATAACAAAATGAATGAAATAGCAGAATATTTATTTAGGATCTTGGTACAAATTTGAATCAATTACTAAAGAGAAAGGGTCAAATTTGTTGCTGTTACTGTCTTCATCATTGTGACCTCGTCCAAGCGCTCATCATCGACAGCCTTGAGGCAGCACTACATGTAAGTACTAGCTCCCATAGAGCTGACAACACAACTCCCTACAAGCATCTAAATTAATTATGTTCTTTTGAGAATTGCTTAAAAATAAGCCAATGATTCCCTAACAGACAGAAGAATATTACCCTCTCCTTCAGTCTGTTAGTTTCTATGCATTAAGCCAATAAATTCATTTCATGAATCATTCTTAGAATCAGTTCTCTATACAGGCTAAACATGGACGTGCTCTACCAACAGCTTGTTGTTGTTTATTTGTCTGTCAGGGTAAATACAGGCTAAGGGTATTGATGGGAAAAGATTGTTGAGATTGGGGTACAACAGGGACAGGAATAGGAGACAACAGCGAAGTGTATTTGAAAATCTGTTTAAGATACTGGGCAAGATTTGACTTAATGAAACTGTTTTTGAGTCCTTTCAATCTTGATTAAAATACTTTTACTGATTCTTCCTGTCGTTTTGTTGGCACTGACGAATTGATTGCCTGTAGGGAACAAAAACCCAACACATAAAGTAATTGATTTATAGAGTTTGGGGCCTTCGAGAAGATAGGTTTTCTTGACACCTAATGACAAGCAGCATCGTCCCTTTAACCCTTTCACCCACACACGCCTACAGTTCACGACCCAAATCTCATCTCCTACAGACACCCAGGACAGGCCATCACCTTTTATCAGCACCTTCCTAGACTTGCCTGACACGCACAAGTCCTTCCCATCTTCATCTGGTCACCCCTTCACCTCCACCTCACCATCTTAACTACATTGCTCCAACTCTTCCACCCCCTGCAGTGCTCAAGGTCATGGACTCAAGGCTTCCTTTAACCTAAGTATCCTGACTTAACAGATGAACCTTTCAGCCACTGAAGGACAATGATTTAAAAGTACCGAATATTTTATTCTTGAAGTATGATTACTTTATTCCTTCATGTTATTAGATTTGACTTAGCTGTAAATAAATGGCCTGTCTTCCCTGCAGTTTGAATGGCTAAGAAAGTAGTTTGTATTGCCCTTGTGCTCATTCTCATTATACTCTACTGGTAACAGACTCCTGTTTCCTGAGTGGTTGAAAGAGGAATGGATGTGAGTACATTATTGCACTGAAAAATGTCACTGATTTGCTAGTTGGACAGTCAAGTTTATCATTGCAGTGTTCAATGTATGAAGTTTTCACTTTTGACCCATCTCTTTATCACATTGATTCTAATATACCGTTGTTAGTGTGCACTTAGTAGTGCTGGGAATTGTTGAAATCTAACAATTGATATTTGGTTGATGATTGGGTGAGAAATCACTGAAAATAATTGGTTGACATCATTTTTCAGATTGTCCTGTTCAGGTTGTTACTTAAGACTGGAATATGGAAAAAAAATACATGTGTGGTTCCATTGTTTATTGTTTTACTTAGAAACTGCACAAATTGCATTTGCAAATTTCACATTCAATGTAAAATGATGCAGCTTGCTACTTTAAAGTGACATATCATGAGTATGAACTTTCCAGAGACTTCAAGAAATATTCAGTCTTGACATTTCAGCTAAGTGACTTTTCTAAGAATAAAACAAATTTTCAAGACCTTGAAACTAATACAATATATTCCATGGTCAAGTGTTTCAAACACTGAAGCAGTAGTTTTAAAATCAGTTGTGTTTGATTACGACAAAGAGTTATTGATTGCCAGGTCGTTCAGCGACTGTGACCAATCTTAGATTATTTTGATTAATCCTAACACCACTACAGGTCCATCGACTAGTGTGCCCACATTGTTAAAATCTGTAGTTTTCAACATAATTTAAAGGGCTCAACCTATACAGGATGACATTGATATTTTTGTTTGTTTGCATCACTCAGAAATAGTAAACAAGTATTATGCCAGCCTGAAAACAAGTCTGAGCTTTCTTTTAGTGCTACAATAGTCGTAAGTGCTATACATTAATACTAACTTATGACTATCTTAGTACTAAGAGAGCATTGGAAATCTGGGCCCTGGTTCAGAGTCTGGTCAGACCTACTGACCTGGTGGATATAGATTGATGCTTACGATGTTGTCATGAGACTGTCAGGATTGTACTTAATCAACATTTTACATCTGGAATATTGAGAGTCACATAAGAACAAAATAACAAAACATAACCATCAACAGGTTATATAAAAACAAAAATATAACAAAAATTGTCATTGCCTATCTACAGAAAAGAAATCCTGACTGTTCCAATCTAATTGGACTCTGATCTGTTACAAGTTCTAGAAACCAGCTATCTGACTGCCAAGTCACCATCACATTAAGACTCACTCAAGTCATCTGGCTGCTCTGTACAGATATCAATACATCAGGCTGTTTCAGGGACATCACGTGAGTTGTCACTGAGGGTCACTATTGAGGGCAAAACAACGATTGTGATAGTGATAGTCTATTGCAACATACTACTGCCACATTGATAGTCTACTGCAACATACTACTGCCACATTGATAGTCTATTGCAACATACTACTGCCACATTGATAGTCTACTGCAACATACTGCTGCCACATTGATAGTCTACTGCAACAAACTACTGCCACATTGATAGTCTACTGCAACATAATACTGCCATATTGATAGTCTACTGCAACATACTACTGCCACATTGATAGTCTATTGCAACATACTACTGCCACATTGATAGTCTACTGCAACATACTGCTGCCACAGTGATAGTCTATTGCAACATACTACTGCCACATTGATAGTCTATTGCAACATACTACTGCCACATTGATAGTCTACTGCAACATACTACTGCCACACTGATAGTCTACTGCAACATACTACTGCCACACTGATAGTCTATTGCAACATATTACTGCCACACTGATAGTCTATTGGAACATACTACTGCCACACTGATAGTCTATTGCAACATACTACTGCCACACTGATAGTCTATTGCAACATACTACTGCCACATTGATAGTCTATTGCAACATACTACTGCCACACTGATAGTCTACTGCAACATACTACTGCCACATTGATAGTCTACTGCAACATACTACTGCCACATTGATAGTCTATTGCAACATACTACTGCCACATTGATAGTCTACTGCAACATACTACTGCCACATTGATAGTCTATTGCAACATACTACTGCCACATTGATAGTCTACTGCAACATACTACTGCCACATTGATAATCCAATGCAACCAGACTTGTGAAGGTCCGGGGTAGAATATGCCTTCAGCAACCTATGCTTGCCATAAAATCTGACTATGCTTGTCATAAAAGGCGACTTACAGGATTGGGTGGTCAGACTCGCTGACTTGGTTGACAAGTCAACGGTTCCCAATTGTGCAAAATGATGCTCATGCTGTTGATCACTGGATTGGCATATAGCTGGAGTATTGCTGAGTGCACGTAAAACTGAACTAACTCACTCATTCACTCTAATGCTACCAACTATTGAGTATTGGAAAGGTTTCTCATTTGCAGTCATTCCCCAAATGAATCTATAGTTTATATGAAATAAAAACAAGCTGAAGTAGTTTCAGTGTCTTTTAATAACAGAAGAGAAACTTAGAAACCAGGATCAAGTAAACAGTTAAAGGATAAACTCATTGAAGCTACAAGTCTGCTTCCAAACAATGTTTGTTTAAGAGGTAACAGGGGTGGATAACTCTAATTCAAAGTACTTGCCATATTTTATCAATGGAAGTCAATTACTAAACTATCGATAGTCGCACATACTATCCATGCCTTGATAAAATATCAATGCATCAGTATTTTTTTGTTTCTATCACCTATTGACTTCTATCATACTCAACAATAGCAATCCATCGAAAGTTGGATGCATCATTACAAAAGTTGTACAGATATCGATAAATACTGTTTCAGGAGCAAAAACAAAAGACCATGTTCACATTTTGAGTTACCAAAGTGAAAGACTGATCATTTGGAGGTATAGGGAACCTGGAATTCTGTATTGAGACTATGAATTTTTTTCAGCTACCTTCAGATGCTTCAGTTTGTGTCTACGCATTTAATGCAACTGAGATTTTGTGTTATCAGTCTGAAGCAATAATATTTTTTCAAGAACAAATAAATTTTGTTGAATAAAATTTGCCAAAATATGAAATGCAAAGTGCTTTGGGATGTTGCTGACCACAGGATATTGGTGAAACAGACAGGTACAAAAAATACAGTTCTTTCAGTGAAAGGAGGAGCAGAAGAATTGTGACCTTTCTTTACAAAACATCAGTCTTTCTTTTAAAAATATCCAGAAGAAATAGCGGGTTCATGAAATCCCAATCCACTGAGGGCATGTTCAATGTTGTGTTGCTCGAAACAATTCTACGTTGTAGTTGCACACTTATTTCAAAGTATAGCACAAATGTAGGATTACAATTATGCTTATGAGCAAATTCTGGTGTTGTGCTGACAAATCTAGGGCAATAAGGTGCATCTGTTGCTTGCTTGCTTCTCATAAGTCGGACAGCATCTTGTGAAACCGAGTCACCCACCGACATCTCAGGCTATATTGGGACATCGCAACAAAGTACATTACTATCAATCAAGGAAAAACACTTTGTAATCAATCCCGGAAAAACTCTATCGGTTCAAAGATTCTTGAAATTCCAATCTCTAGGATGCTGCTGTCATGCAATTCCCTCTTGAACAACAACGCTGTGTCTGAGTATAACCGAGGACTGCCATACATCTTATGAAGCACTTCATTACCCATAATGCCCTTCTGTCTAGTACACCTGTATCTACTTGTCTAGGACAGGTAGGACAATGTGATCGCAGAAGGTTAGGCAAGTCGGAGCTTGCAGCCGTGGTCACTGGGAAAAGCAACAACTGTGGCAAGATACCTAGAGACATGGACAATAATTATGTTGTGCCATGGGTTTTATTTGGTTAAGTAGATGTGGAGCAATATAGATGCATTTACTGCAAGAGTGAGTGAGTGAGTGAGTGAGTGAGTGAGTGAGTGAGTGAGTGAGTGAGTGAGTGAGTGGTTTATGCAGCTTTTTAGTAATATTCCAGCAATATCACAGCAGGGAACACCAGAAAATGGGCTTCACACACTGTACTCATGTTGAGATTTGAAGGTGAACTTCATCGTGAACATGACATGATGAGTGAGGCATTCCACCACTCCTTGTTAAAATGTTGCTTGTTGGATAATTATGCAGCCCCATGGATATTTATTAAGTAAAATGAATTTGGAGCAACAAATTTCAGCTGAGTACATTTGATTAGTCATGACAGAAAGACATCTTAAGTTAAGTTCATCATATCTACAGGTGATGAGATGTGTCAATCATATCTACAGGTGATGAGATGCGTCAATCATATCTACAGGTGATGAGATGCGTCAATCATATCAACAGGTGATGAGATGCGTCAATCATCTCAGCAGGTGATGAGATGCGTCAATCATATCTACAGGTGATGAGATGCGTCAATCATATCAACAGGTGATGAGATGCGTCAATCATCTCAACAGGTGATGAGATGCGTCAATCATATCTACAGGTGATGAGATGCGTCAATCATATCTACAGGTGATGAGATGCGTCAATCATCTCAACAGGTGATGAGATGCGTCAATCATATCAACAGGTGATGAAATGCGTCAATCATATCAACTGGTGATGAGATGCGTCAATGTCATCAGGAGGTGATGAGATGCGTCAATGTCATCAGGAAAAATCAGTCATATCAACAGGTGATGAGATGCGTCAATCATATCTACAGGTGATGAGATGCATCAATGTCATCAGGAAAAATCAATCATATCTATAAGTGATGAGATGTGTCAATGTCATCAGGAAAAATCAGTCATATCAACAGGTGATGAGATGCATCAATGTCATCAGGAAAAATAAATCATATCTACAGGTGATGAGATGCGTCAATGTCATCAGGAAAAATCAGTCATATCAACAGGTGATGAGATGCGTCAATCATATACACATGTGATGAGATGCGTCAATCATATCAACAGGTGATGAGATGCGTCAATGTCATGTCACATGACAGCTAAGGTCAATGTCATGACAGATAAATAAAGGGTTGTTTCAGTGTGTCAGATGTCCAATGTTCATGACCCCTGCTAAATATAATGGCAGTTCGATAACTTAGTAGTTAAAGCATTCTCTCATCGTATCAAATACCCGGGTTTCAATTCCCCACATGGGTATGTGTAATACCCATTGCTGGTGTCCTCTGCCAAGATAATATTGGAATTCCACTAATAGCTCACTTATTATATGGGCTTGTCAAAAAGAAAAAATCATATCATCAAAGTCACTATATAAAGTCAACAACAAAAGATTTCTCTTCCATGCAATTGATTCCATGTTAAAGTCAGAACATGTCAATTAGCCGTCCTATTTTCCTTCTCGGTCATTCAAAAAGAATTAAATTCTTTCACATTAAGATAAATAATGACCTCAGTCTCCATTCCCTTGCTCACACGGCTTGAGATGAAATTGGAGAAGTCGAACACCCCATTCAACAAATGTAACAATCTTTTTTCATTCATTATGTCAACCAATAGCAGGTTTTTCCATTAATCTCCTTCAGCTTATCACCCTTAGCTGAAACATGATATTTTCTGCAACCAAACTAATCTTCTTTCCGATCACCAAGCAGCAATATATATCACAAATGGAACGACAGCCTTTGCGAGATGAACTCAAGACTGCATTTTAACAGCTGGCTTACACATGTAATCAAGCATAAAGCACTACTTGATTTATGCTTTTTTTAATTAAAGTAAGTGATAGTGTTGGCAGCGAATACCACATCTGATTCGATGTCTAGATATTTGTGTGCTAAGTACAGACACTTTAAAGCATGTTCCTTCTCAAATAGACAAGGGAACCTTTATCTTTATCTTTTTTCGGACATTGATTTGATAGAATAAACAAGAAAGACACTTCAAAAATTTTTGTTTGAATTGTCCAAATGAATTTTTGCAGTCACAATGAAAAGAAAGAATGCTTTTCAGACTCATTTTGTTTAGTTTTCGCTGTTGGTCAATCTCAAAACTGACTTTTAAAGAAAAATTTTCAAAAAGGAAAATCAATACATGGATAAATTACTTCAATATTTTCTACCTTTCTTGAAGATCGAATGTAAGAAATGATATGCACTTGGAGTTGACAATGGGAGTTAACATGTCTTACCCAATAAACACTACATACACAAAGAACTACCTTTAGGCATACCCACATTTATTCATAAATGATATGAAAAGAAATGCAATAGAATTCAATCTTCGAAGTGAAGTCGATCTCTGAACCAGTCTCTGAGAGCAATGATGATGGCATGACATCTTCTGTGCTACCTTTGGTCTACCTCTTGAGCTCACTGTTCACTTCATGTGATGGAAATGCTGGACTGTCTCATTGGCGTCCTTCACTATTCTATTCTTCCTCAACCCACCCAAATACTGATCCTTCCAATACTGTATTACTGGTTAAGATATTACAGATTTATCCAAATGTCATGCAGTTGGATTCTGTAGTCACCAAGCTTTGGTCATGAAGTTGTCATGTTTCATTTCTCGCCATGAATATGCAGAGAATTGTTTCCTGATCAATGAAGCATGTGTATGTGACATTTTTGTGGCATATGCAAGTAACGGTGATGTGTCATCTTGGAAGGCATAACTTACATGTGAAGAGTTTTAGCAGGTTCAGTGAAGGAGTGAGTGAATTTGGGCTTGGAATAGGTGAAGGAGTGAGTGAGTTTGGGCTTGGAATAGGTGAAGGAGTGTGTGAGTTTGGACTTGGAATAGGTGAAGGAGTGAGTTTGGGCTTGGAATAGGTGAAGGAGTGAGTGAGTTTGGACTTGGAATAGGTGAAGGAGTGAGTGAGTTTGGACTTGGAATAGGTGAAGGAGTGAGTTTGGGCTTGGAATAGGTGAAGGAGTGAGTGAGTTTGGGCTTGGATTGGGTATGTAAGTGAGTTAGCCCTTGTTGGTAATAAAATAACCAATAACAACAAAGTGGGACACATCAGAAATGACCTTCACACATAATACCCATGTTGGGCATTGAACTGAGTTGGAGTTGCAGCAATAAAAAGCAAACACTTTAACCACTTCGTTACCGCCCAACCCTTTAACAGACAGCAAACACTGGGCAAAGCTTAACCTTTTTTTTGAAGTTTATGGAGACAAAACTGCCCCAAAATTGCTTGATTAGCCAATGAAATGACACTTTTTAAGAACAGTGAAAAAAGTACATGCTCACAAAATTCATGATTAGATCAGACCAATTTAATTTCTTGTTTTTCGGATCATATTTTATCAAGAATAAGAAAAGGACAAAAATACAAACTAATGTTCATTGCTCAAGAAATAAAATCCTAACTTTTCTGTCAGCAATAACTGTAAACTTACAAGAAAACATCGTTTAGATTGTTTTTGCCCCATGTACACTTCATAAATTCCCAAAGGCATAATACTTTCAACAATTAGAAGGAACATTACTTTGACTGGTGATTTTATTTTCATTTGCTTTCCTCCTGCCTTTAAGTTTTCCGAGGACAAATATCCATAAAACAAGAAATATATGTAGTCTTGCCTTATCAGCATTTACAAGACATATAATGTTGTTATGGTAAGTCCTTACCGTCCAGTCAACCGTGGAACGTAGCTCTCGTTTTTTGTAGCCATATTCTGCATGACTTGGATGTAGGTAGTTAGTGTGGCTGAAGGTACTCTTGGCAATTGCTTTTCTGGAAAAAAAGAGACACAAACCAAAATAATCGCTTGTCATTTTCAACATGCACATCCAAATGATTGCACGAATCTGTCAGAGCGAATTAATTTACATCAACATGGCCAATCGATCACCAAAAACATTCTGCAAAACCGTGATACAAATTTAAGCTGTTTTTTCCTCTGAACTTCTTGTACTTCTTCTCTAATTGATCTTCCATGATCAATTACTGTCGATTTTTTTTCATGTCTGAACAGCATTGGGTGTCTCCAAGGCTTTGGACAATGAGACAGAATCATTGGGTATGTGACATTGTTTTGTGTAACAGTGTTACAAGTTTACTCATCAGTGAAGAAAAATTCTAAAACTAACAGCTTTTTAAGTTCAGTGCCTAGTTTGGCAATGCCAGTATTCTTCTTGAACAAAGTTGTTTTACTCTAATCATGAATTACATCATCCAAGCATTAAATTGGGAACAATCATATATAATTGAGATCATTTGATGGGAAATATCACATTTGGTAGTCAGTACCACAAAACATTTCCATGTGAGGATTACAGATGTGAAAAACAAAAAAAACAACAAGCAATTAAATTTATGACACATCTAGAAAAGAACACATTTGACATTCAGTAAGAAAATACATTTTCATCTGAAAGCACGGAAATTCCAATATTTTCTACCACAAGGCAAGACAATTACTACAAAGTATTTCTTAAACAGCCATATAACAGTTAAACTTCTCTTACAAATAGAAAATAACCAATTTGACATTTAACAGCTGAAAACGTATTCATCACATTATACAATTCCAATACTTTGTTCTGGAAGGCAAAAGAATAACTGAATGAACTACCTACAAAAGCCGGCCAACTGAAAATGGATGTTTAATTTGTCTTATGTTACTTTGATCTCTTGGATTGCACAGAGAGAAAAAACACCAGGTGTTCAACAATATGTGAGATATCCACTCTAACATCAATATTGACAGTTGATATTTGAACAGATGGGGAAATGTTCCCAAGTCCTCAACAGGAAACAGTTTCCAGGAAAATACTATCATGGTGTTGAGCCAGATGGCACATCTCTTCTGTGTTGATGTGTTTCAGATGGTGATGTAATAAGAACATATTTTACAAATAAGTAGGTGATGCAACAGACATTAGACTCCCTCAGATTACCCACAGTTCCATATTTAACTTCTGTCTAACCAACCATGGAAGACATTAAGGAGAGTTTGTTGGGTGCTGATGCATCACACAGGCTGGCCCTGTGAAGATCCGGGCTAAAATTGGTTTTCAGGATTCTGTGCTTGCAGTAAGAGTTGACTAAAGGGTCAATTAATTTCACAAGCTTCCTTGATGCACATTATCACTTTCAGTGTGTGAAATAGTTTCCAAATTTTGCTAGCCAATCAGGCTAGCTATGCTTGAAATTTACTAGCCCACAGAAAATTTCTCTAACCCAAAATGTTAGGCTGAAACTAATTAAAGCATTACACAAGAGAGATAAGAATACAATATTGTCAACACAACACAGGTTTCATCACTAAGCTGCCAACACAATGAACATTTTTATCAGACCATAATTTTGCAGGATTTAAAAGTGTATATCTTAACAAGTCAGAGTGAGTGATATATTTACAAAATGAGCCCATGAAATTTCACTAGACCGTTGGGCCAGTCATTGTGGGAATTTACTGGCCCAAATGGATTTTTAATAACCATGGGCTAGAAGGCCAGTGGCTACCTTACACGCTGATCACATCTCAAAGATCAAAAGTCAGTTTGGTAGAGACCATCATCTTTACACTGCTTTTACCAATGCGTGAATGGGAGTGATGGCTGTCAGCTGTTAGATCAAAAAGACACAATGTCTTGTACTGAAATATCTATGGAGCAACAAAAATTGTAACCAATGATAAAATGTTCGTAACTTGATTCTGTCCCTGAAGATATGATAATTTGATGAAATATGTGATATCTAACAGAAGATTCTGATATTAGAAAACCTGAAAAAAAAAAAACACCCTCATCATTTGACAAAACTAAGCCTAGTAAGTGAGTGAGTCAAAACTTAAAGATATAGCAGCACTATTTCAGCCATATCATGACATGAAGCCTTGCAAATTGAAAAAGAGGTTACTGTTGATTTAAGTAGAGGAAATACACTGTCTTCATCTTACTTCAGAAACAAAATGAATTTGTTTACTGTAACCAATTTGGAGTTGCACCTTGACACAAACATGTTTTTATTACAAATTTAGGGACCATGTATTCTGATTTTGTGCTTCAGTCAGCATCGTGTTATATACTCTTAAAAAAGTTTTACACTTACGATTAAAAATATTTGAGAGATTTTTCGGAGTCAATCAATGTTGGCATGAAAATGTTGAATGTTTTGAGAGTGTATCACCATTTGCAGTTCCTTACAACCATAGTTATTTGGAATGTAGTCACATTTGAAAGATAACTGGTGTATGGCGTGTAATTTGCATGCATACGATTTTCATTTTAAAACAAACAACTAGAAACAAACACTAACAAATGTGACCCCATGGGACCCCATGCACGCGTATGGGGCTACTGCGTTGCGCACCTGCAAATCAGGCGTTGTGTTTAGGGATGGTAATAGAGGGAAATGGTGGTGCGTTCATAAGATGTCTGTCCCTGAAACGTTTACACTTCCTATTGAAATTGAACGTTTCGGGTTCCTCTACTTTTTTTAAAGAGTATAGGTTAGCACTAATTTTGAAGACTTGGGGAGGATGTTGAGCTATATGTGGTGAAATACAGTATTCTCTTAATCAGGTGACATCCATAAATTTTGAACCTTAATGTGTATCACTTCTAAATGCCAAAGACAATCTTACAATAAGTGGACATCAGAAACATCCATCCTGTTTGTCCAGAAATAATGAATATGCAGTGACAAAAGAGCAAGAAAAGATGGATTTACGCTGATTGAAAACAATCAGCATCAGACACATATTGGCTTGTCAGGTTAATTTGGGAGGAGAGCCCAGGCAATGCAGGTCACAGATGTTTACCACTTTGATTAAGAGAATCAGTAGTGGAAGGATTCGGATGGGGCTCAAGATCATCATCAGGACAAGCGTTTATTTAATTTCCTGATCAGTGAATCCTAAGACACTTGAGGAGGCAACCCTGCATCCTTTGTTTAAGAATATTAGTGCTACCAACGCAGAAGCAAAAATATCCAGATTGTGCCCAAACCAATTCCTCTAGAAACAGTGAGTGCGGTTTTACATAATCTGCCTCACAGGTCTCTGAACCACATTATTTTTGCTACTGCCAAGCCCTCTCTGCAACGTTAAAGCCCTAAATGAAGCAAGTCTAGATTTCCCCTGGTGCTCCTTTCAAAATATATTGTTTTTTTACTATCAATATTATATATTTTCAGAGACTAAGCATTTGTGCAGGTTTTATAATGCTTTCAGCAATATTTTTGCAATGTCACTGCAGGGGACATCAGAAATCGACTTCACACACTGTACCGATGAGGGCAATCAAACTTGGGTCTAAAGCACGATGAGTGTACGCTTTAACCACTTTGCTATCCAACCATTCCTGTCTGCTATCAGGAATCATGTAATAACCTCCGTTTTATCAATATGGAACAAATAATTACAAATACGCTCAAAGACAGGACTTCAGCAGCTGTTTCAGTGCAGACAAACTCTTTCTCAATGATTCAGAACATGTGAGTCCCTCGAGGGCAAACAAACATCAACCTTAGCATTTCTGAAGAAGATCCCAACAAAAGAACCTTTTCGCTTTTTGTTTCCACGAAATGTTAATGACAGACCTTCTTTACAGCATATCTTCATTCAGAAAAATCTATAAGATTCTGTAGATAGTTAGTTGGATATTCACATCACCATAAACTTAAGTGTTGATGCTGATTGTGCAGCTGTCGATAATAAACCAAGGGTCACAAAGTGGATGGTGTGGAAGGTCAGACCACTGTGACAACCTTTACAACCAAGTTGAAGCAACACCTGTACTTACACCGTGCAAGTGAGTGAGTGAGTTGAGTTTTACATCACTCGGTTCTAGAATATCAAGATGAGAGGCACCAGAAATGGGCTTCACACATTGTACCCATGTGGGGAATTGAACCCAAGTCTTTGGTGTGAGGAGTGAATGCATTAACCACTAGGCTAATCCATCACTTGTCTCCTTAGGAAACAGACTGGGTACCAAGAAGGATGAGATGGCCATGTGACTGTCAACCTTCAAGGACTTCAATGACAGCCTGTTTGTCTACTCCCTAGGGAGTTGAGAATGAAATCTAAGGGCACCCAAAGGATCACCCACAATTCCAAACACAAAATGTCTTCTTCAGGGTGGCTGACTAAAGCAGGCCCTCCAGACCTAACGGGTATGACCAAACCAAGCTTCCATGTATACACCATTAGATCTGATCATAGCAGTATCAATCAATGACTCATCGAACACTGAAACAGCTCTCCTTCATCTCTGCTCCTTTGATCATGTTGCTTCAAGTCTCGGCTGCCAGTACATATTAGCCTGTAAACACTGTTGAAGCTGGAGAGTGTATACAGTTTGTCATTTACATGTTGTCTCCAAAACATATTGAAAAATAGTTCCATACTCTGTAGAAAAGCTATTGAACTAAAGAGGTTAATTTACTAACACGCTGATGAGGGCCACACCCAAGATAAAAACCATGAGATCAGTGTCTGCAATACTTTAATTTGCCAGTTGGCCATCAGGGCATGCTGGCTTTGAAATATACAGGTCCTGAATGAAATCTACAGGCCTTTTTTAGTCAAACCAACAAAAAACAAAATAGACTACACTTTACACCCAGTTTCAGACTGTTTCTATAAAACCAATTAGTAAAGCTTATGGTGCAAAAAGAAGTTTTTATTTGTTGGACTGGTGTTGACATTTCTGTGCTCAAAGCGCTGAAATACCAGGAAGTGAAACAATAAGTTATGGTAAGATGAAGGACCATGGAATTCCTGAACATCAATACCAAAAAAATTATGGTAAAGATTCCAGTTGAAAAAAAGACAGATGACTTCCTGAAGGCCACAAGGCCCAGCAAATATTTGAAACTACTGGACTGATATAGTAAAACAGGCACTGGGCCTCAAGGCTGGTGAATATTTGAAACTACTGAACTGATATAATAAAACAGGCCTCAAGGCTGGAGAATATTTCAAATGCTCGATAAGATTGAGGCAATGCAACAACAGGCAAGTTGCTGAGGGGATGCTGTGACTGGTTGTTTTGCAGCTGATTGAGGGGAGGCCGTAGGTAAATGAGTCTGGACTAGATACTGTTGGGGGTGGGATGAAACCAAGTCTGCCTGTCCCATTCTTTATAATAAGTTGCCCAGACAGAGTGTCAAGACCACCCCAATAACCCTAATCATATAATACAGTCAACTTGTTCCAAATCATCAATGTTTCAACAAAGAAAAGTGACATGGACATGATATTGCTTCAAATATCCAGTCAGCATCAAGACTCATTGAAAGGAAAAAATGCAAACATCAAATTCATTTAATTCTTTCTATGTGATTTATTTCACATTTCTAAAAATGCTGAACATTTGAGAAAGAGGAAGAAACAAGCTACAGATGGGAGAACGTGTGTATCATAATGAAGGACTATTTTTTTCAAATCTTATTTGATGAAAGGGGTTTGATGTGAGGTTCTTAAGAGGTATACAGAAGTTGGTATTCACATATAAGGCAAAATATCATGGACACCAACGTTTTCTTTTTGGATTCACACATATTTGGATTTGTCCTTACCCAGGTGAATGTTAACTAAAAGATATACAGGATACACATACAAGTAATATACATGAAGCTAGAGTTAATTTAACCATGTCTTTGATATGTTGAATATAGAACAAGGAAACTTGTGAATGTGACCCTGCAAGTTTTGATGTCATCCATCTTGCCTTCATTCCCATCCATCCTTCCTCTACAAACACTATTCACGTGAAGCAACACAAAACCCACATCATCATCCTACATTAGAGGTACGACTCTGAGACCATGTATTGATTCTTAATAAACATGTCATTATCCCACTTAGCTGTACAAGAAACATCCATAAGGCTCTTATTAAGAAACAACAACCTTCACCGTAAGTCTCAACACGAGGATCTCTCTGGTCGCCATCAGTGGCATAAGCTCTGATCGCCCGACTCCAAGTCTCCTTAACTGGCCTTGACGAGGACATGGCTTCTTGATACAGTGTCCGTCACACTAATATTTCATCTCGCCAAAACTGGATCATTAATCTAACCAAATGACAGCGGCACAAAACATCATACACTCACCCATTCATGGATACAGTAAACTCAACAAAAGCACAGCATAAATAAAATAAAAAAGCAACAAGTTCCATTCAATTTCATTAAACCCATTGAGGAAGTTGTGGTCAAGCAGCGCGCCAATCCGCCACAGGAAGTGAACGCCACAGAGGAAATCACAGGAAGAGTAGTGATGATCAACATTATAGCTTCGGGTTTCAGGCCCGACTGTCCATGCTAATCAGTCACAACAGCAAAGTCTCGATACTATCAATCCCTGCATCAGCACAAAGCTCATAATGCAGGAATTGAAGCTGTTGTCTCTAAGACTCTGATAACCCTGATTACCGATGCTGTTCACTGATGATGTGTAGATGATGAATGTGGCAGTAGTTTGTGTCCTACATATGATGACTGTATTATACAGTTATCTCATGCTGTCAATAACATTGATTCCCCCATATTTTCTGTGAAGATCTGCCCAAGGCGACAGAGTTGAGATGGATAGGTGTCAGGGTCAGAATTGTCATGTCAAAGAAGCTTTGATGAAGTTAATACTGTCACTGTTGTAGACTGTTGGTTCTAGGTCTGGTGTCTGAAGCAACAGTGTGTTGAGTTGGGCACACCTGCTTTCAGCAGCATATTTGTTGTACCAGTGTATAAAATGGTAGAACGAAATCCACTCTAATCCAAAACTAGATGTTTGATGAAATATATCAACTTGTATGTTGAAAAAGGAATACAAGATTAAGACACTGTCACAAGCTGCCATGACTGATAAGACTGAGTTCAAAAGCCAACAGTTGATAAGAATATGGTACTTTACTGTAAGAAAATTTATTAAGTTCAGATATTAGCAGTTGGTGGGATTATGATAATACCATGATAAGGGTACTGTCTGAAGTTGCAGAGGTATTGTAAAAGTAGGTACACTCAGAACTATCAACTACTTTCGGCTAAATGCAGTAGGTAAAGAGCTTAAACGGCTAACCTTTCCGACATATATAAACAAACAAACAAATAGATAAAATAAAATAAAAGAATCTCAAAGAACAAAATGGTCAGTGTGTTAACATTTCTAATTATACTGATACAATGGCTGTGAAATGAATCTATATAAATTATGTCCTGGGGCTTGAGGAATAACCTGATCCAAGCCTGTCAAGGCTTACCCAGAAAACGTCAAAATACTCAAGATCTCATGATAACAGAAACTCAGTACTAGGTTTCACTGTAGCATGAGCTGGTCATGCCTAGCTACTGAATGTAAAATTCCAAGCCATATATGAGATTTCATAAAATGGCTACCATTGCACTTACAGTTTTAAGAAGTAATCCCAGTTTTTGCATTTCCCTTTGGAGAAAACAGCTGCGTCAAATTGATTGTACAACATACTGCCCCGTAATATCAAAATGGTCTCCTAGAAAGAGATAGCTCAAATGATTTAGGTTTACGAGCCACTTTGGTTCGATATATTACCCAGCTTGTAACCATAGTTCACATAACTACACAAATACCTTTAAAGCTGAAGAGGAAACTACATAAATTCAGCACTGTGTGTATCCAGTACTGTGAAAAAACACATCGGCAGATAATTAGCCGTGAGTTGCTTCCCTTAATTGTGTCAAAATCTGCAGTTTGTGGGTTCAGTCAGGCTGTCAATCTCCCAAAAATGTCAGCCAGACCATAAGGCTGGTTAGATGTGAAACTTAACAGCCCTGCCCAAAACGTATTTGCGCACCAACAACATACATATTGAAATTTTAACCCAGCCACTGGGCACATAAATTTGAAAATCAGGCAGTCTGTGTTGACAATAACCCATCCTGGGCAGTTGTTTAGGCTGAGGAATATCGAATGCTGGTTCTACAGCAATCCATGCATGTTGTAAAGGATGACAAATAGTATCGGATGGTCCACTGACTTCATGTGTCATTGTATCTCAGTTTCGTAGATCAGTGCTTATGTCAATCACCGGATTGTCCAATTTGAGTGAGACTAAATTACTTATAGGAGCATGTCATTTTGCTGATTGTTCCATAAAACCATCCCTAGTCCCTGACTCAGGTCTATTGGACACGAACATCAGAATATACAGCAATACTATGTGCTAATGGTGCGAGATATAGGGAAATGTCCTCAACAAGACTGCTTTAAGTAACGCAGGATTTATCTTTGTTTGTTGTTTAATGCCACATCCAGCAATATTCCAGCCACACGACTGATATGAATACACAATGCCATTTAGAAAGGGGTCAAAGGGAACAAATATTATATTTGGGATTACACTGTTTTGGTATAGAACAGATTCTAGTACTATTGTTGGGTTGAGTTTCCCTCAGAGACAGGTACCTAATCGTCAGCAAAGTGATGCCAATTTACACTCATCAGAGAGTTACAAAAAGTCTGTCAAGACTACCAGTTGTCCAACTTCCATTTTTGCGGAAGTCACAGTGACTCCGCTGGCTAAGCAACAGACTTTCTGCTGGTGATTAGGTGCCCAACTCTAAGGGTTTGGGTTCAAATCCCAGCTGGTATCTGTACTTAACAGAGAAAGTATAATTCTAACTATAACATTGCTATGATCACTAGCTGTAAACAATAAGATCTTATAGCAACCATACAATCCACAGAGGGATAAAATCAACATACATCGCTGACGTATGATAATACTTCTTCAACCGACATATGATAATACTTATTCAACCGAGACTCTGTGTCTTACTAGTCTTCAATTAGGTCAACTTCTGTGACAAACATATGTGGCTGCAGGCATAATTCAAACATGAAATGCCAAGGGATTGCAAATCACGATAACCAGCCTGTACCATACCCTAACTTATTACTAAAATTGATCAGAGAGAAAAAAGAACACAGCCATGATATATTATCAAGATCATACATTTCCACAGTGATATAAATCATTATAACTGTAGCCTGATGTGGCTAGGGAAATCAACACCAAGTGTGAGATGAATAATTGATATAACTCAATGAGGGGCGTTGGACATACAGCACAGTGATATCAAACAGTTGACATTTCAGAAATGACTTCATGATAGCACTTGATACGACTTCTTCATCAAAGACAAGCTGTGGAACTACAGCACTTCGCACACATGGTAGAACAATTGTAAAATGCAGTTCTGAGCATGACATCTGCTTCTGAGAAAGTGATGGTTAAACCTACTATGTTGTAAACTCAAGCATCTGCTGATGACATCTGCTCTCAAGTAGCCATCTTGACTGTGTAGCATATCCCAAGAGGCCTTGGTACTGCAAGTTATGGAAGAGATTCTTCACACCACAGTCCACTCAAAACACCATCACGCTCCAATAAATACAAACTCAGCATTCACAAATCAAATTATACCTTAAACAACAGAAATCAAAGCGATCGAGGTATAATTACTTTGAATCAAATACTTGCCTTTAGAGAGACAAATGGCTTTGATAAAAAATCTGACACATCTATATATCTTTCATTTGAATGGAGTCTTCCAACAAACTTCAATCCTTACCATTTTTAGATGAGAACAAAGCAGAATTTTAGTGCCTGTCATGAAATGCTTGCAACAAACCAAAAAGGACTGTCAAAGTACCCTTCATTAACACTATAACTATTATGCTTCGTTGTTTAACACCATACTGAGTAACATTCCAGCTATAGGTATGGTGGCAGTCTGAACCAAACAATCCAGTAATCATTAGGATCATCAATTTTCATGGCTGGGATACAATGTGTCAACCAAATCAACAAGTCAGATATCCAATCCTGCAAGTCACCACTTAAAACGAGCATGGGTGGCTGAAGACCAGTTATCATCTGGATCTTCAGGAGAGATCATATCAGCGAAAGAAGCTTAAATATGCAATACATGTTCTGTGGTATCCATTTCATAATCAGAACAAGGTTGTTTACTTCACTGTTAAAGACAACATACACAAGAGGCAATTTGACTATTACTTTTTTCATACATGAAAATTGAGATTTTTATGTCTATAGGATAAAAAATATTGTGTGCTCTAGCTCTTAATTCATCATAAAATTTGATATTTGTATGTATTAGTCGTAAAGAACTATGTTCCTCTGCAAGTACCAATTTGTAATTGTTTTTCTACATGTCTGTCATGCTGCATTTTCCCTGGGACATATAGCCTCCAAAAGACTGTCAAGGCTTCCACTCATGGCTTCACCAAAACTCCAGTCAGTGAGTACTAGGTTCAGTGGTGGCATTTCAACATCCTATGACTAAGGTTCTAATCTTACGGTCTCTCATCTTAAGGACCCGTGTTACCTTAAGCACCTGTCACCTCAAGGATCTGTGTTACCTCAAGGATCTGTCACCTCAAGGTCTTGTCATTTCAAGGACCTGTCACCTCAAGGACCTGTCACCTCAAGGACCTGTCATAATAACTGAGTCACAAACATTATGTTTGGTCAACATATTCTGATTTTCTGCAGTGGCCATAATGAAATGAGCGGTCATCTGGATTGTCTGGTCCGAACTTGATTATTTACAGACCGACACCATATAGCTGGAATATTACTGAGTATGGTGTTAAACAACAACCAATTTATTCCCTTTCTACACTCCCAAACAGTGTAAAACAACAACCGATTTATTCCCTTTCTACACTCCAAAACAGTCTCATCTGGGACAGATTAGTTCCTTTATTCAACTGCTTTCTGTTAAAAAATCAGAGAATAGAAGTTGACAGCAAGTGAAATTTACCAGGACAGAATGACCAGGAAACTGACAGCGACTGACTGAACTGGAATTATAGTTCTGTGGTTGGAAATGTATGAAGATATGTTCAAAAGTGAAAGACAAGTCACCTGAACCAGTAAAGCCAGAGTCAAGCCCACATCTGGGCAGCCATTGTATGCTTTGCTTTGTATTGGAAGACCATCTTACATATATTTTAGTTTCCAGGCTGTGATACAGAACAATGAAGACATAATATTACCAATTTTCATTACTGCTGTATCATTACTAGAGTACCCGCATCTAGTCAGCAGAAGTTGGTGGAGGGAGTCAATCATTGATTAGTTCATCATGGATAAGGACTTAAGAAAGCCCAGACAACACAGCTGCTGATCAAATGAAGACTTTCACGACTGCAATTCTCTAACCTGAACCTAATCATTACCTACTGGTACATCAGTTGATACACCTTGCTGCACAAAGTCTTTAGCTTGTTGTGCATGAACACTGATTGAATCTTATGTTGCAGCTATTTCATGGCTGATTGCTGTAAATATGGACAGAACACCAGAAGACAGGCAATGTCAGTGCAACGTGGCAGTGGAAAAGAATACCCTGGCCATACTATACTATAAAAGAATCTCCAGAAATGAGATTCCATTTTGTACAAAGGCAACATAGCTAAAAGAGCTGAAGGTGCCAGGAACAGTGAACAGTACACAACAGTGCACTCAAAAGAACCCACAAACCCGTTGATAAATGAGTGAGTGAGTGAGTTTAGTTTACGCCGCACACAGCAACATTCCAGCTATATGGTGGCAGTCTGTTAATAATCAAGTCTGGACCAGACAATCCTGTGATCAACAACATGAGCATCGATCTGCGCAATTGGGAACTGATGACATGTGTCTACCAAGTCAGCGAGCCTGACCACCCAATCCCGTTAGTCGCCTCTTACGATAAACATAGTCGCCTTTTATGGCAAGCATGGGTTCCTGAAGGCCTATTCTCCCCTGGGACCTTCAAGGGTCCCGTTGGTAAATGACCAGATTGTGGCCACATGAATACAGGCAAACGGCAAGTTGTGGGTACATTAGACTAGGGCTTAGTCCCTGAATATATATAATTTTGGATAGTAACAAAGAAACCCACTTAAATATATGATAATTGAAAAGGATCCCCAGTGAGATTCCTGAACCTGAGGAAATCTAGACTTCCATCAATTAGGGGCTTTAGCCAAAATGGCTATGCAGTAGAGCAAATAATGTGCTTCAAGGACTATGAGACAGTAAACTTGGACAAAGTACAGGAACAATATGTCCAGATCTACCTGCTCCTGGTCCCATTAGTCATCGTTTACGACATACATGGGCTGCTAAAGACATGGATGTTTTCAGGTGATATAAATCACGACAAGACAGAAGATCAAACGTGAGCCATTTACACTTCAAGAACCTTCAAATGGGACAAGAACCATCTTTGCAGTAAGTGCTAACAGTTGTATCACTTGGACAGACGAGGGACCAGGTCAGCTAGTTATGACCCAACAAGACCTTCACCATTTCAACTAAGTTGAGCACTGTTACACCATCAAGGGTGAAGCTATCCACTGGCATTCAAAAAGTGGTCAATCTAGCTGACATTAGCTGAACAGGTGGGACAGAGACGGAGTTGTGTAGCTTGCTTTGAAGCTAATGGCTGGCTATGACTAGCCACCTGCCCAGCAGACTAAACACCCTGACACATGCATACCTAATGAACATCATTAACCCTCTTTGGCAGGGAAATGTGATCCTAATAGCCAGACAAAGTCTGCACTAATTACTGCCTAGATGATGGACATCCTGGGAGTTCAACACTCTCCTGCAGGCTTCATCTGACCACAAAGCTTGGCTGTGGATCACACAGGCTCCACAGGGTCACACTACATCACCAATGAAACAATACTGGGAGTTCAACACTCTCCTGCAGGCTTCATCTGACCACAAAGCTTGGCTGTGGATCACACAGGCTCCACAGGGTCACACTACATCACCAATGAAACAATACTGGGAGTTCAACACTTTCCGCAGGCTTCACCTGACCACAAAGCTTGGCTGTGGATCACACAGGCTCCACAGGGTCACACTACATCACCAATGAAACAATACTGGGAGTTCAACACTCTCCGCAGGCTTCATCTGACCACAAAGCTTGGCTGTGGATCACACAGGCTCCACAGGGTCACACTACATCACCAGTGAAGCAATACTGGGAGTTCAACACTTTCTGCAGGTTTCACCTGACCACAAAGCTTGGCTGTGGATCACACAGGCTCCACAGGGCCACACTACATCACCAATGAAACAATACTGGTAGTGGACATGATGAAAAGCCACCATAGAGAAAAATACACTAAAAACATTTAAACCTTCCATTAGTATTTGATATACCTACCTACAGTTTCATGACATATATGAGACATACATTTTTATGACACTGTGTTCTTCCATTACTTCCAAGACACACTACCTTGCAATTCCGTTCCACAAATGTCCACATTGCATACTATTGTTTAGAATGTCTGATTTCTGGATGAAGAGCTCAAACATGTTTTTTCACAACTTGTGTATCTTGTTCAATGTTACGTTGCAACTCTCAACAAAAACTTTACTACAGTATGTAATATTAAAACTGAAGAATCTATAAAACAAGACTTTGCTAGGATTCAAACCACAGACTTTAAACATTAAGGTGGATGACCAGAGATTCAGAACCTGAGGAATCCAGACTTGCTTCATTTAAGGCTTTAGCACTGCAGAGAGGGCTTGGTAGTAGGGAAAATAATGTGGTTCAGGGACTGTGAGACATGACTAGGAGAGCTAGGCAGTGGGGGAAATAATGTGCTTCAGGGACGGTGAGACAGACTAGGAGGGCTAGGCCGTGGGGGAAATAATGTGGTTCAGGGACTGTGAGACATGACTAGGAGAGCTAGGCAGTGGGGGAAATAATGTGCTTCAGGGATGGTGAGACAGACTAGGAGGGCTAGGCCGTGGGGGAAATAATGTTGTTCAGGGACTGTGAGACAGACTAGGAGGGCTAGGTAGTAGGGAAAATAATGTGGTTCAGGGACTGTGAGACAGACTAAGACGGCTAGGCCGTGGGGGAAATAATGTGGTTCAGGGACGGTGAGACAGACTAGGAGGGCTAGGCAGTAGGGAAAATAATGTGGTTCAGGGACTGTGAGACAGACTAAGACGGCTAGGCCGTGGGGGAAATAATGTGGTTCAGGGACGGTGAGACAGACTAGGAGGGCTAGGCAGTAGGGAAAATAATGTGGTTCAGGGACTGTGAGACAGACTAAGACGGCTAGGCCGTGGGGGAAATAATGTGGTTCAGGGACGGTGAGACAGACTAGGAGGGCTAGGCAGTAGGGAAAATAATGTGGTTCAGGGACTGTGAGACAGACTAGGAGGGCTAGGCAGTAGGGAAAATAATGTGGTTCAGGGACTGTGTGACAGACTAGATCACCCAAGCAATAACTCTCTGTGACCAACACTGCTAATACTGAGTTGTGACTTAAGTGGTGTACGCAAGTCTTCTACCCATGAATATACAACTGATATTCAGTAATCCATGCACATCACAGAGGCAGCTAAAATGACTGGGTGGTCAGGCTCACTGACTTGGTTGACACATGTCATGTCTTCACAAATACAAAGGTCAGTGTTCATGGTGTTGATCGCTGGATTGTCATAAACACTAAACATAAAATATACAAAGACCTCACAGTAACCAGGATCAATATAAAGTCTCTTAGAATCTTCCCCCTCATTAAATTCCAATCGACCTTGACCTTGTTACCTTTATCTTCAGACTGTAAGTAATCCCTGCAATAGGTCAACTCATGCTGTCTCTATAACAGATGTAGTTTCGGATGAGAAATTTCAAAACACATCTAAATTTCACAATGCCGATCTTTTCCCTTAAGCTAGAAAGCAGGAGACAGAAAGAGGTGAAGTTTATTTGAGGCCAATTCTACCTTCAATAAACTCTAGAAAATAAGATGTGAAAAAATAAGTATATATGAACATATGAAAGGATACTTGAAGCTAAGATAATCAACAAAACTGGTCCTGTCATAAAATGATCTGAGACTGTAAAGGGTTGGACAAATATTTCTTAAAAAATAATTTAAACAAAATATCCTTAATCCATGATCACATTATCTAAAGAAGCATTAACCTAACAAAATGAAAAAGTGACAATGTTCTAAAAGAGCCTTTGTTCTCTGCTGCTTGTGAACTATTCTCACTCATCATCTGTATCACACAGCATCTTGCTGTAGCTGGTATCAATGGCCTTTAAAGACATACACAACTTACTGCTGAATGTAGATGTTGTATCAGGGCTTTGTAAAGCACACCGTCAGGTAAAAAACACCATCATTTATGACTGGTTCAGGTTTCCAAATTGATATGATTGATTGTTTTCCCATCCAGCTAGAATTACAGCAATAAATAACCAAATAACAGATCTATAAAACAATGAAAGAAAGTCTCGTTTTTTATGTTTCTAAGAATAGCAGCAAACCACCCCTGCAGTTAGTTCAGCTAGCAAAAGACATGAAAACCTTACATCTCTGACTTAGACATGGCTGACTGGGGAGTGATTCTGATGAAATTAAATACTTGTAAGTACTCTTAGAACACAAGCAAACATTTCGGAAGAAATATATGCAATAAAAATCAAATTTAGATATAAACACTGCATGTCTTTTTCTATTCCATTATCTATTTAATTTTTACTTGCCTGTTTTTGCATCTTTTTAGCAGTTTAATTTCGTCTTGTTCAATATACAGTCTTCAAGCATACCAAGACAATTCATATCCCTTTTTTCACCATAGTAAGACAGTTTTAATCAAGGTGAATGCATTGGTTGTCTCGGGTGTTTGAGGGAGGAGATGTTTTCTCCCTCTGAGAGCATACTGTATCATGTCACATCCCTCCATGCAGTCTATCAACTTCCGTGTCTTTCTTCATTTTCTACAGAACTTTAGAAGGGTGAAACTTTCTAACATGTAAGCTATGGAACAACTTATAAACCTGAATGATAGTTTGGTCACTATCAGGTTAATTGGCTTTTAACAAACATGAGTGAGTGAGTGGGGTTTGGGTTTGATTTGATGAATAAATGAGAGAGTTTTGAATGGGAGTGAATGAGCGAGTGAATGAATGAAAAAGTGAGTTGGGTTGGATTGGGTGAGTTTTGGCTAGGATTGGGTGAGAGTGTTTTTTGGGCTGGGCTGATTTTTGAGTGAGTGAGTGACTTTTAGGTTGGATTGGGTGAGTGAACAAGTGATTTTTGATTAGTACTAATGTGCAAGCTAACAAGTGATGAGAGTGAAGGAGTGAACATGTGAGTTTTCGGTTGTTTTGCATGAGCTAATTGGTGAGATTTTGAATGGGTGGGTTTGGAATAATATTCTCAGTTCATTGATATTAAGGAACATGAGCTTCAAGTATGAGGATAGTGGCTATGTTACCAGCAATGTGGATTAATCCAGAATCTCATGGTTAAATGAATTTCCAACAACATCACAAAACTTGAAGAATTTGTTTTTTTTCACCCCAAAAAACACGAACAAAAAAGAAAAACAACAGAAAGCGCAATCAAGGATAAAGTTAAAAAATGTTCACCAATTTAGTGAAAAGCTAGAATAATGGGAAAAATGACAAACTTTAGTTACACCCATTGGCATGCCAACAAATGATGGTTACAGGATCCTGGTACACAAAGAAACTTAACTCTTGACAGCAAATTTGATTGCCTACCTCTGGTGACTGGGCCACCGATGACCTAATTCAGACAAGATGAGTTATCTAAAGATAACAATGAGTCCAGTGAGATTTAACAGCTAACTTCTATGAGCTGACAGAACTCATTCAACAAGCCAACATCTACAGATTCAAAAGACATTTATGTGATAGACAGGACATCTCTGACTGAATACTTGACATGAAGTACAGGTGGCTTCTGGGAAGGCAGAACACTGTTATCATGACAAGAAATGTTCCATTGATAAATACACTTAAATACCACTCCAACCTTTATGTTTTCGGCAGGAACATATGCTGTGTTAGTCTGCTCGGGTCTGTCGGAATGAGTTACCACAGTTTCATCAAGGTCGTAGGTACTCCTGAGACTAATTATGTCCAAAACGAACTGATACAGATGCTGCCCAACATTCTTCATCCTCCTCCATGACATTTTTACACATAGTCTCAAACATCGCAGGTGGAATTGTGATATTTTCAAGGTGTAGTTTTTCTCATGACAAATCCTTGCAGACTAGATCGAGATGTGTACCTTTGTTCATGAACCTTTTATCAGATGAAAGATGATTTGTGTTCTCATGACATTGTTACATTGTTACAATGTAAAAAGTAAGATGCTATTTTGCAATTATGTAAAAAATCTGACATAGATCAAATATATGGCAGACATGACTGTCATATTTCCCAAATTCGCTCATAGAATTTATCATTTGTTACCCCATGTATAGCTTTTGCAAATTGCTTTATATCTTCAACAAATACGAATGACATTATTCTATCATTTCAACTGCAGCAAACTGACATAGTACTGACCCACTTCTTACAATGCAAACCTTAAGCTCATGTTTTGATAGACAATGCCAGGTACAAAATGGTTAAAGGTAATGTATGCTATACATAGGATTGAACATTCATATCAAAGTAGTTTTGTTAGGTTTAGTCCCATCTGGAATTCAAACCCACATCCTCACAGTCAGGCAAATTAGCACACAAAGTCAGCCATCTAACCTGCAGAAGCTGGTGATTAAATGCCTGACCCTAAAACAGTCGGCTGGAATTCCTAATACTGAGAAAGTACAACCCCATATATAAAATGCACTCAAGCATTAACTGTAAACATATGACCATGCCACAATGTGAAAGTGGCAAAAACAATATTAACTCTCTCTCCTATTTAATGCCTTAACTGAACTTTTCCACTGGATTTCACTTCCTTGATGATGTATTTTAAATCAGGTAATGCAAGGAAGTTCATTTTTGAATATGATACTTTTGTTGTCACGGTTAAGAATTTTGCTGTGACAAAAGGTGTAAGAAATCCCCTTATAACCAGCAAAACAGAACAAAGACAAGTAGAAAAACATTCAAATTTTGTATTATCAAGCAAAGAGAGCATGTTATACAAAGTCACAAGTCAGTTTCACGATACCAATTTCAATACAATACAAATGAGACAAAATCGAAGGCAATGGGTCACAAAATATATAGCAAACTCACCAAGGTCTTAGTGCGAGAGAGAATCAACTGTACAGAACGTAACACAGCGAGCGGTCTGATGGCGACTAGGATGATCAAGCGTTGGCAGCCATTGATGATGTATACTCCAGTAATGTGTCCGTGTCCCTACACGGCAACTAGCATTTATATATACTGTCATAGTTTCAATAACTTTTGAGCACTTACGACCATTATTAAATATGCCACTTGTGTATTATCCTTAAACCAATTGTATCTAAAGGGTTTACTTTGAGTCCTATATATGAGGGGTCCCAGGCACTATAATATTGTTATAATATCATTACTGATACTGTGATGTAATGTTGCTATACAGTTACTGTTATTGTATCATGTATCATGATCATCACATTGTTACAGTAACCCACCTAGAAGCAGACTCGGCAACAATTTAATTGTTGCTTGATCAAAATTTTTACCAACAATATTTGGACTTTTTCTGCATCCCTGAAGACATGCTTATACATTTCGGTGAATCCATTGTCAATTTTTGTATGTGTAGGATGTGGGAATTCAGGTCTTGTAAACCCCTGGTTGTAGATAACTAGCTTGATAGGAGCACCGGTATGGAAATCTCACACTCAGAAGACAAAGAAGCTGAAACGACGTCGTCCTACTCCACAATACAGCTGCTGCTTCTAATGCCACATAACAATGGCTAAAAACATAACAGAAGAATTGATGCACTCAGATGGAAAGGAGAACAAATTATCCTCATGAGAATTACATTTTCCACTTTCCTGTTTTTTTTAAGAAAATCGATAACAGGCATAAAAAAAATGAGATCATCTGCCAATCGGTTGTAAGGAACATGGCCATGCTACTTATAACATAAGCTATTAGGCTGTGAGCAGTTGCCATCACTTAAAACCTCATACAGACTGGCTTATGTGGCCATTATGAAAGACACAACAGACTGTTTGCATTCCCGAACACCTCATTAATGTCTACGGACAGATCTACATTGTCACGAAATGTAAGCCAGTGAAAGAGTAATTTTGTTATGTCCAGGTCAATATTCCCTCTCGGGAAATACCAGAGCATTCTCACACAATCGTGCAGCTTGAATATTGCTGATTGTGGTACTAAACAACAAACCAACCTACCTCCCACACAACCGAACGTTGACCGAACTCATCAAGCAGGTCATTTTCACCTGAAGCTAAGTCGCTTGAATCCATTTGCAACAAAAAGAAATCCTGCACTTGCATTAACACTTGCAAAAAGACTTGCATATAAAAAACATTGTAAATCTTTCGATGTATTTGTTTGTAGCTGTACTTTTTTTTATCTAATCACAGGTCTTCAACACATAAGTGTTTGAGTGAGTTTTGTGCTGCACTCAGCAATATTCCAACTTTACCGCAGCAGTCTGTAAATAAATGTCTAGATCAGACAATCAAGTGATCAAAGGCATGAGCACTGATTACATTATCGGGATACAATGTAAAAAGGCAACCAAATCAGCGAGTCTGACCATCCAATTCCATTAGTTACTTTTTACGACAAGCATTAGCTCCCGAAGATCAATTCTAATTGGATCTTCATGGGTCTCTTCAACGCATAATATTTGTCAGAAGAAGAGTAATGGGATCAGATGGTCAGAGGTTTACTGAGACCCAGGCTTGCTGACTTGGTTGATATGTCCTAATTAGACAGATCGAAGGTCATAATGTCAGTCATAAAACTGGAATATTGGCGAGTGTGGAGTTAAGCAACATACTAACAATCCATTCTACCACCTTTGTTTGGAATGTAGTTTCTCTTCACAAACGCTTTGTAGAAATTTGGAAAAACCATTTCCCTGATCACAATTCCAGGAATAACGCCAGTCTGTCTCACAGTACCTTTACCATAATATTTTTCCTTCTGCCAGCCCTAACTACAACACAAAAATGGTTTCGATTTTCATAGGTTTAAGAAACTGACACAGCCCATTGGGGTTAATTCAGTTGCAACTTGCTAGTGTCTATCAAGCTTGTGTATTTTCAGGCAATAAATGTTAGTCGAATAATGAAGGATCCATCTAGCCTCTGTAGTTGGACTTGCTTTTGTTCACCACAAGTGAAAATATGCAAGCTTTGAGGTGTCTCTTTAATAGCACTCACCACAGATGTGGAAGTGCTCAGACAAGGAAGACAGCTGTTGTCTTCCTCGCGTTCTTCTGCCTATGTTTAAAGTTTCTTGATGTCCGAATTATAAATGGACTGCTAGTCACTGCATAAGAGCCTTAATACAGAATCATGATGTCTGTCACGCTGAAAATGACATGAATGTCACATAAAACCTGACACCATGACATGTGTCTTTCACAGTCTCGTGTGATACAGTATCACACAGTGCCACATGGCATCACACACAACATTGTAATATGACTTTTAGACACTTGGTGATAATGTGTGATGTTATGTGACACTTTGAGAGACTGTGTGATGTCATGTGACACTTTGAGAGACTGTGTGATGTCATGTGACACTTTGAGAGACTGTGTGATGTCACGTGACACTTTGAGATACTGTGTGATGTCATGTGACACTTTGAGAGACTGTGTGATGTCATGTGACACTTTAAGATACTGTGTGACATTATGTGACACTTTCAGACACTGTGTGAAGTTATAAGACAGGTTGAGATATTATGTATTGTTATGTGTTACTGTGAGATAATGTGTGTGACTGTGTCATACTGTCTTGTGATAAACCACATTAACCCAAACTTTCCGACAGAGTTACATTCCTTACACATGCCAGGAGCCTACAACCATGGAATCTAATGTGGGTTGACTTGACTGTTTGTCAGCTCCACACCTGTACTCATACATTTTACAACTGAAAAGGCAAAGCTAACGAACCAACACCACTTCATGCTTTCCTCCACAAGGAACTGACATGCCATGAAAAAAAAGCTGAAAAACTTTTCAAAGCTCATTCTGTCCCAGAAAATATCCTTCAGTGAGCTGCCTAACCTGCACTGAAGCAAGTGCATTCTCCCCTGAGTGAGAAATGCCGAACTGACAGTTCTGCTGAGGGAACCACAGCAGTGCATGTTGTGGCACAAGGTGCACAACTGTCAGAGTAAATACTAAAATACTACCTTCAGCTCAATTTGACATCTAAATACCAAGAACTGCTTCCTGGGCTCCAGGACTGTAACTGAAGACAGGAAGGTCACTCTTAGGAAATCCTGCTGTTGGTATACGGAAACAAGATGAAAACATCTTGGGAATATTAGCCTTTTCTATATTCAAGATATATGCCAGATATTCAACACATCTCTTCCACATTTCTACTTCAGACTAAGCTCTTCCATATCCCCTGAACTGACAGCCAGACGGCCTCTAAGGGCAACCTAGAGGATCTGCCAGCACAAGTGGGCAGATGAGGACAAGTTGATTGAAATGTAAACTGTGTATACAACACCAGCCTGATGCTGTCTGGCTCCAGGAAATATACAAATAATGTTTCAGCTTCATGTACAAATTCATTATGTAAACAAATATGGAAAACCTTAAAGGAAACTGGGAGAACATTTCCTGTAGAATGACATGACCAGGAATTGCAGCTGTATTGGGTAAAAAGATTTTCCACTGTATTAGTCTGCCTCACTAACTATTATTTTCCCTTCTGACCAATATTTCTGTAATGGAAATCGCTCAAAATGAAGACACACTAGATTTTCGAAGTGGGTTCATCTCACCGGGGATGCTTTTCATTTTAAATCAAGTTTCAAGTTAAGTGTAAGTGATAATGCTTCCCTAATAACTAATTCAAAAACAACCACATGACACATCTTTAGTGGGTGGAAGGAAGTGTATTACTGATGGTGTATAATAAAAATACCTTAAATTTGTGAGGGAGTTGTATGGAATATAGGTCAGAATACAGCAGAAGGTCGGAAACAAATGTCAGCATAATCCACCATCATCAGACAGGTACAGCAGCTGCAAGTGTGACCCTACTATGATCTGTTCCACATTGAAACAGCTCCTTCGTGAACAAATGTATCAAGTAAATGTATCAAGGAAACATTTCTTTCGGAAAAAAAATGCACTAAGGAACAATTCCCTGCGAGAATTATAGTACAAAGGAAACATTTCACAACAGTCCATCCACCAAACCAGTCAATGAATGCACAGTAGTTCTAAACAATGTATCCACTGAACTGTCCCTGTTATTCATTACATCAACCACTAAATGCCACAGGGCGAACATGACATTAAAACTGTACTCAACAGCAAAAGAAACGCAAATTTGTTTTTTTGTCAAGTTTCTAAAAAGAAACATTAACATGAACGCTTACTTTTGAGATTTCCTTTTTTTAAATATGCATTTCTTCTGCTGTTGAGTATAATTATAGTAATTTGATCCTGATAACAGAAAGTCTAAAAAGCCGATCACAAGTCTTTCACAATAACCTGTCACTCATTTTCAGAATTCTATTGATATGATTTTCACAGCTACTTTGAAAATGCTTCCATTTGGTGAAATTCAAAAAAACAGCCTCCGACGTTTTATTTCATAAGAACAGCTTGTACTTATATCATCATGGAATTTTGATATAAACTAATAATCCCTTGTCTCCCTTGAGACTTGTGCAAGTCTACCCTAAAAGATAAAAGAGGAATCATTCGAGCATGCCAACCTGATAGGTAATTAATGAGATCTCAACTTTGTGCAGGAGTTGTATGAAACTCTATTATCAATAAAGGTCAAGTGGAATGCTGCAAGCATCTCAAGCCATCAAATACAGACTCTGTGATATTTGCCATGTGAATGGATTTGTCTTTGCGGGCAATTCCAACCCTTGACACTCTCATAAAACAGACTCATATCACAACCTTGCAACACACAGAAGACACAACTAGCAATACGTGCAGCTTCCAGTCGATCGGCCATATTGTGTCTTTATTGCAGAGAAAATTGCTGAAGTAGCATGTATGTCATACCTTATGTCTTTGCTAGATTTTGTTTCTGATTTGTATGACACATTGCTTTTTTGTGATTTGTTTGTGAGAGAACTTTTTAAGAATTTATTATTTTAAAAAATATGTTCTAAAATAACATTAAGTGAGGAAGTGAGTTTGGTTTTATGCCACTTTTAGCAATATTACAACAATATCATGGCAGGGGACACCAAAAATCTCATCGCCAGCTTCACTTAAGAAGCATGGGACGGTGAAGACTGATTCTGACCCACTTCATCATGGGGTATTCCTGGCCTGTTTGCATATTGCACTGTTCACTGAAGATGCCTAGAGGACTAAACCTCTACGATTGCTCATCCTGAATCTAGATACACAGATCTGCATCCAGGAGAACAGACTAACATTTAGTCTCTGAAAATATTAAAATTTTGATAGAAATGTCATTTAATTTGAAAAGGAGCTCTAATGAGTTGGAGTTTCACTCTCAGCCTGAGGAGATGGAGACTTGATATCAGGCTTTGACATTATAAAATGTGCTGGCGGAAGGGAATATAATTTAGTTCAGGAACTTTGAGAATACGAAAAGACCAAAAATCATTGACAAAAGAGCAGAAGACATAATATCGACATCTTACACTTTTGTCAAACCCATATTTCTTATACAACAAAAACTTACTAAAAAATCATAATCATTGAATTTGTATAGACATAACCAAATTATATCCAATAAACATGTCTTCTATTTACCCCAAGACTAAAACTACCATAACCGATCTGATAATCTGTCCACTTATCCAATCGACAGTCAAACCATTTCAATAGAAAGATAAATCTAAGGACCTGATGTTGACTGCCATGAACAGAAGGAACACTGTTTGTAGAGGTCCACTTGAGAATTGTAGTACTTGTGACAACCATCGAGGCAGCACACCATGGCAAACCTACACATTAGCTCATTACACCGTCCATTTACCTGACTCCCACACTGTCATAGAGGGGCATTTGAGCAAATAGACTGGTCATGAAGGGGAATAAAAAATCCCTCCATTTAATCATGTCTGTCTGTTGCCTTGTATTGGATCCACTGCCAAACACATCGATCTTTGGAACTCTACCCTGTAATAGTTTCCTTTTGGACAGAAGTTTGTTGATTACGATCCTCTGTGGAGCCTGGGACCTTAGACAGAACCTGCAGCTTATACTACCTGCCTCTCAATAGTGATGGAGCATTCAGTACTCACTGAAACGGGAAAATGTAACCTTCCACAAATAATCAATACCGTGACGGAAGCTTTATTTCCTCCGACAAGCATTGAACTATTTTATGGCTCTCTGAACGCCATCTCTGTCCGCAGTGTTAAATGTCCGACCATCGTGAGTCTACTTATGTAGGGTACTGATGTTTCTTAAGTGGAATTGTATCAGACCAGACATATGTGGTCTGTGATTAAGGCACGAAAGTTGAATCCAGCCATCTGCGCCACCAAATTTCAGGCTGTCAATCTGTGTCCATTAGGTGTTTAATGCTAATGACTTCTGGAAACACTTGTCATACATCGTCAATGGATATATCGACCAAAAGTGAAGCTTTTTTTCGCTTACGCAAGTTGACAGGTCAAATAATCCACAGCAATGTTTGTGCCCCAGACAACATCAAGCACTTCATCCACGCCTATTACCCCATGTTTCCTGATTTGGTACATTGGGCAAAAAAACATAAAACAAATTTCTTTAATATCTGTATTTCCAACATGGGTACAATGTGTGAAGCCCATTTCTGGATTCCCCTGCTCCGACATTGTTGGAATATTGTTAAAAGCAGCATAAAACCAGACACATTTAATATCAGTATCATTTAAACTAAACACTACACATAAATTCATTCACAGTGATATTTTGATTTGAAATGGATTGACAAATTATGGGGGAAATAATACTGATCGATCTGCGCAATTGGAAGCCGATGACATGTGTCAAGCAAGTCAGTGAGTCTGACCACCCAATCTTGTAAGTCGCCTCTCACAACAAGCATCGTCGTCTAAATTCCATGTGGATGTTTTACAGGGGTGTAGGGGGTGGGCATTTGTTAATTTCATGAATGAGTGCTTACCCATTGAGCATATGGATACATTGTCTATAATGAACACTTCATGCCTAGAAGTGTAGTTGACAGGAAGTGGTAGACTAGCCCAGCTGTAAAAGTGTTCGTCAAACATCCTGAAGACCAAGTTCAATTCCCAAAAAAGAGTGAAAGATCCATGTTGAACCATCTTCCTTGAAATGGCACAAATGGAAACAACTCACTCGCTTAAAACTTATTCAGGGGGTGATTAGGTAGCCTTGTGGTGAACGCGTCTGCTCATCACTCTGAAAACCTGGGTTCGATTCCCCACATGTGTACAATGTGTGAAGCTCATTTCTGGTGTATCCAGCTGTGATACTATTGGAATATGGCTAAAAAGTGTGTAAAACTATACTCCCTCACTTCCTCATTCAGGTTAACACCATTGTGCTCAATTTTGTTCATCTTCATATGAAGACAATGACGTCAGATGGTCGTTCAATTTATAAATGTCAGATAAACCACTTTTGAGTGCAAATCATTTCTATTAATATAATCCACAAAGTAGCCATAACAATATTGATCACAATCTTCAGTCTGATTTATACAATCTCAACAGCTCTCAATCTAATCCTGAACGTTGTTCCCTTTTTAACCATTATCGTTTATCGTAACTCAAACATAGATGACAGTGCCCAGATGTGGTGTCTAAGCTGGCTGTGTCTGCCACCCGGTCCTCCATAACATCACCGTCTTCATTCTAATAACACAACATGGAAAACGAGTATTTCTCACTTCTGAAGACATATTCAGAAAATGTATAGATATTGTTCGTGACAATCATCTCATGACTTCCTTCACACTCTTAAAATAACTTGCTCTGTCTCAAAGTCAGATGTAATGAGACAAGCAAATGAGTTCACAGTCCAAACATGTCGTCTGTTCCAGTCGACCATTTTGAAAGATGGCAGACGACAATATCACATACATCAGAAAGTTGATTACATCACTTAAAGGGCTATTCAAATTATTTTGATAATAGGATAACTACACAAATTTGTTTGAAACTTTCCACTCAACACAAATTGCACAAACAGAACAATCATGAAACCATAAGACAGAGAAGAATGACTAGTTTTTATATGAACAACAATCTCATAAATCTGGGATGATTGTTGACACTTAACGGTAATACACTATCCACAGCATTAATTCCTGGCTAGAATCATTAAGATGTTGAGAACAGGTCATTAATGGCCACATTCACTTATTATGGAGATTAAAGCACACAAAACATTCACATAAACTTTCCCAATTTATCAGGAAGAACAGAATGGCTTCAGCATTTAAGTTCTTGCAACATTTCTGCACTGTTTGAAATTTCTTTTAGACAGACTTTCAGTGACATAATTACAGCACAAATCACCCTTTTTACATCGACTTGACTTATTTTAAGTCTTTGGAAAGGACTTTGTTGACAAGATAAAAGCGTGTAAGGATATTTTTGTGTTTTTCTTTTTTTTGACTAATCAATTGTGAATTGTTTTAGCTTTGTAAGTGGGATAGACAATGTATTACGTGTGTCAATAGTTACTTAGACGTGACATTAGCAGATCCTGATAAAGGCACATAACTCGGCAAGTTCTGTTGCGTAAAATGTCTGAAATACAACCTTGGAAAACAATGTCATCAGTTTTATATCCTAAATAAGGATGAGATGACTCTCATGAAGCAAGTCAGGAAGCCAGACCACTTAATCAAGTTAGTCTCCTCTTATGACCTTTACCGACTGAAACAAACTGAAACCTTCAAGTTAGAGAACTCAGAGAACTTTTGGAGGTTGAATAATTATTGTTTAAGCAATTGCACTTTAAGCAATATTCCAGCAATTTCATGGCTTGGACATAAGAAAGTGGCTTTGTACCCATGCCTGGAATCAAACCCAGACATTCTGCATGAGGAGTGAACACTTGTAACCACTAGGCCACCCTTCTGCTGCAGAGACGTTTTGAGAAGTTCCCAGAAAGGAACCGACTGCTGCTAATTTAAACTGTCATCCATGCTTACCATCTTTGGAGAGTTGTTCCAAAACACATCTGTCACAAATACTATGACCAAATTTCTTTTTCAGATCATAAATAAATTCTATCAACTCTGCTTGTGACGGAGACTTGGCACACAACATATAGTACCCATCATCTGCAACAAGTGAATTTCACTGGAAGCCATGACAAAGTTTCATTTGTTACAGAAAGATGAGATGCGTTCAATGTTTGTAATTATGACTTACTGCAAGGCTTTCTGGGAAGGCTCGCTAAGGAGGGATTCCTACTGACCTACACCAAATCACTCCGCAGCTCCAGTCAATACCCTGCAGTTCTAAACAATTAGCTAAAGCAATCACATTTCATGTCATTTACACAAAAAAATCGGTGGACTTGAAACAGGATTCAATGAAAGTGAGACGAATAAGGAATGAACCAACTCAATTTGACAACATAAAATATATGCCTACTGGCACCATACCTTCTTGGAGTGTGAATAAACAAGGGTTTATCCCGCTTTTAGCAATACTCCACCAATTTGTCGACAGGAATAACACACATGGGCTTCATTTTGTACCCATGCTGGGAATTGAACCTGGAGCTTGGATGACTTGAGTGAACACTTTCTCCATTAAGCCACCCCAATGTTCCCAAATACCTTCGAGGAAGCAAATAAGGGGAAGTGACCAATGTTGTCTACATGATGGATAGTCATGTAGGATTTACTGTTAACACCTTCATGAGCTTTATCAATAATGTGATAATGTACATGAAGAAATTCTGGAAAGTCACAAAGTAGCTTTAACATGTAGATTAACTCTAAGATAACTTGATGTTCGCAAGTTCTATGTTGTAATGGCACTGGTTGTGGTTGTGCATAATTTCAAAAAAAAAAAAAAATTAGAGTAACAAGGAAAAAAGAAGAATTCTGGCTGTTTACTAAATATGATTTTAAACTGGAATGACACTGATGCTGCAAAGTATAAATGGTACTTAGAACACTATATCATACAGATATTGTGAGGCAGTATGACTATCATCTTAACCATCCATTAACCTAAATACTAATTCACCATTGCTCAGCACCATCCAATCACTCAACCACCCACTCGCTCACTCATTCCCTCAATAACCCAACCACCCTCCAATTCATCTATACTGACCCAGCCATCCATATACTGACCCACTCACCCATCTACTGACATCCATGCAGTCAATCCACCCCCCCACCCCGTGTTTCAAGATCCAGGCCACCAACTCTTCACCAACACGCTGCCATCTCTCGCTCATGGTTGTCTCAAAAACAAATGCCATGAATCAAAAGTTGAAGATAAAACATCTAAATACCATCCTAGCTCATGCTCAGCTGACACAAGTGCACGGCTCACGATCACATACATGCAACATCACCATGCAACAAGTCTCCCACCTCTGATGTCCCCGATACCCGACGTACATAACGTAGATAATGGCTTTGTTTGAAGACCCTCCAGACATGGATTCTGATCCATTCAGGTGATTACTCATCAATCTCCCAGCTAAATAGCAACCCTGTCTTCAAGCCCAAACACACAGGTGTACAATAGCATGCATTTTACCTGTCCCTTCAAAACGTGGATCAAAGTACCAGGAAATCTATACAGTACTGCTTGATACGCCATGAGAGATCAGATGTGAGATTAACTAATAAACTTGATAGAAATATGCTTGTGAAGTGAAATATCAAAACTGTCAATCAATAGTGAAAGAACAATAGCCCAGCACCACCTATATACCAACTACACCTTGCAGCTATTGAGGTCATCTCATCCAGATACTGCACACATGGAAAGTAATGTTGTTCTCATCAACAGTATTAATGCATTTCTGCCTAAGGAAGTAAAATTTAGAGTGAGTGAGTTTAGTTTTATGCAACTTTTAGCAACATTCCAGCAATATCATGGCAGTGAACTCTAGAAATGGTCATCACACACTGTACCAATGCGGGGAACTGAAGCCAGGTTCTTGGCGTGATAAGTGAACCCCTCCAGTAAAATTTTGAAAACATCAAATTCAAGAATGAATGTAATATATTTCCAAATAAGTTATGGGAGTATGCATTTTGACCATCAATCCCTACTTGGATCAGTCTGTATGTCATAAATAGGACATTTAAATTCTAGCAGTGAATTCCAAAGATGGCAATTACAAAACTGAACTCTTAAATTCAAAGATTCGTCCATCCAGTCCCTTGTATGAGAAACACCGGGGGATTCCTGTTGAAAGAAGCTATGGGGTATGGTAGTGGTTTAAGTATTGCTCGTCACGTTGATAGCAGGGGTTGAATTCCTCATGTTGGTACAATATGTTAACTCAATGTCCATTTTATTTCCCCACTGCTGTTGTCAAAGCCAAAAGACCACTCACTCACTTACTCGTACTGGATAAAGTGTGAAGTACAGTGGTTAAATTGTTCAATGTCTGGACTTGTACACGTGTGAAGTACAGTGGTTAAATTGTTCAATGTCTGCACTTGATCCTGAAGCCAGTTTCCCACATCTTTATCATAAATTGCAGGGCCTCGTTTCTCAAAGCCATCATACAGCTATGGAAGTCATAAGTCTTTGTTACAGATTGGGAGGTGCCCATGCAATGAGAAAAGTTATGAGATCTTAGGTGTACAAGAGCTTTGGGAAACACCACTCTTTACTGAACCCGTAGTGGGCAAGAAGTTAATGCCCTTGCTTATACAATGGACGGATTCGATTCTCCACATGGCTACAATGTATGAAGCCTATTCTGATCTCACTCACACACTCACTCGTACTGAAAACAATAAAACACTGTGGCAGCTAATACTTATTGATCTATGGTGACCAACTTGACATTACATCAGATACAAAAGTGTGCTAATTGCACAACTCTATGTAAGTTTCTTTTTAACAATATACACCATCTTCTTTCAGAAAATATTCTGCACATGAAAGCTGGTCTGGGCCCTTTGATTTCCCTGCCTCCAGTAAGCAATATGTTATGAAGTGTCTGGCAAGTGATCTGCACTAACAGCTTTGCTCGAAGATCTGTCAGATGGAAGCCAACCAATCAGCCACACGGACCTGGTATCTCTAAATACATTCTGTGTAATTTTCTAGTGGATCTGGACTAGTGCTGCAGATGTCTGATGGCAACAGCCTCCTGTCCAAAATACCATATTCCCTTTGATTATGACACAGGATTCAAACCTGTGATCACAAGTCTCTGACACACGTAATTAAAGGACTATTTCTGAACAGAAATATTGCATCTGTGACACTACACAAGATGAAGCAACCAAGGATGTGGTTACTGCACCATAAACAACGGGACCAGTCACTCCATGACCCAAAATGTGACGAAAACGGAGGATGCCATTCGATCAAAATAAATTTCTGCACCGACCACTTCATGACACCAGATCTGACAGAAAGAAACGGAGGATGTCATCAGATCAACATAAACTTCTGCAGGGCTCGATTTGAGAGATGTTAACCTACTTGCACCAGGTGCAACCTGAGTTAAAAACCAAGTTTAAACAGCCAAATACCATTTGTAACATAGTGTGTTAAATCATCAGAGGTTTTGGAGCACAAGAACATATTTCCTGATGAAGTACTCATGAAACCATCGCAACACAGAGACACTGCTGATAGCCATTTACATTGTCGAGACGTGTCAGTGAATAGCAATGTTTTGGTGCCATACGTATTAAAAGTTCAGACGAAAAATGAGCTTACATATTTATGTTTGTAAAGTTAAATTTATCTAATTCATTTGTTGGTTTATTTCTCAAAAATTGACTTGAACCTTGTGCAAGTTAGACTGATTCTATTTAATACTGGGTTGTACCAGTGCAAGTAAAACAGAATTAAGTCAAGCCCTGTTCTGGACCGACCACTTCATGTCCCAAATTATCACGAAAACGGAGGACGCCATCAGCATAAACTACTGGACAAGTCACTCCAAGACCCCGCCACACAAAGGAAACAGACATAACATTTCCACATCTATCATTCGACAGATAACAGCAAGTGATAATAAAAAGAAAATAACCACCTGAGCAAAACAACGTGTTTGAATTGTGCATGTGAGTTACATTCAGAGACTGTGCTATGGAGATATAAACTGATAACACATATTGCATAGTGTTTATTAACAAATCAATAAGATTGCGTGCTGATTCACCATTAAAAGCGTGTATATATAGACATATCACATCTACTTGGTTGGAATCATTTCGTGGTAATGGTTTGTTGTGTCACTATCTCGACTGGCATCATGAATATTTCATCACCATGGTTAAGAGCAAGTGTCGATTTGTACAGATTCAGATACAGATTGTCACAACCATAACTCCAGCAAAGTGCCTCTTAATTTGCTCAGTCACCTCAGACAGCTGATGAAGGTGAAATTTGAAACTAGAAGAAGGTATTGATGTTAAACAGACTAAATGGCGTGACACTTACAACAGAGAAGTGACAAAGACCCTGGTTCAGTTCCCCTTCACAAAAACAATGTGCTAAGCTAAATTCTCCGTTCTGTTGTTGTGCTATTAGTGAAATATTAGATTTTAATCCAACAAAGTAGCTAAAGTGATAACTCTATTTAAACTCTGATAACTGAATGCTATGAAACAAAATTCTATCCTATTATATCTATGTCCAAAAAGATTGAAAAACACGAGAGCAAGCGAATCTCAGTCTTCATCTTCTTGAGAGATTTGCACACAACGCTGAACAGGATCTATTTCTGAAGGTAGGAATTATAGCTGAACAAATTTATGAACTTTAACATTCTAAAGCTTAGTCTCCAGTAAAATGAATAAATAAGATAACCGTAGTTAAATTATCGTAATGAAACGTACTAAAAATGAAACATATTATTTTGACTTTCTCATACAGATCCATAAACACACCGACCCATAGACTCCTTTTCATCATATACACATACATATTTTCTTATAATGAACTGGGGGGGGGGTTTGCCGTAAAATATTTTAATACAGAGACTAATCTAATCTAGACTTAACGTTTTTGACTTGCATGGGATGCACTGATATTTGTTTCAGGATTGGAATGACTTTCACTTCAAATACAACAGCAAAATTCTGTTTCCACTGGCTTGTTAAGCGACATGGATTAAACGATCTGAACAGTGAAAGCCTGCTCTAGTGTGTACCATCAGGCAGAGTGACAGGTTGGAAGGACAGGTCTGCATGGATAGACTTATGTAATGACAAGGGGTTCCAGATGCTGCCGTCAGCTTGTTACATGGTAAACCCATTGACTTCTTCACAAGTCTACATCAAACAGGGACAGACAGTATCCTTGAAGAGATCTAAGTGCTTCACTGGCTGGCTGGCTGAGTGTGGTCAGGCACCAGCATCTGCTGGGGGTGTCATAAATCTTATATTGCCTGGAGATTAAATGTGGTGGTCAGTATGAAGTGTGACTGGTCAGTATGAAGTGTGGTTGATGTATGGAACAGCATGGCATTGGATATGATAGAAATTTTATATCCCTTGGAGGTACATGCAGTGGGTGGGCTGAAGAACTGGTCAATATTTACTTGGACAGGATGGAAGTGGAATCATGCTGTAAATCTAACAATCTGGGGAGAAATATAGTGGTCAGGGTGAGGCAGTGGTCAATATAACATGAGATAGGCTGGAGGATCAGGTCATAAATTTTAGATTTGATGGAATAATATGAGCGGTCAGCATGGAGCACTGGTCAATACTGAATGACATCTCATGCAACAGAATGTCATGAGTTTATACCACAGCTGGACGGTCAGTGCTGTGCACTGGTCGATATAGACCCTACTCAAACCATGGTATATATTTATTATTCCTTGAAGGACAATATATAGCAGTCAGTATGAAATTGGGAATTATAGGGATATCAGTGATTGGACAGGTCAACAGCAATGCCTACAGTCAAACATATTATATTATTCAACATGAACTTCCAATCTGGACAGGAACTACATACATTAAGAAACATTTCAATGATGGACATCTTATGAATATACCACCATTTATTTTTATCACCACCCTTAAACACATCACACTGCATGCAAGTGCACAACACAGTAGCCCCATACAAGTGTATGGGGAGTCTGATTCTTTTCACGGTTTTCAAGGTCAATACAGCACTGTAGACCATTTATTTTGTCAATCATCGTGCATTATACAGTTGTTAAGCATTTATTTCTAGCTGTTCACATGCAAATATCATGTCATACACCAATCACCTTTCAAGAGTGACTACTACACAAACAACTATGGCCATACGGTGATGCACTCTCAAAAGTTGCCCTGCTTTTTGTGACGATCAAACTATGAATAAATTGTTAAATATATACACCTGTAAGCGTAGAGATGAAGGAGGGTTACAACTAACAAACTTCAAACAAAAAATAAACTTGATGATTTGGTGAATTATTATCACACTGTCATATATACATGTTGACACTGAATCAATACCAAACATTTAAAGGTCACATGCAACCTAAAACACAACTTTGCAGATTCTGGTACCTTTCGGTATGCATTTACCGAATCAAATCATAAAAAATGCCAATTCAACCTATAAAGTTGAAAAAAACGCGATGAAAAAAAAGCCCGCGAAATCGGAGTTCAAACGTTTCACTAAATTCCCCCCAGCGCTGGGGGGAAAACTGGTTTCAACAGCTGTGCTCCGCTGCGCCGGTGACGCATGCGCAGTGAATAGGTTCGCGGAGCGCGAAACAGTATGCATGCCCAGCGTCTGAGATTGTGAGCAGTAGCCTAATCTTGGTTGTGTACACAAACAAGTAAATAATCTACTCGTTACGTAAAAAAAACTTGTTGATTGTGGTAAGCAGTCTCTGTCACAGAGAAAGCTCAGTGTCTGGTTTATTCACACCTATATGTCTGCCTGCCTGTCTGCTAATGACAATATGTAATACACAGCTTCAATCATTGACCACGTGCAGTTTGAACTTATCACCTGTGAGACTATACGACATAAAGAAAATAAGTTGATTTATGACTCGTGCACCTGAGTCCTGTCTTTGCCACATTATCTTATTAGGCAGGTGTGATACACATGACATGTTTTAATGTCTGTGGGTTGCAAACAAACTACATTCATTTTTTTCGGATGACTGGATCTGACGGAAACTGGTGCAAACTCGTCAGTTTCAAGTCCTGCTTTGTACTTGGACGAATGACAGATTCAAGCCACGCAGTTGTTTACCATCTCTACTGACATGATTTTTAATTGGATCGAGTGCAAATTTAGAGAACATGTATTTTCCAAACCCAACATCTCTCTGTACATTCTTCATGGATAACGACTTCTTTTAGTGTATATGATTTTGTTTGACAACAGTATATGAATCCATACTAAAACGACGCATCAAGTACACAAAAAGAAGTTGTTATCCATACAGAATCTTACTTTCTTGTGACTGGCTATACTTCTAAAATGCCCATCAAACAGATCATCTTTCTGTACACACAATGAACCCTCAGCATATCAGCAAATGAAACAGCCAATCGGAAGCCGTCGTTACACTTGAGTGCATATCCACCCGGTATGACTGGGTTCGGTCTCCCACAGGCTTCGTTTCGGGGGAAGCAGGCCCAAGTACAAATTATTACACTTTTGAATCGCGCTTGTACGCTTATAATTTTGTTTATTTGTTTTTTAAAAGCAGCGATGTATATTATATGTCATGAATAAGTGATAAATGTGTTTTAATTAAGTTTGATTTTTTGGTTGCATGTGACCTTTAACAATTCATCAGCATAAAGATAATGGTGGACAGATAGTTCAACAGCTTAACACTTGTTTAGTTAACAGCACATCAGGAAATCACAAAACTTCAAACTGATCCAGTTGTAGATTAACATGCTGACGAAGCACAAACTAACCATGGTGTTTCTGGTTGGTCAGTATGTATCAAAGGTCAAGGTCAAGTGTGAAAGTCTTACTTAGATTCATAAAATCCTGGTGAGATAAGAGTATTGGGGTGAGTGAGTGAGTCACTAAAAAGTTGAAAATGTATGACCTTCTTTATCATGAGGAACACTTCTGTGCTTCAGAGACACATTGAAAGTTTAGGGTATTAGATTATTAGAAGGATTAGAGTTGTATCACAGAATGTTAGCATTAGGGGATCTCCAGACAGTAACATCTACAATCTGGAGTAGAGAAACAAAGAATCATAATTGTGGGATTCAAACCCACTTAAGGCTTCTGCCAAGCTTAACAGATGCAACAAGTGTCAGCTTTAACTCAAGTGTTCTCCATGTCCTCTGTTCTGGGGTGAAGTGACTGAAAGAGCCTAACAACATTTGACTGGTTGGTTTGTTGGTTTAACACTGCACTCAGCAATATTCCACCTGTATGGCAGCAATCTGTAAACAGTAAAGTCTGGATCATGGAATCCAGTGACTTACAATTCATGAACATTGATCTCTGAAACTGTGATACAAGGATACATGTCAAGCAAGTCAGCGAGCCTGATTGTCCGATCTTGTGAGTTACCTCTTATAACAAGCATGGTTTGCTGAAGACCAGGGGCTCCTTTCACAGGCAACCTAGGTTAACCTTAACTCCCATTCTTTAACACTGCACTAAGGTTGCCTTTGTGTCTTAAGATCACCTTAGTGGTTTGTGAAAGGAAGACCAGTTCTCACTGGGTCTTCATGGGTCTCTTACAACATCTACCTTCATCAATGTAAGCTTGGCAGCAAGGCATAAAACGTTCAGACCAGCATTGTTGTGATAAACTCTTTGGGAGGATCAAAGCCATCAGGTCAATAAGAGCAAACAAATCATACAAAAGACTTTTAAAGGATCCAATAGTTATCTCATTTGTAATCTGATCAAACTCGTTCCTTGTCTAAATCCCATACTCCTTGTGTGAAGGTTCATCAGATGAGCAGGTTGACCTGCCGCCATGAAGGAGGGCTCAAGTTCATACCAGATCATGAATTTTCCAGTACTTCAATATGAGCTGACATTGATCACTTTCTCTCCAATCTGTATCGAAGTGGATGCGATATGGACCACAGGCTGTTCATCAGATAAACTGGGTGCATCAAGGTCCTTCGGATTCAATCCTGAGAGGACCCAAGTGTTTCATCACGGTAAACCCCGATATCATAGAACATAACCAACTCAAACACCTCCATTCCATCGAATTATCACGAAGTGCCGGAAACTACAGGCATGACAACACAGGAATCTAGACAGCCATTGCAGACATGGGATAACTTAAGTAGCTCACTTTTCATGATGAGTTCATGGTGATCAATGCACTTCGATTGGCTGATTTTGTCTGGAGAGAAGGAGATTTTATCTGCAATGGTTGCCACGTTGAGGGCTCTTCATCCTGTCACATGCTAAAACATCTTGTGTGCATGGATTTTACTGCTTTACATCACACCCGTCCTGACACATCACTGACCTTGGGGAGGAGATACAAACTGTCAGGGAGACAATGTCTTAATACGCATGAAATCCTCAATTTTTTCATTCAGACACATAACTTCCTTCATGACACAAATGTCCTAAAGCAGAATCTAGATGATTTGATGTTTAAAATTCATACCCCTAGAATTAATTTGATTAGCAACTTATGAAGCAAACAGATTGAAAATCACAAACTTCCTAAAGCAAGAAAAGAAGACTGAATATGTAAATTCTTATAAAAAAATAAAATATTATCCTTAAAATTCATTTGATTACCAAATTATGAAGGAGACAGAATGAAAAACAATATTGATGGTTATAGCGATCAATATATACTTGGGGTATAATGGTCACAATTGATTCCTGTAACAGTAAACTGTTCTTACCTAAAACTGTCAGGATACAGTCATATTCAATATATATTTATAGTCTCATGGTCAGTATACAACCATATATGAGGATATGGTCACTATTGATTTTTGTAACAGTAAACTGCTGATAAAAGCTCCTACATAAAATTGTCAATATAGATTCACATTCCATGATATGATTAACTACAAAAGATATTAACTTTCTTATGAAAAGGTCAACATACATATAGATCATGAACCCATCAACTATTCAACATACAACCAAACATCATGATTGACAATATTTATAAATATAATATGACACGGTCAATATTTATACAAAAAACATGACAATCAATATTTATGTATTTCAAATGATATGGTCAATATCATTATGTTATTATGTGAAACATTTCATATTAGTCATGCGATGTTTTCAGGTTAGTCATATAGACATGAGGCAAGTTATATAGGTCGAAGGAATTGCCATTATTGGACCTCTGTGTGGATCATAAATAATACAGACAGATTGAACATATTAGGGACAGTCGATTAATACTGATTAGTATAACATGAAACAACCAATATGAAATGGTCAATACTGATTGATTGTAGATGAAGATATCAATAAACATCAATATCTTGATGAACACTGAATGTGTTTTCATAACACAGTAAATATAGATTGACTGACATAACAAATACCAGTCACTATTGATCAACATTGATAAACTGTCCATAATTTCTCAAAATATGAATCTGTCAATATAGATTCATATCAGTTTCTCACATGCAACTGTCAACATAAATTCAAATCACATGAAACTGTCAATACAGATTCATATTAGATGAAACAGTCAATACTGATTGATATTGTTACACCAATCAGTCAATATATGTTCATATTACACCAAACGGTCAATATAGATTCATATTACACTAAACTGTCAATATAGATCAATAATATTACACCAAATTGTCAATATAGATTCATATTACACCAAACAGTCAATATAGATCAATATTACACAAAACAGTCAATATAGATTCATATTGCACAAAACAGTCATAACAGTTCCACGAAACATGAAACAGTTCAGTACTGATGGTAGAACAAGGAATTCAAGTCTGTGACAAGATGGGAGAGAGTTGATCATGCTTTGATTTCCTTCCTGCAGAGCTTTATATTCAGTAAGCTCATCAAACATAAATATTGATGCCACATTTCTATGAAGTGCAATGCAAATCTCCTATAAAGACAGCACTTCTAATCTCATGCCCATCAGAGAGTGCAGTTCACACATGCTATGTTAACAGTCTTCAAGGCACTGAGAAAAATCTCGGAAAACATCCGTGAGCTCATTAATATCTTGTATCTGGTTTGCTCTAAAGGGGATGTGTTGTTTCAGTCTGTGTCTCTCTGCATGTAAAGAAATGGATGTTTCATGTTTCTCCTCATATGTATTTTTATTTATCAACATTGATCTGAGTATCAAGAGAACCTTTGTTGTTACAGCCCATGCCTTGATGGTGGATTATCAAATATCTATCAAATTTCAATTATTCCTCATCTTAACAAGATGAAAGCGTAAACAAATCTGATTAGAACTGGTTGTTTGGGGGACTGTGTGAGTGAGTGAGTTGGGATCAAACCGCAGCCTGTCTGACAAATACATTCAACCACCCATCACATTACAATCTGTCAGAAGGTCACCATGTGGATTGTCACACACAGTATTTCGGCTACCATATTTGACACATTTTGTTAAAGCTTTCTCCTCCAAAAGCATCTGCACGGCATACATGTGCGCCACTCTCAAAGAAAATCATTGGAAATCACCCATACACAAAACTAATGGTTTCCATGACAATCCACATTTTCTTGCATACATTACATATATATTATCCGTAGCATTTAACCATCATAGAGAAAGGTTTTCGTAAGTACCATCATCTTCGTTCTCTGAAAACAAACCAAACACTACTGTATGATTTTATTAAGAAAGGCATCGTTATGGACGTCAACCTCCATAATGTTGGGAACCTGACTTTTAAGGGTATATTCTCACACCTTTACCGTTCCTCCAAATCTCAATTCATCACATCACAGAAGCAGACATCCATAAAATTTCCTCCCTTCTGTGTTCACTTCTAGAAGCCATTCTAAGATTTTATGATTAGAATGGTCTGAATAAATGGCTTTGTCATTTTCCTAAGTATAGGTGTACCTGTTCATATGCTGATATTTAACCTAACATCTGCAATACAGATTGTTAAAACTGCCCCCCAAACGAATTCAGATTATCCTAATTCATGTTCAATTATTTCCAAAAATAATCATTTGTAAACAAATTTTGAGGCTTTGTTGAGAAGATGATTTTCACCAATAACAGGACTAACAACTAGAAAGAGGTTTTAATACATGGTTTGACATATTACAATGAATACAGTTTCAAAGCAGATTGTCAAAATTTTGTTAAATCCCAATTTTTAACTAAATAACTTTTTTTTCCAATTTTGATAACTGGGACACTTTCTTGGGCAAGTCTCTGAACTAAAGGAAAAAATGCTTTTGGGTGAGGAAACCCTGCCAGACTAGAAGTTAAAAGAAGGAAACGACTGTTTGCTAACAATCAAGTTTTCATTTCGCCATGAATTTGATCTCTGGATCCTAACATGCCAAAAGGACATAAAACTGTACAGGTAACTGTGGCACCAGTGTAAACATGGCCATGTTTGCCCTCCCAGAACTTACAGATGTGCATGATACTTCAGACAAGGCTTGATTTATTATTGTTGACTTGATACAATACATACTGCATGATGTTTCAAAAATGATGCAAAACTTCTTTTGCATCATTGCCTTTTTCATAACAAATAGACACATTAATGCTGGCGATTCATGCAAAAACTAAATGCTCATGACAGCTGTCGTTTGGATGTCCTGTTACGGATTAAATTTCCTCCATCTAATTTATAACGCATGTTTGAAATTACCCAGAGTTATGAAGCAAGGAATAGGCGAGGAAATGCTAAGGCTTGTATCAAAACATAGCAATTGTAATTAAATATCTGGCAAACAAAAACCTAGTGTCTCCAGACACTCATAATTCATAAATGGACCCACCACATGACATCTTTCTCTGAGATAATGATCCGTGGGAGGGTTCCACACAGAAATAATGGTAGCCAAGTCCAACTGTAGAAGTAGCATCAACATCAATATGGGATGTAGATTTGGAGGGCTTACCATTCTCATATCAGTTTCTGAAAGGTAGACTTCTAAATATTTACATTTATGGATCTGCCAACAGCATTACAAAAATACTGTTTGGAAAATATACGTGACAGTGTTTGTTTACTCTTTTAACGATAACAAATGGAGTGAGCATGGGAAGAGCTTATTGTCATTTTGAAACTACAACTGACATAGAATGCAGCAAAACAAAGTTATTTTTCACAGCGTTATTTCACAGCATTGATTCACAATAATGCAATAATGCAAGAAAAACACACAGGTACACGGATATCATAAGAATTGGGGTAGGAGTGTGTGCGTGCTGAGCGCCAAACTAAAGTCACATGACTGAAGTCCAATTTAAGCTTAAGTGCACTGTAAAAATGTTAAAGAAAAGGGTATAAAAATAAAACAATAAACAGACATATGATATTCTGCTAAACTGAAAAAATATATTGTATTTGAATGAAATCAAACTTCTACAACCCATGTAAATAGGTACAAGAAAGTAAAGGCAAGTTTGAAACAAATTCTATTCCAACTTCTAGCTGAAGAACAAAAAAATGCGAAAAAAAGAAAAGGAAAGAAAAAAAACACACCCCAAAACAGGTAGCTGTTTTACTACAGTCGAGCCTAAAAGAAAGAGTGAACAAGTTTTGAACTGTATTCAAAGTGATAGAGGATGGAATTGTTCCAATGGTCAAAAAGACATGTCATACCATATATAATACATGTGACAAAACCCTGTCCACATCTGCTTTATTGATGGCACAATCCTGACTATCCAGAGCATGTGTTTAGGAATCACTATCAAAAGAGACATGATACAAGGTGTTCATGAAAAGGTGAGTGTATCCTGCCACACCACTTGCACTCACCAAAAACACATGCAAAGGCAAGTGAGAAGATATCACTTGTTACCATGACAAAGCAATCTTGTTTTTTCTGGGAAGCAGCATGTGTCTACTTGGGTATTCCTGTTAAACGAAAGCCTCATATCTCAGTGGGCTATCACTGTAAGTCTGGACTTTCCTAAACAGTCACACACACACATGCAGACAGGGCTATATGAGTGAAATAATCCTAAACACTATGTTAAAACCCTTTTCACCTCTTCCCATCAGTCTGCGGATGATAGAGGAACTATATTGGGCTGTTTCTAATCCCAGCAGACTTGGACTCGTCACATTTCGTCAAATTTGAGAAGAGGAGGCAGTAAAAACTAAACCAGTCTGTGAACATACACCAAACACCTGCTAAAATGTATTTGAACATACAGCAAGCACCTGCTAAAATGTCTTTGAACATACAGCAAGCACCTGCTAAAATGTCTTTGAACATACAGCAAGTGCTTGCTAAATTGTCTGTGAAAACACAGCAAGCACCTGCTAAGCTGAAGGAATTCAGTCAGATATGACAAACCTATGGAAAGTCTTGCCCGAAGGCTTAGCAACACTGTAAGGGCGCTGGGTGTATTTGTACAAAAGAACCTTAGCACTAAGACTACCTTAAGCCTATGTCTCACAGTCATTCAACTATATTATTTTCTCTTAAGTTCAGCCTTCTTTGCAATGCTAAAGCTTTAAACGAAACAAGTCTAGATTTCCTCAGGCTCTGAATCTCCCATTTCACTGGGAATCCTTTTCAGTTTGAAATGGGTTCACTTGTTATCATCTTCTGGGTCTGAGCGCTAGTCTTTATGTACATTTATTTTCACTCTTTTTGCAATATGAAAGCCCTGACAGCAGCAAGTCTAGATTTCCTCATGTTCTCAATCTCCCTTTTCACTATGGCTCCATCTCAATTTAGATGGAACTATTTGTTTCTACCAAAATGTATATATTCAGAGGCTACACATTTATCTAGGAAACAAACTGATTTTGCAGTTGTCATTAGAGAAATAACATTACTATATCCCACAAAAGGTTTTCACTTCCCTGGTGTGTTAGTAGTCAATGATTAAGTCTGTATATTTGCAGATGTTGCTGGCAACATTTACCAATTTAGACTGAATGGAACCAGTGGTTCTCAGTTGCAGGTGAGCATGGCACCACTCAGGTTGAATGGCTGTAAACAGACACCCTGTGGGTCTCCCTAATGCTGTTCATTCATCACACTCCTTCAGCACTTTGTACTGTTTATGTTGGAAACAGGAGTACTTTGTGCACAACTGGGAACCGATGACATGTGTCCACCAAGCCAGTGAGTCTGACCACCCAATCCATTTAGTTGCCTGTTAGGACAAGCATAGGTGCCTTTTGTGGCTAGCATGGGTTGCTGTAGACCTATTCTACCCCTGATCTGCATAGGTCAGTAATTTGTAAACTACATACGAAAACATCAACCTGGCTTGTACACTTGATAGATGAGTTTCTCACATACATGTTTTCCCATCTGATTGACATATACCACAAAGTGACTTCACTGTACAACAAACAAAATGTATATCATAAGTTAAGACAGACACTTTGTATATCAGCACCAAATTTAAGCAGTTTTCTAAACAGTTTCATGAAAGAATATCCCAGCTGAGAAAACATTGTCTACTTAACGAAAGGTAATGGTTTGGGATAACTGAATCTGGGTTCTTCAAGTGTATTTCATATTAACACAGAAAAATAAGAGAATGTCAGGAATTTGGGAACTCATAAAGAGCATTAGAATACAAAAAACAATATATGCAGTTACCAGTATAGTTAGTATTGGTTTTCAGTATACATTCTCAACACAATATGATATTTGACATATGATTCACTTGTGCTACGTGATCAGTTGACTCCGAATATTGTGTATGAACTATTGCCATTTCAACGTAGCTGTTTGTATAGTTTATACACAGAACACTTGCACAATGACATAACATGTATCCTTTATCTATTATTTCGGTAAATGTACATAGAATTATATCAGTAACCTTCATGAAATGAGACTTTGACATTAATTATGAATTACCACAATCTTAGCTTTGATCATATTTGGGATCATATTTCAGAAAATATTGAATAACAGTTAAAGTTGTGTAATTTTGTTCATCATTGCAAAATAATTACCAACTATGACATAAAACCTTCTCAACCCCACAAAAAAGGATATGTCTTTTAAATCAAAGCATGTTACACCTCTTTGGGGTGTTGAATCAGCCAAGGTCTATAATCACTGAATGTTTAATTGGGTATGTATTGGCTAACAGCAGCCATATGTTAAGATTCGTTTGTTGGGACACCACTAACACTGAAAATCTTTCTCTCTCACAATAGCATGCAATGTCACACCAACACTGCATACCTCCCTGACAAATTGATTCCTGATATTCAAATCTAAAAAAAAATGCAAAGCGAAAAAGAAATTAATCTGGTTTGTTTCAAATAATTTCCCTGACACTGATGGACATTCATGCATGATAACCTCCTCCTACACACAACCACCAACATGGCCGACCTCACATAACAATTGGACAGTCACTCGATCACAAGCCATTATCTTTTCAAACATTTCACAGATGAATTAAATTCTAGTCAATTCAGCCACAGAGTAAATTCAATATGCTTCAAAATGAATTCATGTTTTGTGGACAATGCCACCTCCATGGCAGAAATATTGTATCTGATGGAATCTGCACTTCATTAAATGTATTGCACAGCCATTTCATCAGGAAAATACCTAGAAGGCTGTAACACATTTAAACACAATAATGAATTATGGGAACTATTAGATTTTGAAAATATTATCTTCAAATAGATGCTTTCCATATACCACTATAACCACTTTGCATTTTGTTGTGCAGTTGTGCATTTTACATGGAAAACTTTGTCCAGCAATGAAAACAGCTATTCCAGGTCTTTCCTACCAGAAATAGTCTCACAGCTTGGCGGCTAACAAGACTGAAGTGCCTCTAAAACTGGTTATGGTCACACCTAATAGATAAATTGCCCTCTGAACCATCTCCAAAAAGCGAGGACATACAGAACAATTTTTGTATTTTGATAATTCTAAAGTAGATTGTTTCTTTAATTCCTGCATGATGCCATTTGTCTGATGTGTGCGTGGGTGAGAGTGCTTGTTTTATGTATGAAATGAAACATTTATTATTTCTCAAATCATAAACACTTCTACATCCCAAATATGTTTCACATTTTACTCTACATTCCAAAATACAACAAGATACATCTACTAGTTACGTAACAGAGAGAACACAAATTTGTCGTCCCTGTAGTAACATTCCAATCATCTCATGGAAAGGGTAACAATGGCAGATGAAAGAGATGGGGTTATGGGAAGGAGGAGAGAAGAGAGAAGAAAGGGGGATGAGGGAAGGAGGTAAGGAGGGAAGGGAGAGAGAGAAAGAAGAAAGGGAAATGAAAGAAGGAAGTAAAGAGGGAAGGGGAGAAAGAGAAAGAAAGAGAGAGAGAGAGAGAGAGAGAGAAACACCATGGAATAAACATTAATACTTAAACCTTAAAGAGACAGGGCGGAAACCGGTTCCCCAACTCATCCCCTCTCGCTCAGTTACCCCTCCCCAATAACCCCCCAACCATCCCCCTCCACCCGAGAGCAATCTTCCTGCAAATGTTTGCCAGATGTTTGGAACGGTTCCTCTGACAAGATGGGAACACTTGAGTATTTGAACTTACATCAAAGTGTCGCACCACCAACCATGTGATGTGTCTTCACTCAGCTAACCTTCACTGACTGTCTAATAAATCTATGTTGTTCAAATCATGGATTAATATTTCATGCTATCATTGTTTAGCTCCACAGCTGATATCTTCTCCAAGACCAGTTCAGCTTACATAGTTACCTCAAATGGAATGTGTAGGATACAATGAGCTGGTCTTCACACTGACAACAAAATTCCTCCTTGGCACCAGAGGAGGTCTTAAATATTTCACAGACAGTGTATTCATTGCATACACACCCTAACAAGACCAACAATGACGTTTCTCCGTCTAGATCTGATTGATTCTGTTCACAGTTCTGATGAATCTTAATAATGTTAATTCCGGCCAAGGTGTATTATTCAAACCTTGATCCCTGAACTCAATACATGTACTGACATCTTGGATACAAATATGTGTCCTTTTTTTTCACTTTTTGACACAAACATAAAACTTGTATTAATTTTTCAGTTCACTACTGATCAAAACAAGATGGAGCTAAAGTAAGTGGATGTCACTTGACAAAGCAGGAGGGGTGGATGCAGGACCTTAAACTAAGTGCCCTTGGCTTGCTAAATTAGAAAAAAATGTCATTTTCACATGACCCCATCAACAGATCACAACTTCATAAAACATATAAATAGTTACTATAAATCCAACTTTCAATAATTTTACAGATATTTGTTGCAGACCAAAGATGTCATCCTGTAAGTTGTACTCTGACAAATAATATTTCCGGTATATTTAACTATCTGCACATACTGTCTAGACCAGCAAACTAGTGATCAACATGAAGAGCATCAATTTACACAATGGCCAGTTAATAGAGGTGGATAAATCAGTGCTATGACAATCTATATTGTAAGAATATCTACCTACCTGCATATATTGTGTAGACCTGCAAACCAGTGATCAACCTCATGAGCATCAATCTACCAGTAACATGTGTGGATAAGTATGGAAATCAATGCGCTGACAACACAATATCCATAATGTCCAACTACCAGCATATACTCTAAAGAGCAGCAAACCAGTTATGACCATCATTTGCAATCAACTCTACCCAATGTGATTTATATGGTGTTGATAAATCTGCGCTCTAACAACGTCTGACCCAGAAAACCAGTGGTTGATTGCATGAAAGTCAACCTGGTCCACTGGACTATGATTAAACATAATCAGACATGTCACACTCTGTGATGGTTGGATCCAGCGTCCCTACTTCTGTGATGAAACTAACACAAATAGTCACCTTGACTTGAAGGATCATTTAGGCCAACTCTTAGCATCTGAATATGTGCCATTGTCATAGAAACAAAAAATCATTTTTACATTGAAAAAGAGTTCCACCTGAGGAAACCAAGACTTGCTTGATTTAATACATTAGCACTGAAGAAAGGGAAGGGAAAATAATGTGGTTCAGGGACTGAGAAAGACTAGTTCTGCTCACAACCTGATACCAACTAGTTGAAACAACAGACCATCTCTTCTGCAGAAAGTTCATTGTGAAAATGTAGCGCCTAAGACATAGTGATAGTCCCAGTTATCATATTAATCACAATATATACACCAAAATCTTGGTGCCAAAGTTAATGCTTATTTCTTTCCTGCAGTGGCAACAAAACTTGCCTAATCACATACATGTGTACTAGATTCCCTTTGAAATACAATAACTAATTAACTTACATTAATGTTGAGCCTTACATTGAGACACTCTGTTGCATGAAAACAGGTTTAGCTCTTTTTTGGATTCCAGGGAGCAGAAATACCCAGACAAATACTAACTCCCGTCAGGTGTTGGTTAATGACAAAATTCACTAAAATTCATGTCACCAGTCTTTTCAACTTTTACAATGTCCGATTCAAGGATAAGTTTTGGTGTATATCTGTCCAGATGTCTCTGCATGTGTATCTAAATAGTGTTCGTCAGAGTTTCGTTAAAACAATACCCAGTATGGTCTGGGAAAAGGGGGAGAGAATCCTGGTATTTTCTCTTCTGTTTATTAATAATGTATAAGTTCACAATTTGACAAAAGAGATAAAAAAATATGATGCTACAATTAATATCAAATTAAAATATTAAGTTGTTTACCGATTACGTATAAAATTAGGATTTCTACAATTTGATCAAAATCATTTAAAATAAGTAGTTAATAAAATTAAATAAATAATGAAAAGAGTGATGAGTTGTTTCCTGATTATGTGGAGAATAAGAAGTTGCGGAATTTGAGAAAAGGAATTTCAATCAGTTAAACTGATAGGCAAATGAAAATACTGATGAGAAAACATAACCATAGCTTTGAACTCTAGAAGGTTAAGCCAGTAGCTACTACTGACACTGCATTCCTTAAAGAGCCACGATATATCCCTAGTTAACTTGATACACTTTTCCTTTAACATTCCAGGGTAAAGTAGGGCGAAGTAGAGCAAGTAACTCGGTTGTCATGAGTGAATGATAAGAATTTTACATCACTGACAGCAATATTCAAGTCATATCTAGTAAGTCATGGAATAGACCTCACATATTGCGCCCAAATGTGGGATCTAAACAAGGCAATGGGTGTGAAGTGCAGTGCTTAAATCATATGGTTACCTGGCACATTCCTGACAGACTTACAGATGTAAAATGTGTATTGGTTGGACCAAATGGCTGATCTATATCAGTCATATGCCACGGATCCTCACTGTCAGTCTGTTTGTGTATCTGTGAACCCACACTTGTTAGGCCACAGGTATCCTTACGGCAGGTCAACATATTGTTAAAAACTCTATTCCCCTTCATTAAAAACCCCTCTTGAATGAGGATTGGGTGGTTGCATCCAGACTAAACAGAAGTCTTTGAAAATATATTTTAAAGAAAACAAAATTCATAGTAAACAAAATTAAATATAATGAAAAGGACTCCTGAGATTTTCTTTTCAGAAGCTTAAGAAATCATTCACATCATGATATGCATGAACAGTTGAGGTAAAAAATGTTGCATTTTCAGTCTTTCATTGCCATTTTTTCTGTTTCAGTAGCAAGGTACTAAGCTTATGTTGTTATTTCCACCATTAATGTGGGCTCTTCTGTGTTTTTCTGCACGGTGGAAATGTTTTCCTGTAAGTAATGACAGGAAATGTTGACTATGAACAGCAATGATATCAATTCATTTAACTTCAAGTCCACCTCAGTCATCTTCTTGAACGTATCTGAATGTTAGTCTGAACTCCCCAAAATGTTGTTACCATTAATCAAATCCTTGTGGGTATTTGAGTGTTACCCTATTCCTGTATCAATATAAAAACCTTGTGGCCATCAGAACCACATTTTCCCAACTGCCAAGACCTCTCTACAGTGCTGAAGCCTTAAATATAGCAAGTCTAGATTTCCACACAATTCCACAGGCTCCACACCTCTAGTCTCCCTGGGGCGCCTTTTCATATTAAATAGGTTTATTTGTTACTATCAAAGTTACATATTCTGAGACTAAGCATCACTCTAACCACGAGTACATGTTATACGTATGATATCACCACAGGTAAGTGAGCTTGTAAAAAACTGCCCCTGTTCACCCAGCAGAAAATGGGTACCTGGTGGGATAAGTCATGTGACTGTAACCGTCGAGCACATAACAGGAAGCTTGGGTTATCTGGAGTAAAAATATGCCTACTTTGACTGTTAGCACTATGAGCATACACCTAGTGAATGGAGTTTGGCACAATATAAATGCATACATTATTGTTAGTATTAACTAGAACCCTGACACAAACCGTTGACTGAGTTAACCAAATTAAATCCTAACCTCTGTATCAATTATCAAAACATTGTGACTAGAAGATCCCTACTACAACTACGTACTACGTAACCCCAATCCTCATTTAAACATAAATAGTACCCTCCCTCAGAGTACTGCTCTACCTCTGACATACAAGCCCAATACCCTCGTCAGTCAGTACAAATGCAGCCAAGGTAGTCAGGAAATAGACACAGGGTTCTTTTCATCTCAACATATTCTCTGACACGATGAGCACAAGGAGCGCTACAGCGATGAAACACGACTTAGAATTGGGTAAATGAGCCACACCTCATTGACATCTTAACTACACAAATATCCATCACGCATCTATGAACAGCTCCCTCCGTCTCAGCTGTACAGCTAGAGGGATGTTAAACAATGTGAACTTGTTGCAGGAAAACCCTTTCAACCCACGTTTATCAACTACCATTGTATTCTTACTGAATCAGCAAATCTAATAATGTTGTGAATAATACACAAGTCACATTCATCACCATTTGCTTCGAATGAAGTTGGGAGATGAAAATCAACGAAACGATTTTCTTAATAACAATAACGAAAGTGACACTGCAATATGATCAATGTTGAACTTGGTTAGACCTGGAGCTGAAGATTTTACATTGCGTCATGTTCATGAATAAAACATATCACAACATGAAATATAGGGGATCGTAGATAATGATGAAGAATTTCCATCACCATCATTATCAGTCATCATGAACTAACCAATATCAAGAAATACTCAGAAATATGTGTCAAATTTTGACAATGAACTCACCACCACTAATTGATGTGATGGAAAAGTGATACCTCCTTGTCTCTCAGCACGTGATGTTTTTGTGACCTGAATAATTTATAGATTCTCAGCAGTTATCCTTCAGTTTTTATAACCTAATTGGACCATAAAACTGCCACATTAGAAAAAAAACAAAAAACATCTTTCCCTTGGCATGGTTTTTATATTGAGAATACCCAGTTAGAAATAAAGAGATTTAAAGTGAAGGTCACAGGGTAGTTTTTGTAACTGAGCTAGATTTTTTTCGAAAATTTGATAATGAGTGCACCTATAACTCAGGGACATATATTATACATGTTACAAGAGGACTTACTTGTTATTAGTAATGGCTTTGTAGGAACTGTTATCTTCAGTCGGGAGACTTATATCAACAGAGCTAGAGCGCATTTGTTTAGGAACATCCAGGCAGCTTTCATCCAGTGAAGCCTTTCGGGGACTCTCCTGTTGAGGAACTTGTAAAGGCATGTAGGCCGCATCCATGGACGATGATCGCTGTTTAATCACAGGTACCTCCAACATGACAGCTGTTCGATACAATTTATCCGAGTCCAAGCTACTGTTTCTGGAATTAATTTCAACAATTTGGGGAAAATCCTCCTTGCTACCTGATGTCCCTTCAGTGTCACTTGAAAAAATGTCGGCAGAATTGTCCTCATCGTCATCGTCCCCGACATCATAATCATCTAACAACGATGAACTGTCACTGGATAAATCACCATTCTCAAATCTTTCAGCATCTGCTTTTTCCTTTTCTTTCATTAAATTTTCCATATGTAAACAATGTAAACAAACTTTAGGAATTTCCAAAGATGCTCGTCTCCTTTCATATCTTGGTACACGCAAACTTTGACTGCATTCTTTGTCTGAAATGTTTTCATCCGATGATCCCCCATTCCAGGGAGGGGAACAGTCAAAAGACTGTGACCGTCTGCCATGCATGTTGACAGGGACTTGAAGAAATTCATCCCCATGTAGACTACTTGAGTCAAAACTTGACGATCTTCCTCTTTGAGGTTCAATAGGAACCTGAAGGTTTGGGGTACTGCAGTCTACAGATGTAGACCGTTTCTGTCTTGGTAGACAAAGTTTGGGAATCTCAAATGAAGGAGATCGCGACCGGGATCTTTTGAAAAAGTTCAGCATGATCTCTGTTGAGGAAATATCACTCGTTGACTCAAAATGTCATTAGTTCGGCGAGTTTAGCCAGTTCATTTCCTTCCTTCTCAAGAGCCATGCATATTGGAATGACAAAAATCCACAAGATCACACTTGTGACACACACAACAATTAGGAGTAGGAAAGCTGTTCAATGTAAGCCAAGTTTGGAACACTGAAGTTACAACATTGACCACAGTATGTGCATCGCTGTGACAACATTGTGCTTGACACGTCGTCGCTGTGTAGAAAAGGGAAGAATCTAATTAACTCTTCGTTAATGTTTAATGAATTAACACCTGCCTGGTCTTAGCATCTTCTTAGGTGAAACAAAGGAGGAACTGAGAGGAAGAACATCCTGGCCTCTACCACACTTGTTCCCATCAATAAGAGATGGAACTTCTACAGCAGTACATTGATGTCATCCCAGAGGTGTACACACCACTTGCACCAACAAACTTCCCAATAGGGAGTTCGAACCACCAATCAGAACTGCCCTAAACCCAGTCTTGCCTCTAACTGTTCACTGAAGGCTGTCAAGACCGTGGGCTCTCCGCAGCTCCAATCACCACCGCAGTGCCTCCAGTCAGTATTGGCCAACAATTGATCCAGCAGTAGTAAGCATGCCACTGACATACTCCACACACATGGCTATTATCCAACTGACTGAAGGCCAAGCGGGGGAGGGAGGTCAGAGGAAATATTAACCATTCTACTGCTGCTTGTGTAAATGTGGTCAGTTGTCTGTGCAATGCTGCCTCTGGACACTACATTTCATGGCTCATGTACCATATGCCACCTTTTAAACAGGTTCTTATACACCCCAAATATCAACAGACAAACACTGGCATTTAATCACTCCGTTTACGATTTACAACTGTCATGTTATCAGTGAGAACAGCAGGGGGTGAAACGGAAGAGCTTCTAGGATATTGCTCTCTCAATGACAGCTTGTTGATGGAGTAAACTTGTGAGGGAGGAGAAGGGAAGGGCTGTGCCACATACATACATACATACAAAGACAAACACATAAAAACTTCAGTGACTATTACCTATAAAGTAAATGGCAGACAGTACTTGATCAACCAGCAAAGTAAATTAATTCTGTGTCATTTCTCAATTAATTATTCTGAAAATTATTTAATACATTTTAATCTGTGATGTATCAAAAACTGAGGACTATTCTCCTGATGCCATCAATAAAGGCAATAAATTCTAAATGTATTTACACAAATAATTGATTCCTAAGCTAATGTACATGATAACCATTATGTCTTGATGGAAAGATGTGATCAGTTTTCCCATAATTGAAAGACCTACATACATACTCCTTTAAGACGTTCTAAAAGGCATTAATTATCTTCAGGCTATTTCTGTAAGATGGAGTACAGTCTTACAGAGCTTATTACTCAACAGATGGCATTAACCCATCACATCAAACAACAGCATCAAGAGTTTAGCTGTTCGTGTGCATCTCACTCTCATAACTTCAGAAACAATAGGAATATTTTTAGCTTGTGTCATGGAGAATAATGACTATGGTGGAGAGGACAGGCAGTACGACTGTCAGTTTAACTGCAGAAAATGGCAATGATATCATTTACATAAATGAAAATAGATTTTGTGATAAATTAATTAACGTGAGGGCAAGAGATATACAGCTCCTACAAATATTACTGGAAAATTGCAATATTCAAATTGAAATATTAATTTCCACTTGGAAGAATGAAGAATTTGTATGTACTAATTACAAAATATTATTTTACATACTTTCTAATAAACATCTAAAAAAAATCACTATGTTAATTTTATTCTAAAAAATTGATCCATAAACTTTGTTCAACCTTTAAGTTCGAAATAATGTATTAACACATTCAAAGATAGAAAAAATATTGAAATCTGTCATGCAATAAACTTAATACTTCAAACTTGGAACTACCTTAAAAAAGAATACATTTAGATACATCTACTCTTAGAGAAAATAACATGAATTTTAAGAAAGTTCAGTCTGAAAGATATGTGCTTAGCTTTCCATACATTATTCCTGGATGAAAGAGTACTGTCTCCACCATCAATTAATAATGAATCTATCTATTCCTGTGAAGTCCTAACGCTGGAGGCAGAACGGTAATATGGCAGCATTGAGCCCTGCGGCAGTCATATGGTTGCTAGGCGTAGTCCGATCCCTCAGAGTAAAGAATGGGAGAGAGAGGAAGAATCAATGAATCTACCTGTAGATCCACCACAACACCAAAGGGGAGTCACCGATCCAAATCCAGTGAAACATTGCAGCAAAGACTCATAATTCTCACAATGAACTGAAATTTGAATTCTTCTTGTTTGACAAGTCTTGATTAAAGCCACAATGATGAGCAGGTGAGAGTCTGATCCTAGACAAAACATGTCATAATTCTCCCCACGACAAACGAACTTGATCCTCGTTTAACTTCCTGAACGACTGTCATTTCTGTTCATCACTCCTCTAATTACCTAGAGGTTCACACGGCCAGCTTGGTTACTTTCCATTCCGTTTACAACCTGTTTAGTGGGGAGTGTGCACTGTGTTCTGTCACACGAGTCAGCGAATCACACATTCAGTGAGAAATACTGCATTGGGAAGTGCGCACTGCTTGACTCGGAGCACCACTACAGCGCACACATACACCAGGTGTAGGCTTCTGCAAGTGTGTGCCTGGAGATCAGGCACACATGGTGTCATTGGAAACGGACATACAGCAATGAGGACAAGGCCTCTCATCTGTCAAACTCTCACTTCAACGCTGACATTAGTGGTTTCAAATACATGGCACCTTTGTATTTTTTGATGGTAGTATTGATCTATCGATTTCACTGGGAAAAATAATGTGAGAGCTATTGTAATGCTACTTTGTGCGGTGAGTTGTTTTTCATATTTACATGAATAACTTTCCAGTAAAATATGTGGTGTTAATTTGTCTAAATTATTCTATCAGTTTTAAAAGGATTAAGTGATGATTTCATATCCTTGTATGGCTCGAACAATGATGAGAGACACACTTTCCACTTATTTACAATTACACTATGATATCATCACATTTGACAGGAAATAAGATGTGAATGGAAGCACAGTCGAACCCCGTTTATTCGGACATTTTGGTTTCACTCAATATTCCAGCTATATGGCAGCGGCCTGTAAACAATCGCGTCTGGGCCAGACAATCCAGTGATCAACAACATGAGCATCGATCTGTGCAATTGGGAACCGATGACAATCAAGTCAATCAAGTCAGCGAGTCTGACCACCCGATCCCATTAGTCGCCTCTTGTGACAAGCACAGTCGCCTTTTATGGCATGCATGGGTTGCTGAAGGGACCTTCACAGGTTTTTTAACGTAAGAATTACAGTCTGACACTGAGATTTTGAAATCAATAAAGGGGAAGGAAAAATGAGAATTAATGAAGCCGGTGACAAATGCAACAATGAAATTGTCAAATTTCAGACATGTCAGGGGATTCCTAATGCAAAAATATTGCACGCTGTATGACAGACAAATTACCCAGTGCCACTGTTAATGTTATTCATTTCATATGAAATGGACAAAGTTGAAACTTCCTATTCAGAGGGGAATCTGTATAGCTTTGCGTTGGGTTTTAGGTTGCTTTTCGCAATATACCAGCAGTATCAAGGTAGTGGACAGCAGAAATGGGCTTCACACATTCCACCCATATGAGGAATCACTCCTTGTGAAGTGAGTGAGTGAGTGAGTGAGTGAGTGAGTGAGTGAGTGAGTGAGTGAGTGAGTGAGTGAGTGAGTGAGTGAGTGAGTGAGTTTACACACTGCTTTGAAACATCTATGGACATTTGGATTCAAAAATAAATGGCAGATTTGTGGCATTCCCAAGGGACATAATTCTGCACAACCAAATGCGGCATCTGAAGCAACCAGGCCATAAGACCTGAGGAAAACTGAGTATTGGATGGTGCATGGCTTGACCTGGCTGGCGTTCTGTAGATCATCTCTCACATTTTCACTATTGGCTTGGCAGTCAAAGGTGATTATTCACGTGCTGCTGAGATTCAAAAATGCTGAATGACACAATTCATATGCACTTTTACTGACCATACAACTGACTGACCTTTGGTTTGTCGTTTCTGTGTTGTACCTGGTTGTTTATGAGAACATCTGACAAACAACACCAGGCCCACTTCTGGTAGAGATATCAAAATTGTCAATTAATATTGATTTTCTATCTTTACAGATATTTTGGTTTCTCATAAAGCTTGTTCCAAGCTCTCGTGTCTCATTGACCTTTTAAAGCACATTACATATCCTATCCCGGATTTCCTGATGAAATTTTGTTTTATATAATGACACATATCCATGACAGACATCAGCTGGCAATACAGCTTCAGTGAAAATACTTCACAGAAATTTCAGCTAGTTTTCGGAAGATGAGAATATTGACAAATTATAGAGAAATTATAAGCAGCTTGTAACCACACCAGTAAGATAGGTATGTACTTTATTTCCTTCACATCTACAATGTCTTGAAGAGATATTGTCAAATGTCAACATGTTAAAGGGACGTTGTCATACGTCAACATGTGGAAAGATGTCAGATGTCAGCAGCTTGAAGGGAAATTGTCACATATCAACACAAACTGTCATGTATCAACACCTTGAAGTGATATTGTCATATATCAACATCCTGATGGATCATTGTCATATATCAATATCTTGAAGGGAATACGTCATATATTAACACTTTGATGGGATTTTGTCATACTGAGTGAGTGATAGTGTCATATATCAACACCTTACAGGGACATTGCCATATATCAACTCCTTAGAGGGGCATTGCCATATGTCAACAACCTTGGAGGGATATTGTCATATATCAACACCTAGGATGGATATTGTCATATACCAAAACCTTGGAGGGATATTGTCATACATCAACACATTAGAGGGACATTGCCATATATCAACTCTTTAGAGGGACACTGCCATATATATCAACAACCTTGGAGGGATATTGCCATTTATCATCCATATCTGTGTTCCACAGGAGATATCGCTTGTGTGAGATCAGATGATATCTCCTAGGAGATATTGCTTTGACAATAGATTTTGCACCATGCCTTGATAATGCTATGACATCATGAACTTGATGACATCACAATGCTACGACATCATGAACTTTTGAGGGATATGGTCATATACCGACACCTTGGAGCGATATTGGCATTTATCAACACCTTGAAGGAACACTGTCAGATGTCAACAGCTTAAAGGAACATTGTCAGATATCAGCAGCTTTAAAAAACATCATCAGATATCAGCAGCTTAAAGGAACATGGTCAAATGTTGGCAGCTTTAAGGAACATTGTCAGATATTACCTTTAAGGAACATTGTCAGATATCAGCAACTTAGTGTCTCCCCTGTAACCCAATTCTGCCTCTAATCAACTTGTAGCTATTTAGCATCTAAAACACCCCTATATCAGACTATCAACTGAACAAAGAACTGCTGGCACTACACTGATGCTCTCACCTGTCGTACAGGTAACAAACTGCAATTAATCAAGCAAGCAATAATGCACTATGAATGACAGGGGGCCTGATTTATGTCACAAGCAATGTGCAATAACAAACATTAATCACCAAGTATTTTAGTGGGGACCTGCTTTGCTATTGACGGAAACATCAATTCAAATTATATGAAATTCTCACATCAACAAATATTGTATATTAATTAGACAAAAATATATTAACGCATACAATTCTGTCCCACCCTATGAACTATCCCCCCATAATAATGACAACAACCATTGATGTTAATGAACATGTGTTTTTGACATATTATAGAGTGATGTTGACATCTTGCTTTGATAGTTGTTGATGTTTGCACTTTGTAGTGATTGTCATGAGTGGCTGCTATTATGACAAGAACTGGACCAAAATCTGCTTATTTATGTAAATAAATCTGAAAGTTTTGATTTAATGTTAGGCTGACTTTATAAACTTACTCAGGCCCAATCAATTACTTTTCCTGTTTCATGTATCAACTGGATCTGAAGTCTATTTGATTCAAATATGTATACTTTGAAATTAATTATGTTCTTAAATTGAACCATTAAATGATTTACTGGGAAATTGAACTCTAATGAATGAATTTATCATTTATAAACCATTTTCCTTTTCTCCTATCTCTGTTCAGACAAAAAACCATTCAATAAACAAGCATGAACATCGAAATCTTTGTAAAATGTAAAGTTGTAAAATGGAACTGGCGTTATGTTAGGGATAACTCTTCCTTTGTAAATTCCAAATTCAAGCAATATTAGTGGCTTAGAACCATCCTGGAATTGAGAATAGGTTTGAATCTTGTATGGAACTCTACCCTTGAAAGAAAGAGAATTTCTACTTTACTTGAAAAGTGGAATTCCAAATATAAGAGTTGGTAAATAAAAAGCACAGACAATACAAAGGAAAACAAGAAGACATAGTCATCAATATCCTCTGCATTACCTCAAATTTCAGGCGAAGTCAAACTTGTTGCCATGGAAACACCAAAAATATTTTATTCAGAATTCCAAAACTATCAAAAAGCACAAGTACACCACCAGACCAATCTATGTGTCAAGTTTAGTGGAGAAATAACGGACGGTTTTACAGTTTTGCTCCAGAAAAGATAAATGTGCACAGAGGGACGGAAAGGGTGCATTTTAATACCCTACTCCTCCTTACCCCATCCCCACAAAACGTGTTGCAGGGGATAATGAAAAGCAATTGGCCAGGCTTTACAAGAAGAATGGAAATACCACAGCCTTCCTGATCATACAAGAAGAATGGAGCTGCTACTGCCCTTACAGCCATAGGAAAAGCATGAAACTATGGCCCACTGCATTACTGACAGAATGAGGAACAACAGCACCATGCTGAGTTCGTCAACATAAACCAAACAATCAATCAGGACAGTCTGACAATGCCAGAGTCACTTCTATGAGCAGCCAAGAGTCACCAGATGTCCACTGATCTCGGCCAATAATTACAATGCCATTTAATTAATGAAAGTCCACCAGCACACAACCAGGAGGTTTTAGAATGGATCTCCCTTGCTGGTTTCGGGCTCTGAATACATTGGATGTCAGGTGCCTTCTAGTCTGTCACACTGTCCTTGAAATTGTTTACCCTTCTGCCTGGACCCCTCTCTGATGGACAAGACCTAAATTAGTCTGTCACAGAGTTCCTGAACCACATTATTTTTCTTAAAGCCTAGCCCTCCCTGCAATGCTAAAGTCCTAAATGAAGCAAGTCTAGATTTCACCTGACTCTCCCAACTCACTAGGGTTCTTTTTCAAAGGCAAGGCAAGGCAAGGCAAGGCAAGGCAAGGCAAGGCAAGGCAAGGCAAGGCAAGGCAAGGCAAGGCAAGGCAAGGCAAGGCAAGGCAAGGCAAGGCAAGGCAAGGGGCAAGGCAAGGGGCAAGGCAAGGGGCAAGGCAAGGCAAGGCAAGGCAAGGCAAGGCAAGGCAAGGCAAGGCAAGGCAAGGCAAGGCAAGGCAAGGCAAGGCAAGGCAAGGCAAGATATTTAACCATGAAGAAACAGCCCTAATATTCTACAAGTTACAAATATGAACGCAATAGTTACATATATATATATATATAAAAATATAGATACATACATGATATACATTACAACAGTTTATAATATGCAGTATAATCATACTGGAAGCAATATGTTACAATCAAAATTAAATATATTCAGGGACTTATCTAGCCCTGAATGAAACAGGTCGATTTTCCTCAGGATCGTCAATCTCATTTGTGCTCCATTTTCAGAGGAGTTACTGCATATTTTCAAGTATCTAGTGAGCTTGTGAGTATGGTTTCCATGGTTTTTAACAATATTCCAGCAATATTATGGTGGGAGACACCAGAAATGGATGTCACACATTGTACCCATATGTGGAATCTAACCTGTTTCAGGTACTGAGTGTTAGTGGCTGCATGCATTGTGGCTCCTGGCCTCAGGTTCCAACTCTAGACTCCAGACAAGGCATGTCAGTTATTTCTTATGTCAAAGTCTTAGAGTCTCCTTGTCTCTGATCAGCAGTGGCACCATCAGATTGTGTGTGTATGAACAAGATGCAACAACAAACAGCACCCATACCATAGATTATTTTCCTAAGATTAACGAGTTTTAAATAATTCAGAGGCTTGTTTGTCCAATTAAGCCATTACTGGCTTCCAGCTGTCTGTGTGGTTTGAAGGATACTGCAGACTAAATGATTGTTGTTTGTAGTGAAAGAAAATATTTAGTTTGATGGGTCTTGGGTTTGACATAATGTGTAATGACTTGAAAACCCGAGAAAAGTGGTGTCTTTGGTGTTAAGTCTTCTGTTGGATGCTATACCCACATTGTCTTTAAAATGCCAATACTCCCTTTACTATGCCCAAACCCATTTACCTTATCTCAAATACCTCCACCACAGACAAACAGCAAGTTTTTTGGCCCAAACCCTCTTACTATACATTCAGATCCTCTTTTCCATACTCCCATATCATAGTCTTCACTATACCCAAACCTTCACTATACCCAAAATAGTCTTCACTACACACCCAAACCCTCTTCAATAACCCCCAGTCTTCTTCACTATACACCAAACTCTCTTCACTAGACTCCTCATACTCTTCACTATGCCCCAAACAGTCTTCACTATACCCCAAACTCACTTCATAACACTTCACGACAAGCATTGGTCGTTAAAAACCAATCCTTACCATGATCTTAACAGGTGTGCTTGAAAATTAAAAATTATTATGCAATAATTTAATATTCATTATATTTTAAAACCAGCCTAATCAGTGTATATCTGAAGGAAACACTTACAAGCATGCACCTAAATGATGCTGAGAAGGTCATTGAACAATCTAGACGGAAAGAACTGTATTTGTACCAGTTAATATCAAAGGTACTGTATGAGTGCCACATTCAAAACAATGTCAGCTCTCTGGTCAAATGAAACCAAGCAATAATTTCACATATTATGACAAATGTGTCTCACACATCTGAATCTGAAGTCAATCAGCATTGTGTGTGTGCCTGCCATGTAGCACAACACAAAGAATTGATACAGTGGATCTACCGTTGATATCATTCAGCCTCCATATTTGCATTGTCATATACTGCAATAGCAACCATCTTGAAAAATAACCGTGCTGGAGGACTTTGCTTACAAAGCAATTATCACACAAGCATTGCAGACATGGTTCGGCGTAACTCCGCACACTGAAAATATTTCTTCTACAAAAAAACAAACACCCCTAAATTGAAAGCCCCTATGAACAGGGAATCCTGTGGAAAAAAATACCCTTGAAATCAATTTGAAGCTGAGAGGTTTGTTTTTATTAGGCGAAGCATTTCTGAAATCATTTGCTTGATTCTGTAATAACAATCACAGCACTGTGTTCTAAATGTCAAGGTCATATTGCTCTCTGTGACAGAAAAATGACTGTGAATTATGGGATTGTGGTTATAAGAGAAATGTTTCATCTTGTGACAGCTGCGACAATGAGCATGATAGTTGTTCTTGATGAATTCTGGAGTATTAATTCTAACAGAGAGCAGTAAAGAAATGCATAAAAACAGCCAAGTGTTCATCGTATCCATTTCCAAGGTCTTTTAAATATTGCATGAAGTTATCAAGAAATTTCTTTTGACTTAAACAAATGTAAATTAAACATATTGCAAAACAACAGAAACATTTAAAATTATGAACAAGTTTTCTTTAGAAACTTATATTTCTAACTAAATAGCAATTCATACATTTTTAATGTTGGATTGTGCCTTATATTTAGAACATTTTCCCAAGAAATTGTGCTCTCAGTCAAATAAAGCATTTAAAATATTCATCAATAAGTTTTAAGATTTTATTTCCCCAAGGGCAATGTATGTATCAGTTTAGGTGCCTGAATGTCAAAAGAATGGGAAAAAAAATACCATTTTTTAGAGTGGTATTTTGTTTTGTCCAAAACTATTTTGCATCCAAGCATCAGCGATCAGGAGTGTTCTGATGATGATTGTGTGCAATGTCCTTGGATACTCTCTATCAACTTCCTATTACAAAAGCGGTGTGTAAAGCGACATGATAAACGGACAACATGCTATTATTCAATAAATTCTGTCTTATTTCAAGCGAGTTCACTCGGCACAAGATGTCACAGAACTACATTCGTGATTCATAGCCCTGAAAACAGCAATTAACTTTACGTAAGTAAAATGTTCAGGTTTCCGAACAACTAACAAAGACATATTTCACTGAGGAATGAATTGTGTGCAGAGGAAATAGAGTGAGGCTTAGAATGCAATTTATTATTTGTAACGGAACATTGTGTGTATTTTTGTGAAAAATGGGCACAAGAGCATCGTTGTTCGTGATCTGATAAACACATTTTGTGACAGAGATATGTTATGTTGTCAGGTCAATAACATGTTTATGTAAGGTTCCTTTGTTCATGTATCACAAATGATCACTCAGGCAAGTAGTATGTTTTGAGTCGTAAGTGCAAGGTGGGTGTCAATGGCAAAAAAGTGTGGGTGACACTAGCAACAAGTTGGGACACACTGGCAACAAGGATGGGTGACATTGGCAACAAAGATAAGTGACACTGGCAACAAGGATGGGTGACACTGGCAACAAAGATAAGTGACACTGGCAACAAGGATGGGTATCTCTGTCAACAAGCATGGTTGTCAAACTGGTGACAATGGCAAGAAGCAAGGTTATCACTGGCAAGAAGTGTGTTACTGGGTGTCACTGTTATGGGCAATATTTTGAAAGGCACGTTTTCCATTTCTACACAACACAGACACACCAGTGCATAACTTGACATGCTTCATTGCTGCCTAAATCTTTTTACAGCTGTGCTGCTGTCTATATCAAAATGGTTACAATACAAAAAACCCAGAATACAATGACTTTGTGTAAAAACCTCTATAATTTCTGGAAAAGCAAAACTTTTTTATCAGTCATTTAGCTGCATTTTATTCAAATTATTTAACAAGGTATCAGAAAAGAGACAAAAGCTATATATAGCAACATAGAGTCCTTCACGAGAAACAAATTTAATGGTTGATCAGGCACAGATTGGACTTGAAATGAACATGTAAACATGCTGTGAAATTACATCTATTGAAACCTCTTTAGCTTTGTCAGATGTTAATATTGGCTGACGGGTAAAGCCTAAAAAAAACCATGAATTTTCCCAGGGTTCAGAGCAGCGAAAGGAAAACGTCCACAAGCAAATTGCCACTGAACCGATTTCAACATCTGAACAGGGAGAATTCATTGACATGACAGTCTCATGAATGCTAGATAGCTATATAGAAGTTCGCTCAGACGGCTATGTCTCAAAGATGTGTAAGGAAAAGAAATCGATGACAACATTGAGCCTTAATTACAGAAATCATTTGATTTCTTAAAAGGTTTTAAACTCCTTTTTTTACCAGGCTAATCATGAATGATTTGATTTCCTGAAAAACTTGAGAAGCCCATTTAATATCTGATTAATCAAGGTTCCTAATAGCTGAAAGATGGTTTTATCATAGTGTTTTTGCTAAGAATTCTCCGAATTGATGTAAATGAGGTAAGATGCTGAAGATGGTTCAAAATCTGAGGTTGGCCTGCTTTGAATGAAACAAGCTGATGAAACTTATGGCCAGTCACAGGCTGATAGACACTTATCTTATCAGGTCTAGCAGCAGAAAATGAGCTGATCGTCAGACTTATAATCATGGTCATAATCTAATGTACAAACAAAAAAGCCATTATTCCAAATAAATACTGAGAACATCAGATGTAGGACTACACTGAAACACCTGTATCTGTGATACACCCACACAGGTGAGGCTCCTTTAGGCATTGTACAGAAATGGCAACAGGAAATCAGTGAAGTCACCTTCACTGGTTGTACATTTAATAGTTTTGTTCTAACAATGACAAGAAATGTTGATAACAGTCATATATTTTTTCAAAACATTTCAAATGTCAATTGGAATTGGACATCTGCTGGAGTTTCTAACTTGAAACAAGATTAGACTCAGCAATATTCAAGCTGTATGGCAGTAGTCTTTAAATAATAAATACAATCCAGTGATCAACAGCATAAGCATTGATCTGCGCAACTGGTAACTGATGACATAGTTCAACCAAGTCAATGAGCCATTGACCTTTGGCATGACAAGCAAACACTAAAATCATAAAGCTTGCCCACTATTTGTTTAACTGAAAAGTGGCACATACATCTTGAATTCTGCTGGTTATGAAGTATATACTACACGTCTGCTAAAACAATTAGAGTCACAGTCCATCACATGGAGCAGACGTCACATTTCTTCTCTCTTCATTACTGACACAGTGATCTTAATAAGAATTCACATCAGGTGGCATGTGAACACACTGCACAGTAAATATTCTTACTGTTTAAGAGTAGGGTGTTTCACATATATGATCATAAAATGTTTTCAGTTAGTTTTCTAACTTTTTTCAACAAGTTAGCACAACAGAGCATATAATAGTTGTAAAATAAAGACCGGACAGATAATTCTGTCTGAGAAAACATATATATTAACAAGAAAGAAAAGTCTTCCATCCCAAATTTCTGTCACAAAAGTGAGAAATGTGAATGAGAGAGAAAAAGTAATCCATGCCAAATAACATTCACACAAAAAAGTCGAAAAAAACCCAAACCAATTCAATGACTGTTAAAACAAGTTACATTGAAAGGGTAGTATGTCATACAGTGAATAGTCCAGCAGTCCACAGCATTTCTCACTGAAGGAGGGCTTGAATAGCTTTCTTCTGGGCCAGCAGTAAAAGTTGCCAAAAGTTTCTTTTTATCGAGTACCACTAGAGTAGATGCTGGGAAAATGCTTGGCCCCACAGTCATTATGTGATGGAGATTTGTGGAGTGATCATATTGATCCCTTCAAGAGCTCACACTCACTACGGGTTCTTCATTCAGGAGGCCCTGATTCTGTATACAGGTTATCTGTGTGTCCCAAAAACATTGTCAAAGGAACTCAAATACCTGTTCAGGGCACAACAAATAACATTTCTGAAGACTTTGAGGGCAACACTGTCTCAGCTTATGGATAACATTAAAGGAAACTGTCTGGATAACAGATTTCTGAAGAGGGTTTAAAAAAATAAACTTTGCTGAGATGTCAAGAGAACAACATGAAACAAATCAGACTAAAATGACAAGAAGCATGAAAGTATGATATCTGACATGCACACAACTGAAAATCATCACATCTTAAGCTAAATTGGCAAAGAAAACTGAATGGAACAGATTCTATTGGAGATGGGGCATGCCTGCCACATGTTGTGGACTCCAAGGAAAGCCTTTCGACTCCGAATTCAGCAACAAAATCATGACGAGATGAAACAACAAATTCTGAATCATCTGCAGAAATCAAACCGGAAAATCAATGCAAGTTAATTCCTAGATATGTCTTCCAAACTCAAGCCAGGAGGCACAGAACAGATTGATAAGCATGTCAAGGAAATAAGATTATTTGAATGTAACAACTTTCAGCAGATCAATGTAGTGATATGTGGCCGGACCTTCAGGCACAAACCTAGATTCCTTGACATGATTATAAGCTATTACTATCCAACAAACACCACATGCTCCTCCATACTTATAACAATATCTCCTGGCTATTTCCAGGAGGACTCCAAACATATCCAAATAATCAGACTTTGCTGATTGATTGTACAGACCATCTGAGACCCTATGCATCATCTTGCTCAGCTTCGCAACCACGCCGTTACTCACTAATTTGCAAGGTTCTTTTCACTTCAGACAATATCACAAATTTATTTGCACATTATCCCTTGAAATTATACACTGTTAGAGGAATTTAAGAAATAAACTTCATGACATGAACCAAAATGTTATAATTAAAAATCCAGAAAAAAAAAACATCGTTCATGCTTATCATTGCAAAGCCTCTTACAACAAAATGGGTCTGTCTATTCTCATGACACAGTAATCAACAGAGATCCAGTAACAAGGATGTCAGGATAATGCAGATCACGCAACCTATGTGCTCTCCAAAACACTTTCTAAATGCATTGTGGGATTGTGACCTTCATTTCTGTCTAAAGCAGTACATGTTTAGTTCACGTTCTGCTGAGTAGCTTGACATTTCACAGCCATCAAATAAAGGAAGAAGGAAAATATGACATTAATTTCATTTTTATAAAGAAAATTGGATTATTTGTTTCCATAATTCATGCAAGAACCAAAAATTTTTAACAATGGAAACACTATTCTGTTGAACCCTAATGGTGAGAGTAAGAAGTATTGTCCTTAGTGCTGAAACAAATCACTGGGACAACAGTGCTTAGTTCAGTTTGTTACTTAAAATTGTATGCATGCGTGTGAAAATATACAAATGATGAGTCTAGATGGTGAGTTGGTGTAGGTGGGTGAGTGAGCAAGTTAGGGTTTACAGTGCTTTCAGCAATATTCCATCAATACGATATGGCAGAGGGACACCAGAAATGGGCTTCACACATTGTACTTATGTTGGGAATTGAACTCAGGTCTTTGGTGTGAGGACAAATCCTTGAACCACTAGGCTACCCTAGTAGGTCTGTTTTCTTCACCACCACTCATGGTACAATTCCAGGCAAACAAAGCAGGTGATGCTGGAAATATCTTGACACAGCAGGTTGACATCTAGTAAAGCCCAGAACTGTACTTGCGTTGTTGTAAATGTGAATATTGTCAATGCTTTTACCATGAAAACCTTAAACGAAGATTGAGGAATGTTGTCTTATATGTCAGTGTGAACAGCGACTCAATATAGTCTTACACATTCAAGAAAGTAGTGACTCCTATACAGGTGAAACCTCCCGTCCTATAGATATCCACATAAAAGAATATGGAACTTCAACAACCAAAGCAGACAGCAAATCAGCACACTCTGGTCACCAAAAGAAATTCCCTACCCATCAAATCAAGTTTGACAAATTCGAAATCCTATCAACCAAGAATCAAGACTTCACAAAAAGAAAACTATTGGAAGCAATCAAAATCTACTGCCACAAACCTTTGATCAACAGAGACCAAGGATACTACATACCATCAACCTATGAAGAAACAATGCACTCTTTAAAGCACCTGATCAGATTGTTATTACAACTTAATCCCCTTTTTATTGGCTTCATCACCAGTCTCACTTGTTGTTCCTATTTTCCCAATGGCCTCTCCCAGTTATGTACCAGTTGTTACTCAATTATATGTTGTTGTTAATGTTAGTCTGCTGTTTGTCAAAACATGCCATGTACATATACCTCTCATCATCTGGTAATAATGTACAGTGGAAGCTGTCAAAACCGGCAACTGTCCAATCCGGTAAGTTGTCAACATTGGCATGAAATCTCATTCCTGTCTGTGGCCTGTACATTTATCATCAGCTCTACAATCCGGCACATTGCCAAAACGGGATTATTTCTTCAGTCCCAATGAGTGCCGGCTTAGACAGCTTCTACTGTATTTTCTTTTAGGTTGATAATGATGTAAGAACCTACATCAAAACGTTGTTTTATGCAATGAATAAGAAGTTGTCATTCATTAAGTTGTAGGTTTCAATTTTGAGTCACCAACCTCTAAAATGGCTGCAAACCATGCAGGGAACCAGAGGCTGATCCTTGTGTATGATGAGTAAACACACTAACTACTTGGTTATGCAGCTCACCACAAAAGTGGGATAATGAGTTTAGCTGTACATTACACTTAGCAATATTTCGGCTATATGGCGTCAGACTGCAAATGATCAAATCTGGATCAGACAATCTAGTGATTAACAGCATGAGCATGAATCTATGCAAATGGGATACTATGACAACCAAGTCAGCAAGCCTGACCACCGATCATGTAAGTCACCTCACACATAAAGTATGTGTTACCGAAGGCTAATCTTCTAACCTGGACCTTCATGAGTCTCACCACAATAGAGATGAAACAACGCTGTAATGATCCACTTCATGTTCGGGACAACAGCCATTAGAGGTTGTAGAATGAATGATTTTATCCATCATCTGTGCCAGATCATTAGACAGGATGCCAAGACAGAAGGTCCCAAGACAATAAATGTGATGAAAGAACCCAGGTTACAAATATAAGTCAATATCTCAACACAGATCTTGAAGAAGGTTCTTGACCTTCTGCTCACATAAGTCCCATCCCATGATTCTGTTGGGAAATTGCAATCTGATTGTACCAAAAGCAATCAAACAATGACTTGTACAGCTGTCAATTAAAGCTAAGAGTCTTTGTGACATAGGTCAAAAAATCTAAATGAAATGATGGTTGAATACTGAAAATGTGTCTATATAAATAGAGACAATGAGGTATACGTCAACCCAGGAGAGTGACATGTGACCTCATCAGTGACCTCAAGAGTGAATGAGTGCATTTTTACACCTCCTTCAGCAATATTCAGCAATATCATAGCAAGAGACACCAGAAATGGGCTTCACACACTGTACCCATATGGGGGAATTGAACCCCAGTGTTCGGCATAACGAGTGAATGCTTAACACAAGGCTACCCCACCTCCCTAAGATTGCCCTTTACCAACCTAGCAATAATGCAAAAAGTATAAAATGTGATACAGCATGGTTTTACATCACTCTTAGCAATATTCCACCAACAGCTTCAGTTTTATTGTGGATGACCACTTGTAGCAAGAGGCCCCAAACAGGATGGAGTGGTGAAGCCTGGTGACTTGGTGAATGAAGATCAGCATATCCATACACATACATCAATGTTCAAGTCAATCAGTGTCTTGTCAAGACAATCTACAGGCCAATGTCTCGCAGCTGAAATATTTGCTTAGCATGACCAAAATCAACAAACATGAATAATCAGTTTGGTAAATGTAATTAACATTTGATTAATGGTATCCCACAAGAACATTTAATTAATTATATCCCAAAGAGTCTGAGTGAGTGAGGCACTTATGGTCATGGAGGGAATTTTGGCAGGTCACAGGATGAACCAGCTTACATGGAAACATCATTAGTTCAGAGCACCATTAGTCTACAAGCACCTCTTCCTAGAAGATATACCATGGAACACAAATAAGAATTAACATACTGTAAAAAAACGCTTGTTAATGCCAAAGTTTTACAAGTGCAAATCATCAAATCAATAAGCATGTAACCCTGAATTTAATGCCAAAGGGAATAATTAAAGTGACACAGGACCCGTGAAGGTCCCGGGGTAGAATAGGCCTTCAGCAACCCATGCTTGCCATGAAAGGTGACTATGCTTGTCGTAAGAGGCGACTAACGGGATTGGGTGGTCAGACTAGCTGACCTGGTTGACACGTCATTGGTTCCCAATCGTGCAGATCGATGCTCATGTTGTTGATCACTGGATTGTCTGGTCCAGACTCGATTATTTACAGACCGTCGCCATATAGCTGGAATATTGCTAAGTGCGACGTAAAACTCAACTCACTCACTCACTAAAGTGACACAGTTATATCTGTATTCATGATAATGGAGTATATTTTCAGTCAGTTTCATTGGTCAAGCACAGCAACTATGTCATACATAGCAAGTCTCACAACTCATACCTGGGCACATGACATAATCATTTCTTCATATGTAAAATGTGTCAAGTACCAAGTTACATGGCTGTTTTGTCCTTGGTTGGCTGGTTTGTAGTTAATTGCCACACTTGTCAATATTCCAGGTACATGGTGGTGGTCTGTAAATAAATGAACCTGGAGCAGACAATCCAGTGATCAACATCATGAGCACTAATCCACGCAATTGGGAAATGATGATGTGTCCACTGTCCACTGAAGACCAGTTCTAACCTGGCTCTTCAAGGGTCAACACTGAAGTGTGTGTTGCTGAAGACCAATTCTAACCTGGCTCTTCAAGGGTCAATACTGAAGTGTGTGTTGCTGAAGACCAATTCTAACCTGGCTCTTCAAGGGTCAATACTGAAGTGTGTGTTGCTGAAGACCAGTTCTAACCTGGCTCTTCAAGGGTCAACACTGAAGTGTGTGTTGCTGAAGACCAATTCTAACCTGGCTCTTCAAGGGTCAACACTGAAGTGTGTGTTGCTGAAGACCAGTTCTAACCTGGCTCTTCAAGGGTCAATACTGAAGTGTGTGTAGCTGAAGACCAATTCTAACCTGGCTCTTCAAGGGTCAATACTGAAGTGTGTGTTGCTGAAGACCAATTCTAACCTGGCTCTTCAAGGGTTAATACTGAAGTGTGTGTTGCTGAAGACCAATTCTAACCTGGCTCTTCAAGGGTCAATACTGAAGTGTGTGTTGCTGAAGACCAATTCTAACCTGGCTCTTCAAGGGTCAATACTGAAGTGTGTGTTGCTGAAGACCAATTCTAACCTGGCTCTTCAAGGGTCAATACTGACGAGTATGATGATGACAATGATGACAGTCCGGTAGATCTGTGCTATGGCTGGGAGTCAGAGGATGAGATAAATCATTCTGCAGGTTTCAACATCGAACAAGGAGTGCAGTGTTTCAGGTTCATGTGGAGTAGATTTGTGCTGTGGCTAGAAGTCAGGGGATGAGATAAATCATTCTGCTGGTTTCAACATCGAACAAGGAGTGCAGTGTTTCAGGTTCATGTGGAGTAGATCTGTGCTGTGGCTAGAAGTCAGGGGATGAGATAAATCACTCTGCTGATTTCAACATCGGACAAGGAGTGCAGTGTTTCAGGTTCATGTAGAAGTGCAGCTTGCAAAAAGCTGCTGTGTGAGGTAGCTTAGTTGTTACAGCACTGTCTCACCATGCTGAAGGCCCAGGTTCAATTACAACATGGAAACAATGTGTGAAGGCCATTTCTGGTTTCCCCCACACATAAGAGACTCAGAACTAAACTCACTCAGGCTAATAATGGTGCTGACAGAATTAATTAATTGTTGAAAAGACATTCAAATGTTAAAAAGGCATTTGCAAACATCATCTATAATTAATTTTGACTTCATTTCGATTGGGTAAATGAAGAAACTGTTAAAACAGCATCCAGTGACACTGTACATACTTAAAATGTCATAAAACTAAGTACATGTCATGAAAGAGAGGTAAATCTACCATAAATCCTTCAATACCTGTCCCAGGTCTTATTTCTACCAAACACAAAAGTGAAAACAAGGGAGCCAAAAAGGTGCGATCTGACGCAAAGGCAATTAAACCTTAAATGAAAATTTTGTTGCAAGAAGATGATACAGGATCTCCAATGGGTCCAATAAAGGAAGCAAATGTGGCTGAAACAGCTCCTTAAAAATAGAAATTTCTGTAAGAAAACCTTCGCCTAGCTTTGCATGTGAAATGCAAATTTATAAACCTGTATCCTCACAATTTCTGACCTGCTGAAAATGTAATGTGAAATTCTTGTCTCCTCTCATACCAATGTACAGGTTTCCCAAGCTTTTTAATTAAACAAGGAAAAATTATTGCAGGATTTCAAAGTTAAAATATAAAACCTGTACTTCAAAATCTAGGTTTAGAAAAGTGAAGGTAAAACCCTACCTGACATCACTGGAGGTTTACAAAACTAAACCAAGCATGATTCTACTGATAAATTTGACTAAAAACTGAACAAAAGAAGGTAGAAAAATGGTAGATAATTATGTGACGCTATCTCTTGATGGAAACTTTGGACTTCCACTGATGCTGCCACTACAGCAGCTTAGACGATGTTGCTTTGCCTGCACATTGGAAAAAAAAATAGTGCCTATATTTCCCCACAGCACTGGGTGTGTACCCTACTCTGCGCCTAGGTTTACAAAGCTCTCTTAGCGCTTATAATAGTCATAAGTTAATGTTAATGTATGGCACTTACAGATATTTTAGCGCTAAGAGAGCTTCGAAAACGTATGTCCAGATACATATCAAACTGAAGTGTACGTCATACTCTAGTCTGCCATTCAATCCCTGGAACAAATATATCTCTTTAAACCAATGGAAGTCTAGAATACGTAGCATGTGTGGATTTCCACATTTTGGGGTTTTTTTTCTGAAAATGAAGAAAGTCTAAGGGCTCCTTTTCATTATATTTTTTTAGTTATGAGTGAGTGAGTGAGTTGAGTTTTAAGCCGCACTTAGCAATATTCCAGCTATATGGCGACGGTCTGTAAATAATCGAGTCTGGACCAGACAATCCAGTGATCAACAACATGAGCATCGATCTGCACGATTGGGAACCAATGACATGTGTCAACCAAGTCAGCGAGTCTGACCACCCGATCCCGTTAGTCGCCTCTTACGACAAGCATAGTCGCCTTTTATGGCAAGCATGGGTTTTTAGTTATGAACTGTTTGGGGCTCATTCTTTAAAGTATGTTCAGATCAGAGACTAGTTGTTAGTCTCGTGTAGTCTCAAATGTGTATTGTACTCAAATTTGTATCAAACTCAAGAGCATATCATGCTCAAATGTAATATTCAAACGTGTTTCAAACTCAAGTTGGTATTCTAGAGAAATTAATATCCCACATCAAAAATAAATGCTTCAAATGCAGCAGCAATATTGTATCCAGGTCACACATGATTCATCTTAAGGCATTTATAATAAATGAAAACATTAGTACTTTTCTGAAGCATATCTATACTTGAAAAGTAATTTGATAAGTTTGTGCGTCTACATGTAATCCATTTCCTTTAAAATATTAAACACTCTAAGTGGGAAGGTGAAGGTTCCAATCCAAGACATGTATCTCATTCTGTGCCCGTTACAAGAAGCAGTCTCAGCAGGACGACTGTTAAGCCCATGCTTAAGTCTGATGACAGTCATTGTACTCCGAATCAGCTCTGTGGAACCAGTCCCTGAACAAAACCCTGCAACTGTCTGAAGACACAACCAATTACAACCATTTGATCCTGCTAAAATTAGCTCAGTCATGTGCAAAGCACAATAATTCAATATGTACCAATTCGCAAGGGAACATTCCTCTTCATTTTGAGAACAAAGCTTCAGAAAACTGGTGGCATCGAGAATAGAAAGGAGTTAAACAGTTATTGACTTGGTCTCTGTCCGTTCGTCTGGGAGGGACATTGGGACGCATCACTTCAACACAGAAGAGAACAAGCCTCTCAATAATTCATCTTAAAGACGTAGAACACTATGTGGTCTTCCAGTCCAATGACAGTATCGGTACTGAGAGACGACGTTTGGGTGGCAGGCCACTGAAAATATTAATTTGCAGCAGCAATAAACAGGGCATGGTAACACTGAACAATTTTGCCTTTATTTGAATCGAAATAGAATTTTTAAAAAAAATTTAATTATTTTTTAAATAAGGAGCAGAAATAATGCTGTGGTGCAAGACTTTCCAGTTGGTTGTGATATAGATTGTACATTTTAACACAGTATCAAATGATAATGTTGCTTACGGTTTTCATGGAGAATTATAACAATGTAACCAAAATACGGTTGGTTGTCTGTGCAAGGACAATTATAACACTGCAATCCCAAAAATGTTGGTTGCCTATACAGGGAGGATTATAACACAGTAACCAAACAAGGTTGTTTGTGGTATACAGGGAGGATTACAACACTGTAACCAAACAAAGGTTGTTTTTCTATACAGGGAAGATTTCAGCACTAATAAAAAAAAACGGTTGGTTGTCTATACAGGGAGGACTGTAAAACTGTAACCAAAAAAAGGTTGGTTGTTCCACACGAGGAGAATAGTGACATTGTAACTAAAAAAAAAGGGATGGTTCTTGCATAAAAGGTGAAGATTCTTACACTACAACCAGCAACAAAGTGGGTTGCTCATTATACATCCCAGTCAGTATATCAGTAAAGGTACTAGCATGCACCCAGTCTATCTAGGAAGTATGTATTTGTGAGAGAGTTATTCTTTTGCCACTGACCATCTTGAAGGTGACACTCTACACGTGTACTATTATTATTTAACCATATTTAATGCTGATATTGGAGCACCATGACAAGAGAGGAACACCAGGACTTCATACATAATCCCACCCTGGCCAAGGAGCAGGTTCTGTTGGGGAGACATACATGAGTAATGTCCTGTGACTCTGTGATAGCTTGATCAAACACAATGCTGGTAATACTCTCTTTAATGAAATGAACACCTCTTCCTCTCTCTTCTTCACTTTCCTCAAAAAAACTTTTTTTAGATAGGGTCCCTGTGTTCCAATAACAAATTACATTTGTCATTTTATAATATTTATTCGTAAACAATTGTGGTTTTATAATATTTATTCATAAACAATTGTGGTTTTATAACATTTATATGTAACAAACTGTGGTTTTATAATATCTATTCCTAAACAATTGTGGTCTAATAATATCTATTCCTAAATAATTGTGGTCTTATCATATTTATTTGTAAACAATTATGGTTTTATAACATTTGTTTGTAAACAATTGTGGTTTTATAATATTTATTCCTAAACAATTGTGGTATTATAACATAATTCCTGTATAATCGCATCTTATACATCATCTCAACAGCAACCAGTTTAACTACATCATCCCAGCAGCAACAGCTTTAGCTACAACATCCCTTCACCAACCACTTGAAGTACATCAGTAACACTAGAACACCATCAGTTCAGCAGCAACCACTTGAAGTACATCAGTAACACTAGAACACCATCAGTTCAGCAGCAACCACTTCAAGTACATCAATAACACTAGAACACCATCAGTTCAGCAGCGACCACTTCAACTAGATCACTGAAAAAGCTGTCACTCCAGTTACAGCACCATCCAACGTCTCAACATCAGCTACTGCAACTACAACCGTACAACACACCATCATTTCCGCAGCAACAACTTTGACATCATTGCAACAACCATAACTCACCATTTCAACATCAGCTACTGCAACCACATCACACCAACAGCAACCATTTCAACATCAGCTACTCTAACCACATTACACCAACAGCAACCATTTCAACATCAGCTACTGCAACCACATCACACCAACAGCAACCATTTCAACATCAGCTACTCTAACCACATCACACCAACAGCAACCATTTCAACATCAGCTACTGCAACCACATTACACCAACAGCAACCATTTCAACATCAGCTACTCTAACCACATTACACCAACAGCAACCATTTCAACATCAGCTACTGCAACCACATCACACCAACAGCAACCATTTCAACATCAGCTACTCTAACCACATTACACCAACAGCAACCATTTCAACATCAGCTACTGCAACCACATCACACCAACAGCAACCATTTCAACATCAGCTACTCTAACCACATCACACCAACAGCAACCATTTCAACATCAGCTACTGCAACCACGTCACACCAACAGCAACCATTTCAACATCAGCTACTCTAACCACATTACACCAACAGCAACCATTTCAACATCAGCTACTCTAACCACATCACACCAACAGCAACCATTTCAACATCAGCTACTCTAACCACATTACACCAACAGCAACCATTTCAACATCAGCTACTGCAACCACATCACACCAACAGCAACCATTTCAACATCAGCTACTCTAACCACATCACACCAACAGCAACCATTTCAACATCAGCTACTGCAACCACGTCACACCAACAGCAACCATTTCAACATCAGCTACTCTAACCACATTACACCAACAGCAACCATTTCAACATCAGCTACTGCAACCACATCACACCAACAGCAACCATTTCAACATCAGCTACTCTAACCACATCACACCAACAGCAACCATTTCAACATCAGCTACTCTAACCACATCACACCAACAGCAACCATTTATCATCAGCTACTGCAACCACATCACACCAACAGCAACCATTTCAACATCAGCTACTCTAACCACATCACACCAACAGCAACCATTTATCATCAGCTACTGCAACCACATCACACCAACAGCAACCATTTCAACATCAGCTACTCTAACCACATCACACCAACAGCAACCATTTATCATCAGCTACTGCAACCACATCACACCAACAGCAACCATTTCAACATCAGCTACTCTAACCACATCACACCAACAGCAACCTTTTCAACATCAGCTACTCTAACCACATCACACCAACAGCAACCATTTCAACATCAGCTACTCTAACCACATCACACCAACAGCAACCATTTCAACATCAGCTACTCTAACCACATCACACCAACAGCAATCATTTCAACATGTTCCCAACAGTATTCACATCAGTTACATGAATGACACCAACATACACCACCGACAGATATACAAGGTTCAATCATCTCAGTAAAATCCATGAACACCTAATATGTCGGAAAACATCCAGCCGCCTCTCAAGCGTATCCTCTAAAAACATTATGACGGATTACCTCTACAATATTCCATAGTATCTGTTCAGTTTTAATTGGAGCACTTTAACCACATCTCATGAAACAGTATTATGCATTCATTGTCCACAGCAAACTCGGCTCGGACAACTGATTGGCTTAACTATTCAAGCACATACTACAATCACCTAATCCAGTAAACATTTTGACGCTTGTCCTAAACGCGATCCACAATGTCATTATGGCGGACCCTCCATCAGATTGTCGAGAGGCTGGGGTACAGCAGTACGCTGATCAATAGGCAATTTGTGATACCAACTGGGTGCCTCCATCTCACCGTGGTCAAATGTCGGATTAATTGCGAATTGCCAATGACATTTCAGTGATGGAATGGACACTGCATGGAACTATTTGACTCACGATGAGGAAGATGTATACCTCTTGAATAAACAATGTATAAACTCACAATACTTTGGAATGTTCAAATGTTTTTCAAACAAAAGGGTGTGCGGTGGGGTAGCCTAGTGGTTAAAGCGTTCGCTTGTCACGCCGAAGACCCGGGTTCGATTCCCCACCTGGGTACAATGTGTGAAGCCCATTTCCTGGTGTCCCCTGCCGTGATATTGCTGGAATATTGCTAAAAGCGGCGTAAAACTAAACTCACTCACTCAAATAAAAGGGCACCATCTGTATTGTTGAACCTAATACAAACATCTTGTATAGCATTTATTGGTAAATGGTAAATTGTTTCACATATAATTACATTGTTGTTGTTTTTGGGTTTATTTTTTTTTTAAACTGCAATGTATTTATTATCAGGAGTCCCTGTTACAAGATTGAGGATCACCTCCAGGGAAATGTTGACTATCATTTGTAAAGTATCAGTGCTTATTTCTCATTTCTCATTTTCCAGAAATAAAAGAAACGTCTTCACTATCAGTCATACATATTCTACTTTAAGTTTAAAATAAAGTGTTAGCTTTTACTATGTATCTGCCTTTCAATTATATTTAGCCTAGACTAACTGAAAAATAGATGATAGAATGTCTACCTTTTGTAAATAGAATATATCTGTTCACACACTTTCTAAATAGATCAATGTGTGATATTACCCCCGGACACTGGCATTAAAACACAAATAATTTAGCCATCAATAGAAGGAGGTAAAAATAGTATCTGTTGCAGTATTTGAGTCACACCCAAATATAAGAAGCTCAGACTGAATACATGGTCACATCACTGTGTCCACCATTTATGGTGGATATACAAATGAACACTGACACAACAAGAGAACTGAAGTGAATTACAATTTGGCATTAGGTTTCTGTGTCTGGTAAGTGAACAGTATCTGGATGGGTGACCGTTTCTGGGGGTAGACTGAAATGTTTTACAACTGATGCTCATGTCTTGGTGAGTGAGTGAGTGAGTGAGATTAGTTTTACCCTGTTTTTAGCGATATATCAGCAATATCACTGCGGGGGACACCAGAAAATGGGCTTCACACATTGTACCCATGTGGGGAATCGAACCCGGGTCTCCGGCATGACGAACAACCGCTTTGACTACTAGGCTACCCTACCACCCCTACATCCTGGCAGGAACAAGATTTCTGATCATATAACACATATAACATATAATGCATATAACATTCACAATATGGTGACTTCCTCCTGAAGAACAAACAAAAGTACCAGATGGTCAACTGGTTTCTACTGGTGTGGTAATGTGTTCTGTCTGAGACAAAGAAATGCTGGCTCTTATGCGATTCTGTTTCTGACATACTGTAGACACTAATGTTATATTAATAAGTACCAGATTAGGCAAGGCAAGTTGTGTCTCTGAGTGTTGCTGCCCATGTCGTCCACAGAACTAGCAAACTAACAAGGAATACCAGCATCATCATTACCATGGACACTAGCATTAGATGCCAGCCTCACTTTTACCATGGACACTAGCATTAGATGCCAGCCTCACTTTTACCATGGACACTAGCATTAGATGCCAGCCTCACTTTTACCATGGACACTAGCATTAGATGCCAGCCTCACTTTTACCATGGACACTAGCATTAGATGCCAGCCTCACTTTTACCATGGACACTAGCATTAGATTCCAGCCTCACTTTTACCATGGACACTAGCATTAGATGCCAGCCTCACTTTTACCATGTACACTAGCATTAGATGCCAGCCTCACTTTTACCATGTACACTAGCATTAGATTCCAGCCTCACTTTTACCATGTACACTAGCATTAGATGCCAGCCTCACTTTTACCATGTACACTAGCATTAGATGCCAGCCTCACTTTTACCATGTACACTAGCATTAGATTCCAGCCTCACTTTTACCATGTACACTAGCATTAGATTCCAGCCTCACTTTTACCATGGACACTAGCATCAGTCTTACCATGTACACTAGCATTAGATGCCAGCCTCACTTTTACCATGGACACTAGCATCAGTCTTACCATGGACACTAGCATTAGATGCCAGCCTCACTTTTACCATGGACACTAGCATTAGATGCCAGCCTCACTTTTACCATGGACACTAGCATTAGATTCCAGCCTCACTTTTACCATGGACACTAGCATTAGATGCCAGCCTCACTTTTACCATGGACACTAGCATCAGTCTTACCATGGACACTAGCATTAGATTCCAGCCTCACTTTTACCATGGACACTAGCATTAGATGCCAGCCTCACTTTTACCATGGACACTAGCATCAGTCTTACCATGGACACTAGCATTAGATTCCAGCCTCACTTTTACCATGGACACTAGCATTAGATGCCAGCCTCACTTTTACCATGGACACTAGCATCAGTCTTACCATGGACACTAGCATTAGATTCCAGCCTCACTTTTACCATGGACACTAGCATTAGATGCCAGCCTCACTTTTACCATGGACACTAGCATTAGATGCCAGCCTCACTTTTACCATGGACACTAGCATTAGATGCCAGCCTCACTTTTACCATGGACACTAGCATTAGATTCCAGCCTCACTTTTACCATGGACACTAGCATTAGATGCCAGCCTCACTTTTACCATGGACACTAGCATTAGATGCCAGCCTCACTTTTACCATGGACACTAGCATTAGATGCCAGCCTCACTTTTACCATGGACACTAGCATTAGATGCCAGCCTCACTTTTACCATGGACACTAGCATTAGATGCCAGCCTCACTTTTACCATGGACACTAGCATTAGATGCCAGCCTCACTTTTACCATGGACACTAGCATTAGATGCCAGCCTCACTTTTACCATGGACACTAGCATCAGTCTTACCATGGACACTAGCATTAGATGCCAGCCTCACTTTTACCATGGACACTAGCATTAGATGCCAGCCTCACTTTTACCATGGACACTAGCATTAGATTCCAGCCTCACTTTTACCATGGACACTAGCATTAGATTCCAGCCTCACTTTTACCATGGACACTAGCATTAGATGCCAGCCTCACTTTTACCATGGACACTAGCATTAGATGCCAGCCTCACTTTTACCATGGACACTAGCATCAGTCTTACCATGTACACTAGCATTAGATGCCAGCCTCACTTTTACCATGGACACTAGCATTAGATTCCAGCCTCACTTTTACCATGGACACTAGCATCAGTCTTACCATGGACACTAGCATTAGATTCCAGCCTCACTTTTACCATGGACACTAGCATTAGATGCCAGCCTCACTTTTACCATGGACACTAGCATCAGTCTTACCATGGACACTAGCATTAGATTCCAGCCTCACTTTTACCATGGACACTAGCATTAGATGCCAGCCTCACTTTTACCATGGACACTAGCATTAGATGCCAGCCTCACTTTTACCATGGACACTAGCATTAGATGCCAGCCTCACTTTTACCATGGACACTAGCATCAGTCTTACCATGGACACTAGCATTAGATTCCAGCCTCACTTTTACCATGGACACTAGCATTAGATGCCAGCCTCACTTTTACCATGGACACTAGCATCAGTCTTACCATGGACACTAGCATTAGATTCCAGCCTCACTTTTACCATGGACACTAGCATTAGATGCCAGCCTCACTTTTACCATGGACACTAGCATTAGATGCCAGCCTCACTTTTACCATGGACACTAGCATTAGATGCCAGCCTCACTTTTACCATGGACACTAGCATTAGATGCCAGCCTCACTTTTACCATGGACACTAGCATTAGATGCCAGCCTCACTTTTACCATGGACACTAGCATTAGATGCCAGCCTCACTTTTACCATGGACACTAGCATCAGTCTTACCATGGACACTAGCATTAGATGCCAGCCTCACTTTTACCATGGACACTAGCATTAGATGCCAGCCTCACTTTTACCATGGACACTAGCATTAGATTCCAGCCTCACTTTTACCATGGACACTAGCATTAGATTCCAGCCTCACTTTTACCATGGACACTAGCATTAGATGCCAGCCTCACTTTTACCATGGACACTAGCATTAGATGCCAGCCTCACTTTTACCATGGACACTAGCATCAGTCTTACCATGTACACTAGCATTAGATGCCAGCCTCACTTTTACCATGTACACTAGCATTAGATTCCAGCCTCACTTTTACCATGTACACTAGCATTAGATTCCAGCCTCACTTTTACCATGGACACTAGCATTAGATGCCAGCCTCACTTTTACCATGGACACTAGCATCAGTCTTACCATGTACACTAGCATTAGATGCCAGCCTCACTTTTACCATGTACACTAGGATTAGATGCCAGCCTCACTTTTACCATTAGATGCTAGCATCATCATTACCATGGACACTAGCATTAGATACTAGCACCTGTGTTACCAAGGATACTAGCATTTGCTACAAGCACCACTGTTGCCATGGACACTAGCATTAGACACCAACATCTTTGTTACCATGAACACCCAGGCATTAGATACCAGCACCTGTGCTACAATGGATGTTAGCATTAGATACCAGCACCATTGTTACCATGGTCACCAACATTAGATACCTGGGTACCTGTGTTACCATAAACGATATTTGCACCAGATAATGGCATCAGTTTCTCATTCCTTGAAGAATTGATTCTATCATGTATTCTATGAGCAAACTGACTAAACCAGCATATTCAACTAGACATTCAACTATAGTGCATATCTATTTGGACAAAATAAACTTGATTCAACACTAGTTTTTAACTCACTTCACTTTAATGCTGAAGAACAAACATTTTCTGAAGTGGGTATTTACTTAAAGAACAGATGAGTGTTGATGAACATCAATGTGAATATTCCCATTACAAAAACACAGCTCTAAAACAGAGAGTAAAGTAAGTCAGTTCTCGTAATCAGTATCTGATTCCATGTTTTCATTGATAATGGACTAATTAGTATTGTAAACAGACAATGGACTAATTAGTATTGTGAACAGACAATGGACTAATTAGTATTGTAAACTAGTATTGTAAACAGACAATGGACTAATTAGTATTGTAAACAGACAATGGACTAATTAGTATTGTAAACAGACAATGGACTCCTGCAGTTTTGCAGAAATAGCATGTAAAAACATCATCATCTTACACAACACTGACTCCATGTTGTTGCTGTATTACCCGTAAAATTGCCTCAATTCTGCGTCAATTCTTTGGAAAAATGTTTCATGTTTATTAAACCGCACGCACAAAAATTGCCTCAATTCATCTGGAAATGGTTTCATGTTCATCAAACTGAATCAATAGTACTGCCTGCAGCAATCTCACAGATCACATTACAATAGATGTTGTTACCATCTTGAATATGATATTTATCAACAATTAACAAAGCCTTGACCTGGCATATGACCTCTGTAAAATATAGATATCAGTCTATCAAGTGCTCTTATGTCAGGTTATCTTCTCTGCAGCTGAGGCCACAGGAAGCCCAGTTGTCAAAGGGGCCACAGGCAGTCCAGTTGTCAAAGGGGCCACTGGCAGTCCAGTTGTCAAAGGGGCCACAGGCAGTCCAGTTGTCAAAGGTGCCACAGGAAGCCCAGTTGTCAAAGGGGCCACAGGCAGTCCAGTTGTCAAAGTGGCCACTGGCAGTCCAGTTGTCAAAGGTGACAAAGGTAGTCCAGTTGTGAAAGATGCCACAGGAAGCCCAGTTGTAAAAGGGGCCACAGGAAGCCCAGTTGTCAAAGGGGCCACAGGCAGTCCAGTTGTCAAAGTGGCCACTGGCAGTCCAGTTGTCAAAGGTGACAAAGGTAGTCCAGTTGTGAAAGATGCCACAGGAAGCCCAGTTGTAAAAGGGGCCACAGGAAGCCCAGTTGTCAAAGGGGCCACAGGATGTCCAGTTGTCAAAGGGGCCACAGGCAGTCCAGTTGTCAAAGGTGCCACAGGAAGCCCAGTTGTCAAAGGGGCCACAGGCAGTCCAGTTGTCAAAGTGGCCACTGGCAGTCCAGTTGTCAAAGGTGACAAAGGTAGTCCAGTTGTGAAAGATGCCACAGGAAGCCCAGTTGTAAAATGGGCCACAGGAAGCCCAGTTGTCAAAGGGGCCACAGGATGTCCAGTTGTCAAAGGGGCCACAGGCAGTCCAGTTGTCAAAGGTGCCACAGAAAGCCCAGTTGTCAAAGGGGCCACAGGAAGCCCAGTTGTCAAAGGGGCCACAGGATGTCCAGTTGTCAAAGGGGCCACAGGCAGTCCAGTTGTCAAAGGTGCCACAGGAAGCCCAGTTGTCAAAGGGGCCACAGGCAGTCCAGTTGTCAAAGTGGCCACTGGCAGTCCAGTTGTCAAAGGTGCCACAGGAAGCCCAGTTGTCAAAGGGGCCACAGGCAGTCCAGTTGTCAAAGGTGACAAAGGTAGTCCAGTTGTGAAAGATGCCACAGGAAGCCCAGTTGTAAAAGGGGCCACAGGAAGCCCAGTTGTCAAAGGGGCCACAGGATGTCCAGTTGTCAAAGGGGCCACAGGCAGTCCAGTTGTCAAAGGTGCCACAGGAAGCCCAGTTGTCAAAGGGGCCACAGGCAGTCCAGTTGTCAAAGTGGCCACTGGCAGTCCAGTTGTCAAAGGTGACAAAGGTAGTCCAGTTGTGAAAGATGCCACAGGAAGCCCAGTTGTAAAAGGGGCCACAGGAAGCCCAGTTGTCAAAGGGGCCACAGGCAGTCCAGTTGTCAAAGTGGCCACAGGAATCCCAGCAGTCAAAGGTTCCAAGCTTGGTTACATCCCTTGGACACACAAGATACTTATGACTTAGGATTCAAACCCTAGTCCCAAGAATTACAATTCACATTTGCTAGTATCATACCCATGTTCCTGGATGTCACCAAAGTAATGACGATCTTTAACCGGCGTCAGTTCTGGCTTTTCTCTCATCCAAAACATAAAAATGTGGAACTTTTGGAGCACTATTAAGCAAACTCACAACCTCACTTACTCTCTGTAGCTGAATGCTGGAGTATCAACTTACATTTGTTAACAGATCTCCTTTTCAGATAATCAAATTATGTCTTTGCTGAATTGGTCTGTTAGCATGTTACATAACATAAAGATATCACTAAGGAGTGGTATTAAATTGAGTTTGCTTGTGTTTAATGGTGTAGAAACATTCCTGTATTGAAAAAGCGTTAGTTTAACGTTTGAACAAGATGGGCTTTTAGGACTTGCTCCTTCTAGTACTGTATTGAAACATCGAGTACAGATAACAGTTGTAGCATATCCTCTACACAGACATTACAATCCAACATCAGTACCACTGCAGGGAGATTGCGAAAGGCACTCACAAGCTGACGATACAATACTACCGGGTATAACTCATTTATACTTCATCACACAATACTACTGGGTATAACTCATTTCTTCCTCAGTCCCTCAATACTACCGGGTATAACTCATTTATACTTCATCACACAATACTACTGGGTATAACTCATTTCTTCCTCATTCCCTCAATACTACCGGGTATAACTCATTTATACTTCATCACACAATACTACTGGGTATAACTCATTTCTTCCTCATTCCCTCAATACTATTGGGTACAAATCATGTATGCAACATTCCCTCCGTCTGTATGTCATCTATGTGCTGTTAAGCAAAAATCTGTTACTTGCCAATATCTTCCAAGTTCAACTTTATAGCAAGCAGTTCCTGTGTACAAGTGATAAGAAGGAAGAGTCCCTCAGTGACCACTAATAGATTCCAAGCTGACCAATAATTTCACCTCATTCCTGTTAACAAGATTCCCTGAAGAATACTCATAGTGTCAGGGACGTTGACAGTTCATATTGAACATTTACACAATGCACCATCATATTTAAACAACCAACCTTTGATGAACACTTCACCAATACTTTGGACACAATAGCTCAAGGAAGTTCTTAAGACCTGGGAAAAGTTGCCACACAATGGTAATGTGAGCGTTTGTCTGAACGATCGATCATACATCTGTTTGACTTAGAGGTAATTACAAAGACAGATGGGGTGTGTTCGTTGACCAGGAATTTTGTTTTACCTATGGGGATAGGAAACACAGACGAATGTCCCTTGGTAAACACAAGAATAAAAGCATTCACTGGAAGAGGTCAGCTCAGAAAGGCACTGGCCTTGACTGATGCTGATCTATTGTCTCTGACTGATAAACCTACACAAAGATCTTCAGAGTGCCAAGAAGGATATTGATGATGGAGAACAAACTGGAGAAAGAGAGGGTTTAGGGAAAACTCTGGAGGATGGTTGATGATTAGATGTACAAAATATTCGACTGTTCTGTTTGCTGTTTAAATGCTAAGCAATATTTCAGCTATATGGCAGCGGTTTGTAAATAATTGAATCCGGACCAGACAATCCAGTGATTAACATCACGAGCATCAATCTACGCAAAAGGGATATGATGACATGTGTCTGCCAAGTTAGAGTTACCCGATCCAGTTGGTCACCTCTCACAACCTTGGGGATCACATTGATCAGAGGTTACTTGAAACTATTATTTCAGCAAATGAAATATATTCCAGCATTGTGTTATTATAGTTGCAGACCTTACTCCAGAATTGTGAAATAATTACAACCATAAGGTGGCAACATTTTGGTGTATTGTCGGGCATTTGTTATGCACTGCACAATTTAATCTATCACCACTGTAGTTTTGTGCAATCTTGCCATTTCAGTTGAAAAACAGTTTGTTGAAAACTGATCATCCTGCTGCAACTATATTGCTGTTAACGAAACAAATAATATTTTCTGTCAGCTACCCTTCTGAGGCATGAGCAACCATTTGACTGTGGTTGCTGTGCATTATGTGAACATAAGTAACAGTGGATGCCTTATTGGCATTTAGAAGATGCTATTTGATGACCATATAGATTTTTCTGGGTTACATGTTCTTTTTCATTCTGGAGTACATGTCAAGGCTTGTTCTTGTAGACCTCTATCTGATGATGGGTTTAGTGCAAGCCCTGAAACGTTGTACTCCAGAACAAGAAAGATGATGTAACACAGAATGGAGTGAGTGAGGGAGTTTAGTTTTATGCCGCACTCAGCAATATTCCAGCTATATGGGGCTGTCTGTAAATAATTGAGTCTGGACCAGACAATCCACTGATCAACAACATGAGCATCTATCTGCACAATTGGGAACCGATGACATGTGTCAACGAAGTCAGCAAGCCTGACCAGCCAATCCCATTAGTCGCTCCTTATGACAAGCATAGTCGCCTTTTTCATGAATGGAAGTTGTCAGTATTAGAATGATGATTTTGTGGCAATTATTATATACATTATTGCACTGCATTTTAAATTAAACTAATCAAATAGATTATGTAGTAAGTCCAGATACGCAAAGAACATGTTTTATAATGAGAATTGGCAAATTTCAGTATCAGACTAATCATGAACAGATGTACGAAGGTTTGTGATCGGGACACGTTGTCGTCTCTTGGTTAAACTATGAGATTTGTTTACATCCGGTCATATACAATATGCCAAATTGTCATGCTGCCTCACTGTCACACTGATTGTATTTCATAATAACTGTCAGTTTAATTTCATACCAACATACCAGGGAGCACCTGCACCATGTTGAACTGTGTACGAATATTGATTTGACTTAAGTGTTTATAAAACATGAACACTTCATCAATACCAGAATAAAACAAAGCATAAGGAGGTTCATGACAACATGGCCTAAGAAACACTACCATTCCTGGGAAGAAAGTCAGGAGTTTATTTACTTGGCTCACTTACATTGTGATTTTGTGATATTAACATATTATGATTAATTTCAAAATATTGAGTAAGCTGTATTTACCACAGGTGAATTTTATTTTAGATACAAGCACAAACATACTGCTCAACAACCCAGACATATCGAGTGAATATGGCCTTACATCACTTTCAGCAATATTCCTGCAACATCATGGTAGGGAACACCAGAAATGGGCTTCATACATTTTACCCATGTGGGGAATCGAACCTGGGTCTTCGGCGTGACGAGCTATGGCTCCTTCAAGATTATTGCACATGTAAAGTGATGAGCATCTATGTGTATCAGCTGCCTGTACTAGTCCAGATATCTGCAGCGCCAGCCCTCTACCTACATGCTCTCTTGCAACAAACAGGGATGCCCTCCCTCATCACAGTGTGTACATTTCCAGGCTGGAGTCTTGTTTCATCTTTTTAAAGGGGAGGGTGGGTAGCCCAGTAGTTAAAGTGTTCCACTGTACACAGAGGAAGACCTGTCATGATACTTCTGGAAGTGTTCTAAAAGTGGCATCACAGTTTAACTCACTTACTGTTGCATCACAGGGAAACAAGAGGCTGAGTTTTTTCTCTGTGGGCGGGAAGAAACTGATAGAAGAGAGGGTGATACTGTTACACTGATGCAAAGAGGCATACATCAGACCTTGTTACCTCAGAGAAAAGCACGCAACTTTTGAGCGAGTAATTTTTCCGCCACTTTCACCAGTATTCCAGCAAAGTTACGGCTAGGAACCGCAGACATGGGTTTCACACATAGTGAACATTGTCAGTCATTGACCTTGGGTCTTCAGCATAACAAGTTAATGCTTTCATCACTTGGCTACTCCATCACCCCAAACTTATAATGACTTCTGGGGGTGAAATGGTCCCAGCTGTTTAAATCATAGGTCATCTACATTGTGTTTTTCATCCCTAAGATTCACAGAGTGGTTGAAATTTTGTGAGAAAAACAAAACATAGATTAACCTGAATCAGTCAAGAAATGTTACCACATAACACCATGTATAATCTTCCAACATCTGTGAGCATGACACATCCTGGCACTGAACCATCAACTATCAGCCTTCTGCAGCCTTCCGGGCAGACGCTGTCCACAACACCAAGGAGTTGGTGGGAGCGTGGTAGCGTTGTGGTTAAAGCGTTCGGTCATCATGTGTGAAGTACACATCACATCTTGAGTAAGTTTGATGACAAAGCACCCACACCTTTTTCTGTGTTTGAGAATTATACACTTGCTGAAAGTTATTCCTCTCCTCTCGTTCGTAACTTAGATGAAGACCAACAACTTCCTGTTTCATGCAAACAACAATTTTATATTTAAACTAAATCTGAAATAATTTCAGTTTTCAAAATTATCGATTTTGAGAACGTATTTCCAGTGTCAAATTCATCTAAGATTATTTGAAAGATGCCGAAAACCTGCTTCATTAATAAAGTATCTTTGATCATGATTATTTTGAAAATGTTGCCACAGTAAATATGTCAGTTAGTTTTACGTGTAATTGATCCTTCTTTTGACATTAACTCTACTTTTCATTTTGGCTGTCATTCAGTTTTCACTCAATTTTTGCAATAAGCAACTTCTGCACTGATTCTGCAGGAAAACGCATTTTCTGCGGACCAGATGGTTTTCTGCATGGAAAGGTAACTTCTGTAATTTTTTCAGCAAACGCAGAATCTCGGAATCCAGGAGGGACTGCTAGGTAAAGTGATCCAAACAAAAATCTATAACCAGTCCCATAGGATTCCTGCATCATACATACAAAATTTCACCTCGGAGAATGAGTAAATTCAGTGGCATTGGAGGTCCAAGGTAATTCAAACCCCAGTTCACCTGTTAATGTTTCTAGACTTGTCCATCAGCACATTACTTGTGTTTTATTGGGTTTTATTGAAGTGGGAAACGTCTGAGACCTGAATCAATTTAGACTCTGTTCCCACATTAAGCTGAAGAGCTGTCATAGAACTGAAATACTGTTAAAAGCAACGTTAATCCAAACTTTTTCACCCACATGAGATATCAAATTGCATTTGTTTTCAACAAGTGCAGGAGGGTCAAACCCTCAGTCACAGACTACACTGAGAAACAACAAACTCTTTTTTCCTGTTACAGTTAGATCAAACAAACATTCAGTTCCTGCAGGCAAATATTCACAACACATCGAAACATTAACTGTTCAGACCATCTGATATCAATCCAGCAAAAATAATCAAAGTAAAATTCACATCAGAAACACAAATTACAAATGGCTGCACATATTTCAGTCGCCACCGTCTCTTATTAGTTTTGAAACTCGAACTCCTGTCTTAAAAATATTCTGAGATTGTTGCCTTTGAGCCACAAGAATTACGAGTGAACTTCCTGTACCAGTGCCATACTTCCGTCACCATTCCTTGATTGCATAGACCATTACAGACAATGCTCTCTGATCCGTTCCACATTCTAATCTGTACCATTGGCGCCTTTACCAAATTAGAAGAGTAGGAAGACTAGCATGATTACTCTTCGACATTATTTTTGAAACAGGCAATCATTTTCATGAAAACAATGTGGAGATTACCAAACATGGAACTAAAAGACAAATATTACAAATCATACTGAACAGAATGAAAATTAATTTCAATTCTTCATTCTTTCATTCTTAAATCACCAAGATTCTGATAGTTTCTAGAACTTCACAACAAAACACATATGATCCATGTGATTTCACCTTAAGCGAGTGAGTTTGATCAAAATTGCACTTCTTGACCCACTACTAAGTAAAGTAAGTCATGACATTACAAACCTTCCAGCATCTAAGAGAAAGCTTGCACTAATAATGATCAGATTGTATGCTCTGAGCAGGACATCTAGCCCGGAAAAGGCATGGTAAGTATATTAATATTCTTATCATTAAAAGGAAACATTCTGATTAGAAGCTTATAAAAGAATTAAGTCACAAATTCATACAACCATTTTGCTGTAGAGGGAAACTTGTTCAAACATAATGCACTGTTATCTGAAACAGGGGAAAATAACTGTTCACAGCAAGTCTGAAAATCTGTTCAAAATTCTTTGACTTTTATCTGAAGGGCACATTGGACCTATCTGGTTTGGATGCTGGGTATTCTATGCCACACTTAGTAATATTCCAGCAATACGGCTGTGGTATGTAAATAATCAAGTTTGAACCAGACAATCCAGTGATCAACAGCATGGTCATTGATCTGAGCAACTGTGATACCATGACATGTGTCAACCAAGTCCATATGGTTGACCACCCGATCCTCTTAGTTGCCTCATACGACAAGCATGGCTTACTAAAAATCAAATCCAACCTGGATCTTTACAGGTACGTATTAGGATTTATCTGCAGCAACTTATGCTTCAAGCCTTATGTGGGACAGTGGGGTAGCCTAATATTTAAAGCATTCGTTCATCATGCTGAAAGACCTGAGTTTGATTCCCAATGGTACAATGTATAAAGCCTGTGAAGCAGTGTCCCCTGAAGTGATAATGCTGGAATATTGCGGAGTGGCATAAAACTGAATGCACTCACTCAATCAAGGCACAACTGTGATGACCTCAGGCATCAGGTGGTCAGAACTGGTTGATTGTGTGCCATCTGCTCATAACATCAATTACTGATTTGTCAGGTCAGTTCATTGCCATGTTACTGGCATATAGCTGCAATACTGCTGAACACAGGTTGGTGGTAAACAAGACACAAAAAACTTGTGACAGATTCTCACTTAAGGTCCCTCCAGAAGTTTTCTTGAAAATTGACCTTCAAAGAATCAGTATCAACAGCAGTTCTTTGAGATGACAAAACCTAAACATGATTACTCGCCCTGGAAATATATTCCCAACTAACTTTTGACAGCCTTTTCAAGGCATGATAGACACGAGAATTAATGAATCTAATAGGGTCAGGGAAAAAAAAATACTACTGGTAGGATTTGAATCCAAATAGTCTGGACAAAATTACAAGCATGAAGCGAAGAACCTAAATTGTTACCTGGAACCTGAAAAATCCACCATACCACTCTGCCAAAAAATCTGTTCAGAAAATTATTCATGGTACATTTGTCTTGACATAAATATGGCACTTTCACTCACAAATACATCAATATGCCAATGGTCTTATTCCATCAGAATGATTTAAAATTAACCCTCTTTAATTGAAGGAGTTATTTCGAGCCCAGTAATCCATACTTACATCTTTGTTCTATTCTGATCTGATTAGGCTGATAAGAATTTACCGCATGATCACTATTCACAAAGTCTTTTTCAAGATACATGGCAATTTCCAGAAATACATAACCTCCACCTAATCAATGGGATCAGAGAGATGCAGGTGTTGAACGTGAAGGATCCATAATCAGCCTCCCACCTACATATCTGAAATCTATACATCATCGTCCTCTACAGCTTCAACATCGTCAGACCCATACTGGGTTGGTTATATTTGGAGTATGGCAGTATTCCCAACCCAACTTTCCACAGTTGGATACAGCCTTTTGAGAAAGGTGGGGTGCACACTCTTGAGAAAGCGGGAGCACACACTTATTTTCACCTGTTTTCAATGGTCATTTCATTAACTTTCCAGACAAAAGTCCCTGGAAAGGATCCCTCTGGATCTGCCTATGCTTTCATAAATTTGTATCTTAAAGTCAGACTTATTTTGAGAAATCGTTAAAAAGGTCTTCATGCTCTTATGACTCTGAGCCATCAAAAACTGCCCTGAAGTTCTGAAGTATGGCATATGGACACAGCTCTGGCTGTCCATTTTTTGGCCAAGAGGCTTAAAGGTAAGGAAGTGTACATACAAAATATGGGATTCTCCCTGGTCATGTATTGGCCTAATGTTGACAGATCTAGAATTGTACATACAAAATATGGGATTCTCCCTGGTCATGTATTAGCCTAATGTTGACAGATCTAGAATTGTGCATATAAAATATGGGATACTCTCTGGTCATGTGTTAGCCTAATGTTGACAGATCTAGAACTGTGCATATAAAATATGGGATACTCTCTGGTCATGTGTTAGCCTAATGTTGACAGATCTAGAATTGTACGTACAAAATATGGGATTCTCTCTGGTCATGTATTGGCCTGATGTTGACACATCTAGAATTGTACATATAATATGGGATTCTGTCACATCATGTATTAGTCTGATGTTGACAGATCTACATTTGTACATATAAAATATGGGATTCTCTCTGGTCATGTATTAGCCTAATGTTGACAGATCTAGAACTGTACATATAAAAATGGGATTCTGTCACGTCATGTAACAGCCCAATGTTGACAGATCTAAAATTGTACATATAAAATATGGGATTTTCTACGGTATGTAATAACCTAATGTTCATAGATCTAGAAGTGTATATATCACATATGGGATTTTCTCAAGTCATGTAATAGTCTTAAATGTTTACAGATCTAAAATTGTACATATAAAATATAGGATTCCCTTAGGTGATGTACATTAGGAGCCAAATTATTAAAATTCTACTGTATATGTACATTGTCAGGTTCTCTAAAGGTCATGTTATAAGTTTATGCACAAACTAAATTTGGGTCCTTCTCATGAGAGGCGTTGGGGTAGTTTAGTGGTTTAAGTGTTCACTCGCTATGCCGAAGGCCCAGGTTCAATTCCCCACATGTGTACAATGTATGAAACCCCTTTCTGGCGTCTCCTGCTATGATATTGCCTAAATAATTGTAGAAGCTGAAGAAGTCCTAACATTTTTATTTTTATATTAAAAATGAGGGTTCTGTGAGACCTAGAGGTCAAGTATAATCAGATTTGACCCAGAGCCCTTCAAGGGAAGGACCCTTTCAACCATTCACTAATGGCTGCAGGGCCAAGACACTTGTGACAAGAACAGTCCATAACCACGCTCAGATTGAACAGAGGGAATGATTACAGACTTGTAGTCTTCTCCATGTACAAAGCATGATGAAGTAGGCTGGAGGGTTGGCAGAAGACTCGAAACCAACCATCCCTATTTCTACTGGATTCATGTAGGAGCAGAAAATCATATCATCTGATCCAAGCGATCATTGTATTATCGGGCAAAAAACATGTGCAGCTAGGCTAAAGAGAGGACAAGGTGCAGTACGGTATCATCACAATCTCACGATCGTAGAAGATCAATCACTTCATAGAGTGATGTCAGTTTTTCAGAAAGGCTTGGCTAACTTTATTAAAGTCCACTTCTTCTTTCAAACACACAATATGATCATCTGTAATATCCGATGACTCCGATGTGATTGGACTGTGGCAATGTTCGGTGCTCACAGAATGAACTATTTGGCGTCAGCCTGAAAAGTAACACACCACACTAATATGTATTACTGAGGAAAGAGGATTAAAAATACAAGAGTTTTGTTATTTCAAATGACTTGTTCTGATAAAAGGCAGGATATTCAGAAAAGATCTTATTAACAGTTCAAAAGACACAAGTTCATGACATGACACACTGCAGAGGATGGAAACATTTGACACAAAGTTAAATCTGACCCAGGTGCACAAATGGTGGGTACAAAACGATCTTGGCCTCCTTTCAGAAAGCACCAAGGTAACATCAGTGCAGTGTTAAAATATGGGAGTTAAGGTTAACCTTTGTAAAGATCGCTTTGTGAAAGGAGTCTTTGGACTGTTGCACCTCGAAATCATTAGACCCTCATTTTGGCTGCCTCCAAATCGACTCCCAGACTCTTCAACATGGAAATTTGTTAACATGGGTCGTTCCACACAAACTCTACACAGAATCTTGAGGGTCAGTAATCATGACTACGTGATTTAGTATGAAGAGAAATCAGATAATATACTGGACAAAATAAGTTAGGGATATTGGTATTTTTATGATTGATATTTCATAAGTGTGTCAATGAATGGATAGATCATTATTCATAACTTCAAAATTTACATTTATCCTTAACAAGAGTCATCAGAAGATGACATATCCCCGGCCCCCACATGTTTGAAAGGACAAATAATCTCAGAGTTAGTCATTGTTTTTTTTCAATTGTTTCCATGGAATTCATGAAAATTACAAATGCCATATGTCTGTGACCAGCAAAGTCACAATTTCAAGATCAGTCTCATATATCTGCCAAGATCTCTTGAAAGATATGAACTGGTTTTCGAGTTGTGCTCTGGGAACGAAGCCCACCCCTCCATTTTGAGACTAAGTCCGAAACGTTTCCATGGAAACCAAGAAAATAATACATCACAAAAACCTTTAAAAACCAAAAGGCACCACTTTGGGGTCTGCCACACATATCCAGAAAGTATTACTAACAGATATTAAAAAGGTTTTGAGTTCTGCTCTGGAAATGAAACACACCTCTCACTTTTCAGACTAGGTCCAAAACGTTTCCATGGAAACAGAGAAAAAAATAAATCCCAAGATCCTGTACATAGCAAAAGGCACCACTATAGGTTCTGACTGATATATCTACCAAGTTTTGCAGAAAAAACATTGAATGGTTTTTGAGTTCTGCTCCGGAAACGAAGCCCACCCCACCATAAGCCCATCCCTCCATTTTGAGATGTTTGAAGTCTGAAACGTTTCCATGGAAACCTAGAAAATAATAAATCACAAAAACCTGTAAATAGCAAAAGCCACCACTTTGGGGTCTGCATCACATATCTGAAAACAAAAATGATTATGGACAGACGGATGGGGGACAGACAGACAACATTGACTATATCCCCCCGCATTACATGTCGGGGGGATAAAAATGTTTGTCCAGCATAGTTATCATTGGTAATAATTCAAAACATCTGGCTATCATCACATAATAGAATTGTCAGGTTCAAACAGAATCACATACTGTAACTACACCAATCCCATATATAGCAAAAATTTAATAATAATCATGACATGAAAGGGACTAAGTCCACAATGAATCAAATTAGCCTGAGTAAAGGTGTGTATCGGTTATTATACAAGTTATACATGCCCTCATCTGCTGACATAAAAACAATGGTAACCAGATGGTTCCAAAAGAAGGGAAACATTGAATAAGACTCCATTTTGATTTTTGGCCATCAGTCTGCCAATTATTAATTCTTCATCATGTCAACCAGTGACGGATAACATGAGCACTGTTTAGCCAAACTGGGATAAGATATTTTCGCCAGCCCTCTTGAAAAAGGTCTTTTATCAATGTTTCTGTGCTTTGTTGCAGAAACCACTACTCTGACAGCCTTGATACAACAAATGGACCATCTATCTACACAATTAGGACAGACTACATGTGGCAACCAAGTCAGCAAGCCTGACCACCTGATCCCATTTGTGACCTCTTATGACAATCATGGGTTACTGAAGATCAATTTTAACCTGGGTGCGAGTCCAGCCTCAAAGCCTGAACAAAAAGACAACTGACATTTCCCTTCTCTAATAGGAAGAAGGGAAAGGTTAGATTATCTGTACACATTTATCTCTTATGACATATGGGCCGTAATGTTAATTAATCAACATATCACTTTCAACATCAAGGACAGAAAATGTGGCTTCTAGGAGTTCCATTAGTGAGGAAGGATAGCAGTCTACGACGGACAACTTATTATTAATGTGTAGGTTCTCACTTGCTTGAGATAGTGGTGTTAGAACAGAACATCATGTCCACTGCAATTAAGAGGTTGTTCATCCATGTATTGTTGTCCTTGCACGTGGGTCTGGTTTGGAGATAATGAATGCTCAAACAAATTTCTTCAATAGTGTTTAACATTGTATTCAAGAATATTTCGATCATATGATGACGTGCATGCGTGACTGCTTGTACCAGCCCAGACTTATGCCGGTTTTATAGTGCTGGTTCACTAAGATACCATGTCACAGTTCAGCATGACTACCCCAACCAGATACATTATACTGACTCCGAGTTGAACAGTCCTTGCTGTACCCATTAATGCCAAGCGCCAGGGACCAACAAGTGCCATACGTTAACATGTTTTGGGGATCGAACCTGCAACCATCCTCTCTCTGGGCAGCTGCTCTAACCACTACACCATGGAGGTGACTCTCTAGTTGAATGATGGTTGGTTGTCTGTGACTAATAATCGCTTGTAGAGACCCACTTGGCTTAATGGAGGTTAATCATATTGATGTGAGTGAACACTTGCCTACTTTGAACTAAAAAAAAGAAAAAAATGACAGAATTCCTTTGTATAACTGTGATTAGTTGTCCCATCAGTACTATCATAGTAGTATGTCAGAATTGGGTAATCTTTAAATCTGATTGGTATGTTGTGTACCTTGTACTCAAAAGACTTAAAAAAACAGCTTGATTCTTTCATATTACAGTCAACTGTCATGCCACATCGATTATAGTAATACTATAGTAAAACAGAGTTATTGTTCCCTTCTTTTGATTCATATAAATAACAATACCACAAAAGGAAAGATCAACTTCAATTTCATTATCTTAAATCTACAGATGATTATTCATTGGGGCAACTTATTTTTTAACATATGTTATATATGGGATTACACTTTATTTGTAAATATGCCATATGTTACATCTGACCGCTTTCTAAATGGCATTGCATCATGACTTATTTTTTATTGCACTATTTATCAGAGATCAATAGTTTGTAAGAGAGATGAACCTAGTTTGTTTCTTTCCTCTTGTCCAGGGTCAGTGGGGTAGCCTAGCGGTTAAAGCGTCGGCTCATCATGACAAAGATCAGAGTATGAATCCCCACAAGGGTACAATATGTGAAGCCCATTTCTGATGTTCACTCCAAGATATTACTGGAATCACAAACTCAGTCAGTCCTCTGATCCTGAGTCTGATAAGAGTTGTCTCCCATCAACTATCACTGACAAAATTCAAGATTTTACACACGCTTCAACCAATGTAGTCATGCTGGATGGAAATTGTGTTTCATGAAGTAGAAAAAGAAAGTATTTCAGTTAGTGAGTGAGTTTAGTTTTACGTAGGTTTTAGCAATATTCCAGCAATATTACGGCAGGCACACCAGCGGCCCTTACTCAGATGCATATAATGACAAACAGAAAGTCATTGTCATCCTTATGGTACTATGTAGAGCAAGTGAGCCATGAGTCAACAACTAGTCTCTGAAATGAACATATTTTACTAAAATGAAGTTCATAGTAAAAAAATAATATAACGAAATGGAGCCCTGAAGCTAGAGAAATCTAGACTTGCCACATTTTCTACATTTGCGTGGGCTTTCTTGGATATATTTGCTTCAGGGCCTGTATGACAGACTAACTTGTTACCTAAGGTGTAAGATAAGAGTCTAAATGGAATGTCTGTGATCTGTGAAGTCCATGAGTTTATTCATATGTGACTGATGTATCAGGACGGATACTGACATAAATGGATTCTGACATGCACACTTCAAGGGTCAAGGATGTTTCCGATAAATGTAAGTATAGGAATCAAGCAGTTGTATCTTCAGAGCCACACTCTACTCAAATAATAAGTTCTCTCTGTGACCTTCTGGTGTAGTTATGTAACTCACTTTCAAGATCATGATACCATACACAAAGTGGGAGCATCAGTCAAAGGAATGGTGTTCTATCAGGTAGCTGACGTATCAGGACTCATGGTCTCTGATCAATCTGTAGATGATATTGTAGTTAAACATATGGCCTCTGATAATAGGCAAGTGATATATTTATTACTCCTCTGCAGTGTAATACTTTTATGGCAATACAGTATGGTTCAAAATTATTGAGAATAGCTAAAGCATTTCATATTATTAAACGAGAACAAATCAGATAAAATTGAATGTATTGTGAAAGTGAACTGACCTTTTCATGTTGTGTAGGTAACAATTTAATATTTTATCAAGTCTCCTTGAGCTTCACGGCACAGTCTAAGACGGGTAGGCATACTTCCTATCAGAGAGGTTAGTGTCTCGTGAGTTATGCTGTCCCAGTATCGGACCACTTCTCTCTTCATGTCTTCAATTTTTGTCAACCCCTTTTGATTCACACATTCCTTCATCATCCCCCAAATGTTCTCAATGGGATTTAAGTCAGGACTATATGCAGGAAATGGTAATGCAGTCACATTTTTCTCCTGAAACCACTGCTTGGCATGTTTTGTGGTGTGTTTAGGATCATTATCTTGCTGCAAAATCCAGTCATTTCCATAAAACACATGTGCACTTGGAAGCAGAAAATTATCTAATATGTTAGTGTAGCGTTGACTTGTCAGATTTCCCTCAAACACACACAGCGGGGTCGTTCCTAATAAGGATATCCCTCCCCATACATGAAACTTTGGGCTGTATTTAGGTCGTCGATACAACGGTGCTGACGCAGACTTTGTCAATATTTTCACATTATTGGGATATACCCATATTGAGCTTTCATCAGTAAAAATCACATTTTCCCAGTCAAAGTTTTCATGTGCCAAACACCACTCAACACGCCTGTCTTTATGTTCTTGTTTCATGAGAGGAGAAAGAATTCCAGTCTTTTTCTCCCATCCAAGATCAATCAAATTTCTTCTAACTGTAGATTTTGATACAACTGTTGATCCCCTTTCTATCATTTCATACCTGATGTTGGAGATGCTTGCCCTTTGCTTTTTAGACGCTAAAATTCCCAGCCGGACGCGATCTGAGAAGTCCAATTTTCTGGGTCTCCCTGCTCCTTTCTGATGCCCAAAATCCTTTCCCTCTTTAAAATTCTTCCTAATCCTATACACAGTAGAAAGAGGAGTTCCTGTTCTCTCTGCCAATGTATTTACATCATCAATTTCTTGATTACACAACTCAAAAATCAACCTTCTTTTATCTTCAGCAGACATTGTTGACAGTGCTGAGGAAAATGACGTCTGCTACAAATTCAGGGGAGGTAACTCTAATTGTACTATACTCAGTAGGCCAAGATGAGTTACCTCCCTTATACCATTACTTAGTTTTAAGTATCAGTGAATCAGTTAAGGTGTTAGGATAGCTCAAGTAAGAAGAAAAATTCTCAATAATTATGAACCAGACTATATCACACTAGTGTAATACTGTTTGATGTTTGACATCTTAATCGTTACAGTTATGACGTCACAACGCTAATGCCTCTGTCGCCTTTCCAGACCAGCAGAAAGCTAAGAGTCATCACACTGTAGACAACTTCACTTGTTTGGTACCAAATCTTTGGTACATTCTGCAGATAATCTAATTTAATTAAAATGGTATTAAACGTAAGGTCATTTTGTATCCCCAACAGCGAATATCAAATCAGTGCAAATTTCATTTGAGTGCCTAAATATTGGCATTTCAAGAGAGAGCAAAGGATATACCGACGTTTAGCATCGTAAATATAGTATGATATGGGCATGAATATCATATTCTGTTTATTACCAAAGTCGTCAAATGAGATAAATATAACCAAATCTACTTTCAAACATAGGCTGGCTACCTGCTGCCCCCAATGTAGACAGCAACATCGAAGAAGAAACATGATGTAATAGCATTTTTTATGACGTCATATCACCATGACAAAGTGATATTTTTGCCCTTTGGGCATTGTATGAAAAATATGAACCCTGACACGTTTGTGGTCGTAGGTAACAGAATGACATATTAACCTCTTCCACTTGCAGTCTACTGGTCAAAAGTCATGATGGTAGACACAATCAATGCTGTGGCACTGCCTCAGTCTGTCATGGAGAGTAGAACCAACGACTTACCTGAAAGAAAGAAAACAGATTTTAAGTGAAAGTTCTGGGTGAGTGAGTGAGTTTAGTTTTACGCCGCACTCAGCAATATTCCAGCTATATGGCGGCAAGTGAAAGTTGTGAATATTGTGATATAATGACACAAAAAGTAATCAAACATATTTACATCAACAAATATTTGAGAACAGAGTTACTGGGAAAACATTAATTAATATATGGCATTTAGAAGCAACAAACTGTTAGACAAGAATGTCAGATGTGTGCGTGTGTGTGTGTGCGTCTGTACAGGCACAATTGTGCAAGAAGTATAAAAATGTACGCATCATTATCACAACCCTCAAATAAACACCAAACAGTATGATATGCATGTACCGTGGACCCCACATACAATAAGACGTATGACATATGATAAAAAATACATGACCTTTGTTTTTTTTATTGTTTTTTTTTTTGTGTGTGTGTGTGTGTTTTGCATGCATGCATGACCCTGTACACACAAAGAGGTGCAACATGTGAGTGTCATGGACTCTACATGCAAAAAGAAATATGATATGTATAAATCATCGACACTGGATGCATGAAGAAGCATAACTTTTATGTATAATGAATCCTGTATACACCAAGAAGGATGATATGTATGTGTAATTGACCTTCCCTGCAACACTACATATAATATCTGTGTATCATGGACCCTAGGTTCACTGGATGAAACATCCCGTCAAGCAACCAGCAGCCTTTATTGGATGAGTGAATGAGTTATAACTTAACATCCCATCTGCAATACCTCAGCAATACAGCAAACATGGTTAAATGATACTGTGCACGAGGAAGATGTTAGGCTTTAAATCTTTTAGGAATATTCAAGCAATATCACGGTGGAGAACACCAGAAATGGGTTTCACATATTGTACCCATGTGAGGAATCAAACCTGGATCTTTGGTGTGACGAGCAAACGCTTTAATCACTAAGCTGTGCAAAGATTCACTCTTTATGCTACTAATGACTACATGCCTGGAGTTAATTTGTACTTCCTTGAATCATGAGTTGTGTAAAACCCATCCACAAATATGTTCACAATGGTGCTCTGAATAAGCTAGTCAGTAATATGACTGGTTAAGCATACAAGAATCAGAAATACAAGTTGGGTGTCTAATAAAAAATATCTTGAATACACTGTTATTATAGAAGACTACTGGAAAACATATGGTTATGTGTCAACCTGATCGTGCACTGTGGCAATGCAGGGAACTTGGAGATGGAGGGCAAGTCGAAGTGACTGAAGCTGCAGTAAAATATATTTAAGATGAGCAATACAGTGTGCACCAGGACATTAATTAGCATGAAGAAACCGGAGGTGCCAACAATAAAATTGGGTACAACATCACATTCTGCAGATAATTAAATTAAATATTAAGGTGTGTATATGTGAATATACCGACTCTAGTCAATCCTTGTTTTATCCCTCAACGGCAAGGACAAGGCACGGTAACAACAAGTGACAAAGGTTAACATCTTTTGTTATGATGAAGCAATGGTTCAAACCACAATCCTTCACCTCCCTTGATGACTAACTACTACAAGACATCAAGGCAGCAGAGCCACTAGCTAGTCTGGTAATCTAATACAGCAGTACACAGAGTGACATTTGACCATTTATTCATGCATCTGTTCGTTGTGTAATGCCTCAGTCAGTAATATTCAAAATTTTTAAAAGTTTTTTATCTGAACCAAATAATCTACTGATCTACATACCGAGCTTTGACCTGCATGTTTGGGACACAATGATATGTATATATCTTTTCCTGCAATCACCATCAGGTGTCTGTGACCTCTTTTATCCGGGAATGGTAATCTGAATGGCAGAGGTCAACAAGGTTGTTCACAGGAGTCCATTGAAGTAAAGCAACCTGTTTGGAATTATCCTTGCTTGAAGTCTCCTAGCAATCAAATCAACAAGGGACAGGAAATATGGGTCAGTTTGACCACATTACCAGCTTGTCAGGCGGAGATCATCCACGTGACTCATGGGTTACTTAGCTTGTGGATGTAATCAAGTAACTGGTAACTTAATTTACAGGGCATAAACTATAAAATCTGATGGCAGCAAGGAACAATCTAACTGTCACACGCAGATGTGTCAGCTCAGGTCCAAATCGGTTGAAGCTAAGCAACATTGGGCACAGAGTGTCCCTGGATCCTTGAATGGGTGACCGTGTTTGCCAACCTGACTCCTGAGTTTCTAGGATTCGGTCCTGCCCCACAACGAAGCACATGGGAAACATGTGGTCTCACCTTAGGCAAGTGAGTTTGTTCACAACTGCCTCTGTTCACCCAGCAGAAAATGTGACTATTAACATTCTAACACCTAACAGGCAGCTTTGGTAACCTGGGGTAACTAGGATGATTTTGTATGCTCCATGCTCTCAGCTTGCCCCTCTGTGGTGTGGAATTCAATGCAATACAAATGCCCTTATCATTATTATTATAAGCACTTGTTTGACTGCCTGTAAGGACATATTTAGGTGATGTCAAAAATTACTTTGATCATAATCAGACAGTGAAAAGAAATTCTATTGTTTATGATCAATTTGGAGATGTTTAGAAGATAACATTCAACTCAAACTCTGACCTGTTACAAGTGAACAGTTCAGGAAGTGACATCACAGCTTGCTACAGTGGTGTTTAACTAATAGTATCACACAGGAATTAAGCTTTTTATTGGTCATCACTTGGTTCATGGATAGTTAAATGCAGGACTACTGAAAAAGTAACACATTTTCAATCAAAATGTTTTGAGTACAAAGCCTTTAAATTAATAACCATTTTGACCAAACCATGGTGCTCCAGTGGTACTCTTGTGGTGCTCCAGTGGTATTTTAGTGGTACTTCAGTGGTACTTTAGTACAACCAATGGAATCCTGATGGGTGAAAACGGTATACTCAAACCACAATAAGGTATGTATTGCAGTAAAAGGCCTTTGGTTCGCTCTAGTCCTGTATATGAGAACTTACTTCTTGTAAAAGAACGGCTGTCTAGCAAGTAAATGCATAGGTTTTGCCAATATGATTTGATTTCTAGACATTTTAGGAAAGGTTTTAAAAGGTTAATAAAATGACAGTATGATAAACATAAATACCAAATTTTTGGACTGCATAATGGCATACAGACCCAAAGGCAAAATACCATGATTCAACAAATACCACAGGATACTGTTTCACCCCAACACCTGATACCATGAAAATGCTATAACATCTGTATGCATGTTATAACTGGAATGTCATAGCAACATTTATTTACAGCATTGTTGTTAAAAAATCATACATATTATTCCTCAAAACATGATTCAAGTGTAATCCCAAATGTAACATATGTTACATGATTACAGTTGACTCATTTGAAAGAATACACAGCTAAAATTGGGATCAAGGTGGAAAATATTTTCCAGCATTTGTGATTAATACTCCCACACAAGGAATGTCAAACTCTCCAACTGTCAGAACGCAAGCAGCTTGGTAATATGTTTTTCTCTTCCGAAGCAATTAATTAACGAAAGAAGCAGTAATTGACATATAACGAGTGTGACTGTTCATCCAGTCAATACGTACAACACATCTTCCTATGATCCATACAAAAAAAATAGCACCAGCTGTCGAGCTGATCTCAATTTGACTCTCAACCAGCCTTCATGATTGACAATATCCATCAATATCACTCAAAATTGCAATAGGTCATGTAAAAACACTGGACAGAATCATGAAATTATGATAACCAGCTTCTCATTGACATGACCATTATGTAATATCGCAGTGCATGATTACCAGAATTGCCACTTTCATTGATATACTCAATAGAGAGTTATGGAGCTCATTTGTGAAATGAACCATTGCAGTTACACAAATCAGGAAGGAGATTTAGAGATTAAAAAGTCTTGACAGACAAGCGTTTTCATTGATGACAACTGGATGAAGCTTCCATTTGTTTTTCTTACCAGTCATGCCTGGATTAACAATCCCTGGCTTCCACTCTTGTCCATCCACCAATTACCTACTGATTTCCTGTGTTAGACTGTTGTTGTTTCAACATCTACATAATATAGCTGTCTGTTCATAATCGCTTCATTCACCTGATGAAGACGTAAGAACTTACTTCAAAACGTTGTGACCCTTCAAGTTGTGCATAAAAACTCTTGTCTCTAAACACCTTTCAAAGACTCAATCTCATTTTTATTCATGAGAGTGATCATGATCAAAAACATCCACCCAGCCTGTCAGACTCTGGCTGATATTTTTTCAACAGAATGAGTCAATTTTCTTGCAAATTTTATTTTTCTTTCAGTTAACAGAACATCTTTTGAATACATTTATTTTAAACATTCATTCTTTATCAATTTGTTGTATTCAGAGATTTTTCTGCAGGAAAAACTCAGGAGAAATGGTATGTGATTAGTAATGCCATTTTTTGTCTCAAATGAATTAATGAGTTTAGTTTTACGCCACATTTTGCCATATTCCAAGACTATCACAACGCATGGAAACCAGAAATGGGCTTTACACATTGTACCCATGTGGAGAACTGAACTCGGATCTTCAGTGTGATGAGTGCACACTTTCACCACATACCTACCCAACCACCCCATTTCTATGTCAAAGTCAATCTCTTGAAAGCAATGGATGAATAAAAAACAGACACCAGGTGTTCAACATCATGTCCCCCCTTCCAACCCTGGTACAGTCTGACCTTAATATCCATGATCTGCCATGAACACCAGGTGCAGGGCAGCATGTCCTCTAACTATTCCTTCACTATATCACAGCGGTAAGGCATCGGACCTAGAGATATGACACCAGGTGTTGGGCAGCATGCCCCCTTCCAAGTCTTCCTTATAATAACGGTAAAGCACCTGGATTAATCTATATGTATGGCACCAGGTGTTGGCCAGCATATCCCCTTCTTATCCTTAATTATATCACCGTGGTTAGGCACAAGGCAAATTTTATAGATACGACACCAGGTGCTGTGCAGTATGTCCCCTCCCTATTCCTCATTATATCACAGTGGTAAAACATCAGGCCTTAATCTATAGATATGATACCATGCTAAAAGGGTAGCATTGACGCCAGCCTGTCTACAATGAGATACAGCATCAAAGGTGACATTTTCTGCCCATGAAGACAGAGAGACAACACCACATGTTTGGCAGTATGTTCATCCCCAAGTGTTTCACACAACTGTTCCAAAGCATGGCAACTTTTGACACAGTTTACCCTGAAATCCCCACTGATGACACCAGGTGCTCAGCCCCATGTCTGTCGGTCCTTATATCAATGTGATAAAGCAGGCAAGTGTTTGCCTCTAATGTGGCAATGTCCCCCATTGCTAAAGAAGAATGAAATATTTATAACATATTCAGTACTTTTTACTTTTTTGCTCACACACAAGATGCGTGAAATGACTAGTGTCTGAATAATCAATCACCCAGTGTAGGTTGTCGACAAAATAAGGACATTGGGTGCAATGTTTTATGTGTTACGGTAAGTTCAAAAAGTAGACAAAGTGTTGTGATAACATTGAAAATAACATCAAGGTCACTTGAATCAATTGGTGTCTGCCTGATCCCTCAATGTAAGCTGTCACTACAATTGATGACAATGGGTACAAGAGTTTGAAAAGTGGTCAGAAATTAAGGTCAAGCTCACCCAAATCAACTGGTGTTTGTATAATCCCCTAATGTATCGCTGTCACCACAATTGAAGACATTGGGTACAACAGTTCATGAGATATCACATTAACAAGTGTTCAAAGAGTGTTCAAAGAGTCATGGTGACCTTGAAAATAAGGCCCAGGTCACCAAAATTGACTGGTGTCTGTGTAATTCCCCAATGTAGGCTGTCACCAAATTCAAATACATTGGATACAACAGTTCATGAGATATCATGTTAACAAGAATCGGGACAAAGTATAGACGGGTCAATATACGGATGGACGTACAGACGCTGCAGAATACATTGTCTTCTGTTCCATATTGTGGCAAGGGACATCAAATGCTGTAAATCAAACATCCAAACATCCAATGCTGTAAACCAAGCCAACAATGTTCTTATTCTTCCCTGAAATTCCCATCGATGACACCAGGTGTCAAGCACGATGTACTTTTTCATGTCTGCACTGGAGGCCATGTTTCCAAGTTTACATCTCAAGCTATGGTCATCATCATATCAGACAAATAGAAACAACAAGTAACATTACCATTATTCATCTCACTTTGAATAAAAACAGCAGCAAATATATATTTCATGGCCTCATGTTTAACACAAGTCTGTGATTAAACATTTTTAAACATTATTGATAACACCTATACACAAAATGTCAAAAAACTGAATGATTTTTCATGTCACCACAGAAAACTGGCATACCTGTCACAACATTTTTTTTAAAGTGACAAGAGAATTTAGAAATATCCCAAGAAAAAGTTAAATATTTGTAATGACCATGAAACTGTAATAAACGACAAGAACAATAGCAATCTCATCATCCATAATTCCTTACGTCTTCCCTTTACATCCACCCTTTCTTCCACAATCAACCACCCATCAATGACTACCACAGCCAACATCCCACACAGTGCCAAACCATCTGTACAGGAATTAGATTATTGCAGTCAGTAATTGACGCTGTCTGTTCTGACCTTGTGGGTGGACCAAGTGCCGACTTTGGGCTCAACAGTAATTAGCAGCACCAGGGATTAAGCGGTTATTTCAATGTTGCAGTTTGTAATGTTGTCCTCAGTATTCTCATTCAGGCTGGGTATATACTGGATGATAAATACTTTGAATATTTCAGTCCTTTAACAGTTTGTAGACAGTTAAGAGTGGACAGGGCAAAGAGATGATTGATGTTATGAGCAGGTACCAAAGGTATTAGGCATGAAGGAAACTTTACAGAATCAAATGCAAATGGTGATTTCGCTAAGTTTCGCCCATTATCTTCCTGATTTGTCAACTCTAATTTCGTCCCCAAAATTGGTTAAAAAATGAAACAAGTTATTGATGGACCTGACAGAGATTTCCTGACTTCAATAGCGATAACAAGATTGCATGCTTTGACAAGAAAACTGCTTTTGGCTGTCAACCGAGTACAGCCTCTTTATCCCACCGTGGTATTATCAGCTGACTAGACTAAGAAAACATGGCTGCCTCTGTTCAGCGTTAATGACATCACTTCACTCTGTGCAATCGATGTGTCAATCTGTCTCAATTCTATTGACAAAATTGAATTTAACTCTGGATAATTATTGTTAGCCCAGTATGACATTTGGCCAATATGACACGATACATGCTTATCAAATGTAGCTCTTCAAACAACGAGGTGAATTTCACCCAAATTGAATTATCTGAAATCTGGTGTCTCATACAACTGAAATGATGGAGAAAAATGGCCATGTCTGTGCCAGCAATTCAATATTATGACCTGTTCAGGCAATTGAGCCGTGAATGAATAATCACACAATCTAGAGTCAATATGGTAGTGTTGGCAGCAAAACGAGTCAATCACTACTCTAATAGAGGCAGCATTGTGTTATTGCCAATTCCAATGTTGCTATTCCATCACCACACTCAATCACGTATTTCAATACAAAAACCACACTCATAGGCACCATGCAGGTCGAACACTTTCAACACCAATAAAAAGGAAACTCCTTCATCAAAATCTGAAGAAGTCAAGATTTAATGTTAACATGCCAGGAAAATTTCACAGATTTTGTATGTGAACAAAACGGCTTCCGATAACACTCACTACTTTGAATCAGGGGTCATTTGGAGCCAGAAAAAACAGGTTTTACTGTTCCAAGAACTCACCATGAATCATGGATTACATGACAAGGCATGTATTTTTCTGAGAACTCTTCCACCATAATGTTCTTCCTGTGGACATAACTTTCTATCACCGGGAATAATGTGCAGCTAAGTGTGCTCTATAACCTGTTAAATGTACTTCTCACAGAACTGAAACAGAACATTAACTTGGGGCATTGCAAATGACTGTCTTCTCAAACCAGAAACTTGTTAACTTACCATGAGTGAAAGATATACTCATCTAGTATACATATTGCATGATTTTTATAAGTTATATTTACATTATCAAAACATTCTTTCATTCATTCATTCATTTATGATTGAAACTTGTGGTTGCTGAGTGTACAAATCTAGACATTTCATGTAATCACTATCTGATGACCTGCCACTATGGTCTGGTGAGCAAAGCTTAACTGAGAGTGGAAGCTGGAGGTTTCAATTCTAAATGCCTCTTCAGAAAAAACTTTCTACATTCTTCTTGTTAACGTATCAAGTGCTCAGATGTCAGGAGATAAAACAAGGCCTGGTCGGAGTCAGTAAAAAGAATCTGAGCATGATAGAGACATGCGCGTGTGTGCACCCCAAACCCCACCCCACCCCACCCCATTCACACACACACACGTCAACCAATGAAAAGAAGAGAGACCAACATATCTAAAATGGTCCAGGAAATTCCATAATGACTATTTTGATCTTACACTTGTGATTCTATTGATGAGTGAGTGAGTGAGTGAGTGAGTGAGTGAGTGAGTGAGGGCGGGAGTAAGTGAGGGAGGGAGCGTGTGAGCGCTGTAGGGCCTCAAATGTGGTCAGGCAAGGTTTTCATCATTTGATAGTTAAAACATGCACATCACATTTTTGTCAGTAGTCACATGGCATGATTAGAAAATTATGCATCAGGTTTACACTTTTAGTCCTCAACATATTGATTAATAACAGAAAATGAAAAAATAACAATAATATTTTGTTGAATTTGAAATCATCATTATCCACTAAATATCAGGAAATCCAGCTTGTGGAAACTTACAAAAAGGGTTAAGTAATCCTGAAACATTCAGTGAACATCACAAGTATTTTGCAAAGGGTCTTCACGTATGAAATGGACACACTACCAGGCTACCAGAGTTCCAAATTCAGCAGGATTTCCACAGTATTTAGTGTTATTTTTGGTACATCACTGCATGAAACACCATAAGTTTTATACATGAGGAGAATCAAAATCAGCCATTGGTATGAATAGAGAACACATGACCTACTTGGCTACCTGTAGAGGAAACTAGGTATGAAAGTCATGGTAAAATGACAGATGGTGAAAGAATTAAGGGATCTTCGGACAAAACAGATGGTGCCAACTACCTCAAGCAAATAGGTGTACAATGAGGTAACCTAGGTGGTTAAAGAGTTCACTAGTCAGGGTGTAGACCCAGGTTCGATTCCCCAACTGGGTACAAATTGTGAAGCTAATTACTGGTGTGACATTGCTGGAATATAGATAAAAGTGACTGAAAACTCACTCACTCACTCACATAAATGCTTATTTTCAATCACTGGTTACCATGACAGACAAGCAGATGAGCTCATGTTTTCCTTGGAATTATCAATGCTAGGTAGCCATTTTCTCCTAATCTGGTTGCCTTTGGTATCAAGCATGAGTAACACACAAATATCTAACCTTGTTTCTTGGAAAAAATCTCTCTCTGCTGCCTTCCTGACAGAAAAAGGAACAGACAAACTTCTTTAATTTCACATGTTTTAAAACACTGTTTGACTACTTCTTGCTTAATGCACACTCCGCAATATCCAAGCTTTGTGGCAGGGATCTTGACAAGAAAATCCAGTGGTTGACAGCATGAGCATGGATTACAATGACATGCAAGTCACTGGATTTTGTAAGGTCTTTGTCATTTATCTGTATGAAACCACAAAAGATAAAAATAAAGTTAGCAGCCATTTGGGATTCAAAACATGATCCCGGCAACCAAAGGGACACAAGACTGTATAGAAAATTACAGACCTCCAGTTGGTTAGCAGTCCATGTACCACATGAATGAATCGAGAAACAGCTTCCTGACTGGTTGGTTTAACACCACACTCAGCAATATCCCAGCTATATGGCAGCAGTCTGTAAATAATCAAGTCTGGACCAGACAATCCAGTGATCAACAGTATGGGCATCGATTAGGATACAATGACACGTGTCCATCAAGTAAGCAATCCAAACTAACCCAATCCCGTTAATCGCCAACAAGCATGGGTTGCTGAAGGCCAATTCTAGCCCGAATCTAGCTTTAGTTGTCAGCTGTCACTTGCAGTTGTAGTGTACAATGTATACAGTTACCTTCAGCTGAATAGACAAAGCTATGGCAATCAGCTCACCCGCTGCTTACAGCATACATGGCTATATTAAGATCACATTAACATTTTACAAGTCCATACCACACTAATTTCACTGTCAAGTGAACAATTTGACTTTGTCAAATTCCATGGCGTAAACAAAAACTTGAATAGGGAACACTGACAGTTATTCTTTCAGTTATTTCAGCAGGTCATAAAATACGAATGAAATGAATATTAAATCACTCACTTAATCATTTCGTCATTGTATTGATAAATCCTTCTTTGAGAAAAGAAGGAAACAAACGCATACATGCTTCTATGGCTCTCAATACATCAAAGTTTACATTTAACCCATTCAATTTTACTAAGACTAAATTTTATTAAAAGAAATTCTGTAAATTTTGCATTTTGGATACAGAATAATTATTAGAAAACTGTTTTTATTTATGGTCGGAAGCTGATGCAAATGCCTGAAAATGCACGAAAATAATTCCAAATTTGACATGGCTTGATACATGATAAAGGGTTAAATATATTAATGAGGTAAGCATTGGTCCACTGTCCACTGATAGCAATACACCTGTGTTATCTACCTGAGACAGTGCAGACAAACGTATCCGCTTTCACAACCAGACTGTAGAGGCTAAACAATACTGATAAGGTGATGGTGTATCTGTCAATGATTACTTCCCTAGTGTTGGTGTGTCAGTCAAACATTACTTCTGTGATGCTAGTATGTCTGTCAAACATTACTTCTGGGATGCCTTTATGTCTGTCAAACATTACTTCTGTGATGCTAGTATGTCAGTCAAACATTATTTCTGTGATGCTAGTATGTCCGTCAAACATTACATCTGTGGTGCTATTATCTGTCATACACTTCTTCTGGGATGCCTTTATGTCTGTCAAACATTACTTCTGTGATGCTAGTATGTCTGTCAAACATTACTTCTGTGATGCTAGTATGTCTGTCAAACATCACTTCAGCGGTGCCAGTATGTTCGTAAAACATTACTTCTGTGATGCTAGTATGTCTGTCAAACATCACTTCAGCGGTGCCAGTATGTTCATAAAACATTAATTCTGTGATGCTAATATCTCTGTCAGACATTACTTCTGTGATGCCTGAATGTCTGTCAAACATTACTTCTATGGTGCCAGTATGCCAGTAACATATTTCTAGGTCATAAGCATGTCTTAAGAACATTTTTTCCATTAGTGTCCATATTCAAACATGGCAAACAAAAAATGCTACAGTTCACAATTACCACATAATGAGCTTAAATAACCACACATCACAGAGTTCTTTTCTCAAGACAACCCACATTACATGGTGCTTCTATATTTACATTTGGAAAATAACATGCATAAGATATGATTGATAACCATCGGCAAGGCAACTACAAGTGCCAGTGAAGCATATAATCAGAGTCTCTAAGCCTTAATATCACCAGACAACTTTCCAAGCAGGGACCCAGCAATGATTGAGGCAATTTTTCATGTAGCAAAATATCAATAAATTATCCGTTAATGATTGACCAAAAAACTGCGTAGTCCCCAGGCCACTCCTGCCTTTTCAGAAATCAGTGAAACTGTGTCCGATGGCGCTATCATTTCATCCAAGCTCTGTGAGTTCAACGATGAAAAACTATTACCTGCACACGTGATCATGTGATCTCAACTGTACGCAGTATTATGTTTTTTTGTCAAAAGCATCATGGTCTTCTTTCGCCCAACTGCCAGTGCAGGTTAATCTTGATTGCCAAATGGCTCCAGGGAAGACAGTTGGAGACCAGGATGTTGCCAAGCTCAGGATTCACCAGTCTTTTATTGCAGGAACAAGGAAGTTACTTGATATCATCCTGCATGCTTGCCAGGAAGGTCTACAACTGCAATATCCTGTCAGAAGCTCATCATAGCAAGCATTCACAATACTGTCCATTTACGTGTACATTCTGGTCCAGTCCTGTGACAAAATGTTTTACAAGGTTGTGATATGTATAATTTCACATTAAAATTTCAAAGGAATCTTTCATTGATCCTTAACATAAATTCTCTGATTTGAAAAGTTTTCATCTTTTTTTTTTATATTAATTTTAATAGAAAATACTCCATAACTTTCTGGAACTAACATCGCCAGGGGCAATGTTATTTGAGGAATCCAGCATCCTTAAGCGGGCAGCATCTCAGCACACTCTGTATTTTGCTTTTGAAATTATATTATTCCAGTAGTGTTTAGATATTACTGAGAAAACAACTCATCAACAGTCAAAAAAAAAATTAAAAATTAAAAAAATATAGATATCTGTTTTGATGTTCAACATCATTTTCAAATCCAAACAGTGAGTGAATATGGTGTTACACATCAAAATTCCAGTAATATCACTGCAGGGGAGATCAGAGATGGGCTTCACACCTAGCACCCATGTGGGGAATTGAACCCGGGTCCTCAGTACGATGCGTGGACACTTGAACCACTTGGCTACCTCATCTCCCTGAAAACCCATACAAATGACATGACATCATAATGTTTGATGTGATGTCACATGATTGCCACATCACAAATGACCGTGTTCGCACTTTGACACATGCATCACTAATTTCCTCGTGAAAATACTTTAGTTTAGTTTTAGTACTCCAGCACTATGGCATCAGTCTGTAAATAATTCAGTCTGGATCATACAATCCAATGATCAACAGCATGGGCATTGATCTACACAACTGGGATACAAAGACGTGTCTCTTCACAGGTATTTCATTCTGAAATCAGTGACCCCAATGGCCAAGACCCGAGGTATGGGAATCAGAAACCTATCAAAACAATAAGTGCACACCAGGATTCAAACCCACAAACATCAGTTCCTATCTTTCAAAAAGGGATGCAACTCAAACACATCAAACTGAGCTACCAATGCCCCTGTGACTAGATGTGACTAGTTGTGACTAGATGTGACTGGTTGTGACTAGATGTGACTAGTTGTGAATAGTTGTGACCAGATGTGAACAGTTCTCCTTCTTATTCAAAGAGCAGCTGAGTCTGGTTTAATATCTACACACATAATACTCCATGCAGGGCTCATTCTAGTGTGTGTTCTTCACTTTCATTAATAAACATCCAACAATACCCACCATACCTTGAACAAACACTGGACTAAAGAAACACAAACACTGTCACCAAGGTGATATATTGCCTGACTGCAAATTATCAAATCAAATTTAAACGGAAATAAAAGATGTAATTTAAGATGAAGTTATATGTCAACAAACATATGACCAGTAAACCTCTCTTGATATCTTGCTCTGTAGTCATTCAAATGCATAAATATTTTCAAGACTCACCTTGACATGAATGTCATAGTGTATGGCATATGCTAAAATAGTAATCAACAAACTGCTTACATAAAAACATTCAAGGGAAGTCTCGAAAGTGTATGAAGAAAATCCAGAGAACCATTCTTGAGAAGTCTTGCTGACAATCTTAACATCCAGTTTTATATGCTGAAAACTTCAAAGTGTCACCTTGACCTTGACAATGTCAATATCACCAAAATTGACTGGACCTTGCACCTTCCCAAGATGAAGGTTGGTGTCAAACATGAAGAAAGTCCAGAGAATTGTTCTTGAGATATCTCACTGACAAGTTTAACATGCACTCTAACATGCTGAAATCTTCAAAAAGTCACCATGACCTTGAAAACGATGTGAAGGTCAACAAAATATTCTTGACCAAGTGCCTTCACTAGAAAAAGATTGGTGTTGAATATGAAGAAAAACCAGGGAATGGTTCTTGAAGTATCTCGCTGACAAGGGCAAAACGTTAAAATCCCCTTGAAATGAAATTCAGGGTCACCAAACCTGACTGGGACCTTTCCTATAACCTGATGAACCTAGGAACAGAATATGAATATAATTTAGTCCATGGTTCATAAGATATTCTAATTCATACATACGGACAGACAAACGAAGCCTAATACTGTTACCTGCTTCATCCCAAGCATGTGGTTGGGATAATATTATTCATTTGATGTTTCTCCAACTTATAAAGGACAATCAGATTGTTAGAAAAAATTACTAAATGAACTTGAAAATTCTTCATATGGACTTAAGCCCTATTAACCACCTAAATGTTCATATTCTTTCAATGTCCAACAACTGCACAACTTCCCTCCCTGCTGTCAGGAACTCCTCAATATCTGGTTACCAAGTGCACTTCTGTCTGCATCAAAGAACAATTTGCACAACTATGAAACAACCTTGACTTCATGCTCTTTACCAAGAAAGGTGAAACTGTCAATTGTCCAGCACTTCCTGTCACATGACCCTAGAACGCGGGGTCTGCTAATGATGAAGAGATAATTACAGAGCGCATCTTCATTACACTTTCAATCAGCTGATTGCACAGCCAGGAAAGTGAGCAATTTAAGGTGCGCTGTTTGCCTGAAGAAATTCTACAACCACGGGAGCAGTACTAGTGATTGTACATCAGTGAAATGAAAGGACGACAGACCTGCCTCTTTGTCTGTCTGTCTATCTCTCTGTCTGTCTGTCTGTAACTGTATCAAACAAACTGCACTCCAAACAAGAAAACAACTATTATTTCTGCTTAACAAACCAAAACAAATGTACTACAACAATACTGAGATGTACAAACATCCACAGCTCAAGTAACAGTAGTAACAGTGTCCAAACATTGCTGCAAGCACCTTATCCACTTGCCTACCACATACCCTGAGGTATAATAAATACACTGTACTTCCTGACAGTGGAGAATACAATGAATGGGCTTCCCACACTGAGGCCACTTGGGGAATCAAACTCAGGACTTAAGAACTACAAGAGAACGCTTCAACCATTAGGCTACCAACACTCCAAGGAACATACAGCATATGCTACATTCTGTGAATACAGAAAATGGGCTTCACACATTGAGCTCACTAGGGGAATCAAACCGACAACTTTTGAAACTACTAACACAAAATTCTTGGCTATGTTACACCATAAGGAGCACAGAGCAGATGCTACATTCCCTGACTACACAGAACAGAATGGGCTTCAAACATTGAGTCCACTTGGGGAATCAAACTCAGAACTTCAGGAACTACATGAGATCACTATCACCATTGGGCTACACATAGATAATGGACCACATACTTCAAACCTTGACTACAGAGAATCAAAGAAAATACACTTTACATACTGAGTCCACTTGGGGAATCAAACGCAGAACTTCAGAACTATAAGAGAACGCTTCAACCACTGGGCTACCCATGGAAGATAGAGAACATACTTCATTTCCTGACAAAAAACAACAGCAGCAAGTCCTTATAGCTAACTGAAAATGCTTTCAGCTGAAATTCCTCAAAGTCCCCTGGGTCTACAGGGAAAAAGTCTATGTCAACTCTCCAGCTGAGCTTGCCAAATATAGAGTCAAGACAATAAAAAAGGCCATTTTGTCTAAATCACCTTGGTTTTACATGGAAGAAACAACAGAAGATCTGCACTTGGAGTAATTTACTGAACTATGTCCGTGACAAACGGCAATAAAAATAGTCAGAAATGATCTCAAATGATCCCTTCCAACTTCTAATGATGGAGTGTGATTTGTGCATTCATTAATTCAGTGCCATGCTGAATGGGCATATCCTGTGGTGGAATTTGCTGTTTCATAAAAAGATCTGTACGTCAAAATAATGTTACAAACTTGCAAACTGCTTGATCTTTGAGCAGAACCTTAAAAAAGCTGAGCCTCGCTGTGAAGAAGATGAATAATACAATTAGTTTTAATACAAAACTAATCCTTGAGAGTAATGTGGATGCTGAAGATTTGGTAAAGCAATAATGCAAAGGCAGAAGTGTGTATGTCTTGCTATTAGCAGCATACCACAGACTTCAATTACGTTCAGGCGTCTATGTGTGTACTTACAATATGATAATGATAATGATGATAATAATTAACTTATATAGCGCCTAGTATCCATCTGACTAGTTGCTCACTGGACACTCTAATCAGAATCTGATTATCATTACCCCGGATAACCCAAGCTGCCTCTTAGGCGCTAGAAGGTTATTGTCACAGGACTCTAACTCACCGGGTACCCATTTTCTGCTGGTAAACAGAGGCAAATTTGAACAATCTCATATCATAGCTTGAGTACTCGAGAGAATTTCAAACCACTTAATATTCCACACAATATTTTCACAATAACTCAATTTCACAAACCCAAACAATTTAATGAATCATAACATCTAATATAATTGAACAATTTACATAATTTCATAACCATTAATCTTTGATACACCTCAGTTTCATCTATAATATCATCATGATATTTGGGCAGAACTCATAGAACTTGCCTGCAAGAAAGTCTGAAACTTAATTAAACATTTATTTTCTTGACTTCATTGAGTGGTACGTTTAGAAGTTTGTGGATCAGATAAGGACAAACTTTATAGATAAATAACTTCTTCAGACGATGTGACATTTCGATACCGATTCTAGTATCAAGCAAGTATGACAAAGATTAAAAACAGGATCTTACCCACACCCACAGTGAGTAAATAATTAAAAAGTACAGCAAGGAGTTAATTGGGAAGTACAGTAACAATGTGACAGCAAGGGATTTCATGTTGACATTGATAATCTGCTGACATAATCTACTGACATATCAGTTTCAAAGACGTGATATTGATCATCCACTGAGGACAGTTTCTGAGAGGTGATGTTGATAATCAGTTGACAAAACTGTTGCAGAGAGATGACATCATAAACTGTTTCATGTGACACTTGATTATCTGCCGACACATCAGATTAAGAGAGGTGACATTGACAATCTGCAGAAACACAAAACAGATACGGCACATATAAGCAAAAACCATTTTTATTCAAGAATTTTATTCCCTTTAATTTTAGATCACCTTAACAACTGAGCAATGTGACTTGATGTAAATTCTTAAAGGTCACATGTAACATAAAACACAACTTTGCAGATTCTGGTACCTTTCGGTATGCACCTACCGAAACAAATCATAAAAAATGCCAATTCAACCTATAAAGTTGAAAAAAATGCGATGAAAAAAAGCCCGCGAAATCGGAGTTCAAACGTTTCACTAAATTCCCCCCAGCGCTGGGGGGAAAACTGGTTTCAACAGCTGTGCTGCACTGTGTCCAAAACGCATGCACAGTGAATAGGTTCGCGGAGCTTGAAACAGTATGCATGCCTATCGTCTGAGGTCGTGAACAGTAGTCTAATCTTGGTTGAGTACACAAACAAGTAAATAATCTACTCGTCACGTAAAACAAAATTGTTGATTGTGGTAGGCAGTCCCAGTCACAGAGAAAGCTCAGTGTCTGGTTTATTCACACCTATATGTTTGTCTGCCTGCCTGCTAAAGACAACATGCAATACACAGCTTCAATCATTGACCACATGCAATTTGAACTTAACACCTATCAGACTATACGACACAAAGAAAATAAGTTGATTTATGACTCGTGCACCCGAGTCCCGTGTCTGCCACATTACGTAATTAGGCACGAGTGATACACATGACATGTTTTTATGTCTGTGGGTTGCAAACAAACTACATTCATTTTTTTCGGATGACTGGATCTGACAGAAACTGGTGCAAACTCTTGTCAGTTTCAAGTCCTGCTTTGTACTTGGACGAATGACAGATTCAAGCCACGCAGTAGTTTACCATCTCTACTAACATGATTTTTGATTGGATCGAGTACAAATTCAGAGAACATACATTTTCCAAACCCATCATCTCTATATACATTCTTCATGGATAACGACTTCTTTTAGTGTATATGATTTTGTTTGACAACAGTATATGAATCCATACTGAAACGACGCATGAAGTCCACAAAAAGAAGTTGTTATCCATAAAGAATATTAGTTTCTTGTGACTGGATATACTTCTAAAATGCCCATCAAACAGATCATCTTTCTGTACACACAATGAGCCCTCAGCATATCAGCAAATGAACCAGCCAGTCGGAAGCCGTTGTTATACTTGAGTGCATATCCACCCGCTATGACTGGGTTCGGTCTCCCAAGGGCTTTGTTTCGGGGGAAGTAAGCCCAAGTACAAAATATTTCACTTTTGAATCGCGATTGTACGCTTATAATTTTGTTTATTTGTTTTTTTTAAAAGCAGCAGTGTATATTATATGTCATGAATAAGTGATAAATGTGTTTCAATTATGTTTGATTTTTTGGTTGCATGTGACCTTTAATTCTTAAACTAGAAATTAGGTTATGGAGCATGTGTCCAAAGTTAACTGTGTGGTACCTACATACAGCCTGCAATGACTCTCCAAATTACTGATCCTGCATGTGTTTGGCAGAGCTGAAATTAAATTTTAAAATTTCATTTGCAGGATAACCAGCTGATTATCACAAATTTGGTTTCTGTTATATTTTTTGCTAGACTGAAAAGTAAACGAGGCAATGATTAACAAACTGTAGATAATTATCTCCAAGATGTACTGTGACCTTGTGATGCAGACGTCTGGAGTCTGATTACACACAGTCCTTGAAAATAGACAGATCTAATAATATATGAACAATACCAACGTGATTGTTCCTCACTATTCCAGTAGTTTCACAACTGCCTGAAAACAGACTGAATTTTAATTTTCTCAGTGAACTCCAGTTTTCTTGTGCCATTTCTACAAAGTAACAGGCCTTCATTTAATAAATCATTTTGACAGAACCTCTGTAGGAACACATTCATTTGGGTGGATTTAACTAATATGCCAACTTTCATCCCAAACGGACTGGTTCGAACCAGGGCAACATTTCATTAGGGCAACAGGGAAATAAATGAAATAGCACCCCTGCTGTTGTGTATTGGTCACTATAACTACACTGAGACATTAGGAAGGAAGTGCTGCTTGCTGTTTCACTACTCAGTCTCTCGGAGTGGCCTCATCAAGTCGTCAGGACTAATACAGTAGACTTTTCTAGCAGGGATGCTACCTTAGTTTCATGAATCGATATGCATCACAATACCCATGCCATAATTCAATATGCATTACGATACCTATTTTCAAAACATTATTGCTTAAATTTAGTTACAATTTGAACATTAACATTTTATATTTAATAACTGTCCATGAAAAGACATTTTTGGTCTCAGGGGTTAAAAAATTCTAATTTCTGATTTTTGTGCACGAAAATAATGATTAGTAACTCTCAAAACATAAAAAAACATGATACAATTGTAAAATTTAACTGACACAGAAACATTTAAAACTGATACTTTAGAAACTAAACCGATACAGTTTTCAATGCACCTTAGAAAAAGTATACATGTGTTATGGCATCCCTAGGTTCATGGGTCTATTTTACCAACAAGCTACTGCATGACACATGAGTGAATGAATAGGAATGCAGTTGAATCAGCATGTGGGGGAATGGGTAAGTGAGTGAGTTTCTGTTAATAATTATTAGTTAGTATTTCTATTATATCACAATAAGTCAGCTTAATGTGGCAGGGAATCTGAAAGAGAATGAATGAGTGGGTTTAGTTTTATGACGACCAGCCATATGTTGACAGATTGTAAATGAAAGTATCTGTTCCAGATAAACCACTGATCAACAGCAGCAGTATTGATCTATACAACTGGGATGTGATGACATGGGTCAACAATGTAAGCAAGTCTGACCATCAGATCTTGTTATCTGCCTCTTATGACAAGCATACGGTACCGAAGATCAGTTCTAACCAGAATTTTCATGAGTCCAGGGAAAAGTGCACGTCTGATACATGTACAACTTTCATGCAACCAATGAACAGGAGCATGGAGCTGATTGAGTTGCAAGGGTCAAACCAGGATTCAAACATCGGATCATAGGTTTCCAGAATGTCCAAGGGGCATAACCTCTGTCCAGTAAGTCACAGTGCTGCCTGTGATATCTAGGCTAACCAAGGGACATAACTCTTCAGTAAGTCATGGTACTGCTTGTGATGTCTGAGCTATATTAGGGACATAACTCTGTCCAGTAAGTCACGGTGCTGCCTGTTATGTCTGGGCTATCCAAGGGACGTAACTCTCTCCAGGAAAAGTCACGGTGCTGCCTGTTATGTCTGGGCTATCCAAGGGACGTAACTCTCTCCAGGAAAAGTCATGGTGCTGTCTGTGATGTCTGGGCTATCCAAGGCACATAAATCTGTTCAGTAAGTCAGGAGAGCTGGATAAGCAGGGATAGGAACTACTTGTTATCTCTGAATGAGTGAGTGAGTGGACATCTGGATGAGCACGTCCTTGATCTGAGTGACATTTGGTGAATGAATGAGTAAACTGAGATAGACAAGCTACAACACCAAGATAAAAAAAACCCAGCCTGTCATTAACGCAATTTACTGCTGCAATACATGTCACTTTTCTGTACGACTACACACAGCTTTCAGTATCTGGGCTCATGGTGTCCTTATCTTGAAAACCCTGTCATCCAAAAGAATCACTATGAAGTTGGGCCTTAACACTTCACTTCACATTTAACAAGCCATGATCTGGCTTTGAGGTGAAGTGGCTATATTTAGCACCAGACTGATCCTGCCGCAGGGTTCCTGTGTTATTATTAGAGTCCCGATAAAAACATGGCCATATGCTTGATCCTACTTTCCAGACCACTCATTCTACTGGACAGCACACCTGGGTGAATACTGATCTGTAGTTGTCTATCACGTAAGTAGCTGAATGGAGGATTGGTCAAAGCAAATGACCACCAATATTGTGCTGATGCAAAAGGACTAGTGTGTCTTTTCATCAAATTGTGTGTAGTCATGTTCTGACTTTGGTCAGCAGTTTTGTCTGGTTGAAGTATTTAAATTTTGTCTCAATAGCAGGGATCCCAGGCAGGAATAGCACAACTTTTAGTTCAATGCATTGTCAGCTTGCAACATTCTAAATTTCATCTGAGAAAGTGAGTCTGTCAGCGAGTGAGTAAGTGAGTGAGGTAGTTTATATTTATACACCTCTTTTAGCAAATATTCCAGCAATATCACAGCCAGTTACACCAGAAATGAGCGTAACACATAAGGAATCGTATACGCATCTTCAACATGAAGACCATATGCTTTAACCACAAGGCTACCCTGCCACCCCAATTTCATCTGAAGAAGACTAACATGTCTGTTACTACATCAGAGAATACAAACACTGTACAGCACCAACAATATCAAATTTATCTGATAAAGGACATCATTACTGTTACCTAAATGAAACAATTTTTTAAGTCATGGCAGTGACATTCTGCATCATAACAATGTGACAAGTGTCTTGTCAACCCAGCTCAGTACACAGTACTGGCCTTGCCTGGACAAAGTTTAAAAAATCAGGACCGAGGGCATTTAATGCCAACATATTTCAATCACGTTACCGCAGACACATTTTAATCATCAATCTCAAGTTTCATGATCTGGGTAGAACAATCAGAAACATCTTAAACTGAAACATGTCCCACAGAATTGCCAATTCAAGGATTATTGTCAAACGTCTGACAGACTCCTTTTCACATTAAAAGGTTACAACTTGTTCCCCTCAATAACCTTTCCCTAATTTAGCATGGCTAGACTTGGTGATCAAATCTGTCTCTCAGGATTCTGTGATAAGGGCAACACTGCAGATCTTGTCGGAATGACATTTTGTTGAAACAATAAAGAATTCATCTGTAGGATGTGTCTTTGAAACAATGCAGGACTCGTATGATGGATGAGAGCATCACAGAATTCATCTGCACGACATTATGTTTTTAGAAGACAAAACTTGTTGGAACACAACAGAACCTGTCTGCATGACTTATTGTTGGTACACAGCAGAACTACTCTGCATGACATATTGTTGGGACAAAGCAGAATTACTCTGCATGGTATATTGTTAAGACACATCAGAACTTCTCTGCATGGCATATTGTTGGGACACAGCAGAACTACTCTGCATGGTACATTGTTGGGACACAGCAGAACTACTCTGCATGGCATATTGTTGGAACACAGCAGAACTACTCTGCATGGTACATTGTTGGAATACAGCAGAACTACTCTGCATGGTACATTGTTGGGACACAGCAGAACTACTCTGCATGGTACATTGTTGGGACACAGCAGAACAACTATGCATGGTACATTGTTGGGACACAGCAGAACTACTCTGCATGGTACACTGTTGGAACACATCAGAACTAATCTGCATGGTACATTGTTGGAACACAGCAGAACAACTCTGCATGGTACATTGTTGGGACACAGCAGAACTACTCTGCATGGTACATTGTTGGGACACAGCAGAACAACTATGCATGGTACATTGTTGGGACACAGCAGAACTACTCTGCATGGTACACTGTTGGAATACATCAGAACTAATCTGCATGGTACATTGTTGGAACACAGCAGAACTACTCTGCATGGTACATTGTTGGGACACAGCAGAACTACTCTGCATGGTACATTGTTGGAACACAGCAGAACTACTCTGCATGGCATATTGTTGGAACACAGCAGAACTACTCTGCATGGTACACTGTTGGGACACAGCAGAACTACTCTGCATGGTACACTGTTGGGACACAGCAGAACTACTCTGCATGGTACATTGTTGGGACACAGCAGAACTACTCTGCATGGCATATTGTTGGAACACAGCAGAACTACTCTGCATGGTACATTGTTGGAATACAGCAGAACTACTCTGCATGGTACATTGTTGGGACACAGCAGAACTACTCTGCATGGTACATTGTTGGGACACAGCAGAACAACTATGCATGGTACATTGTTGGGACACAGCAGAACTACTCTGCATGGTACACTGTTGGAACACATCAGAACTAATCTGCATGGTACATTGTTGGAACACAGCAGAACAACTCTGCATGGTACATTGTTGGGACACAGCAGAACTACTCTGCATGGTACATTGTTGGGACACAGCAGAACAACTATGCATGGTACATTGTTGGGACACAGCAGAACTACTCTGCATGGTACACTGTTGGAATACATCAGAACTAATCTGCATGGTACATTGTTGGAACACAGCAGAACTACTCTGCATGGTACATTGTTGGGACACAGCAGAACTACTCTGCATGGTACATTGTTGGAACACAGCAGAACTACTCTGCATGGCATATTGTTGGAACACAGCAGAACTACTCTGCATGGTACACTGTTGGGACACAGCAGAACTACTCTGCATGGTACACTGTTGGGACACAGCAGAACTACTCTGCATGGTACATTGTTGGGACACAGCAGAACTACTCTGCATGGTACATTGTTGGGACACATCAGAATTACTCTGCATGGTACATTGTTGGGACACAGCAGAACTACTCTGCATGGCATATTGTTGGAACACAGCAGAACTACTCTGCATGGTACATTGTTGGGACACAGCAGAACTACTCTGCATGGTACACTGTTGGAATACAGTAGAACTACTCTGCATGGTACATTGTTGGGACACAGCAGAACTACTCTGCATGGTACATTGTTGGGACACAGCAGAACAACTATGCATGGTACATTGTTGGGACACAGCAGAACTACTCTGCATGGTACACTGTTGGAATACATCAGAACTAATCTGCATGGTACATTGTTGGAACACAGCAGAACAACTCTGCATGGTACATTGTTGGGACACAGCAGAACTACTCTGCATGGTACATTGTTGGGACACAGCAGAACAACTATGCATGGTACATTGTTGGGACACAGCAGAACTACTCTGCATGGTACACTGTTGGAATACATCAGAACTAATCTGCATGGTACATTGTTGGAACACAGCAGAACTACTCTGCATGGTACATTGTTGGGACACAGCAGAACTACTCTGCATGGTACATTGTTGGAACACAGCAGAACTACTCTGCATGGCATATTGTTGGAACACAGCAGAACTACTCTGCATGGTACACTGTTGGGACACAGCAGAACTACTCTGCATGGTACACTGTTGGGACACAGTAGAACTACTCTGCATGGTACATTGTTGGGACACAGCAGAACTACTCTGCATGGTACATTGTTGGGACACATCAGAATTACTCTGCATGGTACATTGTTGGGACACAGCAGAACTACTCTGCATGGTACACTGTTGGGACACAGCAGAACTACTCTGCATGGTACATTGTTGGGACACAGCAGAACTACTCTGCATGGTACATTGTTGGAACACATCAGAACTACTCTGCATGGTACATTGTTGGAATACAGCAGAACTACTCTGCATGGTACACTGTTGGGACACAGCAGAACAACTATGCATGGTACATTGTTGGAACACATCAGAACTACTCTGCATGGCACACTGTTGGGATGCAGCATATAATGTCTGTACAACATACTCTGCATGGCATACTGTTGGGACACAGAACTACTCTGCATGGCATACTGTTGGGACACAGAACTACTCTGCATGGCACACTGTTGGGATGCAGCATATAATGTCTGTACAACATACTCTGCATGGCATACTGTTGGGACACAGAACTACTCTGCATGGCATACTGTTGGGACACAGAACTACTCTGCATGGCACACTGTTGGGATGCAGCATATAATGTCTGTACAACATACTCTCTGCATGGCATACTGTTGGGACACAGAACTACTCTGCATGGCATACTGTTGGGACACAGCAGAACTACTCTGCATGGCATACTGTTGGGATGCAGCATGTAATGTCTGTACGACATACTCTGCATGGCATACTGTTGGGACACAGAACTACTCTGCATGGCATACTGTTGGGACACAGAACTACTCTGCATGGCATACTGTTGGGATGCAGCATATAATGTCTGTACGACATACTGTTTGGACAAGGCAAACCTTGTCTACACGACACATTGTTGGGACACAGCAGAACCCATCTGTATGACATATTGTTGGGACACAGCAAAATCTGTGCATGACACATTGTTGGGACAAGGCAGAACTTGTCTGCATGACATATTGTTGGTACACAGCACAACTTGTCTACATGACATATTGTTGGGGCAGATTACAGAGAGACAGGTGCAGACATAAGGACTGAACAAAACAGAATGACAGACCGAGACACTCGCACAGAGAGAGGACCATAGTGTACCATGGAATTCTTGATAAAGTCCTAAATGTCCAAGGCAACATAACCTCAAATTGGAGAGAACTGGGTCACAAGATAGCCTCCTTTAAGTATGATCTCGCTCAAAGAGACATCAAACAACTCTGAAAGAGTTGAAGCAGCAGAGGTTCGTGGACAATCTCTACAAAAGGCACAAACAGCATCATCTACCTGTCAACCAGTCTCAGCTGGAAGCCATTCCCAGAGACATCCTTCCACATGAAAAACCATGTTCTCACACTTCATGACAACTGTTTACTTATTCATAGGGCCCTGCGTGAAGAGCAGAAAAGCCCCTGTAGTCATACGGAGATGTCATGGTGCTGAAGACGATATGGCCTTGGGGCAGACCACAGGATTCTGGTGCTAATGCTTCTTGAAGGCAGTGTCAACACACTACGTCAACACCAGTACGTCAACACTACACCCTTGACATATGTATGCTGGCTGTAGTACTTGCAGTCATTTATGTGTCTAATGTCAACACTCACAGAAATCCTGTCTGATTCTTGGGAAATGGTGCTGAGATGAGCTGAGATATGGTCTGTGATGTAATGATAGCACTGTGAGGCATTTACACATCTTGCACAAAGGAAGGAATCAATACAAGCTCCTTTAACATGTGATGACAGGTTTCAGCATTTAAATGCCCTTTTCACAATCTCACTGATGACCTACTCCCAAAGGGTCAATATGAACATAATTAACAAGGTATTCCAGTCATTCTCCTTATGCCTGTAAATGCTCATTTGTACATACACAGTCATTTGTATGGACAACAGAGAGAGTTCTATGGGTATACAACTTCTTTATTATAAATATGTGTGATGTTTAAGTGTAGATACTAAAACCAGTATCAAGCAAGTGTTAGTAGTTACACCGAAACATTGGTCACTATATAACCTTAGAACTATCTCCACTGTTCATCACACTAACTTCTAAATGCCACTTCTAGATGAAGTTGTTCATCTGTCTGCATATCCTTTACCAAATCAATTGTACAACTGAATTTGTACTCAAAAAGTGTAAATAAAACACTAATAACCACGAAGATCACAAATCTACGCTGTCTGAATATGACCATGGGAGCTTCTTATCCTTCTTCTGAAGATTCAGTCCAAATACCATCATGAGGTATACACTATAAAACCTCCTCTGGAAAGGCAAGTCCCAGTGAATTCAAAACAAAAACAATCAGAGAAGTATATTCTTACAAATGTGAACAATTATCAAAGAGTTTCCATCATGTCTTCGGCCTGACACGTGATCTGATTCGCCGCAGATATAACTGTCTGTCACTGAATCTGAAGTTTTCCGAGGAAAAAACAGCACCATGATGTTTTTTTTCACATTAAGGGGAGAATTCAATCCCACATGCTACCATGGATTTAAGATATTTGTCAACTAGGGTTTCCTTGGAAACTTTAAAAACATCATCATCATTGTTCATGAGCATAAATTACAAAACTGCAACAAAATAAAAAAAAATATCCTATTTTTGTGCAATCATTAAAACATTTCCCCCTGAGGGTTCACTGAGTCATATTTTACTCTACCTCTTGGCCATCATCATTAACAAACTGTGCTAACTGATTAGTATGATGTTCTTCTCATACGTGACTTATAATGTCTGCTGAAGCATAAACAATGAACTGACTGACACCTTAAAGGTGCCATCATTCTTCACACTAACAGGAAACATGAAGCATTTTGGTGATTAAAACCTGGTGGAAAGTGAGCAATGAAACAAATTATAACCACTTCATGAAACAGGATGACTTACATTCTTGTACAACCTTTCCCGGCCAAGAAATACTTTGATGGTAAAAGTGCTGTATTTGTACTGTGATCACAATGTCTGCATTATACATGTCTCAGAATACTACCAAGTTCGCACAGTATGATGACGTCTGCCCATATCACACAAGCTTGACATTGAAGGCATTAAGCTCTTATACATATCAATCAGTAGTTGTAATGGTATAAGTTTCATATCACAATAGAGTATATGATCCCGTGTAGTAAATTCTGTGTTGTGTAAATTTTGTGATTAGTGCAGGTATTGGCATACAACCTGCTACATGTTACATCGCAATACTGACATTTTAGTTACAACGATATGTTGCTAAAGTATTGTGTATTGAAGCTGTGATACAATACATCACAGAGTAGCCATGCAGAGTACACCTGATGTAAGGGTGGCAATATGATACATATCATGATATTAAACCATTAATTCTATGTGTGAACAACTATAAAACACCTTACATATGACAAAATATTATGGACACCAAATTCTTCTTTATTGTTTTCACTATGTTTCTGAGGTATTCCTTGCCCCTTCGTTAGGTGGTTCAACCTCTCAAGAAACTTATAAAACACCTGACGAAGGGGTAAGGAATAGCCCAGAAACATCGTGAAAATAATAAAGATGAAGTTGACATCCATAATATTTTGTCGTATATTAGAATACCGACTTCTAAATGCCTCTCAAGAAACTTAAAAAGCACCTTAATATCAAAATGAAAACAATGTTTCAATGAAAGAAACTTAAATTCGAAATTTTTTTGGTCACATTTTTTAAAACGAGGACAAAATTTAAACATCGATGCAGTGTGGCCCATTTGACACATCGCATCTGGATATACAGTATGAAACTTTGTATCGGTTAACTATATTGGCATTCTATTGATTAATACATAGATGCGTATCGATAAATCGTTACACCAGTAGTTGTAATGGTTATGGGTTTTGCTATATTTGTTTCATAAATCACATGCATAACTATAGGTTTTTATACCTTCTGGTGGAGAAGAGTTTGTTGTGTCTCACTGACCAATCAAACCCTGTAAATTTCAACTTGCTACAACTGACCTTAAACAGTTGTCACTGTTGTGACTGGAGAGACTTGGTGACAATCACATCCACTTACCTGCAAGAAATAAAACACATATTTAGGGCAATTTCTACTGATATATACTTGTCATCAAGCAGGAACACACTAACCAAAACTGTGCTACTGTAGCTCACCTTCAAATAAAGTCAACAGAAAAACGTTAACATTGTTGTATAAATGTTTTAATATGTTCTGAAGATAAAAGACCTGACAAATATGAAACATCAAATACAACTCCATTAAACAATTAAAAAACAACAATAAATTATCTTCATAACAATTATCAACTCTAAGTCTTAGACACAGTAAAGAGAAACAGTTCAGAATAACTGTTATTGCTCCACTACAACAAATAATACATTCCCAATATTTCATTCGGAATCTGTTGTCATTACAAGCAGAAATGGTCATGTACCCAATTTTTTCTGTCCCCAAATTTCAGATGGTAAGAGGATCACACAGCCAAAAATTCATATTGAAAGAACTTGCAAGCTATAACTTGCATTTACAGGAAAATGACTGAGCATCGGACACAGTTATTTTTTTATATTCTACTCCATTTTATATCAGGTTATTCTTATATATCCAGGACAGTCCATGACAGTTCTAAAATTGAACTGTATAACTGCCAAGCTATCAACACAAGAGTGATCAGAAGATGACATATCCCCCCGGCCCCCACGTTTGAAAGGACAAATCATCTGACAGTTACTCGTTGTTTTCTTAAGACTAAGTTTGAATTGTTTCCATGGAATTGTGACTGTAATCAGCAAAGTCACAATTTCAAGATCTGTCTCATATATCTGCCAAGATCTGTTGAAAGATATGAAATGGTTTTTGAGTTGTGCTCTGGGAACAAAGCCCAACCCTCCATTTTGAGACTAAGTCCAAAACATTTCCATGGAAACCTAGAAAATAATACATCACAAAAACCTTTAAAAATCAAAAAGCACCACTTTGGGGTCTGCAACACATATCTAGAAAGTTTTACTAACAGACATTAAGACGTTTTTGAGTTCTGCTGTGGAAATGAAACACACACCTCACTTTTCAGACTAGGTCCGAAACGTTTCCATGGAAACCGAGAAAATAATAAATCACAAAAACCTGTACATAGCAAAAGGCACCACTTCAGGTTATGAGTTGACTTCTGCTCCGGAAACGAAGTCAATGATGAGTCAATCTTTTTAAGGAGGTGGAAATATACTGAACAGCAGAAGAAACAGAACTCTGGCTTTTTGTCAAGTAAGTGAGTTTAGTTTTACGCCACACTCCATATATATGGGGGCGGTATGTAAATAATCGAGTTTGGACCAGACAATCCAGTGATCCACAGAATGAGCATTGATATGTGTTTAACTCATTAAGGCCGAGAGACGCATATGTGGGGCAAATTAATTAGCTTCTCACAGCGACCGCCGCGTATTGGGGGTTATAAAAAGCACCTCTTATTCAGCGAGAGCCATGTATTGGGGTGATAAAAAGCACCTCCCATTCAGCGAGAGACGCGTATTGGGGTTTTTAAATTTTTAATTCGTATTGTACCTATTATTTCATCCAATTTAGCAGTAATGATCAAAGATTAGCTTTTCTTACGAGAGAGGTTACTTTCTGTGTTAATCAGAAGAACTGTTAATGTGTTTTGATAACAATTGCTTGCAATGTCGGGGGCCTATACAGGGTTTGTTGGGGTTGAGATACAAAACATCCTATTCGGGAACTTTGATGACGCCCATCCCATGACCCTTTCTCTTATGTATGTGCAAGGAATAGCATTATACAATATGCATACATGTATGTTCTTGTGATAACATATATTTTCTGCGTTAAATCTAGATGAACCAAAGTGACAAACTGTGAATCTGTTCCATGTAAGTCACACACTAGCTTATTAGTACTTACCTTAAAATATTCAGTATACACTAGCAACGTATCAGCGAAAACGCTTCTTTCATAGAAGATTATTAGGCATGTGCGTAAATTCTTCTTTACTACCATTGACATAGATGTTTTGAACAATTTAACCTCACACAATGATATGAGAGGGACAATTTGTTTAAGTGTGTCTTACATACAAAGAATACAAACGTGTGTTAAGAAAATACGCATGAACCAAGAATATTAGGCTTGAGCGTAAATTCTTCTTTACTGCCATTGACATAGATGTTTTGAACAATTTAACCTCACACAATGATATGAGAGGGACAATTTGTTTAAGTATGTCTTACATACAAAGAATACAAACGTGTTAAGAAAATACACTCACCACCAAAAGTCTACAAAAAAGAGAAAGTGTAATAAAATTATGTAAAACGTTACATATATGACATGTATTCACTCCTGTCCTTCTTTCAACATATACCTTTACAACGCAATTAAACAATTAAACAATCAGGACGTATGACGAGACAGTTTCCTGTGTAATCTACGAAACCAGCCAGGGATATCAAGCATGATTAGCCCCAATCCGTCTCGCCACTGCCGGGGAGGCAATCAGCACAGGGTCAAAGGTGTTGAGCAGTGAAGTGGCTCTCGGGCTTAATGAGTTAAACAGAAGACATAAATGTAAATGCTTACTTTTATGAGATTTCATTATTTTTAAAGTTGCATCTTTTTCTTGTTCAGTATACATTCATACATCCAGGTGAGTTTCTAAAGCCAGCACTTCTCCTTATGGTTGTAACACAGAACATCAGACCTCAAAGACGAGCCAACTGACAGAAGATGCTCCCAATAAGTCTCTTGGCGTTCTGCCCCACAAACTATGAATGCAATTACAGAACCATAGACCTCTCAGGAGTTGTTCAAATCCAATTACCCAAACATCATTCAGTACTGATCATCTTCCATCTCCCATTTCAAACCAAATGAAGTCACTTTCAAATAACTTCAGTTTATCAATTAACTTGTCACCGATGACTTACATATTAACCAAATCAAACTCAAACAAGCAAACAAATCTGGATCAAAGAACTTCACAGGTAATCTCGACTGAGAATATAATGATGCAAATAGGACCTTGGTTATCCCAGAAATACAAAGAGTTAATAATACGTCTTATATTTCATCTCATCGACGTGACACATTGTAAGAGACATTGACCAGCTCTCCGATGATCAAAGACAGAGACATTTCTACCAGAGAAACTATACACAATAACACAACATTAATGGCATTCCAGCTGTTCTTCAATCTCCCAAAGCAACCACAAGATAATAATATTCCCCTTCATACATATTCCAGTTGGGAAGAAGGAGAAACTTCAGCATCACAAGTCAGAGCCTTGTCCATGAATGGATGCAGGTACATATTGAGCTGAAATATTTCTTAAAGGGTCTTCTACTTTGTAACAAAATCTCCGACTCTAATTATTATTGATTATTATGTTGTATCTTTGGATCTTACAAAAAGGAGTTTAGAATGTATACAAGAAGGAAAAAAGTATCGTAGTGTCAGGGGTTTTCGATGACGAAAAGGCAGAAACATGTTTTTTATTGTTAAAACATCTAAAAGATCACTTAATTTTGTTAATTTATTAACCTTGAGTGATAAAGGATATATTCATCTATTTCACACAAAAATATCAAGAGTTTCCAACAAAAATAGCGCTGATGACATCATATCAGCAAATGTGTTGCCGCTCTCCACATCCAGGTATTTTGTATGGTTTTCGCCAATGAGAAATACTTTTCACTCAGCACTGGAAGGGAGTGTTGTGATCACATGGCTTCCTATTTATAAATTACCTATCACAAGCAGACGACTGATCTTACTGAATTTTTGCTTGTTATTACTTGTTATGTTTTGCATCTGAAGTGGTACTAACAATCTCTTGTAGATAATATTGAGGTTTGTTTGTTTTTTAAATTAACTTAACGTCTGGATCTCTATTGTCAAAACTTCTCATAACAGCAACTGTGCATTCACCCTATCAATGAAACTGCTTGTGTACTTAGATTGAGCACGTACTCCCCCAATTCAGAGCTAGCTATATGCAATCATCAAAATCACCAGAACGTTGAATTGAGTTCGCTTCGGGATACATGGCTTATGGCATAAAAACTTCAGATTTTGTAAAATATTTTGTGAATATAATACCATCTTTATATGGACATATCATCTCAATAATCATGACATGTCACATGAAGAGTGAGGGAGGGTGTTGGGTGTTACTCCAATTTCAGTCCAGCAACATAATTGCTGGGCAACACCAGAAATGGACTTCACATGCTGTCACCTTAAGGTGTGGAGAATAGAACCTTTTGTTTTTAACCACTAACGTATCACACTGCCCACTTAATGCTGGATGACTGACTTCTTACCACTTTGGTGAGCATGATATTATGCCACTTTAAGCAATTTTCCAGCAATATCATGGCACGGGACACCAGAAATGGTCTTCACACTTTGTACACATTTGGGGAAGTGAACCCTGGTCTTTGGTGCGATAAGCAAACAATTAACCAGTTGGCTGCCCCACCACCGGAACTTACTGAAGGGATGCACTATACTATTTACTGCTCACATGCCAAAAATGTAAGAAAAACAAACCCAAAAACCTAACTTTCTCCAAAATATGAATCCCCTGGAGGATGCCCATTCTCCTTTCTGTGCTCAAGGAAATAGCACACAGTTACACACCAAGATGCTGCAGATTGGCTTAGCACTGGGGCTACTGAAATCACACTCTGACCATCTGACCTCAGCACAGATTACCTGGCTTTGAACTTTACAAGCTCTAATCAGTGATGAACCATGAAATGTTCCATCCATCTGTGAAATGTGTCAATCTCATTAGCTCATAATACCAGGATGATCAAGACCAGTTGTGAGTGAGTGAGTAATTGAGTAAATGAGTGAGTCAGTGAGTGGTGTATTTAATGAAAAACCTGAAAAGAACCAATTCCTCCAAGATTTTTAAATACTTGCCACCAAAATTCAACTCAAGAAACCAGAAAACCAATTATAGTTAAATTAGCAGGTGAAAAAAAATGTAATTGATGCATATTTAGTCTACTCTGAAAAAAGTAAATCAGTAAACCTTTTTGCTTTCTGGTATAGAATGCATGGGAGTGAGTGAGTGAGTGAGTGAGTGAGTGAGTGGGTGAGTGAGTTTTTACATAGCCTTGCTCCAAGGCTGAACTGAAGTGAAGGGATGAATAGTAATTCTATCCTTTCAAGAGGGAAATCTAAGTAAGTGCCAGTTTAGTATAAATATTTATTCAAAATTTTCATTTAAAGAATTACTTATTACCTAAGTGACTTGTGCATGTCAAGGTTAGACATGGTTTAGAGCAACATTCCAGCAATATCACAACGGGCACTCAAGAAAAGGGCAGTATAAAATTGTCATAGATGTGAGGAATTAAACCCGCTTCTTCCAAATGAAATACAAATGCTTTGACCAGTATTCTGTCTACCTTTTCTGGATCATTATGCTAGACAAAAAGTTCATTCATCTGGTGAGTAATTCATCTGGTCTGCAATACCTTAGCTGGTGACTGTGCAAATTTGGTTTTAGACATTTACGCAATATTTCAGTGATGCAAAGTGATTGATTCAGTTTAGTTTTAGAATTTGAGAAAATTTAGAAAAATTACAAAGTGGTTGTGGGATTTCCACAATAGGCATTGAGCAAAATGTAAGAAACTTTTCATAAGAGACCGAGCGACTTCCGTTTAAGGCGAAAAGGAAAATTTAAGAAAGATCTTCATCAGTAACTGAGACATTTCAGCTTTAAATAGCTGGAATTATTTAGGAAAAATCAGGGCCAGAGGCTGAGTAAATTCGCCTCAAGACATTGAGCAACATTTCCGCGATGTCACATCAAGTCACAGAGTTTTTTTATATTGTCTCAACAATATTCCAGCAAAATCCTTGCATGTGACTTACAGAACAACTTGGTCACAGACATTTAAGAAATGTTCCACCAATATGATAGGATTGGGATAAACACTTTTCCCAAAACTGGAAATCACACATGGGTGCATGGCATCCACTGAAGGCTTTAACTTGCCTTTGACATGTACAATTATATAAAGTATTGATAGTTTTGGCATCCAATTAAGCTGGAACTCTCAAGAAAAAGACTTCTGAAAAATATTTTAATGAAATTTCCCCAAAGATAAAATCATAATTTTTTCGTAAGCCAATAAATCACAATAAATCAAGTTCTTCCAAACCATGATTGAAATCCATGACAATATTCTAATGTCATTCACAGACAAAAACAAATCATATTGACTTAAAGAGATGGGAAGAACAATTGTTCCTGACTTGAAATCTATCCTAGATGCAGTCTTTTCCTGCAACATAACAATCCATCAGCTGCCGACACTCCAAAGGTTCTTTTAGGTGCAGACTGAACTCTATGAATCCTCAATTAACTTTACCGATTATCAGCATACAAATTATGAAAATTATCACATATATTCTACTCTCAGCGAATATAACTTGACAAAATAAACAATGATGTCTATATATTGAACAGTTTGCTATTTCAAACATAAAATTAGAAAAAATCAGAGCTAGAGATGAGATATAGCTCACGTGGGTACTGTACAACACCATAGAGCATACATGACTTATAGCTCTCTCTTCCAGTATTTCATATGGTTTACAAACAATTAGTTTCAAACTATATGTATATACCTTTATTACACTTCAGCCATGACCTAAGCCCAGACTTGCCTTTGGAAATGACACTGCAGCTTCAGAATTAGAGTATTTATCACTTAAATCAGTTAATTCATTCAGCCATATTTAATCTGAACTGGTTGTGAAAATACTGAGCTAGTTTGGACAGGTTACAAATTAGGTGATGTGAAGCAACATTGTCATTGAAAGTCTAAGATGAGTGGCACGGACAGTATAAGGCAGATCAACTCCTCAGGATTTGTGGGGTAGACTAACGGTTCATTTGAATACATATATAATTTGAAACAAACAAATAGTGAGTGAGTGAATTTAGTTTTATGCCACTTTTAGCAAAATTCCAGCAATATCAGAGCAGGGGACACCAGTTTCACATATTGTACTCATGGGGGAATCAAAACCAGTTCTTCCAAGTGAACCACTCGCCTACCCGACCGCCCAGACAGAAACAAACAGAAAACATACAGAAACATACAGAAACAGTTGAAAAAGTCTGAAACCCAGTCACATAAGGGATTCAGAACTTTACTTTATTCATTTGGGACTTTAGCATGTCTGAAAGGGCTGAGCAGAAAGAAAATAAAGGACGGTGAGACAAGCTGTTTGTGGAGCTTTGCCAGCACTAACATACAAGTAACACAATCTGGTGTCTCAGACTAGGGACACACACTGCAAGGGATTTCTCACAGGCAGCACTTAGTAACCTTCAGTCGAACCAACAAAGAATGATTGAGTTTAGTTTTACACTGTTTTTAGCAAGATTCCAGCTATATCATTGTGGGCATAGAAAAGGGCTTCACACATTGTACCTAAATGGGGAATTGGACTCTTGATGAGCAAAAGCTTCAACCACTAGACTACCTCAGCACCCTGATCAACACCCTGAAAAGCAACAAAGAGCTTTTGGGAGAATGTTATGATTATTATAAGTGGTTTTGCACTAAAACATGACAGTGCTTCATTAATTCAGCAGGTGTCGTTGTTGGTAGGGACTGACCTGCATCCATTGATCAGTGTTGGAAAGGTGAAGGATGGAGGTTTAATGCCATAGGTGCATCCAGGGTATTGTGGAGATTTATCAGAACGTATATCCTGGAGATTATTGATGATAGGCCAGACAAAGAGCTGCTACAAATGACACACCGCACATGCGCTTAATCCAAACTTCACTTTCTCTACTTGAATGTGGACATGCTTTATGTTCTTGATTGTTTTTGTTTTTTGTCGGAGATGAGATCTCAACTTTAAGGACATCATGGAGTTGACATTTGAAACACTTCAATAGCTTGTTTGCGTAGACTTCAATATCATAAATCAGATAAGTAAAGAAATCGTGATAAGTAAAAACCACAATCTACTCTTACAGACAAGCTGGAATTTTGTTTGTAATGAAACTGACTGTAAAGAAATAGACTACCATTTGCACTCAAACACATGACGCAGAAATGCACATACTTTAATGCCTCAAAATTAGATACCATGATGATGTGGTACTTTACCATTTCGTACCATTATTATCACGTGTCTTGAGGATTATGTTAGTGAATATTGTTTCGCATGGTCTTCAATATTAGTGAGGCACTTAATAGTGGCTTAAAAATTCTTCATTCCATCATTTGTTTTTCTGTCGCTTATCCCCATGTTCCAACTATCCCATGTAATTATATTCATATTATCATGTTGACAACAGGTGCTTGAAAACTATCTATTCTATATGAGGCCAACCACTGGCTGACAGCATGAGGACAGATCCCTGTGTTGAGGTTCTGACATCTGATAAGCCACTTACTTTAATCATCATTACTGCTCTAACTGCAAACATGGCTGTAAATTCAAAAGTTTCAGAATCTACAGCCATGAAATAGCAGCCTGCAATACTCCTTAGAGCAAGGTAACAAGCAAAAGATGGTACTGTCTACAAACACCACACTTTCTCCATTATCACTCAGTTACACTGGGTATTAACCAGTTGGAACAAGGATATCACTCAGAATTAGATAATTCCAACATCTGTATCACCATGTTACAAGTATCCATGTCATTATGTCCATAACACCATGCTACAACCATCCCATGTCATTATGTCCATAACACCATGTTACAACCATCCCATGTCATTATGTCAATAACACCATGTTACAACCATCCCATGTCATTATGTCAATAACACCATGTTACAACCATCCCATGTCATTATGTCAATAACACCATGCTACAACCATCCTATGTCATTATGTCCATAACATCATGTTACAATCATACTATGTCACTATGTCTGTATCACCATGTTACAACCATCTCATGTCAATATGTCCACAACACCATGTTACAACCATCCCATGTCAAAATGCCCACAACACCATGATACAACCATCCCATGTCAATATGTCCACAACACCATGTTACAACCATCCCAAGTCAATATGTCCACAACACCATGTTACAACCATCTCATGTCAATATGTCTACAACACCATGTTACAACCATCCCATGTCAATATGTCCACAACACCATGTTACAACCATCCCATGTCATTATGTCTGTATCTCTAAGTTACAACCATACATGTCATTATGTCCATATTGCATGTTACAACCACACCATGTCATTATGTCCGTAACACCATGTTACAACCATCCCATGTCATTATGTCCATAACACCATGTTACAACCATCCCATGTCATTATGTCAATAACACCATGTTACAACCATCCCATGTCATTATGCCTATATTGCAAAGTAACACAACTACTGCAAAGTCAAAACCCTATCAAGTTACATCTTCATCACAAGGCTACATCCTTATCATCAAGCTACATCCTTATTGCCAAGCTACATCTTTATTCTGTTGAGATAAGCAGGTCAGCCATTCCTGTCAGCAATGACAACTAATCAGACTCCTCCATAACTCACAACCTGCCACAAACAGGGTATTTGAGGCTGACCAACACAGTGTTGACCATGTTGCCAAGAATTAAAACCTTCTGTTCCTTCTCCATCAACCATGATCTCTAATAACACTCAAGTGTGTGGGCCTGTGAAAGCTGTTCAATATGATGGAATCAAATGCCATTGCCATTATCAGCCCAGTATAAGACTTAGCAACGATCCATTATGGATTTCCTCTGCTTCATCCTCTGCCTGAAAGTGATCTATTTGCTTAGGGAAAATTATTCTCTGGACATGCATGGGCCAGTGTGGAACGGTGCAACAATACGGGTATCTCAATATTGGAGGAACAATTTACGGCCCGTCTGGGTGGTTGGTGACACGATTCCGGTCTCTACTTGACGTGTTTGGCATTAATCATGAGACTAAATGGAACGGCAATATCATAACTAGTTAAACACAACTTGGGGAGAATACTAGAAGAGTTATTATCCGTTTCTCAAACCACTGCTATTCATCTTGATTTAAACACAGCTTGCATCCCAATCACAAACACCACTCCCACTTCAGACGACCACCAGCATGTTTCTTCATCACTCGCAAACTGTCTACTGATCATGTTTGTACTAAGAACAAGATATTCAGCAAACTTTTAGTTTATAGAATGGAATAAAAAAAAAGTAAACAAATATCATCAAGTGAGCTAAATGATGGTTCGAAGGAAATGGAAACCTAGAGCCTTTCTTGAAGATGAATACACACTCAACCGTCAGGTGATTCTTGGTTCAAGAAACTTTGTTCAAGTAACTATAAAACATAGGAACAACAAGAATCAAATTTGAAAATTATGTTGAGCCTGCCAAAGACATAACATGACTTGTCCACCATATGGAGTGAGTGAGTGAGTGAGTGAGTGAGTGAGTGAGTGAGTGAGTGAGTGAGTGAGTGAGTGAGTGAGTGAGTGAGTGAGTGAGTGAGTGAGTGAGTGAGTTTAGTTTTATATCTCTTTTCAGCAATATCACGCCAGGGGACACCAGAAAAGGTCTTCACACACTATACCCATCCATCTTAAGGAGGGTAATACGGAATGGTTAAAGCATCTGTTCTCCATGCATTACCCATATGGTTATCAAGTGTGAAGACCATATCTAGTGGCCCATGTCATAACATTGTTGGAATACTGCACAAGCTGCATAAAACCCCACTCACTCCATGACAAGGTATGATTATGTGCCTTTTAGTCAAAAGGGCCTACATGATTTATGACATTATTAGTCTCCATATTAATATCCTCACTAAACCACAACAGAGGATGCTATGAGCATGTGATGATTAAATGATCAGAATAACAGGCATCCAAGAGCACGTGATGATTAAATGATCAGAATAACAGGCATCCAAGAGCATGTGATGATTAAATGATCAGAATAACAGGCATCCAAGAGCATGTGATGAATAGCTGTCCCATGATAACAAACATCTGTAATTCATCTCCATGTGATCATCACTGATCTATGATAATAAACATTTATGAGGATTTGATAATTTACGGAATCATTGTAATATACATTCATGAGCTTGTGACAAATACCTTTAACCATAATAATGAAGATAATTAATTACCCCTGTATTACATAATAATAGACATTCATGAGTATTTGATAAATTCCTGAACCATGAAAATTGACACCCATGAGAATGTGATAATTAACTATTTGATAATTATGAAGATAATTCATTACTCCTGTATTCCATAATAATGGACATCCATGAGCATGTGATAATCATTATATAAAAGTATAACCCTCTATTCACTCACAAACATCACCTTCTGTAACACCATAAGCAGCCATTTTGACCAACAAATTAACCATGTTTTCTGTGAATGAACGGACAATAAAATGACAACTGACTCAATGAAGGCGCCCCCCAGTAAACCTATGACCTTCCATATGGGAACTACAGCAACCAACAGCTACACTGAACACAAAATTCAAGATGGTAGCAGATGACATCTGCTGAAAAGGAATGACTTCTGATACAATAATAGACATGGATAATGGCTGCCCAACCATCCCAGTCTGGTGACATTAAACAGGATTACGGGGGTCCACAGTGGCTAATCATAGCTTGAGGCGCTTTCGTCGTCTTCCATCGTGCAACAGCTTCATCTGACACAAAACTAGATCTGTAGATTGATGTGACATGCAACATCTCTCCTGAACATTCAAAAGGGTTTAGGTCCAGTGTTGACAAGAGTCATTCCATTGGGCACAGTTAGCTGAATGGTTAATGCTCTACACCAGAGCTAACACTCATTTATTACCATTGGGATATCTCAATACATCATTTAAAAATGAAAAATACCATCTTCAGCAATAAAAGCGCCCCTGAGACACAGAAGACTACTATTCTTGTATTACATAAGGGAAACAAATGCCAACTCTAAAAGCTTTAAAATTTCAGGACACACTAATCACGTGAATTACAACTGACACACAATAAAAGAAAACAGAAAAAAACACCTACATGAAGTTTCTTAATGCAAAAGATAGCACATCATGCTTCTTGAACTGTCCATAATAAAAAATATACTACTTGTTTTTTGACACATGAATTTTCCTTAAAACAAATAAAAAGTTATATACATAGATGTAAGAAGAACGTGGCATTACACGATATGAGGCAAGAACCTTAAAAGTGACTAGCTCTTGACATAATCATGACATCAGAAAGATGTAAAGCTAGTTTTTTTGCATTCATCAAAACCAAGTGGAAGAACCCTTAATATTTCTCAAAAAAGTTTAAGAAACTTAAACCATAATGACCTTGACCTTATTACAAAAAAAGTTGAAAAAAGTTTCATGCATGTTTCTGAAGATCCTGTTCACTTGTTTTCTACAAGTTCCAGTTATTGATATTCTCATCATCATGCGCAAAAGCAACCTTGTTATACCTGAGTGACCTTTACCTTCACGGTCATCCAAAGTGACCTTTCCCTTCATGATCATCCAATCAAATGCAATGAAAATTTCCTGCACATATTTGGAATATCAGGTATGAAGGATGTGACATATGTCATGAACATATGCATGAAAGATATATATTCGTTTTCTGCAGGATACATATAAAATAATGGAATCCATCTTTTCAATGACATGGACAAAAGTACAGACGGTAGAGAAGCTCACCTTTATTGTATTTAACTAGTATGGTGAGTGGGTGCCAACATATTGAATGTGTCTGAAATCAGAGCAGATAACAACTGACTGCCATTTGTTCCAGCATTTCAAGGTTTCTCCTAATGTGTTACTTCAGATAATTGAATAAGCGAGGTCAAATTCTTGGTACACAATCTTTGTTGATGTCCTGTTCCATAGGGAATCTTTAGATTATATTACACATTTTCTTTGCAACAATTCATACATAATTCATGATGAATAAATCCAAATAAAAGAACTGAAAAAAGTGACTGCACAAAATAAACAGGTTGCTTTTTGAAAAATACAGGATTTTTTAGTTTTAAGACTTTCGTTTTGCATGCCATTGGGAAACGATAATACAGTTGTATCTTCATAAACTGTGGACTTCAATAACTCAACAACATCATGATTTTGCCTTCTTCAAATGATAGCATTAGTGTGTTTTTTCAGTAAGAGGACTTGTTTTATACAAGACAACAGCTTTTTACATCACTCATATCAATAACTGGATTGTATTAAGATTCACACAGTTACAAGTGAATGTTATATTACTGAGTGATACATAGCCAGCTGTTCAAACCTTGTTCATGCTTCCAAAATAATGTTTGTTAATTGCTTTTAACATCCTGATAATTTTGACCTTTCCAAAAAAATGTCTACTTTATATAAACCTGCACGAGTAGAGGCAACAACAAGATAAAGCCATCAATGCTCCCTGCAATGGCAAAATACTCTTATGAATACGTCTACTAGTTATGATTATATGTGACAAGTTTGGTAAAGAAATAGAGAACTGTTTTAAAGTTCTGGGCCTAGATTTTTGGAGCCCTCTTAGTGCTAAGATAGTCGTAAGTCAATGTTAATGTATGGACATCGAAACATGTAGGCCCTGCTCCGAAAAAGAGCAGTACCACCAATCCGAGTCAAAGCCAAACTTGTTGCCATGAAAACGCCAAAAAGTTTTTATTTTAGAATTCTTAACTACCAAAAGACTTCAGTACAGTTCCAGACCTATCAATGTGCCACATTTCGTGAAGAAATAGAAAATGGTTTTAAAGATCTCTTCCGGAAAAGACAAATGAGTACAGATGCATGTACAAATACACAGATGGACAGACGGACAGACAGACGGGGTCAATTTTTTAATAGTGTTTGTGGGGATAGCTAATGGGATCAGGTGGTCAGACTTACTGCCTTTAGGACACATGTGTTAATTGTGTACATTGGTGTGCATGCTGTTATAGAATTCAGAATAATTCACTTAGCCTCATTTCAAGCCTTGGCCTGCTCAATGGTGCTTTTCAGGAAAACAGTGGAAAAGAGCTAATGGCTAAACAAAAAGCATTGTTTTTAGAGACTTCTCAAAAGATGGAACAGAGTCCACAGATTTTTTATGTCCATTGGGATGGAGTTCCAGAGCCGAGAAGCATACACAGAGTAGGTAGTTTCAATGAGTTGAGTAAAGGTTGATGGGATGAAACACTGCTGGTTGTATGAGGATCTGAGAGTTCTTTCAGGCTGGTACAGATGAAGAAGGTCTTTGAGATACTGTGGTGAGGAGTCCACATCAAGTGTTAATTACATTTGAACATGATACCATGCAAAACGGGAAGCCAGTGGTGTTGCCTTTTCCCAATTGTATGGTCCAGATTTGATTATTTACAGATCACCGCTGGAAATTTGTGGAGTACAGTGTTAATCAACAAACAACAAAAACACATTCATATACAGCTGAATGTGGTGCAAAATACAAAACACCAACGCCCCCAATTAATCAGTCATGACTATCTGCAAGAATTGATTCAAGCAGGATGGAATTACTGAAATCAATAATGAAACAAGGTGTGTGAAACTAAAATCAACACACATCGTTAAACACTGTGCTATAGTTGCCATTCCTATATTTCAAACCTAAAACCTTACTTCAGTGTGAAAAAATGGAGTTCCTTCATAGAGTACATATATTTAGCCACAATGTGTCCAGATAGAAATTCAAAACAAGAAAAGTGAAGTTGCTGCCAAGAAGGTGAAGAAAAATAACATGATACTTATACACCATCCAATTCTTTTCGGCGTCGAAGGCAGTCTAGTGCTTCAAGTGTTCACCCTTCAAGACCAAGACCCGAGTTCAATTCCCACATGGGTACAATGTGTGAAGCCCATTTCTTGTGTCCCTTGCTGTGAATATCACCAAAATCAGTATAAAACCAAAAAGACAGTGAGTAAGTACAAAGTGCCTTATTCAATATTCCAATATCCCTAGAATATCCTGGTCGTAGACATCAGAACTCTTAAACTGTATCAATTTGGGGAACAGTTACCTCCGTCTGAGACATGGTGACTTAACACTGTAACCACTAGCCTCACCAATGTTACTGGAAACATAGACACTGACATCACATGAACTGACTTGGATGATGTCAAGGTAAGCGTGAAAGATCCCAACCTCTATGCTGCCCGAGTTCCAACTGTAATCACAGCATGTACCTCAGGTCTCATTCCACTGCTGCAACTTGGCAGAAATTCTGTTTCTACCCATCCAGATGAAATATAAACGGGGAGGAAACTACAGCAACCTGACCGCCTGCCTAATGATGTCTGATCAGGAGAGTTGATCTCTAGTGACACATCACCACATGAAAGCACAGGAACCTAATGAAGCTTAAAGCCTTTTTTTTTATATTTCTGTATTTAATGAAAACCTTGAAAAGAACCAATCCCTCCAGGGCTTTTTAAACTTGCCCTGAAAATTTAACTTGAGAACACAGAAATATCTCATAGGAGATGAGCTTAAGAAATTATAGTTGAATTAGCAGGTGAAAAAATGTAAAAGATGCTCATTAACTCCTCCCTGAAAAAGTTTAAAAGAAGTAAAAGTATAGGTTAACATTTGATCAGCAAACTACGAACATTCAAGGTGAAGCCCACAAGTTCTGGAGTCCAGGAACATTATCAGTGGAACCAAGACATTGTACCTCTGGAGACTAGAACAATGTACTTCTGGAGACTAGAACAATGTACTTCTGGAGTAAACAGACCACAGGTATGTACTTCTGGTGTGAAGAGACTACAGCAATGTACTTCTGGAGACACTATACATCTGTGACTAGAACACTGTACTTCTGGAGTAACAGACTACAGCAATATTTTTCTGGAGTAAACAGACTAGTACACTGTACTTCTGGAGTAAACGGACTAGAGCAATGTACTTCTGGAGTAAACAGACTAGATACATACTTCTGGAGACTAAAACACTATACATCTGTGACTTGAACAATATACTTCTGGAGTAAACAGACTAAAGCAATGTATTTCTAGAGTAAACAGACTAGAAAGATGTACTTCTGGAGTAAACAGACTCAAACACTATACTCCTGGAGTCTTTGGACACAGGCCTGAAGACTATACATGCTCAGGACACTTGAAAGCAAGATGTGTAGACTTGTAAAATCCATATATAACCTTCAAACATACCTAAATTGTTTTGACGGAGATATTTGTCAATTAACCTTGGGAGATTATTGATAGCAGAGTTAATTACAAAGCTGATGTTAAAGCAATAATGATCTAATCCTGGCTCACAGGCAGAGCATGATGATCTCCTGGCACGCCATGTTGATGACCCCTGTCACGCCACACGGTCAACAATGATCCTATGTAAGCTGTCATTGTGAATGTGAAATCTTTTGAAGATCTAGCCAGGGCTTCACTTTTAGCCACGGAGCATGAAAATCCTGGCATGTCCAATATATCCAAATGTTGAGAATCTACTTTTCATTAATTCCAATTGCAGGAAGCCTGCTCACATTCTGTTGCTACTGCAGATGTTGTACATTCCATTCTCTTGATAGAATATCAGTTCTTTCTCACATATTTTTTCCAGTAAAACTTTTTTTCATCATCATGTCTGTGCACTTCAACTTTATGTTTATCTCATGTTCTGTGTACTCTATACAACTGCGTATCGCCTATGCTCTGTGCATTATAACTGTGCATTGCCCATGCTCTGTGCATTACAACTGTGTATTGCCCATGCTCTGTGCATTACAACTGTGTTCCTCTCATGCAATGTGCATTACAACTGTGTATCTCACATGCTCTGTTAACTGTGTATCTTCAAGCTTTGGCACAGAGGCTTGATTTAACTCTGCTTTGAGCAATACAGTGTTCCCAGAAATTGAGAAAATCTTTGTTTTTTTTTCTAATGATGCTAAGATTGGAAAAAGGGCTTTCACTATGCACTAAGCATACTAAATAAGGGAGACAACTCTCGAAGGCTTAGAAGGCAGCTCATTACGTCAAGAGTTATCTCCCTTGTCTGAGCACACAGCTTCCTGTGTTGACATGGCAGAATTTACAGCAAGAGAGAAAAGAAAGCTCATTCTAGATGATTTTGAAAGGGGTGAGGCTGATGCTAAAGTGTTAGCTTGTAGACATGGTATTCCTCTGTCTACAGTATACAGAACTTTGAAGAATATTCAAACAGGAACCGGGACAGAGCACAAAGCAGGGGCAGGTCGGCCTAGGAAATTCAGTGTTGTGGATCGCCGAAGACTTGAGCAGATTGTGAGTAGGGGCAAATTGAAAAGTGTTGAGAACATCAGAAATGAAATGATTAGCAGAGGAAGTCCTCAGGTATGCAATGAAACAGTTAGGCAGGAATTACAGAGACTTAATTGGGTGAAAAAACGTGGAATTCCCTCGCCGTTGATGAAAGATGCACAAAAGGAAAAACGTTTAAACTGGTGTCGGGCTCATGAAAATCAAGATTGGGATAATGTTTTCTTTTCGGATGAAAGTTCTGTTTGGCTTTTCCCTAATTGTGTGAAAATTTGGACCAAAGATACTGTCAAACCTATCTACCAGCTACCAAAACATAGCCCGAAGTTTCACATGTGGGGTGGCATATCGGCTCGCTGAGTGAAGCCATTGTGTGTTTTTACGGGAAACTTGACAAAAGTAAGATACGTTGACATTCTAAATGGTCACCTTCTTCCGACAGCACAAACATTGTATGAAGATGATTGGATTTTCCAGCATGATAATGACCCAAAACACACTGCACGCTACACAAAACAGTGGTTGTCAGGCGAAAATGTTAAAGTTTTAGACTGGCCCAGTTACAGCCCAGACCTAAACCCAATTGAGAATGTGTGGGGAGTCATGAAGGACAGAATAAACCAAAAGGGACTGAGAAATATTGAAGATATGAAGGCCGAGGTGGTCCAATATTGGGATACCCTGTCACACGATTACCTACAAACTTTGATGGGTAGTGTGCCTAGGCGTATTCAGGCATGCATTGCTGAGCGAGGAGGTCTAACAAAGTACTAAAACAAGACTGAGACTGTAAAAGGATGATGTTTTAACATGTTTATGTAAGCAAAACGCCAGAAGTTAATAAACGTAATGAGTTACATGACGCAACATGATTCTCAATAATTTCTGGGAATACTATACTCTATCAACATTGTTTTAGAGACATTAACAAATGATGTTAGACACTTTATGCATAAAAGGACTTATTGAAATCAGATCCATTCTGCTTCATGCAGAAAGGTACAAAAATTGGAAGGTAGGATCAGATTTTAATGGGGTCAGGAATTGAACCTGTGCCTAACAGAATAATGAGCAAACACTTTAACCACAAGGCTACCCATCCATCCTATATGCATGAAGCAAAGAAGAAGCATTACAATACAAAATATGATCATAATGGGGTCAGGAATTGAACCTAAGCATGATAGTTTCATGAGCAAACCACAAGGCTACCCATCCATTCCTCACAGACAGAAATTAGTTGCATCATGAAGATTATTATTATCTTGCAATATCAGAAATACACCAAATATTCTCCACTACTATATATCCTATTCTTTATATAAGAAATAATACTTGAAGAAATAAAGTTCTGATCCATATTGAACACCATGTTTAGTTAGGAAACTGAAGAAGAAGACATAAATATCTCACACCCATTAATCATAGCCACCGCCAGATGAGCAGACGGCCATCATGAGTAAATGACAGTCTCATTAGGACTTCCAAGTTGAGTGTGTATATATTCTGCGAGAATAACCAGTCTTCAGATACACACATAAAATACACAGTGTGGTTGTGAAGATGGAAATATCAAAATGGGATTATTGATGAACTGTGTCCATCGTAACAAGAGCATATAATGAGACAAATGTCAAAACTCAGGAGATGACCGACAAAGTCTTATCTGACATCACCACAATTACCAGACCTCGTTAACCATCAGCTAGATCCAGTCTGGACATCAATACCCTCGATTCCCAATCAAATGGCCACCCAATTTATACTATTAATAGTCTCAGTGTCTCCAATCTTCCCGACTGGTACTGTTTCTGACACACTAATTAACCTCTGCTAATTAACACTACTATGTATAGAATCATTGTTATCTGCTTCATGCATTACAGATAACTTCACCTTCAAAAGTTTTTGCAGGCATACAACACTGTCCCAGTGCCAAGTGACATGCCAAACTTGTAAGATATCACAGTTACAAAAAGGAGACATGGGACTGAACAGTAAAGAATATCTTCCACAAGAGTTTTATTACATTTCAAGATAAAGAAGACATAAAGATCTAAGTCTATCTTGCAGTTGCTTCCTTATAGGATTTATAAAAAATATACATACATTATTTAACACTCTGACAATGACAATCAAAACTGGGGAATTGCTCTAACCTGGAATCTCTTCCAGGACAACAAGCACCGAGTATTCATTCTGACCTGTTCTTCTCACAAGTTGACTAGCATTTGATGTTGGGAACCTGCTGTTACTGGGAATCTGCTAGGATAACAAGCATGAAGCATACACTCTGACACATTATTATCACAATTGCTCTCTGAGTTACTTTAACTACCAACTTTGCCATGACGAAAGGTGTAAGAAATCAAGAAGCAACAAAACAGAACAAAGACAAGTCTAAAATGTTCAGATTTTGTATTAAGGCAAAGTGAGCAAGTTATAGAAAGTCGCAAGTCAATTTCACAATACAGATTTCAAATACAATACCAGTGAGACAAAATCTAAGGCAATGGGTCACAAAATATAATATAGCAAACTCATCAAAGTCTTAGTGCAAGAGAGAAAGTTATGCTAAATGTAACACAGCGAGTGGTCTGACGACGGCTATGAAGAAAATGCATTGGCAGCGATTGATGCTGTATACTCCAGTAATGTGAATGTGCCCATCCAACACGGCAGCTAGCCTTTATATATACATTCAGTCATTTCCTGAAAGTTCGAGCATATACGACCATCGTTTTACACTGCACTCAACAATATTCCTGCTACATGGCAGTGGTCTGTAAATAATCATGTCTTGACCAGACAATCTAGTGATCAACAGCATGAACATCCATCTGTGCAATTGGGAACCAATGTGTCAACCAAGTCAGCAAGTCTGACCACCCACTCCCGTTAGTCCCCACTTATGACAAGCATAGTCGCCTTTTGTGGCAAGCATGGGTTGCTGAAGGCCTATTCTACCCCAGGATCTTCACAGGTCAATAAAGACCTGAAGATATGAATAGGAGTTGGTCTTCAGCAACTCATGCTTTTCGCAAGAGATAACACATAGGACAGGGTGGTCCACTTCGTGGACACGTTATCATATGCCAATTACATAGATCGATGCTCATGTTGTTGATCACTGGACTGTTTGGTCCTAACCTGCCAACATATTGCTGGGTGGAAAAACTAAAACTCACTAAAGCTTAATCGCAAACACTGCCATAAGATTAGAAGGTCACTACTGTAAATCAGTATTCACAGACTTGCTAAATTGTGATATGGTAACACAGTGGTGTAGTGATTAGCATGCTGGCCTCTCCTGCCTAAGGCCCTGGTTCGAATCCCAGTGGAGGCACCACAATTTGTGACCTGGGTCTCATGGTGCGTTGTGTCCCTGAGCAAGGCACTTCGTCCACATTGCACTCAGTCCACAATGCTGTTTAAAATAGGTACTGAAAAGAGAAAGTACAGACCTATACGGTCGTGCTTAGTAGCAGCTTTGAAGGTACAATTCCATCAGGGTAATACTGCAGCACCAGAGAACAGCATCGCGCTGGATTCTAGGCACAAAAATTACCATTAATTACCATTAACAGAATCAAGAGAACATTCAAGCTTCTTCTTTTAACATCAGGATTATATAAAGGATCCACTGGATTTTAAGCAGAACTATTTATTAATAGTTACTCAAGTAAATCGGAAAGTGCACACAGTGCCACTATACCAAGAAACATACTTTTAAAATTGTGTGGAAACATGAAACATACTTTAATGTTTCCAACTTATTACACATATTCCTAGCCGTAACATTTTATCATTTTTAAAAGAACCTAGTCTTTATGAAAAGATACAGATTTCAGAAAAATTATCAGTTTTTCTTATATATGACTAATATTTCAGACTATCTTTGAGATCATCCCTTTTAGCACTGTTCTTTGCATGTGTACATGTCGAAATTCATAGTTACCGGTTGTTGGCGCAAATAGCTGGAAAATTGTTGATGCTGTATAAAACGGCATTCATTCATTCAGTAAATACACATGTACAAAACCACAAGTTGATTCTTCTGCTCCAGAGAAAAAATCTTTAAGAACAAAGTTGGAACATGTCTCAGATATGGCAAAAGCTGTCTTGGTTGGCTGGTGATCAATAACAGGACCGAAGTCAACAAGACATAACTTCAATATGATAGATCTGTCTCCAACAGATGACAATGTCCAGCATCCTCATCACATCGTGGCAAATCTCTGTGTGATAAACGATACGTTGATCAGTTGATTAAGGAGACACCCATCATTCATCAGCTATGTGGTGTTGCATGTAACGACGGGTAACATGTCTCTAATGACATGGTCCAAGGCTGTAGCACAAATAGTAGGACACTTCGAACAGCTGGTGCCAAATAACGTCTTGCGAACATCAAAGTCAGAAATCTGCGGAGATGTTGACTGGTCAATACCTTCACCAGGTGGGGCCCTTCTGATCAAACGTTTCGAAATACATCATTTATAAAGAACAGAACAATAAGGGAAAATATAGGAGTTCATTTTGCCTATTATTGCAGTAGTCCTGGATGTATCAGAACTGTTGCCCACATCTTGAAAATTGTCCAGACAGGGGTGGTTGGGTCTGTAGGTGGAAGGGTCACAAGATAACAGCCATTTGGAAATGTAGGGACAGATGGCTCGGCTTTACTTTCAATTCTGCAGTTGTTATTCCCAAATACCAAAAGCAAACTGGTTTTGTTTTGTATTTCTATTTATATAAAACTTTTATGAGATCTTAACAACTGTGACAAACACAAACTTCTTGATTTTAGCTGAGGATTTTAAAAATGAACCCATAGTTCATTTTCAAACATGTTGGTCTTTCATAAAGAGATCTGACTCATCATGACTAATAAGCAGTCTTGACTGACGCCATTTAGATCTAAATTTTTTTGTCCTTAATCTTGGAAGTAGATAAATTTCAAATACTGACAGTTAGAATAGAAGCTAGTTAGACTTTCATCTTCAGATACTAACTTAACTAAAATATATACATAGTTAGATAAGTTATTGAGTCATTTCTGCTGAAACAAAGAAGAGAGGAGAGCCAGTAAGCGATGAGACGCAGTGGGAGATCAACCAATGGGTGGTGAAACATAGTAGGAGAGCAACCAATGAATGTTGAGATATATGGGAGAGGAACCAATGAGTGATGAAACACATTGGAGAGCAACCAATGAATGTTGAGACACATGGGTGAGTGACCAATGAATGTTGTGACACCTGGGAGAGCAACCAATGAGAGTTGAGACATGGGAGAGCAACCAATGAATGTTGAGACACATGGGAGAGTGACCAATAAATGTTATGACACCTGGGAGAGCAACCAGTGAGTGATGAAACATAGAAGAGCAACCAATGAGAATTGAGACACATGGGAGACAATGAATAATGCATCTGTTCTTCTTACAGACTATATTTCTGTTCATATCTGTGATTTTTCAATAGAAACTGTATCATTCAAGCCAGCAGGGTTTTAAAGGGGTTCAAAAAGAGCCACAGGGCAAGTGACTTTAAGAAAGTGACTTGTCCTGACTTATTTTCCACTTGCCCTGGTTTTATGACATAACCATGATGATGTAATTATGAAAGAATAAATTAACATGGTATTTGATGTTAATGTTTAGAGGACTATTTACTGAAAAATGATAAATAGCCAAGAAACATATCCCTACTTTATCATCATTGCGAAATTTAATAGCTACAGTTTTGTCAGATCCGAAATGAAATCCAAATTTAGTCAGTTTGAACCTGTAAGAGGCCATTATCTAGTAGCCAACAGACAAGTAAGATACCATCATTTGATTGCCCAAGATGAAAACTGACTTGTCGTAGGCATTGAGTGATGGGATTTTTGAACCCCTGGTTTCATAGACAATGTGTCTGCATTTGTGTATGTGATTTTACAGTTTTTGCCCAGACACCAAGCTGTTCAGTTCCCCACCTGGATACATTTCTAGTGTTCCAGGGCCGTGATGTTGCTGGAATATGGCTTCACAAAACAAAACTCACTCACTCACTCACTCACTCACCATGCTACTGTTTAACATCAATAGCCCCTTAACACATAGTTTACTGACTCTAGCCAATCAGTGTATGTTTAAACCCATTACTAAACACAAGGAAGGGAAACAACAAGCATCTTGAAACATCTCTTGGTGTATCTGGGATTGAACCACTTACATTCTAGTATGCAGGCAGACAGTCTACCCACTAAATCAGTGAGATCTTCTTAGAAATACACACAATGTATAACACTTAACAACTGACAGGGAAAAACATTGAGAAAACTTTGTGAAAATGAAGGCAGGGGAACAACAAGCATCGTTAATCTTGACATGAGTCTGGGGATGGAGCCATTGACATTCCACTGTCTGGTAAATGCCAGCAATGTGTTCTAGATCAAAAGACAGTATAATTGTAAAAACTTACCTGTAAGATGTCTGCTTGCGGATGGTAAAGTGTGCAAATCGGTCACCAAGACCACCATCCGGGCCCTCTGACGAGTCACTTCGATTCCCCTCCTCAAAACACCAGCCCTCTGCCATCACTTGGAGTTTGGGGCGGATCTTCGCCACTCTGTACGACACCCCACATTAATATTTCTTCACTTGCTGAAAAAACACAGGTGGGAAATCCAAAGTTAGTCCTGGTGACCATCCACCAAAGCTTATATCAAGTGTTTCCTTAAGCCTGTATTTTTTGACACCACCCTATCGGGCTGAAAGGACAGCTTCAGAGCCACTGACGGCGACCAGGCTAGGAATCTGCTCGATAATTGGCATGTTGGAGAGCGACAGGAGAGGCATGTCCACCATCCGTGCTGTCGCAAGCTCAACAATCCATTTCAACCAGACATGACAGGAAGGGATTTCTTTTTAAGCAAAATACACAAAAATTGAAGCAAAGCAGAGTTAAATGGATTACAGAAACATTAACACCTCATTCATCATTGCCTTTGCAATCTTCATGCCTGTGGTAAACAAGGGAAAAAAATACATACAATCTAGAACTTCCCAATAGGACTGCATATGACATGATGATTAATTAATAACAAACAAGGTGCACAAGTGCATGTTTCATACAGATTGTGAGAGCATTTCTTGTGTTTACTCTTTCTGGAGTCAAAGAAGTGATGCCAGGCCTTTCTAAGACGCCTCAGAAACATTTCAAATTAATCAAATATTGATATTTCTAAGTTTGCGAAATTTTATGCATGAGGAACAGCAGCCTGTATAAAGTATAATCTTGGGCATCAACCATGTGTGCCCCTCCAGCCCGAATATATCAACAGACACCCCATATATCTGCACACATCTTATATCGGCATCAACCCTGAGTGCCATTCTAGTCTGTAGATCTTGACAGACACCCCATATATCAACACAAACATCTTATATCAGCATCAACCCTGAGTGCCATTCTAGTCTGAAGATCTTGACAGACACCCCATATATCGGCACACACATCTTATATCAGCATCAACCCTGTGTGCCCCTCCAGCCTGTAAATCTCCACAGACACCCCATATATCGGCACACATCTTATATCAGCATCAATCCTGTGTGCCCCTCCAGCCTGTAAATCTCCACAGACACCCCATATATCGGCACACATCTTATATCAGCATCAACCCTGTGTGCCCCTCCAGCCTGTAAATCTCCACAGACACCCCATATATCGGCACACATCTTATATCAGCATCAACCCTGTGTGCCCCTCCAGCCTGTAAATCTCCACAGACACCCCATATATCGGCACACATCTTATATCAGCATCAACCCTGTGTGCCCCTCCAGCCTGTAAATCTCCACAGACACCCCATATATCGGCACACATCTTATATCAGCATCAACCCTGTGTGCCCCTCCAGCCTGTAAATCTCCACAGACACCCCATATATCGGCACACATCTTATATCAGCATCAACCCTGTGTGCCCCTCCAGCCTGTAAATCTCCACAGACACCCCATATATCGGCACACATCTTATATCAGCATCAACCCTGTGTGCCCTCCAGTCTGTATATTTCCACAGACACCCCATATATCGGCACACATCTTATATCAGCATCAACACTGTGTGCCCTCCAGTCTGTATATTTCCACAGACACCCCATATATCGGCACACATCTTATATCAGCATCAATGATGTGTGACCGTCATACTCTTATATGAGTAACAACCGTTACATATATCAGCAGACACATCTCTTTTCATATTATTATTATAGGATATCTATACATAGCACATATCCTTGCAAGCATCCATTTCATGCAAAGCATCCATTTCAGATACTGGCGCCGTGCCCAGTCCATTTAGGCACCCAATCTATATATACTCAACCATCTTACACACTGGTATCCACCCCAATTGATAGGCATCTATCTCTATATCCAGGCCCCCTAAGTAATGGAAGGAATTACGGCAAGTTTGAAGGAACTGCATCTCAAATGTTGCAGCGATATCGGGTAGTTCAGAGGTAATAACAGAAACACAACAACCCTATCAGAAACAATGTCGGTACTACTTGAAACAAGTTCACCAATCTTCGGAGATTTCTCGGCTCCGTTCCGTGATTTGTCGGTCGCTTCCTGAAAGTCACACATCTCGGTGAGTTTTGTTTTAAGTTTCTACTGTTTTCATTTTGATAATTATCTACACTGATTGGCATCCATACATCTGCATTAACAGAAACGATTGGCATTGTCTCATAATTCAACATATGCCTGTGAATTTCCATCCATACATCTGCATATCTATCTAGTATCTATCTGTTTGATTGCAATCACATATCAGCATCTACCCTGATATTGACAATCCACCCAAATACTCAGCACCCTTACACATGCCAACATTCAACCAATGCAATGACATCTACATACAACCTCCGTTTATCTGACAATCTGCTTTATCCGATGCTTTAGTTGGTAACAAATTGAATAAATGTAATTTTGGCCTCATTTATTTAGTGCAATATCCTCAGACGATGTCAGATTAACGAGACTTGACTGTCCAAATGTCAATGAATGAGTGAGTGAGTGAGTGAGTGAGTGAGTGAGTGAGTGAGTGAGTGAGTGAGTGAGTGAGTGAGTTTAGTTTTGAGTCTCTTTTAGTAAATATTTCAGCAATATCACAGCAGGGAACACCAGAAATAGTTTTCACACATTATACCCATGGGGGGAATCGAACCAGGTCTTCTGTGTGATGAGCAAATGCTTTAACCACTAGACTACCCCACCACCCCTGTGTCAATGAAAACAGGCATCATTTAAAAGCTCCACTGAAATTAATTTTGTAACTTGAATAACATCACAAATCAATTTTCCACTACCATAAACCCAGACCAAGTTCCCAGATGGGTCATGGACAGCAATCAAACAATACACAAACACACAAAAAAATTAAAAATTAAGAGTTTTCAATGCTAATACTTCAAAATCTGTTATCCAGAACTCTCCATTATGTTCTTGAACAAACCTTCAGCTATCTTGCAGTAAAAAATAGTTCATTGACAGTTTTAGCTCTCAAGGCCGTGAACAAAGCAAGGTCATGGTGATCATAATAAGAGCTATACTGCACTATGCTTCGTATTGAATTATGAGTATAAAGCATGATAACACATGCCAGCCTCAAATTATCTCTCCAAGACTATGGCCGTATTGATGTGCCGAGTATATAACACGCCTCAGACTATTGTTAGCAGCACCATCAAGATAGAACGTGATACACAATCTATATTTAGAACCTCTGCAGGGATTCTTGGGCTAAAATAAATGGCAAGATCCTTCAGCGGATGCTAAGAAATACCAAGTCTAATCATGAGTTCTCAATTTAAATAGCATTAATATCTTTGGTATAATCGACTGATTCTTCAGTGAACTATTTTTGTGTCTCTTCCCTTACCTTATTTCATGCTTTCAAGGAGACAAAGAACACTCTGAACTGTCTCAACAAGCAAACATAGAGATGAGGTCTTTGGTCTTTTTTCGAAATGTCAGATAACTTGTTAATATCATAACGTGATCTAACCAAGTCAATATCTTCATAAGTGGCGCAGCAGTGAAGGAACACAACTGTGTCGGATTAAGACACCAGGAAGGATAAAATTTATACAACTGTTGGATTTACTGAGTGTTTTCATTCTGATCTTCCTGATCTTTTCCAGAACTACACAGTATCACTGGTGCAGACTAAAAGCTGACAAGGTGCATTTTTTTGTCTTGACTAGATTGTGTGCTGACCTGATCATAAAGGGGGACCTATATGCATGTTAACTTCAATAAAACAAGGAACACATATTCTGGTGTCCCCCACAGTCATATTACTGAAATATTGCTAAAAGCTGCGAAAAACCAAAGTCACTCACTCACCATTACACACGTTAAAATACCTTAAATCCATCTAGTCAGATTGTGAAAGTAGAAGCAAGACGTGTTTTCTAAAAGGTTAATATGGGGCATTCCTAACACTGGACACTGTCTTTTGCTTCAGTTTGCAATGAGTGAGTGAGTTTAGTTTTATGCCGCACTTGGCAATATTCCTGCTATATGGCAGCGGTCTGTAAATAATCGAGTCTGAATCAGACAGTCCAGTGACCAACAACATGAGCATCGATCTGCGCAATTGGGAACCGATGACGTGTCAACCAAGTCAACGAGCCTGACCACCCGATCCCGTTAGTCGCCTCTTATGACAAGCATGGGTTGCTGAAGACCTATTCTACCCCAGGACAGTTTGCAATGAAGTAGTACCTTTGAGAAGTAGTGTCAATCTCAGGTATATACGACACATAACATAACTTCCTTTTGTTCAGTTTTCAAATTATTTATCAAGTACTTTGTAAATATATATTTCATGGCCTAGGCTGGAATGACAGTCACCATTTTGAAAGTGAACCCATAAAGATTAAGAAAGCTAAAGTCTGTTTCACAATTATATTTCAAAGTTCTCAAAACATAGTTCCTTCTTAACCTGCAATGCAATTTCATTTACATTTATGTTTCGAAGTTTGTGGTAGCAAGTACTGAGATCTGATTTCAATGAGATTGGTAAATTGGCAATTATTAATTTTGGCTAATGACATAAGACAATCAAATGATAAGTTTACTTGGCACTCCAGGTGTATAACTATGAACCAATTTTCTATCTCTAAAACTAGAACTGAAAAACAAAAGTCAATCAGCAACTCTGTTCCTTAATGCTTGGCTCCTATAAACTCCAAGGACCATTGTTAAATTTACAACACTGAATGTTGATTTTGTCTACCCAAGTCAGTGACTGCCAATTAAGTTTGTCAAAGAGTCACATTTTACACCACTTTGCATAGAATTGTTGTTCACTTGAGCTTATCAAGGGACATAACTGCAGACTGACAGACTGAGTTTGGTTTTACATTGCTTTTAGCAATATTCCTGCAACATCATGGCAGGTGACACCAGAAATGGGCAACTGCTGCTACTCCACATGTGACATGATTGAGGCAACTAGGATTCAAGATTATGGTCACTTAATTCAAACTGAGTGTGTGAATTCAGTTTTACAGCACACAGTCATGTTTGCACTGTATGATGGCGGTCTGTAAATAATCAAGTACAGAGCAAACAATCTAGTGATGAACATCATAAGCATCATTCCATGCTCTTGACACATGATGACATGTACCAACCAAGTCAGCGAGGTTAACATCCGATTCTGTTTGTCACCTCTTAGGTTGATGAAGATCAGTTCTAACCCGGATCATCACGAGTGTTTTCATAGTGAAGTCTGAACAGGGCACCTCAGACAACTGGCAACACCTGCTTATTCACACGCATGTGAGCGCGAAGCGGGAGTAAGTGGTTCTCCTGAATCAATGATGTAATTATCGTACTGTACTTTGGTACAAGCTCACGTGGGACAGATAATCCATGACTCGACAATGCACATTAGAGAGAGAATCTCATGGGGAAATGTACTCCATGAACGGAGAATATACCATGTGATCTGAAAGTAGCAGTATAATCAAAACTGTCATTTGGTAATGTCATGCATGATGCTGATATGAAAGACAGTAATGGTCCACTCATCCTTTACCTCATAATATTACCTGAGAGATAATTACCAGATCCTCAATAATGTTTTACTTTTATCATTTTAGTTTTTCATGGCCTCCATTCTTCCAAAATTGTTCTGGTAACTCCCTTTTGCATTTTGTCATTTCCTAGCAGGACCCATGTTTTTTCAATGAGTCAGTTTTGTATTGACCCACGTTCATCTCACAACCATCTATGGGGAGGTGGGGTAGGCGAGTGGTTAAAGCATTCGCTCATCATGCCGAAGACATGGGTTCTAATCTGCACATGGCTACAGCATGTGATGCCCATTTCTAGTATCTCCCGCTCTGATATTGCTGGACTGTTGCTAAAAGCAGCATAAAATGATATTCACTCACTCACTCACACCTGCCCAATCAATGACTGGTATATATCATGGTACATCAAGCAACTGTCACAGAAGCATCCTAATGGAGCTATGGATCATGTGTACAATATATCCCATTTATTTATACCCTGACAGTGTCTTTCAGCAGCTACATCAAAATGGTTGGATCAGTGAGTGAGTGTGTGAGTGAGTGTGTGAGTGTGTGAGTGTGTGAGTGAGTGAGTGAGTGAGTGAGTGAGTGAGTGAGTGAGTGAGTGAGTGAGTGATATCATGGTGGGGTATACCAGAAATGGCCTTCACAATTTGTAACCATGTGGGGAATTGAACCCTGGTCTTTGGCATGACAAACCAACCCTTTAACCACGAAGCTACCCCATTGTCTGAAGTGAGTGAGTGAGTTCGGCCTTACACAACATTCCAGCAAAATCATTCCAGCAGAGGACACCAGAAATGGGTTTCACTTATTGTACCCTTTTTGGGAATCAAACTGGGGCCTTCTATGCCAAATAGAACCTGATGCACGTCTACTTGTGGGGATTCATGGTCAGAATAAGTCATCAGTGCCCAATGATCATTTATGGACAGACAACTTCTTTACTGCAATGGATGCCACATTTGGTGTACATGCTAACACCATTTTCAAGCAATCGGTATACGTCTACAGTGAAACATGGTATACATTATTACAATAATGAACTTGTCTATCCATAAAATACTGTTTCTGTTCATTATACAAGCTTTAAGAAAAGACTGCCCAATCACTTGTTTGAAAACAGTATTAGCATCCACACCAATGAACAAGTTGCTTACCCATAAAAGATTCAGTTTTCGTGGTAGGTTTTGTATGAGTGCGTGGAGAAATAGAATAATAAATAAGTAGTCCAAATCTTTTGTGCCTGAAATTTTCACAACAATCCTGAATAATCTAAAATAATTATATTTCATACATGTTGCTGTTTTAAGGTACTTTTTAAAATTAAGTAGATCAGAATATCTGCATCCAAAACATGCAGGCAAAATATTGTTTGCATGATTTTTTGCATGAAAAAAACGCTGGTTTCTGTGTTAACGCAAACAATGAGATAGTTCCCATTCATCACACCAGGATCAGAATGCCACTCAAGGTAGTTTCAGTGTAAATCTGAGGACATAGTAGGTCTCCAGTGCCTAATGCTTGTTTTGCCGCAGGAAATTCCTGGATTACATAGGCCCCTTGCTCATCTCCCAGTGGCGATTTCATGAAAAAATACATCCCCTATGCACAATGCCTACCTTCTTGTGTGGACTCTTGGACAGAATATATCTAAGCAGGCCCTGAATACCCATACGTTCCAGCCCTAACATTCAAAAATACCTTGTTTTCTCTCTATACCTGTACTATGTATGTACCAGGTAACGGCACAATAGCAGGGCTCCAGATAACTTTTGGGAGTGTAGGCGTACTTACATCTCATATTGCAAGTGGAGGTGTACTGGGAATTTCGAAGGAGTACTGACATATTTTTGTGTCTGCAAGCTGGTGAAGTGGTTTGTTGTTTATAATATTAAACAACTTTTCAGCTATTAAACTTTACATATGTTACCCGTACAAAGGTATTTATGTGCGTATATGATACGCTTGAAATTTTATATTATGTTGTGCGTCATTGTGCTATAGGCGTACATTACGCATGTACGTCCCTTTCTGTAGCCCTGCAATAGTATTAACCTTTTATAAGCTTTGATATATCACTATCTAACATCTGTAATATTTATTGCTTTGTACGTGCTTTCTCTCTCTGTATTGGAAAGGCACTGTAAAAGGATCAGGTAAATATACTACTGCAGCTATACATATGATCACATCCTCTTAGGCCTAAAAAGTTGAAGGTCCGGGGTAACTAACAGGATCGGGTGGTTAGGCTCGCTGACTTGGTTGACACATGCCATCGGTTCCCAATCGTACAGATCGATGCTCATGCTGTTGATCACTGGACTGTCTGGTCCAGACTGTATTTACAGACTGCCGCCATATAGAGAAAATATTGCTGAGTGTGGCGTAAAACTAAACTCACTCCCCTAAAAAGTCTCGGTTTTTATGTATACTACTGTAGACACAAATATATAGCACAATAAAAAGTGAAAAAAGATACACAAATCCAAACCTACAAAACCTGTTTCCAAATACCCCAAACTCCAACATTTCCAACAAAACAATTCACACATCTAATACCCTCCATAATATCAACCAGAGCTTGTATACCATCTTCTTTGAAATGAGGACAAACCACATTATCAAAGCAACTGCAGAAATGGTGATGCTGTAAGTCTGTAACTTGACCTGCAACAAGTACTCCCAATTTTCCCCTCTACTCCCCAAACGTGATGATCTGTCATTCCTGTGTCTGTAACTCCCTTAAGGCATATCACTGCCATCATCACCCAGTAATGCTCATCAGGACTCAACATTCAAAGAAAATATGGCTAAATTCCCAAAAGGTATATTGGCCACTTCAAGTCTGCATCTTGAGGGCTGACATTACAGCTGAAAGCATCACTCCCTGCATGAATCCCCTGTGCAATGGCTCTGAAATGATAGTATATAGGTCTAATTATCTCAGAGCCCGCAGCATTGGAAGCAAATATCCATGACAATATGGACGGTGAGTTCCCCAATGCCTTCAAGACACACCTTGTGGATGGCAATACACATGAATTAACACTATGAAGGCATAACACATACTTTCTCTGGTACCAATGAGCACAGTATTCAATTACCTACAAATCAAGGGGGATAACTCTAATGACAATGTCAACACTCAGCTGAATACGCTGAAGATAAAGCAGTTGCCATCCAGGTCAGACACCACCAAAATCATTGAGGTTGACTTGACTTATTAACCTACAAAACACCTAAGGAAGCAGTGGAGGAGTAATGTTGGTCACTGTAAACCATTCAAATCCTGCTGTACCATAGTCTACCTCTTCACTCACTCAATTATGATCTGTTCACTCATTTAGTCATCTGTTCTCTCTCTCAGTCCCCTGTTCCCTCTCAGTCATCTGTTCAGTCATCTGTTCTCTCTGTCATCTGTTCTCTATCTCAGTCACCTGTTCTCTCTGTCATCTGTTCAGTCATCTGTACTGTCACTTGTTCTCTCTCTCAGTCACCTGCTATCTTTCAGTCACCTGTTCTCTCTCTCAGTCATCTGTTCTCTCTCAGTCACCTGTTCTCTCTCAGTCATATGTTCTCTCTCTCAGTCACCTGTTCTCTCTCTCAGTCACTTGTTCTTTCTGTCACCTGTTCTCTTTCAGTCACCTGTTCTCTCTCTGTCACCTATTCTCTCTCTCAGTCATCTGTTCCTTCTCAGTCATCTGTTCACTCAGCTAAACATCTGTTCTCCCACACACCCAATCATCTGTTCTCTCATTCAGTCATCTTTTTTCACTCAATCACCTATTCAATCACCCATTCTCTCAATCATCTTTTTGCTTTTTCAGGTCAGGTTCTCTCCTATCGCATTCGCTCTTTCACCCAATCACCTGTTCTCTCAATCACATTTACTCACTCAATCATCTGTTTTCTCAATCACGTTCACTCACTCCATCATGTCTTATAACTCACACTATCTTCCGTTCTCTCAATTATGTTTTCTCAGTCAATCATGTTCTCCAAATCTCCCAATCATCTGTTCTCTCACACACCCAATCACCTGTTCACTCATACAATCACCTGTTTTCTCCCACACCTGACTCTTCTCTCACTTAATCATGATTTTTCACTTACCCTATCATCTGTTCTCTCACACAACTGTCTGTTTTCTAATAATCATGTTCTCTCACTCAATGTATCCTCTGTTCACTCACCAAATCATGTGTTCCCTCATTCCCTCGTCACTTCTGATACTGACCACTTTTAGCATGTGTACATCACGTTGCTTTTTACAATAGTGAATACATTTCTTTCAATGCTTTGACTGCGTCACACTTAGTATGTCAGATATTGATGCTCCGTTTCTCCTTATTTGTCTAATCTAACAAATAAAAAGACAAATCTCTCACTTTCATAACCTTTGATGTTATTCAAGGATGCTCCTTTAGAAGAAAGTCTAAACCAGAGCAGCTGTCACAGCTAATGAAACATACTAAAGCTTTGACACCATTTTCTTACTGGGGCCCGATTACTGATGTGATGGTGATAGCAGTCCCCTACCACATCCTTTAAAAAGACATTTATGAAACAGTATCAGCCATTCTGCTGACTGGGTGTCCATATTAGCTGTTATGAGCATGCTCTTTCTGCACAAGAAAATATGAATTGCCATTATGGTGCTTGTCAGAAACTTGATCTAAAACTGCTTTCATCACTGTATCATGCCAAACGTTCCAGTCAGTGTTTGGATACAGTCACATGATCATTTGAGTTTGACATTCATGAAGATAGCTGACCTCAATAAAAATCAATTATAACCAAAACATTCAAACAATTTTTGGACAATACATCCATACTGTTATATACATGGAGAAAAAGCGCTAACAATTGATCAGCACTGTCAAACATCGAATGCAGTAAATGGACTGGATTCACAATAGAAATTGATGAACAACTGGATTTCTTTCAGAAGAAAAGTACATGCATGCGAGTGTGAGCGTGCGAGTTGGTGCATGTCACCATAGCCTGTTCAGGTCTGTTGCTGTAGTCCGGATGATAAGACTTTTGTTGCGGAGGCTTTGATGAGATAAATGTCCATCACATCCTTAACATAAAAATCTGTCGTTCTCGTGTTTACGATAAATGTCACTTGAGTCTTTATAAGATATATGTTGCTGTAGACTGGACTGTTTTATGCTAAATTCTGCCTTAATTTTTAAAAGATAAATGTCAATCGCATTCTTTAAAGATCTGTCATTTTAGTTTTTATGTCAAAGGTAACTTGAGTGTTGAAATAATAATGTCACACTAGCCTTTATACCATCCATGTCACACTAGCCTTTATACCATCCATGTCACACTAGCCTTTATACCATCCATGTCACACTAGCCTTTATACCATCAATCATTGTCACAGCTACCAATATACAACCAATGTCACGCTACCTTTGGTACAATGTCACATTAGCCATTTTATCATCAATGTCACATTAAACTTTTTACCATCAATGTCACACTAACCTTTATACCATCAATGTCACAGCTTACCTATATACCATCAATGTCACACTACCTTTGGTACAATGTCACATTAGCCATTATTTCATCAATGTCACAATAACCTTTATACCGTCAATGTGGTATTTATCTGGTCACACTGGTCTTTATACCATCAATGACACACTAGCCTTTATACCATCAATGTCACACAAACCTTTATACAAAGTCACACTGGTCTTTATGCCATCAATGATGCACTAGAATTAATATATGTCACACTGGTCTTCATACCATCAATGACACACTAGCCTTTATGCAACGTCACACTGGTCTTTATGCCATCAATGATGCACTAGAATTAATATATGTCACACTGGTCTTCATACCATCAATGACACACTAGCCTTTATGCAACGTCACACTGGTCTTTATGCCATCATTTACACTAGCCTTTATACTATGCCAAACTGGTTTTTATGCCATCAATAACAGACTAGCCTTTATACGTCACACTGGTCTTTATACCATCAATGACACACTAGCCTTCCTTTATACCATCAATGTCACACTAGCCTTTAAACCATCAATGTCACACTAACCATTACAAGAAGACACATGTCACTCTAAAGCTTAGCCTGTGATTGTTACAGTGTCAATACCGACAGCACCAAATAAAAAGTGTTCTGACAGAGTGCCATACAGGCAGTTTGCTCATGACGCCGGGGCACACCGGAAGTTCACTGTCGCCCTGTCACTTTAGCATGAACAACATGTTCGAATAAGGAACAATGCTATGTCTGAATGCACATTCATGTTTTTACAGTCAAACTGACCACTATTTATCACTCTATTTTTAAGTGAAACATACCACTCACTAATTAACAAGATACTGACTGACTCTTCCCGTTTCTGAATAATCTCGGGAGTAAGTGTGAATTGTGTTGTTACATCATTGGAACCTAACTGCTTCAAAGGGTTGCGTCGTCTTTCATGTGCTGTTTTTCACAGATTCGTTTTCATAACTATTTGTTCATTGGGATTGAAAAACAATGCGAGTATCCGAGTAGACAGAAGCCAATGTTTACAGATGTTTCTAAATGCACTTTTCCTGGGACTGAAACTTTGTGCTGATGTAGACGGAATGCCAGTGAGGCTGACATTGTCAGAGTTCACTTACTCATTTTGTCATTTAATTACCTTAAATCAACCTTTTTGACAACAGTGCACAATTCTCTTCTGCAAACCAAATTTCATAGAATCAGAGGGTCGTGCCTCAATGAGATAATATGAGGTACAATATGTGGGTTGCTGTAGAATTCACATACATTTTGCGGGGTAGATTATCTTGTTTATAGGTTCGTCTAAATCTGCAATCGTGAAACCTGTTTTGAAACATGAAAGCTTTGTTTTCACAATCAGTTGCCATTAATCTTGTCACCTGCTTTGCATATTTTCTGAGATACAACTGGATTTCATAGACGATTCTGACAAAATCGCTGGTTGTCGTAATGGTTAAAAACCATTCTCTTACATGCTGTGTCATGCAAAATCCTTTTGGTCATGATTCAAAAACATGTTTAACTACAAGTAGGAAATAGATTTGTTCTTCTCACTTGATGAAAACAAACCATAGTCTAACTGATTCTCAAACTTTACACTTTAGACCATGGCACCATAATCTTAAAAAATGGCAGCGCCCTGTCATGAACATCTGCCAATCTGAGAATAAATGCTATTTGGGATTGTTTCCACGGAGTTACGAAGTGTAAATTACTTTCTACTGGTGGTAACATAGGCATTTGCTTCATGGACAAATGGATTTTGCATGACATCGCTTATAACATAACAATTTCAGTCTTGGAAGCAAGAGTCACTATAGCATTACTTACAATATTATTGTCACTTCGACCACAACGTGACCCGTGAAGGTCCCGGGGTAGAATAGGCCTTCAGCAACCCATGATTGCCATAAAGGGCGACTCAGCTTGTCTTAAACGGGATCGGGTGGTCAGACTCGCTGACTTAGTTGACACATGTCATCGGTTCCCGGTTGTGCAGATCGATGCTCATGCTGCTGATCACTGGATTGTCTGGTCCAGACTCGATTATTTACAGACCGCCGCCATATAGCTGGAATATTGCTGAGTGCGGCATAAAACTAAACTCACTCACTCACTCACTCGACCACAACGTGGCTTCCGAGGAAGAAATTGTCATACTAGATTTAGTGTCATGCAAAAATCTTTTGGTCATCAATCATTTACGATAACTAGTAAGTAGTTTTGATTTCTTTAACTCGATGAAAACAAACCTAAATACCATCTTCTATCTTGGCAGCAAGGTAGGTGTCGAACCACCTGATTTAATACTACAGGCTTCCACAACACCTGCTTCGAATCTCACAAAGAACATATTTAGCAAGAAATGAGAAGTCTGGCGGAAATCTGAGGGTGGTGACACCATCACCTGACACCTGGGAGCAACTGACGGCAACGCAATGATTTGTATGTCTTTGATGATGTTGAGAAATCAGCAAATTGATGAGTTGTTTACACATGTTATACACAGCTAACTGAAAATTCTTCCTCACATGACGTCACTGTGGTTCGTTATAGTGTTTTGGCAACAGAGTTACGTAACTTCACTGGCAGGCGAGAGTGAAGCAGGCAACTTTTTGGTAACTTTTAATCGCTTGGAATTAATTAACCACATGTTTTCTAATAATGAATGGTGTTCTGCTTAAGACTAACCATAAGTCCTTCATATGTAATGGTTACAAGAGTACAAAAAAGAAAAGTTTATTCATTCTTTAACATATTTTACAAATTAAAACTTCAAAATTCATGACAAACTGCAAACACACAGTATGACCTGTGTGATAACACAAACATTAATTACATGAAAGCTAACGACATCAGTAAGCACTTTTAACAGATTCTTTCAATCAGGAACTGACTAGAAACCCCCAAACAAACATGAATCCTTGAAAATGCTCACCTGTCAATCCTGATCTGGGGTCGACTCAGAATACTGCACAGACTCAGTAAGCAGACAGTCTTAACACAAAAATCTGAATCTGTCTGATTCAAGAATCAGATTTCAACTGTTGTGGATGTATCATCAATCTAAATATAAATTCAGACAAAGATTTCTTGATCAGTGAAATTTAAGCTGTACATTTCCCTGTGATGGATGGTCTGCCAGTTACCTTGCGACTGTCAAGCAAGCAATTAACTGGATCAATACACCAGCCACTACTGCTACAATTGAATGTTACCACCAGCCTACAGATTAAACAGAATCATTCCGAAAATGTCAAGTTATTATTTTCAAACCTTAATGATAAACAGCAGCGATCAGTTCATGCCATAAAAAGAGTAAATGTTAATAAAAAATATTGACTTGCCTTTGCATGTGTCCGGGTTTTATGTGATGCACATACATGCAAATGTACAGAACTATCCCCCACCCCTACCTACCCCAAATGTTCACTGCATCCAAATGGATGCACAACATTATTCAATGGACCCACAACACATCTATGACTTTGCTAAGTATTTTGTTGTTTCAGAGAAGCTACATGCATCATTTCACCCATCAGTTCACACGATCAATGATTCATTCCAGGCTCTTAGGAAATTATCAAAGCAAACAGTTACTTCACAGGACATTCATAATGCCTGCAAGGATCCTTAAAACTGAGGCAACTAATGGGATCAGGTGGTCAGGCTCGCTTACTTTGTTGACACATGTCATCAGTTCTTAACTGCACAGATCGATGCTCATGCTGTTGAACACTGGATTGCTTCATCCACAAAACTGAGACTACAATAGGTTGTTCAGCTTGACCTCATCAAGTGAATACTAATATTCAATCTATCATGTTTCACAATGTCGAAATTAAAGCACTATATTCCAAATGACCAGATATTATCGACAGAATTAGAATTATACACTATTTTCCCAATGTTATTGAAACAAGCATTGTCTTCCCAAGATGAAGCTTGGTGATGAATAAGAAAATTCAGTGACCAGTTTTTGAGAAAACATGTTGAAAAGCTTAACATGCAGGTGAACATGCTGAAATCTGAAAAGTGTCTCCATGACCTTGAACATTGAGTGAAGGTGACCAAAATCTACCTTCCCTAGATGAAGCTTGATGTCAGTTGTGAAGAAAATCCAGAGATTGGTTCTTGAGGTATTTCACTGAGAAGCTTAACATGCAGATCAACATGCTGCAATCTTCAAAGTGTCACCATGACCTTGAAAATTATGTGAAGGTCACCAAAATCAACTGGGCCCTGTGTCTTCCCTAGAACAAACTTGGAGTTGAATATGATGAAAATCCAGTGAATGGTTCTTGAGATATCTTGCTGACAAACTGAAATCTTCAAAGTGTCGCCATGACTTTGAAATCAAGTTAAGGCCAACAAAATCGAATGGACCCTGCACCTTACCTAGAATAAGCTTGGTTTGAATATGAAGAAAATTCTGGGAATGGTTCTTGAGATATCTCTGACAAGGGTAGAAAGGTTAAAGTCCCCTTGTGACCTTGGAATGAAGGTAAAGGTCACCAAACCTGACTGAGACCTGTCTTTTACTATGATGAACTTACATACCAAAAATGAAAAGAATCTAGAGAATGGTTCTTAAGATTTTCCAATTTGCACATACAGACAGACGGACGAATGGAGCGTAATACTACAACCCATGTAAACAAAAGATCGCTATGCAAATCGAAATAGTGCTAGACATTTTAGGAAACTAAATCATTCCAACAATGATGTTTAATTAGATGTGTAGACTCGTCATAGCAAAAAGAGTTAAGAAATATGTACATTATATTGAATTAATTGTATAACCTGTGACGAATCATCTCTCTGTGGATTTCTGGCCTGTGGTTGGCTGCATGGAACTCTGGGACACAGAGTGATTACAAACCGATCTCCATAATAAAATCGCTTCTTACTGTACCCATGTTAGGAAATGGACTCAGGTCTTCACAGGATTGGTGGACACTTCTCCCATTAAGCTACCTTACCTCCCTGAACAGTGATTCAAAGATACACTGCAAAACAGTGATGCTCAAAACCAGTGTTGTCTAGTAACAGACAGGAATCAGCACTCACCTGTTTCTGCACATTGTGTTCATGGCAGATGCAAGAGACACCTGGTGCCATGTTTTTTACAGGACATGGTATCACACATGATCCAGATTGATTATTCTACTGCGTTAACCGAGTTAATTTTTGATCCTCTTAAGTCAATCCATTGACTTTCCAGTTTTCTATACTAGATCCGGACGCGTGTCCACTTGACTGGACAAACTACAGCTTGTCAATCATGCAGGATAATACAGCAATATTTCCTTACAAATGCAATCTACACTCCATTTAATATCTTATACAATGACACTTTGAAAGCCTGAGTAAGAGGTGTTTAGTCAGTACATGGATCAGTAGGACTAAAATTCTTCAACTGGAAAGAAAGTAGAAAACATTAATGTCATGTCTGCGAACTAATCTCAGTGACAAAGGTTCACAAATAGTCACCACATAAAGGGAAGGCAACCCTTCAATCACAAGAACCGGTTCTATCATTTTTGTCATTATTCTGTGTTATTATTTGATAAAGATATATAATTGCCCCATGAAGTGTATAATTGGTCTTTGGGAACCACTGCTAGTTGTAAGAGACTGGACTGGACTCCCATGCTTGGTTGGTGGTGGTTATGATATTAATCAAGACTCAATATGTTACAGACCACATCACAAACAAACAACAAAACTGCAACAGAAATCTCACATCATAAAATTTACTACAATTACTAAAATTCACTAATTAGTAAAACGAAATAGGTATATTCAGGGTACAAAATGATCTTACGGTGATAAATATCAGTGATTCACCGGATTGCTGGATGATCTACAATATATGACACAATCTTTCCAAGATGTCAACCATGAATCTATTTTTGCTATGATTAACAAGGTAGATGGTTAGCAAGTTTCTCCATCTATATTGAACTGAATTGTACATTGACTCCATTTCCATGGAAACAAATACACATATATAGGAACTAATGGTATGTAGTTAGCTCCACCAAAACCAATATTAGCATGATGTTACTTTTACCTTACTAATAGCAACAGTATCAGAATAATCTGATTGTGTAATCAAGCAGTGAATACCATTCTCCTATGGCATTTGACTAAGACAAGATGAAGGATATTCAGGATAGTAAGCCATTACAATTAATTTGCTGAATTCGCTGAATTGAACCATTCATTATTTGTGGTCAGCAGAATCAAATATCAACAAATATTTACGATTTATTTTCAAGGGAACATGTTTTACTTGAAGCCTTATGTCTTCTTTCAAAGTGAGATATGCATGAATGGGATATGTACTAGCCTGGCAGAGGCGAATGTCATGTTTGTTTGCCATGGCCACAAGTAATAGTTGAGTATAACTATTACATGCCACATTTGAGTGTCAAGAAATCACTACTTAACATTATCAGCAAGGGCATTCCATACTGTGCATCATTTACTTAACTACAATACTGTATTTGTGAGTGAATATTCATTACTTAATATTCATGATACATATAATATTCGCCAAAAAGAGTATTTATTGCAGCCCTAATATTTACATTTATCTTGTTTACACAGCACACGCCTTTACCCAAAAATATCAATTCCAGTGTGTTTCTGTATACCTTAATATTTATTATTAGGCATAAAACATATTTTATAAAGACTTTTCCCCAGCCCTACATTAACTATTTATTTCCAGAATACATGTGTATCTTTAACGGAAAGACCTATGCATCTCTTTTCCATATATGGTCATCCTTAAAACAATCATGATGTATTCGTATGTTTATATGTATTGAGTCATCAAGTCAACCACTCAATTTATCAACGAGTGAAGTTTGTCTACAGACATATCCACATGAGGCAATTCCTATCTCAGCTTGCCTGAAAAAAAGAGGTTGGCTGGTTGGTTGGTTGTATAAACCACACTCAGAAATATTCCAGCTATATGGCGATTATTTGTAAATAATCAAGTCTGGACCTGACAATCCAATGATCCACAGCACTGATCTATGCAGCTGGAATAATATGACATGTGTCAACAAGTTAGCAAGCCTGACTACCCGATACCGTTAGTCACCTCTTGCGTGTAGCATGAGTTGCCGGAGACCAATTTTTCACAGGTCTTGAAAAGCGGATGTCAAGGTGAAAAAATTCAGAGACATGGTGATTAGTAGCAGTCCAGTGACTCGAAATATGCTCACAAAGACAAAACATCAATCATGTTTTTTCATTATCGAACACAAATAATTTAGGAACACTTGTTTGCAATAACAGCATTTTTCACAAGGTTGGTTTTGTCTGTTACATTTCATAAGTACTACAAGGTTGTTCCAGGTCATGAGTGAATTTATCTCAAAGACGCTAAGAAATTCAGTAACATACTAGTCACCAGTTAAATATGTGAAATTCACAAATGAATTTTGTGCAATTTGCAGACAAAAGAAAGAACTACATGTTCTTTCTCTATTTTATGTTCATTAACAAACATAACCAGGAATTTTTTTTATATATGATGCTTACCAATTATATTCAATGACTGATCGCCAATAACCAATAATAAACCAGATCTTTCAAAGGTAGAGCTGAAAAGAAGCTCTGGGATGATGACATATTTATCGGAGGGTGATAGTATTTAGTTTATCTGACTGGAACATCATATCATGCTACTTTCCACAAAGCTGAACATAATGAAGATCTTATGCGAAGAGACATGACACAGAAATAAATAAAAAATCCAAAATTGCCAGATTGGAGTTGAGACTTACTTCACCCTTAAAATAAAAGTATTAATAAACTGAAATAGATTGTATTTTTTAAGTAAACCAAACCACATTTATAGATTTTTTCCCTTTTACATAAGTAAGGTTCCTTAATAGTAACGTAAGTCCTTTAACATGTTTAAAGAAGAATTAGTTTTGTTCTTCATGGAAAAGAACATGTTGGTTGGTTTCAGAATAATAATTTACCTTCTTCTGAGATTAATGATTTAGGTTATTTCAAGAATGTAAAATTAGGTTCTTTCCAAATTAATAACGAAATTACCTCCAAGAATAGATGATTCTGAAGCAATTATACTGAATAGGTACACTTGTAAATACTTGGCATATCTGCAATAGTCACATTATTTGGGATAAAACACAAAGCATTTGTCTGTCTTATCACAGGAAAAGCAGCTGATACTGACGCCTGTTCAGAGATGAACTAGTGACCCTCAAATTCTTGCCTTTTATTACGAAACAAACTGCAATAAGAAACTGTAAAAGTTTTAAGTTTTTCTAGAAAGTAGCAACCTGCCGTAAAATACTATGATGCTACAAAATCCCTCACACTTCCTTTTCATATGCACTGACCAATATGTGTTCAAATAGAAACAGCAAGATAACTTTATTAAAGGTGTTGTTGGGTGACCATGATGCAAGCTATCCAGCAAAGTTGGTCAATATGTCTCAAGTATTAAAATATTACAACTGTTTGTCGTGGATGAGTGAGTTTAATTTTATGCTGCACTAAGCAATATTCCAGCTTTATGGTGGCAGTCTGTAAATAATTGAGTCTGGACCAGACAATCCAGTAATAAATGGCAGAAGCCTCTATCTGTGCAGTTGGGATACCATGACGTGTCAACCAAATCAGCAAGACTAACCAACTGATCCTGTTAGTCACCTCTTATGACAAGCATGGGTTACTGACAATCAGTTCTAACCTGGATCTTGAAAGATTTATGATCATATGACTTCATTTTGATAAATATATATCTCTGTCTGAAAAAATGTCACTAACATACATTCTTGATTTAGTGCTCAGCAATAATTATGAAATTCATACTGGAACTAATACATACACTTGGAAACACATCAACTTGATATGTAATGACATTTATAATCAGTGTGTCAGCTTGTGTGAGATTTGAAAATTTCTCACATTGGTGAACCTTATGAGCATGGTGATGACACACTTTCAAATTTCATGACCTGGGAAACAACACATTTAAAAGTTTTCATCATGTAAATGAAACACAACACTACTCCAGGAATTATATTCATTTTAATGTCACATGCAGTCAAATCTCATTAATCCGACCTCAGTTTATCCAACACTTTGGTTGGTATAAAAAATTGAATAAATTTAATTTAGTCTCATTTATTTAGTCTGACATCCTCATCAATCCGTCGATTTGCTGTGAAACAGATGTCATGATGTCGGATTAACAAGACTTGACTGTATTAAAATAATTATGTCCCCAGACGTCTGAAAATAATCTAGTGACTGATATAAGGAGCTGCATCTCACATCCTCCAGGTATGATGTAGTTAACAATGCTTTGAAGTATGACCATCACACTTACATCTTGTTGCATTTTGTATGCCAAGTGCTGCTGGAGCCTATTCTAACCCTAGCAAGAACTGTCATTGCCATATTTCATTCTGGATATTAATCACAGATTTCATGGCTTCATTACATTTTTAACTGTCTCAGATGGAGACATCTCAGATGATGACATGATTTCATCAATGGAACACATTCATGGCTGATAAACCATCTATATATTGAAACGTTGACCAAAAGATCAGAAAATCAAATTAATTTCCCTTACTTTTGTACAAATGGATGACAACAGTTTACATACCATAACATTCAAACACTGCAGCTTTTGAAAAATCCATAAGATTGCAAAACATGCTATTTAAGGACAGTTGGGGTAGCCTACTTGTTAAAGTGTTAAGTTGTCATGCAGAAGTCCTGGGTTTAATTCCCAACATGGGTACTGTGTGTGAAGCCCATTTCTGGTGTTCCCTGTCATGATATTGCTGAAATATTGTTGAAATATTGCTAAAAACAGCATAACACAACCCACTCACTTACTTTATTAACAGCGGTGTCCCCTGTCATGACATTGCTGCAATACTACTAAAATTACATTTTCTGTAAAACTAAACTCACTCACCATTAAAAGACTTATTTCAATGTCAGGACAGGATTCTACGAGCTGACTTTTATACACCTGAACTTATGTTGACAGGCTTTAAACTCTTACAGTCAAACTGTGTCGACTTGCTGACGACACATGTATAGACTCGGACATTCAAATAGTGCTACAGGTACGTGTATATATTTGCATCTTATAGTCAAACTGCACATTCAAAGAGTCAGAAGACCAAGGTACGGCAACAAATTGACTGTGTGAATGGTACATGAAACCTTGCACCAACATTGCATCATACTATTTCAACATCATAACATTCATTGATCTTCACTTGAATGCCGTAACGTATGATTAGGTGGACACAGGACCACTGAGACGTGTCTATTCTGGCACCTTTCCCGCCAAATGATGCCAGATGAGACTGGGTTTATAATGTTTAACATTCAGGCTCATGACAAGGATATTACAGAAATGTACATCTTTTAATCATGCCAGATTTAACGTGAAGTATCAGTTCGAGTTCTATTGTCAATAAAAAAACATATTTGGAATACTGCTCATTCGGCATTTCTTGGATTTTATGGAAACTACATCTCTGTATGGATGCACTATTTCTTTTTAATGCTGCTTTTAACAAATATCAAGAAAGCAGCTATCCAAAAATTATACTTGGTCAACTGTGGACAATCTAGTTTACGCCATATGGTGGATTAGTCTGAGTGATGAACAGGTTTTAAACATAATTTCAAATGATAGTTGACATTTACACTATGGCAATGGAAGCGTGTTACATTTTTCAAAAAATTAACATAATGTATCATATTTGTCATCAAATGTATCAAACTGTGATAAGCTGATAACAGCAAGAAGATGTTCAAGAAATATTCTTACGTGACACAGCGAGCGCATGTGGTGGTGGTGTGATGAAACAGTCATGCGTTGTTGCCGGTGCTGTGATGGCTGCCTCCCACACACAACATGTTACTGCCAAGTACACTCCAAGCACACATTAAGCACACATTAAGCACCAGCCATTGGTAAGAAGGACATGCAATCGCCTCTTTTTCCCATATTACTTTTTCCTGACCTGGTTAAGACTTTCAGTATCAAAGAGATTAATCCTTTCATTTTGTCATTGATTTCATGATCATTGTTCGGTCATCTTTTATCTGTCTTCCTTTCACTGTTTCAGCTATTCATCTGTCAGTCTATCTTAAAACTTCCACTCTGTGATCTTGTTTATGGTACCAAACTACACCAAATGTTATAACAGATAAAAAGATCAGAGATCACTGACTGCACTTTGGCGTTATTTAATCATATAATTCTACCAATACAGTTCCAGCCCGCTGTGACAGATACAACTTCTGCATTTTTAATGATGATAGTTTCTTAAACAACTTTTTCAGTGGATTATAGAAAATGTTCAAATATCAGAAAGCTGTTGGGTATTAGTAAATGATAAAAATGTATACTATTTATATTTATGTGGCAATTTTGTACAATGATCAAATTTGCAATTCATTGGTCAGTTTCTGAGTCAAACGGACTGTTCACTCGTCATAGATTGCTATGACTTAAGTATGAAATTAAGGTGAGATACGATTTCTTCCATTTGGGGATTACAAATGTCCAATGTAGGACAAATGCAGATACTTAAAAATCACTTTGGTAATTAGAAATTCATGAGACCTTCTGGTTTAATTATACCAGTTCCAGCTTGAAAAAATGTATGTCCAAGGAAGGACAATTTGGATACAGAAAGTCTTATGCTACCAGAGTCACAGAGTAATGGCTACTTCCAGTTCAATGACCTTGACCCTCATTTTTAACTAATCACAAGATTTTATATTTCCAGCTATTTCTTAGTGAAAAAGCTTAAATACACAAAGGTTTGTTTATTTCATAAAGAAAGCATTTAGAGTCAGTGAAAATCTTGTCCCTTCAGTGTTCCACCCAAAAGTTGACAGGAAATAACAAGCTTCATCCAGCTTAAATAAACTCTAATTATTGTGATCATAATGAAGTTTTTAGCACACTACCTTTCAAAGAGAAAGATAACAGTCAAGTTAACGCTTGAAAAACACTTGACAGGGCAATATACAAATTTATTCTTAGGCCATGGCATTCAGCATGACCTTGACCCATGATATGACACTTCAATCAAAAACTTTCACAAGGTCCAAATATATATAGGGCTGATAAAACAAACATGACTTAGCAGGAGAACAAATAAAACTCTCCAACATGTTCTTCTACGATGAAAAGTCCAAAGGATTTATGTGTTTGATCCCATTTAAGAACATACAGTATGGTTCAAAATTATTGAGAATAGCTAAAGCATTTCATATTATTAAACGAGAACAAATCAGATAAGATTGAATGTATTGTGAAAGTGAACTGACCTTTTCATGTTTTGTAGGTAACAATTTAATATTTTATCAAGTCTCCTTGAGCTTCACGGCACAGTCTAAGACGGGTAGGCATACTTCCTATCAGAGAGGTTAGTGTCTCGTGAGTTATGCTGTCCCAGTATCGGACCACTTCTCTCTTCATGTCTTCAATTTTTGTCAACCCCTTTTAATTCACACATTCCTTCATCATCCCCCAAATGTTCTCAATGGGATTTAAGTCAGGACTATATGCAGGAAATGGTAATACAGTCACATTTTTCTCCTGAAACCACTGCTTGGCATGTTTTGCGGTGTGTTTAGGATCATTATCTTGCTGCAAAATCCAGTCATTTCCATAAAACACATGTGCACTTGGAAGGAGAATATATCTAATATGTTAGTGTAGCGTTGATTTGTCGGATTTCCCTCAAACACACACAGCGGGGTCGCTCCTAATAAGGATATCCCTCCCCATACATGAAACTTTGGGCTGTATTTAGGTCGTCGATACAACGGTGCTGACGCAGACTTTGTCCATATTTTCACATTATTGGGATATACCCATATTGAGCTTTCATCAGTAAAAATCACATTTTCCCAGTCAACGTTTTCATGTGCCAAACACCACTTAACACGCCTGTCTTTATGTTCTTGTTTCATGAGAGGAGAAGGAATTCCAGTCTTTTTCTCCCATCCAAGATCAATCAAATTTCTTCTAACTGTAGATTTTGATACAACTGTTGATCCCCTTTCTATCATTTCATACCTGATGTTGGAGATGCTTGCCCTCTGCTTTTTAGACGCTAAAATTCCCAGCCGGACGCGATCTGAGAAGTCCAATTTTCTGGGTCTCCCTTCTCCTTTCTGGTGCCCAAAATCCTTTCCCTCTTTAAAATTCTTCCTAATCCTATACACAGTAGAAAGAGGAGTTCCTGTTCTCTCTGCCAATGTATTTACATCATCAATTCCTTGATTACACAACTCAAAAATCAACCTTCTTTTATCTTCAGCAGACATTGTTGACAGTGCTGAGGAAAATGACGTCTGCTACAAATTCAGGGGAGGTAACTCTAATTGTACTATACTCAGTAGGCCAAGATGAGTTACCTCCCTTACACCATTACTTAGTTTTAAGTATCAGTGAATCAGTTGAGGTGTTAGGATAGCTCAAAGTAAGAAGAAAAATTCTCAATAATTATGAACCAGACTATATTTCAACAAATCACACTGCAGCACTCACTCATATTCTTTTCATAAACTGACAGAACTCAGTATCTGCCAAGACTAAGAATACATTTGAACACTTCATTGATACTGTTCTACATAAACATTCCCTGCACTGATCTGATGATACAATATGCCTGTCAAGCAGCAAAGGACAGAATCTGGTTGGATCCAGTTAGAAGGTACTGAAGAGGCTGAGATCATGATTTAGTTGAATGGTCATCAAGTTTCAAAGACACTAGAAATTTGCAAAGATCATTACTAAGATGCAAGGTTATCAAGAAGCAAGATTATCAAGATGCAAGGTTATCAAGATGTAAGATTATCAAGATGCACAGTGCACTGTCAAGTTGCAAGATTATCATGATATAATGGTCTTCAATTAGTTGGAAAGGTACCAGGTATCATGATGTAAAGATGGCAAGTCGTGAGTGAGTTTAGTTTTTGGTCACAATTAATAACATTCCAGCTACATGGCGGTGGTCTGTAAATATTCGAGTCTAGACCAGACAGTCCAGTGACCAACAGCATGGGCATCAATCTACACCAATGGGAACTAATGATGTGCAGGGGTTGGGACAGGCAGGTGCCATGGGCCATGTTGCGCATTAGAATAAAAAATGGTGTATTGATATTTGGAAGTTTATGGTTGATACATGAGACAAAGGTCCACTATAGATTCAGAAAAAAAGATCATAATCCTGAACATGGCCCATTGTCAAATTTCTCTATCCCAATCCCTGGACATGTGTCAACCAACTCAGCAAGACGGACCACCCGACTCTTTTTGTCACCTCTCACAACAAGCATGGGTTATTGAAGATCAATTCCAACCCGCATCTTCATGGGTAAAAGATGGCGGGACATTTTCAAGTTGAAAGGTTACCAGAGTGCAAGGGACACAAGTGATAAATTATGCAAATAAGGCAATATCTTGTTCACTTTCTTATTTAGTCAAATATTGCACTAAATTGGGAAAGACTAGAAATATATACCTGCTGGGTTTTCAACCTGAATCAATATATAGTGGTGATATATATCTGCAGCAATGGACCAACAATGCCACACAGTCAGACAAAATATATGCTTCCAAAACATAAATTATAACTTGTTTCATGCTTGAAGGATTAAATTAAATGTGCATGAACATGAAAATGTCACTTTCTACATAAATATCGAGGAGAAACACAGACTTCTCCTATCCTCAAAGAAAGGTACCTTTTCCAAATTTGACTTTGAAAATTCCAACAACTGCAATCTGTGGAGGCAACCATGGATTGTAGTTCACCTGATTTAAGAGACTGAAGCTTGATATGTTTATCTTGTTGGTATTTACAAGACTGTTTCAGTGGACAGTTTTGTTGAAAACTCAATTTTTATCAGTTGATAAAAAATGCAACTAATCATGTACATGGCTAATATTTTAGAACAATCTAACGACAAAAATTACAAATTTTAAACCGGTAACAGACACACCAGTAAGATTTAGTTAATTATATTATTAGATAATAGCTTTTCTATAATCTTCCAATGTTTTATCTTAAGTGGGTAGCCTAAAGGAGTGGATACCAAGAGGGTTGCGAATATTAAAGATCTTGGTGGATACAAGTCCCAGTCCGGGTGGCAAACTGTCATAGTGGCATACCCTTGGAGTGCCACAATCCTGTGATCATAGCTTAAAGAGGCAGTGGGGTAGCCTAGTGGTCAAAGTATTCTTTTGTCATTCCAAAGACCCGGGTTTGATTCCTCATATGGATAAAATGTGTGAAGCCTATTTCTGATGTCTTCTCCTATGATAGTGCTAGAAATCTGCTAAAAGTGGCATAACGCTAAACTCACTCACTCACTCACTGACAGGCGAGTCAGAAAAGCGCTTAGGCAGTATCACAGCAGTCTACACGTAATTTAAAACCCCGCGTGTGATATCATGAGCACCCAACCACAGGGCACAATGATGACACCACCAGCAAGGTCATATATAACATTTTGTAATCACTAAAGATACTTTAGTGAGTTGGGTTCTAGTCCGCTATTAGCAACATTCTAGCAGTATCATGATGGGATACCAGGAATGGGCTCTACACACTGTATCCATGTGGGGATTGAATCTGGGCCGTCTACTTCCAAGATACTTTGACAATTAATGAGAATGGACACTTAACTGCAGACCCTATATCCCACATTAACTTCATACAAACTGCTAAAGATCGTGACAATCTATTAACAACGTGACAAACTTTTCAGCCCTCACACTGTGTTTCCCACCAGAGCCATACAAGCTTCAGTTTTTTGTCTGATCTTATATCTCTCCAAAGGTCAAGGCCATGTGTGTTTTAACTTAACTGAGCATATGCAAACCTTCGAAACATCACAAACATCCATACGAAGCAAAAAGCAGTTCAATTAAAGGCTTGAGTCTTCCGCCTATTTATCATCCAATACAGCTAAAGGATACAGCTGACACTAGCTTGAATTAACCAAGTCAAAGAGAAATGTTCTACAACTCAAGTAAATAATTTTTATAGTGATCATGCACAATACGAACAGATGAGTACAGTGGAAGCTGTCTAATCCAGCACGCACTGGGACTGAGGAAATAAACCGCTTTAGACAATGTGCCTAACTGCAGAGCTGATGATAAATGTACGAGCCACGGAAGGGACTTTGATTTTATGCTGGTGTTGACAACTTGCTTGATTAGACAGATGCCGATTTTGACAGCTTCCACTGTATTTTTTTTATGGAGACCAGCTGCTATATATTTTAATCAAACTAATATACTGTATGGTCATAATGGGTGGGTGAGTAAGTTCAGCAGATCTCAAAATTATCAGCATTACATTTCTGCTTGTTGCCTCTTTTAGTCAAAAAATTATTTAATCGATGAAAATGTATGCCTTTGTCCATATACTCAAATTCTAATAAAATCAAATTTTGTAGAATTTCTAGAGCAATCATATTGGCATAATCTGGGGCTAAAATTTGTAGCGACTATGATAAAATAGTAGAGGTTGGTATTTCTGGCTTTTTCTGGATGTCAGAAATACGACGGCACTCTGATGTCAGAAATATGACGGCACTCTGACAGCAAGGAATAGACCTTTCGAAACCTCAGATAGCAATATCATAAAAACAATCAATTCATTTAATTTCACACAACAAATTATCACCATGAATATTTCATGTATTAATTTCGTTTTCACCTTCGGAGATTTTCAAACAGATCTTGAATTTGTACAAAATGCCTTCCTGACAAAACCTCTCATCCAAAATAGACAGCAAATCTATCGAAAACATCCCTCATAATTCCTCTTCTCATTAATAAGTGCATTTTTTCTAACATTCAATTTCTAAGTTGGTTATCTAATATTGATTTGATAACACTATTCAGTGTATTATTCTGGGAGGTTAGGAAAGAAACGACCTGGTAGGATTGTGGCCACCAAGTGCTGATTCCAGCTTTTGATGGTGTTGGTGTTGTAAGTTCCATGTGCCAGCACTTGTGACAAGACAAGTAATATCGTCAGAGGACATTTGTTGCGGGACACCTAATATCATCGGGGGACATTTGTCGCAAGACACATAATACTGTCAGAGGACATTTGTTGCGGGACACCTAATATCATCGGAGGACATTTGTCGCAAGACACATAATACTGTCAGAGGACATTTGTTGCAGGACACCTAATATCTTCAGAGTACATTTGTTATGAGACACATAATATTATCAGAGGCCATTTGTCACGGAACTCTCAATCATGCAATATCATCAAAGGACATCTGTTGTGAAACACCAAATTTGTAGAGAGAGACGTAACATCATCAAAGGACATTTGTCGGACGACACATAATATCTTCAGAGTACATTTGTCACGAGACACATGAGATCATCAGGTGACATTTGTAGCAGCTCTAGTCTGATGATGAGTTTACGTGACTACCTAACAATACAGGATCACTGAGGGACGGAACATTAACTTCAACCCACATCAAATGAGTGAGTTTAGTTTTATGCCCCACTCAACAATATTCCAGCTATATGGTGGCAGTCTGTAAATAATCAAGTCTTGGCCAGACAATCCAGTGATCAACAGTATGGGCATCAATTAGGGTACGATGACATGTGTCAACCAAGTCAGCAATTCAAACTAAACCAATCCTGTTAGTTGATAGACAATCCAGTGATCAACAACATGATCATCGATCTGCACAACTGGGAACCGATGACATGTGTCAACCAAGTCAGCGAGCCTGACCACCTGATCCTGTTAATGGCCTCTTATGACAAACATAGTCGCCTTTCATATCAAGCATGCAACCCATGTCAAAAGCTGGATATTTGTCTCAGAGCTTTACAACGGCCAATATACTTTTCACCCTTTGATCAGAAATAAAGGTTTAAATGAAACATTTGTATTTTATTTATTATTATTTATTTTGTTGTTCACTAAAATGGCTGATTAATTTAGCAACTGGAGTTTCATATCCTAGTGTCTGAGTGCGGCATTAAAAACAGAATATATTTTTTAAAGTTTCGGAATGCACTGATCATGGGTTTACCTGTAACATGCAGCATCAGTTTTCCATTCTACACAATCTGGTGCCACTAAACTGTTTTAGAGGCATTTTAGAAGTTGTTGAGCTAAAGGTGAAGGAACAAATTTTATGGATGATCAACTTCTTTCTTTTCACAATGGCGACATTTCGGTATGGATTCTTATACCATTTTCAAGCATATGGGAGGACAAGGTGTAACAGTTTATATACAGGTACATGAGCTATAGCCGAGGAGATTAAAAATAACAACAACATAATTGAGGAGATGAGATAACAAAAACATCCAAACTAGAGTTGTTATTATTTTGGTGCCACTACAGCAGTATACGTCAGACAACCTGGGTTAGAATTGGTCTTCAGTTATCCATGCTTGTCGAAAGAGGTGACTAATGGGATCGGGTCGACAGGCTCCATTAATCGTGGTAGGTTTTGTACGAGTGCATCCCAAAATGAAATAAATATGTGTAGTCCAAATGTTTTCGCGTGAAATTTCCATTACAGTCTTAAATCATTCTCAAAGCTATTTTTTTATCAGTCTGTTTAAGCTTTAAGGTACTTGAATGTCTGGTTAAGATTTGATTATTTACAGACAGGAGTCAGATAGCACGTATATTGCTGAATGAGCTTTCAAAACAACCACAGCAGCAGATATAAACACAACAGTACAGTGACACCTCATCAGTTCAAAATCTGTGACAACTGCACAGAATATTACTGTCAGTAACATTGTACATAAACAATGAGATCTGTTTTATTCATAACATTCATTTTTTTAAAAACAGAAAGTGTCAGTCCTTCAACCCACAAATACAATTAAAAGGGTATAAATGTCATGCAGGAGGCACAGAACAGGATATTAAGTGAGCAGACATGACATGGGGTCCAGCACTTAGTAAGCAAATGGGTGTATTTATCTTTGTTGTCAAACCTAATGACTATGCATGTATGTTTCTGCACAGTGAGTGAATGTGAGTGAGTGAGTGAGTGAGTGAGTGAGTGAGTGAGTGAGTGAGTGAGTGAGTGAGTGAGAGTTGCTTGTTCTTGTCAAACATGATGCCTGAATGTGTATTTCTGTAGTGTGGGTGCATGTGTGCGTTCTTGTTGCTTGTTCTTGTTAGACCTGGTGTGTGTGTGTGTGTGTGTGTGTGTGTGTGTGTGTGTGTGTGTGTGTGTGTGTGTGTGTGTGTGTGTGTGTCTGTGTGTGTCTGTGTGTGTCTGTGTGTGTCTGTGTGTGTGTTTTCTCTGTGCGTCAAGGATACATAGCAATTTGAATCACTGCATATCTTCTGGAATTACTGCTAATATACATGATAAACCAAGGTTCCAAAGCATGAATTCAAAAGAAGATTTTAATTGGAAATATTCTCAAAGAGTGCTTAGTTCAATACTTTCAACAAGGTTTCTTTCATCATTTCTTTCATCCCAACAATTTTTTTTTTCAAAAATAAAACCCTTTCATACCAGAAATGTCTATGAAACATATATACTGATAATCCTGAAACTGCAAACAATACCTATCAGTAAGACAATCACTTGCTCATTACATAACCTGGGCTGCATTATCACGTCACATGGATATCAAAAGCATGTTTTAGATATTGAACATATTTTTTATCCAAAAGATAGTTTGAATTCTTTCAACATAAAAACAATAGAAAATATGAAACCTCAGAACCACAGTATTGCAGGGATTGACTTGGGCCACGATATCACATTTTTCTCCCAGGAGTGAGTGAAAAGTTTCAAGTTTTCAGCTTGTGATGGACAGATGCTGGGATCATATCTTGATCATGGCCAGGCTGTCATTCTGTCAATGAAACAACATTATGTTTACAGTGTGTGAGCCAGTATGGTTTCACACCACCTCTGCAATATTCCAGCAATATCATCCGGACAGGAGAAACCAGAAATGGGTTTCAAATATTGTACCCATTCAGACAATCTCACCGGCATGATGAGTGCATGCCATAACCAGTAGACCAGTCGGACCAGATAGTGAAATATGGCTCCAGACATACACCACAACACACCTGTGGTACGTGTCACCCTGGGTCAGTGACACACAGCTTGTTCAGCTTGACCTGAGCTACTCAACATATGCATGACCCAGGACAATTGGCACAAACAGCAGGTCGACTTAATTTCAACAAGTGAGCAGAAAATGTTAAAGGGTGATCTTGTCAGTGACCTTGTCTTGGCTATTCGATACACATGACCCAGTAGGTCAATTGGCACAAACAGCAGGTCAAGTTAACTTCAATACACTGGGGAGCAGAAAATGTTAAACGGTGACTTTGTCAGTGATGTGTCTCGGCTGTTCGAACATGCTAACAATCCACTGACAAAGGTGATCCCTTTAACAGTAATAGACCCAACCAGTTGTGACGCAGTCATGCAATGCATTAATATTCACTTGATCAGGTCGAGCTGAACAAGCCGTAATTCCAATGTGCCCCGCAGAAAACACTTCCACGTGAAGTGGATGTACCTACTGGTATTAGTGGTTGTATATTCCCCAAGGAGTTCAGAATGACAACAGGAATACGTGCACATCCATTACAGGAGAACAAACATACACATCATATGAGGAGAGATGAAAGTGCTGTACATAAATGTATAATGCCACAATGGTTCAGGAGTCAGTCATTGACAATAAACACTCAGTGGTGTGTTGACCAAGAAGATCATAGAGCAAGCTAATCAAGACTCTCACACCTTAATATAGACAGCTATGGAGCTATAGCTATGCCTTACAACAACACCAAGGTCAAACTTTCAAGGGTATTTGGCAACAATCTGAGGACACTAACTGATGCTGAGGTGATTGTTTCAGCCCTTCTCATGTGATCATTCAAACTGGGTCTTTGATAGTTTTGTTTGGCATTTCATATATATCCTGTCTACTACGTATGTCTACTGCATATTGAATAAACTTTCTAAAAGACTATCATGCTTAAAAGGAGTAAGTTTTTAATTTTTTCTGCTGCACCAAATGTGACAGGTATGTGAGTGAGTGTTGCTGTATGCCACACTCAGCAATATTCCAGCTATATGGCAGCAATCTGTAGATAACTGTGTGGACAATCCAGTGACCAGCAGCATGAGCATCGATTTACACAGTTGTGATATGACGACACATGGCAACCAAGTCAGAGAGCCTGACCACTTGATACCATTAGTCGCCTCTTGCGATAAGCATATGCTACTGAAGATCAATCCTAGCAAGTAAATGTTATGAGTTTTAAGCCCAACATGCAACTCAGTTGATAGAAGAGGGGCATATAATTATCGTGCATTATGTAGCTATAAGCAAAGCCTGCATTTGATTATTATTGTTACAACTATTTTTTTTTATTATCATTCTATTTTCATGCCCATCTGTTTGTAAGGAACTCTGAGCAGAAACAGGTCACACTTGAATCTGTCCTGGAATGACTGGCGCATTTTCCTGAAGAGATAAGTTTTCACATCAGATGTGTAGGCTTGAAGGGGAGGAAGAAAACCTGTTATTCAGCAGTACAGGGTTCCATTACTTTGGTGCGGAATAGGAAAAATATCAGGCACCAAATAACTTTAATTGGAAATTTGAAGCCTATCGACAGACATCATTAGTAGACCCGAGACTTCCCATCAGATTGGCACAACTATAGTAAGTCCATCAAGGCATTTGCAGCCTCATCACTACGTCTGGCTGATGGGTCCTGGGCATTTAGGACCATAACACTTGATCTCATAGGACTTGTGCTAAGTTTTTCATACCTTAAGAATGAGTATGCTATGAACTGGGGTCCTCTACGTATGGGGAGAGGGATCTCATGGGTTTTCTACCTGTATTTAGTAAGATCCACCTATTACTTTGGTGCCACTCTGCAGTCTTAGAGCTAAGGTAACATGCAGTTACAACAGTCATAGTGCTGAGGAGGCTTTGTACAATGGCACCTGTAAAGGTAGGTACAATGGCACCTGTAAAGGTAGGTACAATGGCACCTATAAAGGTATGTACAATGGCACCTGTAAAGGTAGGTACAAAGGCACCTGTAAAGGTAGGTACAATGGCACCTATAAAGGTATGTACAATGGCACTTGTAAAGGTAGGTACAATGGCACCTGTAAAGGTATATATAACAGCACCTGTAAGGTAGGTACAATGGCACCTGTAAAGGTATGTACAATGGCACCTGTAAAGGTAGGTACAATGGCACCTGTAAAGGTATGTACAATGGCACCTGTAAAGGTATGTATAATGGCACCTGTAAAGGTAGGTACAATGGCACCTGTAAAGGTAGGTACAATGGCACCTGTAAAGGTAGGTACAATGGCACCTGTAAAGGTATGTATAATGGCACCTGTAAAGGTAGGTACAATGGCACCTGTAAAGGTAGGTACAATGGCACCTGTAAAGGTAGGTACAATGGCACCTGTAAAGGCAGGTACAATGGCACCTGTAAAGGTAGGTACAATGGCACCTATAAAGGTATGTACAATGGCACTTGTAAAGGTAGGTACAATGGCACCTGTAAAGGTATGTTCTGTTGAACCTAAGATTAGAAAAGTCAAATACCTCTTGGTTGATTAATTGCTGTGAAGGCAAATTTTTATATTTCTTTGTGCAATTTTCCAGCAAGATCATGGCAGGGAATACCAGAAATGAACTTCACATATCAACCCATGTGCTTAATTGAACTCGGATATTTGATGAGAGGAGTGAATGCTTGAACCACTAGGCTACCCCACTGCACCTCAATGAAATAATGACTGGTGTCATAATGTTTTTTGTGTCCACTGACTATTCATCCCAAATAATGAATGCATTAATAACAGAATAGACTTGATATTATTTATACACCTTTCGTAATTTTGATTTTGTACAATGATCATGTTTCATCAGTAACTTAACATTCGACATAAACAGAAAATTTGAAGTCTAGTCAATGTGACCTAGTTAATAAGAGACATTAACAGGTTTCTCAACTGCTGAATAGCGGCTGTTTCAGTTAATTTTCTTTTTAGCAGCATAGATCAAGGTCATTGTTTCCAAAAGTTCTACCCGAGAAAAAAATGTCCTGAGTTTTAGTACTTTTACAACTTCATCTAGACCTACCTTTAGAATACAGCTCAACAAACTTTAAAAATACGTCATAATACTCTTTCATATAATTCTCGTGATAGGGTTAGGGTTAGGGTTAGGGTTACGATAGACCAGGTTAATCTAATCTTGGTTAGGTTGTGGTTAGAAGTTGTGGTGCTGCATTCTAAAGGTGCTCCTTCATTGAATTTCCTCTCACAGTATACATGTTGCACCTCAGCCTTCAACCGAGCCACGCGTCTGCTTCAGGAGCAGTATCCTTTGACAGACGTGTAATATGCATCAGGTAACAGGTGCTTTATATGTGATATATCAACACCAAGATGTTGACATACCTGTATCTCATCAATGTGTCTTACAAACAATACAAACCTACATGACACAACCTAAACAAAGCACAAGTTGGGACACCAGAAATAGAAAAAAAGTCAGATTAACACCAATACTACTCTCTTCTCATGTCTTTGCGTGCTGTATTCAAAGCTTAACACAGATGTTGTAAACAGTCAGGAGCAAATTTTAGAATAAGGAGTAGACAATGAAAGCATTCTAAACCAGAATTCATAAGGAATGAAGAAACAATTCTGTTCTGACAGCGTGCCGGATAACAGAGGTGAGACTGTTACCTACAACTAGAATAACTTATCTTTGTGGGAAACCTCAAGGTTTCAACACGGATTAATTGGTGACAATGTATATCCTGCTCAGCAGCAGATTAGACTGCGCTTGCATTGGACCATTAATCACTATTTGTCTGACCTGGAATGATCATGTCTATATTGCTATACATGAAAAGTCAGTATGTGACTAATCACAATTTTCAGACCAAAAAGTTGATTAATTACGCAGTTTTGCTATTAATGACTGGCACGAAAGGTACATGCATAAAGAAACAAATACACCTAACATCAAGTGAGCCAAAGTACTCACACTACCATTAATATATTAAAAATACAAATGCAGTCGAACCCCGTTAACTCGGACCCCTACATATCCGGAAACCCCCGCCTTCCGGACGATGTTTATGTGGAACGAAACTTGCGCTCATTAATTGTACTCACTTAAGCTGACTCCGCGCTTCCGGACCCGGACAGTGAATTTTCAAACCATTCCTATAGATTTCCATTGAAAAATGATCCAGTTATCCGGACTGGGAGATATGTGCAACATGCATGTGTATGTGTCACGTCACTATCGTTTACGGCACGACTGGGTCATTTCACTCTTAATCTATTGGAAGGCATTTGATGTGAATTGATTTATTAGCCATCAAAACACTAGGGATGCATGTCTCTTGGGTTGTTCATTAGGATTTGGCCGGTGTGGGAGCATCTCATTAGTAACGAAAACACATGTTAAATAGCATTAGGGTAAACTACACCGTAATTGTACTGTATATAACACTTATAAATCAACCCCTTGCTTTCATTTAATATTCACATGTTGCTTGTTTGATCCAGTTAAAATGATGTCTCGCTATCCGGATGATTTTCAAGTGAAACCAAACCATCCAGATAAACGGGTTTGACTGTATATCAATTGTCATCTCAGATGACATATTTTACATTTCACACAAATATTCATAATCTTATTAAACAAGGCCCAGACATGAAAGCTGAAAACTACTTTGAAACAATATACTGAAAAGCAGGAAAACCACATGATAAAACCCACTGGAAAGCAGGAAGACTACAAGATAAAACTATCTGTGACAAGCTACTTCCTTATGTCCATGTACATCTTCAGTACAGGGATCCTCCTGTCAGTGGACACTATAAGTTGTTAAATGGTCATGGCGGAGGGGGACATGGGTTGATATACCTTCTATGTTTGTTTATGTTCCCTGAGCCCGAAGAGAAAGGGAAGATAAACAAATATCTAGGGTACATCAACCCATGGGCCTCAGGAGAGGGGGAAGGGGAGAGGGGAAGGGGGAAGGGGGAAGGAGGAAGGGGAAGGGGAAGGGGGAAGGGGGAAGGGGAGGAAAGCGAACAATGTATTTATCTTACTGAACACCTGAATGTTAATCTTGAACAGTTTGAAGCATGGGTATCGGATCAAATACTTCAGCCAGCCTGTGTGAATCAAATAATTCAAATCTTTCAACTTGCTGTTTTTGCCGCAGGTATTATCGTAGTCAAATCGCTGCGGTGTAATTCCCCTTCTTAATATTCACAGGGACTACATCTGAACGCCAGATTTTGCAGACCACACAAGAAAAACAGATTTAGAGTCATCTCCCTTCCATCAATTTGCATTGGGAAAACATCAGTAATTTCCATGCATCATGAGTGATTCCATGTTATTCGAGATAAAGAAATACTACCATGACGTACCAAATGATTTGCTATTGGCAGCGGGGTACTTTGAAATGTACCTTGCTTGTAAGTAAGGTACACTGAAAATAATAGAAGAGCGCTTAGCCAATCAGAAAACAACATTTATGTGTGAAGTAAGATAAAGATCATGAAGTCAATCTTCAAAGGCATACTGCACTGCTAACTTTCATCACAATCATCACCGTTCTGCGACGCTGCAATAAGTCTGTCAACTTGGGGCCCATTCTCATCTCCCTTGACTCCTGAGCAGGATATGTTCGAATATGTTACCGTTTCTTCTGACGTTATTAACTGCTCTCAGCATTATTACCTTTAGATTTGACCCGTCAAGATCCAGGATAAAGTGTGTCTTCAGTAACCTATACTTGTTGTAAGAGGTGACTAACAGGATCAGGTGGTGCTCCCTGACTTAGTTGATAAGTCATCGTATCGCACTTGTGTAGATGAAGCCTCATGATGCTGATCACTGGATTGTCCGGTCATTAGACTGTCTATTTACAGACTGCCATCATATAGCAACACTCATTCACATCACTGGAGTTACATCATCGTCATCATCTCCGTCAACGCCTTATCTATATCATCCGCTGTCAGACCGATCGCTGTGTTTACATTCTGCATAGTTGATTCTCTCTCGCACTAAGACTTTGGTGAGCTTACTATATTATATTTTGTGACCCACTGCCTTAGATTTTATCTCACTTGTATTGAATTTTTAGTCAGCATTGTGGAATTGACTTGTGACCTTATACACCTTGCTTTCGTTGCATAATAATACTCGTTTATGACTTGTCTTTGTTCTGTTTTGCTGGTTCACAAGGGGATTTCTTACATCATTTTTCACAGTAAATTCTTAACCGTAACACTATTTATTTATTTCATATAGCTTAAATATTGCTGAGTGAGGTGTAAAGCAAATAAAACATAACAGAGGTTCCTTTTTTAGAAAATACGGCAATATAAGTTTGTAATATGTATTCCATCACACAGCATCATATGACACCTCCCACATGTAGTGACAACACATGATACAGTCTATCAGTTCTGGCGTTTGTATCTGTTTTCAAGCTTCATATTCTGATAAAGAAGATGAAGTCAGACTTTGTTGAAAAGTTCTGATATCTGACATTTGATAAGTTCATCAAGGATTTGGTTTCGACACATATAGCCTACCAACATAACTTGATCAAGTAACATCTTCTGAACAAAGGATACAGGTACATGAACCTGGTTTCACTGATTGAACAATTTACCAGTCAGCAAAAACGTTCATTATTATTTCAAGTATTATTTTACATTTTTAACCTTCCAGGTAAATCCAGCACTGTTTCTAGACTTGCTTATCACCACTGAAACATGTCATTTACATGATGTGGTCTATAAATAGTAATGTTGGTGTATATTCAGAATTGATAAAATCACCATCATACAGATTATAAGGCTTTGTGAGTGAGTGAGTGAGTGAGTGAGTGAGAGAGAGAGAGAGAGTCACTTTAATTCCACATTGAAAAATATTTCAGCTACATAATGGTAACTTCAATTTAATCTACACCAGACAATCCTGTGATCAACAGCAAAACCATTGACCAACCTAATTGGAATATGAACACGTCAACCAAGCCCTGTAACTTGCCTCTTACAGCAAACAAGGGCAGAAATCTAAAACTGACCAAATCCATGAACATCCTATAACATGTTTCACCAGAAAGACTAAAATCTTCTCGTGAAACCATGCACAAAAAGTAGGTACTTTGTACTCATATTCCTGCTGCAATGCATACAATAATATAACATAAGCCTAACAATAAGACTTTTTTTAAGTGCTGTCTTTACCTGCAGCTTTAAAAATATCACAGATTTAGCTGTATCCATGTATTTTACACATTTAACATTTTGAGTGGATTTTACACATTTAGACTTTCAGTACCAAATATTACTGAAACAAACATGAGTATGAAGTGAGAAAAGTCACTTCTCATTCAAATGAACACACCTTATATTTTTCACGACAATTTTTCAAAATTTCTCGAATAATGCTTGTTCTACCTCATGCTTGGAGTATGGTGGTCGATCTTTATCATGAATGCATCTTAAGCAGTACCATCTCACGATCATCTTCTTCTCACGGAAGCTGATCCAATACCTTCACGCAACTAAACAAGACTATTTTGCCATTCCTAAGGTTACTTTGTCAACACTATCATAGATTATTAATACCGACCTATTGCCCCAATAAAGTAATGCATATGGCAATAATATAGATCCCCTCAGTGTACACATATTCAAACATGTTTACTGTACCAAACCCATCATCAACAAAAGCAAAGTACCAGCGCAGCAGCTGAATGAATAGTTTTGTGTACTCATGGTAAACATTTTCATGAGAGTTATTGAGGTAAAAACACTGACCATTCAGATCTTCACACCACTTGCCTCGCCACTATAGGACATTTTAACGCCTTCAAAGGCCCCACTCTCAGACAGCTGAACACGGCTGCTTGTGGTTAGATGGTCAAGGAGCTGGTAATCTAAATCAGTGCATCACAGATAAAGCCTTTTCTTGAAGGGATCAATCTGCGCATCAAATATTAATTCTGAATACAACCAATACGGTGGAAAATCAGCAAATCTCATCATCCCTGCTCCATTTCACTCCGTTTGCTAATCCATGATCCCCAGTCAAGGGCAGAAATGAAGTATTTCCACATGACTTTCAAACAATCATTCTTCATTAATCTTGCTTTTGATGTGGCAATGACAGCTGGCAGTATAAGGCTTTGTGCATAGTTGTTTCCCATTACTGTGGCAGGATCTGCTGATCATAGATTACACGCTCAATCTGCCTTGATATAATAATACTTTTGACAAAATTGTAAATATTAATGACCATCAAAGGGAAGAGTTCCTTCCGTTCATCCCTATTCTTTCTTCCGCAGATAAACAGAGGCAATACTAAGTGGTTCAACCCTATGTATTGTACTTAATTTGGGGGCTTAAGTTATTTTTGTGAGTCCTCTAGTAATTGTTGTGTTAGGTTTTGTTAATATTTCTAGTATATATCAATACATAAACGTTATTTGGGATGGGAGAACTCAAGAAACTCTTACCAATCAAAGATTGTCAAAATTATTGAATTTACTTGGTCAGTATTCACTGGTCTAACGACGCGACAGAATATCCTAGATATTGGTGGAAACTGATCTCAGTACAGTGGCATACTCTAGGAGTGCCACAATCCCGTGATCAGAGGTTCAAAGAGGCAGTGGGGTAGCCTAGTGGTCAAAACATTCCCTCATCATGAAGATGACCTAGTTTGATTCCCCACAACCCCCAAATGCTTATAAAATAGTCTAATCACAAACACAGCATATACTGCATTTGATCACTCTCCAAATGTCACTGTGAATATATAAATGAATGAATGAATGAATTCTGCTGAAGTAGGATAAATATTTTAATGACCAGCTTGATACACTATAGCCTGTAAAATATCACGTCCCATGCTGTGTCCGACGGCATTTGCCTTTTACAGTTTTCACATCCCTGAAACATGGTGTACAATCCTCAAACTCCATGAGGATCAATCCAGCTCATTATCCATATTGATTAAAACAAGAAGACACAGTCATCAATATCCCCCACATTACCTCCAATTTCAGTCTAAGTCACACTTGTTGTCATGGAAATGCCAAAACTATTTTATTCAGAATTACAAAACTATCAAAAGGTACCAGTACACCACTAGACCAATCTATGAGTCAAGTTTGGTGAAGAAATGTTGAACGGTTTTAGAATCCTGCTCCAGAAAAGATAAATGTGTCCAGATACATGGACGGACAGGGTGCATTTTACCACACACCCCACAACACCCCCGCAAAAGGCGTTGTTGGGGATAACAATGAAATTTCTAAAGCTGGACTGTGATGCTAGGGATGATATCAGCATAAATACTGAGAAACAAGAATTAAAGAAATGGACTTGTCACCACATTGTCTTTGCTGACCATTACACATGACCAGATGAATCAAAATGAAAATTAATACATCAGTTTTCCGCTGTTGAAACCCACCCTTGAGCTGCATTATGTGCTTGCACATCTCTCTGCAGCATCAACACATCATTATACTCCTACATGTGCTCATTGTGAACAATCCCTAGCGTAACACAATATGGGGTTATAGATGAGAGGTCGAATATGGAATGCGGCAGTACAATCGTTGATGAGGCAAGCAAGGACTGGTTGCACTGTCTGAAAGACACACAGTGTTGTGTGGAAGAACTGAACATAGGGGAAAATATTGCAGCAACAGTTGGGTTTCCAGTTGGGCTTTTTAAGTAAGAGTACTTTGTTTAAACCATGAGACATTATTTCCGATGATGCTCCCATGGTCGCTGTTAGAATGGAACAGAGCTAATAAGCAGGCAAGTCTGGAAAATCACCACTGGGGATGGCTTCACGCTGTTTCATAGTGAGTGAGTGAGTGAATCAGTCAGTCAGCAACATTCCAGCTGTATAGCAGATGTCTGTAACTAATTGAGTCTGGACCAGACAATCCACTGATTAACAGCATGAGCATTGATCAAACAATTTAACCAAGTCAACGATTCTGACCACTCAATCTCGTTAGTCGCTTTTTACTACAAGCATGGGTTAAAGAAGATCAATTCTATCCCGTTAGTCGCTTTTTACTACAAGAATGGGTTAAAGAAGATCAATTCTATCCTGTTAGTCGCTTTTTACTACAAGCATGGATTACTGAAGATCAGTTCTATCCCATATCTTCATGGGTTGTTGCTTCTTTAATGTTTTTTTGAAGCATGTGGACAGGAGCTGCTATCACCATCACACCAGCTGTTAAAACAAGAGTCATCAGAGGATGACATATCCCCCCCCCGTCCCCTACATGTTTGAAAGGACAAATCATCTGACAGTTACTCATTGTGTTTTTAGACCAAGTCTGAATTGTTTCCATGGAATTCATGAAAAATATAAATGCCATATATCACCATTTCAAGATCTGTCTCATATATCTACCAAGATCTTTTGAAAGATATGAAATGGTTTTCGAGTTGTTGTCTGGAAACAAAGTCAGCAACGTGTTGATGGAACCGAGAAAATAATAAATCACTAAAACCTGTAAATACCAAAAGGCACCACTTTGAGGTCTGCAACACATATCTACCAAGTTTTACTGACAGATATTAAGAAGTTTTTGAGTTCTGTTCCGGAAACGAAACACACCTCTCACTTTTCAGACAAAGTTTGAGACGTTTCCATGGAAACCGATAAAATAATAAATCACAAAAACCTGTAAGTAGCAAAAGGCACCACTTTAGGTTCTGATTGATATATCTACCAAGTTTTGCAGGAAAATATTGAACGGTTTTTTAGTCCTGCTCCGGAAAAGAAGCCCATTCCTCCATTTTGAGACTAAGTCCAAAATGGCTCCATAGAAACTGAGAAAATAAATCACAAAAACCTGTAAATACCAAAAGGCACCACTTTGGGGTCTGCCACACATATCTACCAAGGGGCGGGGAGAGGAGGGGGAGGTTAAAAATGGTGTCAAAGGCCTTAGTATGTTTCATTAGCTGTGACAGCTGCTCTGGTTTAGACTTTCTTCCAAAGGAGCATTCTTGAATAACATCAAAGGTTATCAAAGTCAGAGATTTGTTTTTTTATATGTTGCATTCAACAAATAAGGAGCATCAATATCTGACGTTCTAAGTGTGACACAGTCAGAGCTTTGAATGAAATGTACTGGATGTATGGTGGTAATGGTGGTAATGGTGGTGCAATCAGAGTGAGTGAGTGAGTGAGTGAGTGAGTGAGTGAGTGAGTGAGTGAGTGAGTGAGTGAGTGAGTGAGTGAGTGAGTGAGTGAGTGAGTGAGAGGCATAAAATATATGTAACATTTCAATCAGAAATTTGGGAAGACTGTATTGCTTTATTACACACTGAAAGGGATACAAATGCATTTTGAAGCTTGCTACAGGGCACAATGTATGTAATTTAGATGTACCATAGTGAAAACTTGTGCCCATGTAGACATGATTTGTCCCAGAGACCATCCAAAACAATATTCCTGTCATATACACTGACATTCAAAATGGTCATACACCTGTTAGGTTGTGATACTCATAGTATTCTACAAGATAATGGTCAAGGGGTTAAAAAGAGGTTTGGAAACTTCTGAAGAAATTAATCACATTTTTATTTAAACCATGGTGAGCACTATTTGAATTACTTCAGGCGTTCCACCAAGGCATTGGGAAAATAGTTTATCCGAGCTGCCAGTGCCAATCTAATATTTACAATACCATGCCATACAAATTACATGATTTAATTCACTAACTGCATTATTCATAATCTGGTTGTACATTTGGCAACACAAGCACATGTGTATCACATGTCAGCAAAATCCTGACATGTCAGACATCTATGTTGGAAAACATGACTTCAACACGATATACACTTATACATATTAAGTTCACATAAACCTTCCTTAAGCCAGTCATATGCGCACATACAAATTGTAATACTAATACCAGTCAGGTACAGAATACCCTACAATGCATCATCTTTCAAGTGTATCCTTTAGAGAATTGAGAGACACAAGATTGTATCTGTTCCCCCTTGAAACTGTTCCCATGACAACTATGAAAATAAACCGTCTTGCCCATTAAAGGAAATGAGATAGGGTCCAGGTATCAACCTTGATTACTCCCATGCACTGCTCACAACTTTGGTTTAAATTCTCATACAGTTGTTTCAGTGATGTTAAAAGTAGGGAATAAAAGCCATAACAGCATGGAATGAGAGAATGATGACAATACAAAGGTGTTTAAATTCATCATGATCATTGTTGTTCCAACTAATGAAATGAATAAACATCAAGATGATTCCCTTGTTGCAAATATTTCATAAATCAATGCCACAAAGATATGCAGAACATAACATCCTCAAAATGATCGGGAATGATTGAGTGGGTCAAGAGAAACACTGTCCTGAATAGCAATATCATGGTTTGTCAGTTCAATGTGTGTGAAAACCTTATGCTTAGTAATATTCAAGCAATATCACAGGTGGGGACACCAGAAATGGGCCCACAGTACACATGTGGGAAATCAAACGTGGGACTTTGCCAAGATGAGTGAAACGCTCTAACCACTAGGCTACCCTACTGCCCAGAGGCAAATCTGAAGTACACCTGATGCAGTTGAACAAAGTGTTAAACCTGTGACCAGTCGCCTCTGGTGTGCCCTGGGGATGGAATCTGCTACCCAAACTGAAACATCTTTGACAAGTGGGCCACCTGTGCTCAACTATAAGATAACAAAACTAATGACATGATCTATCTGTCATGGGTTACTCACGATGTTTTCACAAACAAATGAACATCCGCTTTCAGCACCCAGGTGCAGGTGTTCTTAGGGAAGTACACACTGAAAGAGAGGCTTAGTGATAAAACTATCGAAAATCTGAGTTAAGTGTTACGATCATAGCAACTCACGGTATACAACATTCAAGTTTCCAGTGTTAAGTTGGGCTCCTGATGCAGTCTACAACAACCTTAACTGTTGTTTATTTATTGTTTATTTGTAAAATCCTGCATTGATCTACCCAATTTGGGTCAATGAAGTGAATCAACAAAGCCAATGAGCTTGCTCATCAGATCCTTTTAGAATGAGTTGCTGGAGACCAATTATAACTGGGATCTTCCGGAGCATTAAAACTGTTAGGTCCCCGAACTTGACATTCACACGAATCCTCACTTTGTCAGAGATAAAGCAGTCCTTAAGACAAGGATGAAGAACTGCTGTATCACTGCACCTACTGATGAAGAAGCATGCTGTAGACTCGGATAATGATCATGACTACTAAAACTAAGAAATGTCATAATTTTGTTGGTAGTGGTAAAAATATTTGTCAAATTTGCACTGATTTCCTTTAGCCTTTTGAATTAATTAACAACTATATTCAGACTGCAGGGAATTAATGCACTGCATTCATAACACATATTCAAATGACACTTAAATCCTACTTAGTGAGTGAGTTTAGTGTTAAATGATTTAGCAATATTTCAGCAATATCACTACAGAGAACACCAGAAATGGGCCTCACACAAATCCTAACTGGATTCAGAAACCAAATCCACTATCAGAGGACTTGTAGTAAACAATTATCGATTATAATCGAAATATAAACATTTTTAATGTAATCACCTATTTTAAAGGGTTTTCCCCATTTTATAAAAATTACCGTTAATGTATTTATTCTGTTCAGTTATACAACAAATCTTTATCAGTTTATCTCATTCTGTTCACAATAGATGTAGAATGTATTCATTGACAAGCTACAGTAATATTTGTTGCAGTAGTGATGAATACAAAACTATGAATTCAGTGCACACAACTTTATACTGTCAAGCGCATGTTTGTTCATGAATATTCATCAAACTTAATTGTTAATTTACTTCATTCAAGTGTTTTATGCTAAAACAAAATCACTCGGATTAATCGAAAATGTGCTTAAAACAATCAAAAATTATTTTTAATCCTTCTTTCAGTCAATTTTCGATTATTTTTGATTATCTGGACACCACTACTTGTAGGTGACCATCACCTGGAGTGTGGCTGACAACAAACATCCGTGATATTGAGATTACATGTTATTGACACATAATTCCAGGAAAAACCTACCTGTTACTTTATAACACAATCTTGAGCTACAGAGGTTTAAATCCATGGAATGGCCAGTGTAATGTGCAACATAACCTATGAATAACACACTCACGTCATCATCTTCAAGAACCGTAACTGTTTCTTTTAATGTGACCTATCCATTTATCCCTAATCTTATTCCATTTCCTCTTTTCATCAAGTTACATTCAGGAAGTGTCAATCGTAAGTCCATCCTGTTTTCATTTCTTCAGCTGCAAGGATCTTCATGAGTTTATTATACAGTCCCACTCTGACCCATGTCACTATTTCCTTCATATACATAAAAATAAAATCTTGATCAACCTTTACGACATGACGTGAAGAAACTTGAGGGTTTGATAAGCCTTCCAGAGGCACATAAACCCATACATTAACGAAGGGACCAGCCCCAGTGCCATTTGTGCTGTGGATGACTAGGGTGCATGTTGTTGAGATTACGACTTGAAGTCATCGTTTCTATCAGAGCCTTACAACTGAGCCGGGACAACTCTGTGATTATGTACTGTGTTTATCCACCAGTCAGATTCCTTATTAATTCAGAGATAAGGATGCTTCAGAGTGAGGCTCCTTCTTCTCACAGCAAGAACACACCATACTTGATAACAAACTTTTTAAATTCTTGAAATATTTCAAAAAAGGAAGCCACCAATTCAATCAGTAGATGTGCAATCCACTCCAACACCGAGGCAGTCCTTTTCTGGCAGAGAAATAAAATATCTGAACTTTGACTTCAGTTGATATCAATTTGATATGTGGACTTGCTTAAGTCTCTAAGGTAATAAATAGCAGTTTAAATGATAATTTCTAAAAGAATATGAATAAGAACAGGTTGACTCTGTAATAGATTGGTGTCCTTAGAGGTACTGTTCACTAATCTAGATTTGTCTATTCTATAGAAATGCTTATACATCCATTATCTTAGAATTCAGTACAGCCTAGACTAATGCTTAGTCTCTGAACATATATTGATATATAATTAAGACAAAGTTATTTAAAATCGAAAAGGAGCCAAAGGCAGACCACAGATTCAGAGAACCTGAAAATGAAGAAATCTAGACTTGCTTCAATTAGAGCTTTAGCATTGCAGGGAGGGGTAGGCAGTAGGAAAATAAAGTGGTTCAAGGACTGTGAGTCAGACTACTTAAGTCTTGTAGCATGACCAAGGATGACCTGGCTCAGAAAAGATAAGAGATAAAATCTCACATGGGACCCAAAACATGAGATTACTTTTCAAATCTTATGAAATTTAATTGTTCATGATCCGAACCTAAAAAAATAATCGTATCAAACGAGGTGGTTTCTTTAGCAGACGCTTTTTGGGAGGCATAATGTTGCAGAACACTTCCAAATGTGAACCCTGTTCAGCGTCACACAGTGCATAAATAACACACTACTGCAAGGTTCAGAGTTTACCACACACCTTGCAGCGCAGCTTGTTTTGTACAGCACTGTATGACAATGTTTGAAGTGCCATACCGGAAGTTATGTTTCGAAGATGTCTGTGGACAGCAGAATCTGGGTTGGGCAAACTAAAGACTGTTCAAGGTCATTCAGGTTTTGATGACATAAAACCATCTGAGGTGAGGTGAGGTGAGGTGAGGTGAGGTGAGGTGAGGTGAGGTGAGGTGAGGTGAGGTGAGGTGAGGTGAGGTGAGGTGAGGTGAGGTGAGGTGAGGTGAGGTGAGGTGCTAAGAGAGCTTCGAAAATCTAGGCCCTGTATGCCTCACCATAAGGACTACAGGCTACAGATACAAAGTGAATGAGCTGGTAAAATGGGTTTTACTCCACTTATATAAACCTTCTCACTACATATTAGTCATCTCTTGTTTTCCCAGAATACCTGTATTTGAGGTTTTAGTTTTGTAAGTGAGACCTTTTCTCAGGTTTTACTTCCCGTTCATAAGACCTTTTCCCGGGTTTTACTTTTTGTATGTATTTTTTCCAAACTCTGTGTGAACATAGACATTCAAATGATGTACAAGTGTTTGAAATCAATTGAAAAAAATAATTCAAGATTAAGTTCAAAGTGCAAATGCTTTTTCCCAAGCCAACCTGGAACTGCTACTTTCAGATTTGTAGGCAGACCCTCTACCACTCAGCCACTAGGTCAACACAATATATGTTACAAAAAACAATTCTCCAAGGTTTTGGATTTCCCTCCCCTTCCAGTTTTACATTGTCTACAAAAACATCAGAGGCTTGTTTTTCCCTATACATAGCATTAGAATTGAACTTGGGTCTTCAGCGTGACAAGCAAATGCTTAAACCGCTAGGCTACCAGTAGGCTAGAAAATATTCTGTATATCTCCCACAAGGACAACAGGCTACAGATGTACCTATATCAGGAATCGAACTCAGCATGGTGAGTGAACACTTTATCACAAATCTACACCCCCTTCCAATACAGAAACAAAAAGGTGCCCATCAATGTAAGTCACAACCATTACCAAAGTACAAGTTAAATTAAGCTTAATCAAACAGCTGTTTTCTATCGATTTACAATTTGTCTGATTCTTGTAGAACGACGTGCTGAAACAGGTCGGCAAGGTAAATTCGGTGTAGTGGCACCACTCAGGGTATATGTGGTTTTTATGTTTTGGCATAAAATCTAACATGGAACACAAAAATCCATACAGATCCCTTGTGATGCCACTAAAATTATAATACTCACAGGAGTTTCTTTAACTACCTCCCAAAGTATTTTGTTTTCATTATTGAATCACTATTGATTTTCTCTTAACAAAATAGACACATGACTGAAAGCATTATAATGTTACATTCAAAACCAAATCTTGAATCATACTGGCTGACACAGTTCATTTCCGAATTGTAAAACAATATTCCTGGAATATGTGCATAGCAACACACTAAACAATCAATACATGCTTTGTATATTATATATTCTGTAATGCATATGTTTACTCACTATTGATTGAGTGTATTTCCAATATTAATCATTGAATAGGACAGGGTGACAGTACTACATTAAAGCAGTTCAAACATACTATTATCGAAATGACAGCTTATCACAGAAAGCATTACCAGCATTTGTGTGCGGCTTCATTCCAACTAATTGTTGTGCTAATATTTAACTTACTTGAAATGTATATGACACATTAAATATCTATCTGGAAATCCTGCCTAAAGGCTAAATTTGAAACATCAGAATACATACTGCAAAATATTACCAGTTATATACCAAACAGAATATTAGTGATATTACCTGCTTGGCATATCTTACTGTGGATAAACCTCCTCAATGTATGCCTTTTCATACAGCGCAGGATGCTTTATTACATTTGTGGGAGAAGTTTGAAGTATAAGATGTTTTAAAAACAGCTGTTTACCCATGACATTTTTCCGATTTCCTATCTCCTTCCCAATACATTGCGTAAGGCAAAAAAAGGATTGGGTGTCCAGGTTCGCTGACTTGGTTGACATGTCATTGTATCCCAGTTGTGCAGATGGATGTTATGTGTTTGATCACAGGATTGTATGGTCCAGGCTCGATTATTTACAGACCACTGCCATAGAGCTAGAATACTGCTGAGTGTGACAAAACTAAACTCACTCACTCACTCACTCACTCTGTCCACAGGGCAGTTCACCAAGAATCCTCATTTGACATGCTCCAGTCTAATGAGGATTCAGTGAAGGTGTAGTAAAATTCTAATCTAATGTTTCAACAACAAGGAGATGGAAGAAAACTTATATACAGACTTAAAATTCAATTGTAAGTATTTATGTTCCAAGTCATCCAATAGATATCTAAGATGTACAAAGACACATTCCATATCACAGACACTGTTCCAAATCACAAGACACATGCCCCAAATCATCGCAACTTTTCCAGTGTAATCAGACACATTTCACATATCATCAAATACATGACTGAAATCATCAGATAACCCTTCCATATCATCAGAAACATGTTCCATATCTTCATATACCTGTTCAGTATTGTAAGACATATGGCAGATATAATAAGATACATCCCAAGTCATCAGATAAACCTCCCAAATGATCAGATATACTACCCAAATTACACCAGATATACTATCCAAATTACACCAGATATACTACCCAAATTACACCAGATATACTATCCAAATTACACCAGATATACTACCCAAATTACACCAGATATACTATCCAAATTACACCAGATATACTACCCAAATTACACCAGATATACTATCCAAATTACACCAGATATACTATCCAAATTACACCAGATATACTACCCAAATTACACCAGATATACTATCCAAATTACACCAGATATACTACCCAAATTACACCAGATATACTATCCAAATTACACCAGATATACTATCCAAATTACACCAGATATACTATCCAAATTACACCAGATATACTACCCAAATTACACCAGATATACTATCCAAATTACACCAGATATACTACCCAAATTACACCAGATATACTATCCAAATTACACCAGATATACTACCCAAATTACACCAGATATACTATCCAAATTACACCAGATATACTACCCAAATTACACCAGATATACTACCCAAATTACACCAGATATACTATCCAAATTACACCAGATATACTACCCAAATTACACCAGATATACTACCCAAATTACACCAGATATACTACCCAAATTACACCAGATATACTACCCAAATTACACCAGATATACTACCCAAAACACAAGGTACATGTCCCATATTATCAGACAAGTAAAAAAACATGACACATCCTTTATTTTCTGACCAATGACCCATATGATGCCAAATATGTTCTAAACACGATATGTTACTATCAGTTATCTAATCAAGATGCCCTTCGAACTGCCTTCTTTACACCCTAAACAAAAACATTAACTGCGTCCTTCATGAATCACCCTACATCAACACAACAGGTAGGATGACAGGGTCTCCTAATGTCACGTGTTAAAACGCTTAATCAACGCTGATCAGCTTCATGTACCATGTGCTGCATGACGTGCAATGGCCCCAGCTGAAGTGTTGATGACAGGTAAGTACAGGTGGAGTGTATGAGAGGAACACAGGATGCCATGGCTGTGCCCTACACAGGTGGACACACCATACAGAAATATGTCGAAGTGTAATAAACCCATCAGTATACAGGTAAATAAGGTGTATGAGGACACTGTCCTATTGTTAAGGGTGAAAGGGTCTTGTGTGTTTGTTCATTTAGCTATATGACGGTGGGGACAGCGGAAATGTGCTTCACATGTGGGGAATTAATTGATTAATTAATTTACTTATTTCACAGCACACATTTATTGATTTGCCAAAAATGCTCACAAAAAACAAATTGGGCACACTCCTTGAAAATTTCAGTATTTCAGTTCCTACAGAGCGTCATGAAATCTTCCATCAATGTTGGAGAGCCTTGACAATAACGCAATGAGCCGCTATAGCAATACAAAACACATTAACAAATTAGCTGCATGTATTCTTGAGCCTGTTATACAAACCCAACCATGCACTGAAATCATAATGTTCCTAATCAAACAAGCCCTGTCACTTCCTAAGTGAAAATAAACAACACCATTAAGGGACCAGTTCAAAAGTTCAAAGTAGGATTAAAAACTGCATTCGTCTAGTTTTGAGACATACCCCTTAAGAAATATATTCTGAAAATGTTGAAATCTTTGTAATTCACAAAAACATACTGTCATGAAGAATGATGAATGTAGTTTAGTCGTAAGACAAATGTTCAAACATTACATAAACAATAATGTTTAAACACAGAACGACAAACAAATGAATAAAAGCTTACAGGTTAAACTCCAAGCTTACAGTTAACTCCATGAGAAGAAAATCCCTTAACTATCCCCCAGTGAATCATAGCTTGTCTCTGGGATTTGGACGGCAACAAATATTCCAAGGGTGAGACACTGTGTTCCTTTGAGGCATCTAGTCTCCAGCCTAAACCCTGGCTGTGATAACTATTTCAAAAACAGGAATGGTGAAGTAAGATACCATATTTTACTTATTATAACAAACATAATACATACAGATTATTCTGTTGAATAGGAAAGTTGCAGAGCCTTTAAAAATAAGAGTATGCTAAATAAAAAATAAAACTTTTGAAGTTGTCCCTAGAAGTGCATTGTATTGGTATTGTCTCTTACATCTCAATCCTCAGACATGTTTAAGTGGTTCGATGACAAGGTTCACCAGACTTAATCCTTGTTGAGTAAGAATCTGAAATGAGTGTCTTGATGTCATACCTTTCTAGGAATATCCTTGTAGCAAGTCATAAGAATTCTAAAATAATGTCTTGATGGCCTACCTTCCAAGAAATATCCTTGCAGTGAAATACTACGAATGTCTCGATGTTGTACCTTTCAAGTGAGTGAGTGAGTGATTGAGTTTAGTTTTATGCCCTACTCAGCAAAGTTATAGCCATATGGTGGCGGTCTATAAATAATTGAGTCTGGACCAGACAATCAAGTGATCAACAGCATGAGCATGTACCTTCCAAGAAATATCCCATCAGTGAAATACAAGATTCCTAAATGAATGTCTTGCTCTTGTACATTCCAAGAAAAATCCTTGCCATGAAATACAGGATTCCTAAATGAATGTCTTGATGTTGTACATTCCATGAAAAATCCTTTCAGTAAAATACAGGATTCCTAAATGAATGTCTTAATATTAAGTTGTATCTCTTAAGAAATATCCTTGTAGCGAGTAACAAGTTTCCTAAAGAAATGTCAAGCCATTCAGTGCTTTATACATTTGTGTCAATAAAATATTTGCAAATAAATATTTCAAGTAAAGCATAATTTTAGAACATCAGGTTCATAACAAAAGAATCAGACTTATTTCACAGCAAATAGAAACACATTGTACAGGTTTCAGCTGTGACTTTTAGTTCATAAATCATACACACTTTTCTCAAGAACAGACTTAAATTCAGAAACAAAGCTAGTCTAAGACAGCAGATTTTTTGTATCAGAACTGGTTACAAAATGTATCAAAATTTACCACAGAATGTTTATTTTCCCATTCTGGAGCAGATACACAACACAAGCAATTGTATCACTATCAGGAGCAGATAGATGTCAAAACATCTGGATCAGAAGGACTTCCTCAATGCAACAGTGGGCAACGTCACACTTTTCATCAATCCAGACAAAATTCAATTCCTTCAAGGAAGGTAGACAGAACAAGAAAGTTTGCTAAAATGTCAATTCAGCCTTGGATACATGTAAATGACTTATACCACAGAAGACATGGTTATTCCTACTCAACATTAGACATTCTTACATTTCACTAACTCCTACCCTACGTGTCACGCTAATTACCTTCCTAATGGGCTCCATAACCTTCAAGGATGACGTAGAATGAAAAGATGACCACCACAACACCAATCCACCATTTAAGTCGACACAATGACCACCCAGAGACTCCAACCCAGGAACAGTTTCCCAAGTGTTGTCATGTCAACAGTATTAGTGCCAGCTAATTATTAGTGTGGATTAGACATAACATGACCTATGTCTGTGAACTATTACGTGTGACTGATCTATTAGGGTACGACAAAGCATAACTGTTCCACCAGATTAGGATTCTATTACAACATACAATTACCCACGTCATTTATTCAAATACACATTATAGTAGCTTGTCTTCAAGGCCCATGAAGGTAGAATAGGCCTTCATCAACGAATGCTTGCTGTTAAAGACAACTGTGTTTGTCATAAGAGGCGACTAACAGGACTGAGTGGTCAGGCTCGCTGACTTGGTTGACACATGTCATTGATTCCCAACTGTGCAGATTGATGCTCATGCTGTTGATCACTGGATTGTCTGGTCAAGGCTCAATTATTTAAAGACCGCCGCCTTATAGCTGGAATATTGCTGAATGCGGCGTAAAATTAAACTCACTCATTCACACTCTTGTTTTCAACAAGCATACAATTAACACAGTCTAAGTAGACTTAGTCTCAGTGTATTTCGTTACCCTCCACCACTGAGTCTTACAAAACCTAGTAGAAGGTCACGTCAGGTAACCTTTGAGCGACAAATGACAGTCCACTTAAACGTGAGACGGTTTAAACAGATTTAACCAGTCAGACAACGGCTACTATTTAGGGATCGGAGGGACTTTCAAAATATTCACGTCACTGACAAAGATCTCTCTACAAACAAAAATCTGCATATAACACAGTTATTTGACCTGCAGTATATACGCTTTGGGGTTTCTGTTGACATAGTTACCATTAGTTAATATTTCCACAAGATGACATCCTTGAATATTGTCAAAAACACTATTTTCAGCAACCGTTTACTCACCGTTGTCATGGTTGTATGTACGCCGTGTGCATTACCCGGAAGCAAGCATATGCTAAATATCATTCAGAATCATTCAGGTACAAACCTTTTCGAGATCAAAAGTTCAAAAGATACATGTGAATGTGCACGTTTGCGATTTGGTAAGCTGTGTTCTGATTGGTCAATCTCAAAGGCTACCTGACGCGACCTCCCATAAGGTTTTGTTAGACTCAGTAGTGGAGTGTAATGAAAGGTACTGAGGATAAGTTTACTTAGACTGACAATTAACATGGACCAACACTGTCCCAAAACTCATGTCTTGAAACAATCCACTGGTTTACACTTCTGCAATACACAACTGATCAACCTGATTGGGTTCTTCAATACACAACTGATCCATCCTGATTAGGTTCTGCAATACACAACTGATCAACCTGATTAGGGTACTTCAATAAACAACTATTGTACCTAGTTAGGGTACTGCAGTCAAACTGATCAAACTAACGCGTTCGGCTTTGAATGACATTTACCAGTCTTAAATCAACAGATAAAGGACCGCAAAAATGAAAACAGAATGCCTTTATCTCCTAATTGTAGAAGTTCCCTGCCTCTTGCCCAGACAAGTATACCGGTCACACAAAGGGTGATTGCAATCCCCAGGGACATCAGGCCCCGATTTCTCAAAACAAACTGCAGTTATTCAAATTTCAAATTAAGTTTGACAATTTCAAAAGGCTGAATTTTCAACTTGACGGCATTTTTGAAATAAAAAAGCCTGAACAACTTTTAATAATCAATCCACCATAATCAAACTGTCTACTATGTGTTTTATTTCAGTTCATTCTGGAAAAGTGTTTTCTCAAATTTGAGTAAAAGCTCTATCTGAAGTCAACACTCATACTTCAGTCTGTTTCAAGAAATTGGTGCCTGACCAATAAATTTCCTTTCCTTCATTATTAAACATGTAGGACCTACTCCTACTCCAAGAATCTGCCGGATCAGACACCAGAGTGTTGTGAAACATAAGATGCCCATCCCAGTGACACCAGCATCCAAGTTCAGGGATGATGTTAGTCTGGTAAGTTTGCCTTCCATAGGCTTACTGTTTTCAGGGGATACACAGCATAACTTCATTTCTCCGTGAAATCTCCCAAATTAACAAGCTGATTGGTTCATGAATCATGGCTACAACCTCATGGGTTCCTGGTAAAAGCCATTTATAAGTTCTTCTGAGGTGTGGGGCAATGGGGTAGCCTTGTGGTTAATGTGTTGATCATTGTGCCAAAGACCAGGGTTCAATACCCCACATCAGAACAATGTGCAATGCCCATTTCCGGTGTTCCCTGTCATGATTTGACCTCCCTCACTCTTCCGAGGTGTAGAAATGTACAAGGTATTCCATAAAAGGAGATTGTATGATTATCAATATTTGCACTTACAGTTCCAGTGATTTTCAATGATGATGGTCAGTTAAAAACATTATGTCAGTGTTTCAAGAGAGGATAAGTGAGTGTAGTCTTATGTCGCTTTCAGAAGAGTTCCAGCAATAACACAGTGGGGAACAACACAAATGAGATTCACACAACATGGGAATCAAACCCAGATCTTTGGCATCGCGAGCAAACACTTTAACCACAAGGTAACCCAGTCGCCCCTAAAATATTGTGAAAAATGCAAAAAGTCATTACAATGAAAATAAACTACATGATTCATAAAACTGCAATGAAGTTCATTTTAAAGATTTTCTCCAAATGTCAATGAGGATTATACAGAATAATATTCTTGAAACTATGGATTATTTGATCATCCTGAAATACTAGAGTCTTGAGGCAAGGCTTTGGTTTCACAACATTAATTTTAACGAGGCTGATCATCCTTCATTCCTTACAGCTCTCTGGTGACTTTCTAGTAGTAAGAACACCATGCATGCTTGATCCATTCATCCAGAATTGGGTAATCAGAATGATTTCTCAACAATGGTTATTGTGTCTTGACAGAGCTTAAAGATAACGTGAGTGAAATAGTTTTACACCACATTTAGAAACATTCCATCAAAAACACATGAGGGGACAACAGAAACGGGCTTCACACATTGTACCCATGAGGGGAGTTGAACCTGGATCTTCCAATCTTCGAGCAATTGCTTTCACCACTGGGCTACCCCACCGCCCCCTGAACATAATAGTCACTGACATACTGAAACCTTCTGTACACATATTTTTTTGGTGCTAATAATGTGGCATGAATAACAAGGATCCCTTATACTATGATCTTAGTCATGAAACATTCAACATGTTGAAACCAACCTAAGAGGCAATGACACTTTAAGTTGTCAGGTTATCACATTCGTTTGTATTTACAACACTGTGAAACATTCTCCATACATATTTCACACCCAACAGTGTTGCAAGTAATAGTCACATTTCCTGGATAGACACATTTATACAGAAGCAATGCACAAAATATAAAATTCATATGTGCCCTAACACATTGAGTGATCGAAGTGTGCCAAGGATAATCTTAGTATAGACATTTTGGAAATGACAACAATATTCAAAGAAGTGAGCTGCTACTTCAAAACAAGTCAGTATCTTTTACGTTTAATCAGACTTATGACAGGGACCCGATATAAAATGCAAATTACTAAGATAGGCCTCACAGAAAAAACACCATCACAGCACAAATGTGGTCAGACACAGAAGGCATGACGATACCAAGCTTGGCACTCTTTAACACTCACTACACTTCAACCCGTGAAGTATCTTCAAGACCAATGAAGGTCTGGGGTAGAATAGGCCTTCAGCAACGTATGCTTGCCATGAAAGGCGACTATGCTTGTCGTAAGAGGCGACTAACGGGATCGGGTGGTTAGGCTCACTGACTTGGTTGACACATATAATCGGTTTCCAGTTGCGCAGATTGATGTTCATGTTGGTCAGTGGATTGCCTGGTCAAGACTCAATTATTTACAGACCGCCGCCATATGGCTGGAATATTGTTGAGAGCAAGGAGTGAGTAAGTTCAGCTTCAAGCCCATTTTAGCAATATTCCACCAATGGAGGCTTCACATAATGTACCCACAAAGGGAACCAAACCAAGGTTTTCGCATGATGAGCGAATGCTTTAATAACTAGGCTACCTCATCACCCCACAAAACATCAACCTCATATACCTTTACCTCATTCATATGTAGGGTCATATCTCCCAGGCTGCAGGACCCCTTATTACTTACTTGTAAATTCATTCAACATTTCCTGTTGTCAATGTTGTTTATACTATAAATATGACATGTATAAATTCTGGGAGAAGGCGTTACAAAGTTGGATAACTTGTGCCCAGTCCATTTCATTTTCCAATGAAATATATTTAAAACAACATACATATATATGTCAAGACACTGTATCCTGGAAACTGATGCTCATGATGTCGATCACTGGTTCATCTCTCAAAGACTCCATTATTTTCACAGCTGGTATATTACTGAATGTGGCCACAAACAAAACATCTCAAGAGTTTCAATATGTGAGTAAGTGAGTTGAGTTTTATGGTGCACTCAGCAATATTCCAGCTATATGGCGGCGGTCAATAAACAATCAAGCCTGGATCAGACAATCCAGTGATCAACAATATGAGCATCAATCTGCGCAGATGGGAAGCGATGACATGTGTCAACCATGTCAGCAAGCCTGATCACCAGACCCCATTACATGCCTAGTTGCTTTTATTGCAAGCATGGGTTGCTGAAGGTCTATTTTACCCCAGACCATCACTGGTAGTTTCAAAAGGTACACTTGTAAACTGATTTACAATACTAAAAATATCCATATGATGTTTAAAACAATCTTTCTAAGGATCCTGACTAATGCTTAGTCTCTGGATATATATAACTTTGATAGTAACATTTTAATTGAAGAGGAATAGCAGTTAGATGTGAAATTCAGAACCCTGAAGAAATCTAAACATGCTTCATTTAAGACATTTGCATTGAAACATTTGCAGGAGAATGCTAGGCAATAGGGAAAATAATGTGATTCGGGGTCTGTAAGACAGGCCAACTCAGGGCCCAACTGGGCAATCCATCCCAAACCTAATTAATTATAGTGTGCAGTAGAGTCACAATTTGATACATGTGACGAGGCTTGATTTGAACATTAATCTTACTGTAGTCCATGCAGAAGACGTTCACGTCAACCAGTTTTGAGTTTCAACATGCATGACTTCACATCAATATAATTAGTATCATGTGACCAGTTGTGGTATCTAGTTTTGTGACTGGAAGGATGTTCATTAAACCCTAAGACGTTTCCATGTTTACCATGTTTACTGTGAGATTTTCCACCCGGTGCACAAGGCACCCCCTCAAACCAAACAAATGCTCTTACAAAAATTTACCTTAGACACAATGTTATAAGGTATATATGGTCAGAATATCATAAATCTTTATAATTTGTAAATATTTTCTTCCAGGTGCAGAGTAAATACCCCTGCCATCAAACCCCTCTTACAAAACATACCTTAGACACAATGATATAAGGTATATATGGTCAGAATGTTATTAATCTTCATAATTTTCAATCTTTTCTTCCAGGTGCATAGTGAATACCCCTACCATCAAAGCCCTCTTACAAAACATACCTTAGACACAATGATATAAGGTATATATGGTCAGAATGTTATTAATCTTCATAATTTTCAATCTTTTCTTCCAGGTGCATAGTGAATACCCCTACCATCAAAGCCCTCTTACAAAACATACCTTAGACACAATGATATAAGGTATATATGGTCAGAATGTTATTAACCTTCATAATTTTCAATCTTTTCTTCCAGGTGCATAGTGAATACCCCTACCATCAAACCCCTCTTACAAAACATACCTTAGACACAATGATATAAGGTATATATGGTCAGAATGTTATTAATCTTCATAATTTTCAATCTTTTCTTCCAGGTGCATAGTGAATACCCCTACCATCAAAGCCCTCTTACAAAACATACCTTAGACACAATGATATAAGGTATATATGGTCAGAATGTTATTAATCTTCATAATTTTCAATATTTTCTTCCAGGTGCATAGTGAATACCCCTACCATCAAACCCCTCTTACAAAACATACCTTAGACACAATGATATAAGGTATATATGGTCAGAATGTTATTAATCTTCATAATTTTCAATCTTTTCTTCCAGGTGCATAGTGAATACCCCTACCATCAAAGCCCTCTTACAAAACATACCTTAGACACAATGATATAAGGTATATATGGTCAGAATGTTATTAACCTTCATAATTTTCAATATTTTCTTCCAGGTGCATAGTGAATACCCCTACCATCAAACCCCTCTTACAAAACATACCTTAGACACAATGATATAAGGTATATATGGTCAGAATGTTATTAATCTTCATAATTTTCAATATTTTCTTCCAGGTGCATAGTGAATACCCCTACCATCAAAGCCCTCTTACAAAACATACCTTAGACACAATGATATAAGGTATATATGGTCAGAATGTTATTAATCTTCATAATTTTCAATCTTTTCTTCCAGGTGCATAGTGAATACACCTACCATCAAACCCCTCTTACAAAACATACCTTAGACACAATGATATAAGGTATATATGGTCAGAATGTTCTTAATCTTCAGAATTTTAAATATTTTCTTCCAGGTGCATAGTGAATACACCTACCATCAAACCCCTCTAATGCTATTACGAAGATCTAACTTAAGACATGGCAAGATAAGGTATATCTGATTGGATTACGATAAATCTTTGTAAATATTTCAGTACAGAATTACATCATGATTCAATACAAGGATGGGCATTCAGAGCACAGCCAGCTTTACAAATTGGTGCACCATTGACATATCACTGAATGATGTCATGTCTGATTTGTCATTAAGACCGAGGAGGATCATGACTCATGTCTATAGAGCAAATACCTTGCAAGAATTCGTAATTCATTAAGAAATAAAGTAGCTCAATATTGAGATTATTGACAAATTGTTTCCTCATTAAATTCAACACTATTTGTCCATTGTATTTCCTACACTGCATTAAATTCTGTTCAACAAACTGTTAAAGCATCTTCCTTTTTATTCTGTCTATTGGCCATGTTAGTAGTTAGTCTTGAGAAGAACATACTTTTAGTTATGACTAAAACATAAATTAGGAAGGATTTGATTCAATTTGGGAATATCACTGACATATGCCACAGATGGAGCTAAATCTCACCTTCAGAATACCTGGATTACTTTCTGTCATATCTGAATGTGGCTCAGCTAGCAGGAGGACGAGGCTATCATTGTTGAGTGACAGCGCAAGACATACATCAATTATATGAGCATATCTCAATCTTTGAATCAGTGCCCTATCTCCCAAACATGACCATTAAAACATGAAGGTCAAGAAACAAGAGGAATACAAGAGAACCCAAGCTTTCTCTGCCATCAGACTACTTTTGGGCCATGGTCTTTCAAGTGTGCAACTCACCTGGACAGGTAAAATCCACAGGTGAGCAACCATCAACCTGGACAGGTAAAATACAATGCTCAGCAACCATCAAGTTGGACATGTAAAACACACATATGCAACCATCAATCAAGGCAGGAAAAACACACATGTAAGTGACCATCAACCTTGACAGGTAAAATACACTGGTCAGCATCCATCAAGCTGGACAGGTAAAACACACAGGTATTCAGGTAAGCAACCATCAACCTGGACAAGTAAAATACACAAGTAAGCAACCATTCACCGGTGCAGGTAAAACACACAGGTGAGCACCATAAACCTGGATAGGTAAAACACACAGGTGAGCAACCATCAACCTTGACAGGTAAAATACACTAGTCAAACACCATCACAGGTATTGAGATAAGCAACAATCAAGCTGCTAACAAGTGAAATACACAGGTAAGCAACCATCATTCTGGGCCTTGATTTTTGAAGCTCTCTTAGTGCTAAGATAGTCGTTAGTGCCATACAGGTAAAACACACAGGTAGGCAAGTAAGGCAACTATCAATCTGAACAGGTAAAATACACAAGTAAACAACCATCAGTGGAGTAAACAGTTATTGTTGCCATTTGTGTGAGGGATAATAACACACACGAATATCACTGGCAGAGAGACTTATGGCGACAATGACTGTTTTATGTACAATATCTCATAAATACCTGAGTGTGATTCATAAATACATGAAGCCCACAAGACTATGTATTCTTTGTTTGTTCATCTTTGTACAGGTCAGATAAAACATGACCTGTAGCATTATTGAAATGCATCATACAAATGATAATCTAATGTAGTTGTAGCGTTTTTAATATATTCCCAAACAGATAAACATAAAGCACAATCAACAACAAATACGTTTAGTAATTTACATATCCAATTTAATTCATTCTTTTGCCAAACTCAGCATACATGATGCTGTCACTAAATATGTCACACTGGACCTGACAGTCCTCATGATTAACATCATAAGCATCGGTTGTCCTCAACAAGATATCACAGAAATATATCTAAAAAAAATATATATTTTGTACAACTTATTTGGATGAAATATGCAATATACTGCTCACAATAGGTTGAGGATTAATTATCATTTCATGTTTGCATTGCTATACATATTGCCCAGGATCTAACATAGTATTATGAAAGAAGAGAAAAATATCCCAAAGCGAGTTGAATTTGACGCTCAGGTGATTTCGACAATTGCATTGCTAGTGCTATTTTGGGGATCGGAGTGTGCAAACTGTTTCATCAGTAGTGCAGATGCCCAGTTCCTGTCATGTCGGAGTGCGCAAACTGTTTCATCAGTAGGGCAGATGCCCAGTTCCTGTCATGAGACGTTTCATTGACAATTGAAATCCAGAAGTTAAGTTATGTAAAGAGCACATAAACATCACTATTATTTCCCAAGATCATTAATACCACTTTAGATGCAACATCAATTGCCTGTCTAAATAAAAACTAGCGAGGGAAATTTCGGCAAGATCAGTCTGCTGTTGATAGGTCATGTATTAAACAGGAAGCCACGTGATCAAAACAGTCTCTCACCGTGCAGAGGTGAATGCATGGCTCATTGTTGAAAACACATACAAAATACCCGGATGTGGAAAGCGGCTACAGTTTCACTGATACAATGTCATCAACACTATTTTTGTAGGAAACACATGATATTTTTTATGAATATATCTTTATCACTCAAGGTTAGCAAAATCAAAACTTAAAATGATAATTAAGATAAAAATTATGTTCTTGTCTTACATCATCGGAAACCCCTAACAACGGGATACTTATTTTGAAATAGCATATAAAGTTAAAACATAGAAAAAATACTAAATATATTATATTTCATATTACAATTCAATCAATTTCTGACCCCTTGCAATAGATTCTACACTACACAGAACAAAGCATTTATTAAATGATTGTTGAATTATTGAATTTAAACATATTCTTTGAAATAAAATATTTCAACACCTTCTCTTTCCATAAACATGAGTATTTAAGACCATAATGCTACGCTAATATTACATGTAATTTTTTTTACTGAACAAAAAACATTTTCATAATGATAAACTTTATCAATACATGACACATGTGGAGATTTTGACTTATGTTCAAGATCACTAAATCTACATAGTAGACTGCAAACATGATTTGAATCATTCCAGTACAGACTACTCAATGCCATTCCCACCCTCATCCGCTGCCATCACTTGCAGTGCTTGAAGAAGCTACCCCTACCGCCACTAGCCAAAGCTAGGTGACTGTGAATCAGGCGATAGTGTTGAAGCTGTCCAAACTGGAGAGCTGAAAATCTCAGAAAACTTGTTCTTTATTTAATGCACATGAATATGATCAAGTCAAATATTTATGTTTCAAGCTTATCTTTTGCACTAGAAGTGAGCTGCACATTACAGCAGTCTCTTCTACAACCTCATTTAGGGAATATAGACAGAAATCTTAGTTTTCCGTTGATTTATATTGTTTGTTGGATTCTCTCCTCAGTGAGTTGAGATTGATAATATGATGTGCTGTTGAGATTGACATCAAATAATCAGGGGGGAAAATGACTAGTACTCTGAGCATGCACTAGTTGCGTAGATATGTGCACTATATAAATATCATATGAAAACAAAACAAACCAGTTCAGACCAATGGGCATTTTGATATGGATATTTTGCAGGGCCAGTTTTTAAATGGTGTGGGCGTGTAACATTTTTCACTAAACTTGCCCTCCTGGAAAGTGAATTTTCAAAATTAAGTCATACACTGATTTCTCCCATTCTGTACCATATATTATGCTCATCCCGTAACACTTGTACAGCTTGCCACTGTTTAATAACATCACCACACCCATTCTAACAGTAACACAAAACACAGACTCTGAGCCAAGTGGTCTTTCTCATTGCAGCTATGCAGAGCAATAGGTACATAACAAGTATCACACTTTTATGTCTCTGGTATGACGAGGCTAGGCATTTAACCACAGACCTTCTGGTTTCCATGCCAACATTCTACGGCCTTGTCAATAAATTGGACCAAACTTGAAAATACAAACTGATACTGCCAAACGTGAGTCTGAGCAATTAATACTGATATTGAATATGTTGAATTATTAATCAAGTTATTAAGATTAAAAAAAAACCAAATTATTTACAAACACTATCATGAACACTGAATATAAAATCATAATTACATGAGTTCCATCTGTACCCCCAGCTTGAAATGTGTTTTATTTATTATGAATATTTTAAGGTGTTATGATTTACCTTTAGGGAAAGCTTTCTATTAATAAAAAATACACAAACTATCTGTTCTTAGGCACAGAATAATAAAAACAACCTTGTTATGGGATGAAATCTTTTTCAATCATAACAACAATCAGATTTTTCACACAAGTTAACTTAAGTTATTAACGTGACTGTTTGAATTTCCCTGTTACCTATTTCAAGTATGTCAAAGTTCACAAAACCGACGCATTTCCTGTAAGGCACATGTTCACAGCAGTCTAATAAACAATGTTATCTACTGGTTAAGTTATATATATTCATGTCCCTTAAACAACTTTTTCTCGCAAATAATCAGTCATACATCTATCCTGTTCTATTCCTATTAGCTGATAGACACGACAGACCACACAAAAAGATGAATGACATCTGTGCTCAGTACAGGGAACCACCTCCCAAACAGAACACATTCCGAAACCGAATGCAACATTTGTTTGTTAACACTGGGGTGTGTCAACTGGCTAAAAATGTGAAACTATTGTTATAATTTGTCACTGGTCGCGAGGGGAGTACAGACACATGATTAACGTTGATCAGCTATTTAGTGACAAGAGTCTCTCAGCTTGCACAGCGCAGCATAGAATCTGCACACGAACACTGACTGACACGGCGTGCGATCGGCCACGAACACCTTTCGATCGATCGTATGAATACGATTGTTTACACGCCTTGAAGTAATTAAAATCGCTTGCCGCAAATAACCCTACCTCAAAAAGTGTGTATATCCAACTTGGACAGTCTCTATTTGTATGCGGTATGTGTTGACATAAGTTAGTCGACGAACACAAACTTCCCCGCCATGTTGCCCGAATGCACGATGGGATATCACAATCTTGCGTGGGAGGTGTGGGCGTGGCCCTCGCTCACCTGTAAGATTCCATAGCAACGGCGTCGTTGATAAAATAATTACTATGCGGTATTCACGGGAGATATGATTAGCTTAGATGAAAACAATATCTAAGTGCCTGTGGATGTTCTAACAATATAACTGCCTATTTTCTATTCACACAAACCCGATAATCTAATGCCTATATTGACGAACAATGTGCTCTCAAGTTATTGATTTTCTTTAACTGACGCGATGGACATCCATTCACAATTTCTAATGTTTTCTGTTTCTACCATTTTGCTCAGAGTAGAAAGAGAAATTATTACAATTGTCTAGATCACAGAAAATAGCTCGGTATCCATGGATACAGCCACCTTTTCCAAGACGTGACTTATCGTTTCTATTTTTGTGGATAATATCTGCGAAATCGTGATATATATTTGTATTCGATTTTTTAATGGAGGAGCATGTCGCTATTCATATGACCACATCAAACACATAAACGGATGAGTAGCATCTTGAAAGTGCCAATTTGTTCACGCAAAAGCGTATGGAGATATGTCGTTATTATAAGCTCAGGTACCTGTCCAAAAGTGTTGAGTGTTTACACTGCTACACATTTTCCTGCATCACATTTTGAATCTAGCTGAATAATACGTTTGAAGGACTTAAGATGTGCCAAAATAACATGCTCAAGTTCGGGCAGTAGTCACCGTCAACAGTTTAATCCAACTAGTGAAGGATTGCAAGGCGCTTCCAATACAAGGTGTGCGTCATTGTTCACTGACCATTCAGTCATATGGTTCGTTTCCAGCAGGGATGAAAACAGATCAGTTCGTTATGTGAGACTGTGTATATTTTACTTGAACTACTGGCAATGAGTATGTTAGATTCGCGGAATTACAAACTATTGTATCATGTTAAAAATGGACGTTAATATAGTTACACCCCTAGATCTGCTTTCTTTCGTTTCAATCCAGCTACAGCCCTGTCAGACATGTCGTTATACCTCCGCCAAGCCCATAGTTACACCTGCGTCATGTCTATAGGTATAGATGTGTCAGACCTATAGTTACACCTGTGTCATGTCTATAGGTATAGATGTGTCAGACCTATAGTTACACCTGTGTCATGTCTATAGGTATAGATGTGTCAGACATATAGTTACACCTGCGTCATGTCTATAGGTATAGATGTATCAGACCTATAGTTACACCTGCGTCATGTCTATAGGTATAGATGTGTCAGGCGTATAATTACACCTGCGTCATGTCTATAGGTATAGATGTGTCAGACCTATAGTTACACCTGCGTCATGTCTATAGGTATAGATGTGTCAGACCTATAGTTACACCTGCGTCATGTGTATAGGTAGAGATGTGTCAGGCCTATAGTTATAACCCCGTCGGGCCTCCATGCATACCTGCGTCATGTCTCTATGTATACCTGTGGCAGCCCTGAAGTTACACCCCAGTTAACACTGGAGTTACACCTGTCATAGAAATTGTTATCCCCTCGTTATCACTAGAATTGTACGGCTCTCAACAGCGGTTCGTTTATTTGAAAGTTTAACGCCCAGTGAATGGATTAGATATGATCGACTGACCACTAGGGTGATTCCACATACGCACGCACACGCACGCACGCTCGCTCGCACACACACACACACACACACACGCAAAGTAGACATATATATTTCAGTAAACAGAATTATACATCTCTAAAATTCTGTTTAACAGTGATGTAGAACAAAGAAATCTAAATGTGATGTACGTGATTAATTTGCATCCCTTTCTTGTGAACGTTGCATTGAGCACGTCCAACCACGCGTGGCTGACGCCGGATTCCGGATCCATTGAGACGGTATTCCTCTTTCGGTGTATGACTGTACACTTTCACGATCCCGGGAAAAGGAAGGACCTCAAGATAACATGGCAGGATTTGCCCTGACATTGTGTGGACACTAGGGCTGCAAGGTATGGGGAGTGAGTATAGTTTTACACCGATTATCACAATATACCAGCCATACCACAGCAGGAGTATCAATCATGAGCTCCACACGTTGTATCCATGTAGGGGTTCGAATCCGAGTCTTTGGCGTGACCTGCCAACGCTTTAACAACTCGGCTATCCCACTGTCCCAACTAAGAAAAAGGCATGGGTGCTATGATCTTTAAAATCTCATGCCGTGACCAGTTGCCGCATGCACAGAAAGACGCCATGTTACTACATTGCCTTGACATTGGCTACGCAGATTCGGATTCATTTCCAGCTGCCAACGAATACGGTTTTTGGACAACTAACTATCCTCAAGGATGTCCACTGACATTCAAGTCACCTATTCCAGTGACAAAAATGCATCCCTTAATATGCCCGATGATCAAGGTATGGTGTCATTACCAGTGTGCGTTGCTTCCCTTGCTATGGAACTGTATTTTAACCTATGTCCTTGACGTTTGTCCCACATCATGGCGAGAAACGTCCTCTAAGCGAGCAACCTATTCTTTGATCGACGACCTTTTAAATAATCTCTGACGTTAGCAATGTATGGGAATAGAAAAGTGATAAAACATCACCCACTCTACACATATAAAGAATATTCTCAGTGATATTTCTCGCAGAAAAGAATGTCATCGATATCCTTGACCCGAGACATCTAAGATATATAGCGTTCACTAACATGAACAGTGTTGGCGATCAAGTCATGAGGCACATGCCAAAAAATGCATGCAAGAAAAGGTTGGAGCGCAACGTTTTCATGGCAAATGCATCAAAGACATGAAAACGTGACACGGATATAAAAAGAAAAGTATTTTAATAAAAATATTTCTTGCTTTAAACAGCTGTTTGGACCAGTGATGCAGAATGAATTCAAATAACGTTGGGGAAGCCCAATGCATTTGTGAACACTCGTGACAAGTCGAAAGGTTTCTTGCAACTTTACGGAAATTATCGAGTGGCGTTGAATGATCCTGGGTTTCAAATCCACATCCGTATAATTTTGCCGAATTTTTTAAAGCCGTCTTTTCCCTCGTATTTAAATAACTGGAGTGAGTCGGTTTGGGGTGGGGTGGGGCGTGTTGCATGGTGGAAAAGAGATTTGCGTGAGGGGGGTGGGGGAGATTTGCGTGGGGGGAGGGGGGGATCTTGAAATGCACTGACAGGGTACCTGGATTCAAGCAGTGAAACAGTTGCAGAAGCAGCAGCGATAGCAGGAACATCACTAAAAGCTGTAGCAGTAGTTTGTTGTCTAACGCCGCCTTAGGCAGACGGTGAGGTACTGGTCTTAGCCCTACCGGCAGCAGTAGTAACACCAATAGCAGTAGTAGTAATAGCTGCACCAGTGATAGCAGTAACAGCGGTAGTAGTAGTTTGTTGTCTAACGCCGCCTATATGTCGGTGTAGCAACAGCAGCAGCAGCAGCAGCAGTAGTTGTACTAGTGACAGTAGAAATAGCATTAGTGGCAGTAGTTTATTGTGTGACACCGCCTTACTCAGTTGGTAATGTACATGTAGTAGTAGACGCTGCAGTAGTAACGGTAGTAGTAGCAGCAGCAGCAGTAATGGTAGTAGCAACAGCAGTAACAGCAGAAGCAACAGCAGTAGCAGCAGTAGTTGTACTAGTGACAGTAGAAATAGCATTAGTGGCAGTAGTTTGTTGTGTGACACCGCCTTACTCAGTTGGTGATGTACATGTAGTAGTAGTAGACGCAGAAGTAGTAACGGTAGTAGTAGCAGCAGTAATAGTAGTAGCAACAACAGTAACAGCAGAAGCAACAGCAGTAGCAGCAACAGCAGCAGCAGTACGCATAATTTCACTGGAACCCTCATCCAACTTATCTGCTTTAGAATTCGCCCACCAGCAACAGGCCCACCACCAGCCAAAACTAAAAACATCCACATACATGAGTGATATTTACGCTGTTTTGCACTTATATTTATGAGCATTGAATTACATACGCTCATGTATATCTTATTTGTGATGTGTCACTTGTGCAGTCTGAAGACAATGTAGGTGGAGAATGCCTTAAACACTCCAATAAACACGCGTTTGTTTTAAAACATTTACTATCAACAGTTTCCACTGTTAGTATGATTATCAGAAAGAAAATTAACGCATTATTTAAAATACATTGAATAATCAAGATTGCTAGCCCACGCATCTGCATATTGCATGAACAATGAGTCGTGGGCGTCCTTGCTTTGTTAAAGTATCATGAGAGCCATGCTGATTTAGTTATCATGCACAACAATAGCTTTTTGTAATAACATTGCTTCTGTTTTGTGAAATTGTCAGTAATCTTTTCTCATCAGATCTGGGTCAGGCACTACCCTTAGTGGCTGGTTTTGTCTGTCACATAAACTCAGAAACAAAATCTAAATTAAAAAAAAAACGTTCCGTCGAGCCATTCTAGACCATTCGCTATCTCGTTAGACTAATATCATTCAGTATCATCACAATAGATTAAGAGTTCATTACCATATCCGCATACGGCATTCAGCAGACGACACTCGCTGCTGTGATGGATATATCTAAGAAATTTGTATTGTTCCGAGAAGGGACGTCCTTTCCGTTAGACGTTGACAATGTTTTACCCAATTTAAAGACATGGCCAAAGTCTACCACCCATCAGTCGGGTTTTCCGTCCAACGTGAATAATCCCTGCAGGCTACATGGACTGAAACTTCAGACTGACATCGTGATTTCTGGAAAAGCCATTCTCTGAAATATGACATTGATACACATGCCCGTAATTTTAGCGTGTGTCTCTTTCTGACTTCTTACATTCGTACAGTGTGGCATAAGTACAGTTGAACACACGCTCCCCCGCTGGGCCTGCCGTTTTCAACACAATTAATTAGTCCAGGGTAGAAACTAAGATATCCCATTCCATACGCACACTCTCACTAGAGACCTTAAACACGTTTAGCAAATAGGAAGGGGGTATTTCCTACACACAGTTAGACAAGGTAAATAAAAGCGTATACATCCGTACGTGCGTGTGAGAGTGAGTGAGTGAGTATGGTTTTACACCACTTTGGGCAATATACCAGCAATATTATGGACCCAGAAATGGGCTTCAAACATTGTACCCATGTGGGAAATCAAACTCGGAGCTTCGGCGTAGGCAGAACCTATTGATTCATCATGCCCATCTTCACCCACCATCTCCAGACCACCTTCCCCATCATCACCATCCACCATCTTCTCTATTCCAGTCCAGACCCCACACCTTCTTCTCCATCACCGTGGCCATCACCACCTACTGTCTGTCTTCTCCATCTCCGTTCACATCCCTACACCATCTCTATTATGATGTCCCTAGCCACTATCTTCCCCATCAGTCATGTCCATCACCACCCACCATCTTCCCCACCAGTCATGTCCATCACCACCCACCATCTTCTCCATCCCCGTCCACTTCCCCACATCTCTGTCACGATTCCTCTCGCCAACATCTTCCCCATCACTGTGCCCATCACCACCTACCATCATCTCCAACCCCATCCACAACCCTACACCTTCTCCATCACCATCCCTACATCCACACCACCTTGTCTATCACCACGCCCATCACCATGATATTCCCCAGCTCTATGCTCATCCCAGATCTCGACCACCTCGCCATCCACATCACCTCACTACTCACCATTCACATTACCATCCTCCCCACCTTCAGCATCACCATCACCTTTCCCTTCGACATGCCCATCCCCTGCTTCTCCGCGTCATACTCTTCACGCCTATCTCTATGACGTTCCCACAACCCCCACTTGCAATGCCACTGGTCATCACATCCCATTTACCGACGTTATATTATTTACACCAGACCAGGAGTTAACGACGACACACGCAACTAAGTTCTGTGTCTCCGTTTCACAGATTAATTGAAAATACCGCTGTGACCGTAGAGCGGAAGGTCAACGGACAAGTCGTGCTCAAAGCTGAGTGGGCAAGGGCTATAAAATGGCTTTAATCTGGAATAGCACGCGCAGCGAAACACTCAATTGCATGCCCGTCGGTTCATACAGCCAAACAGTGTCAAACTGTGATAGGTCGAAGTTGCGTCACTGCATTTTCCTTATTAATCACCCTTTAGCGGTTGTGGCGAACCTCAGTTAACTCGAAGTATTTAATGTGTCTCTTCAATCTCAACACAGCAGTGCTTCTCAGCATACCAGTTTGTCTCCTGAGAATCCCATCTTGATGATAATCAAACAAAAAATAATCATATAAAAAATACTATCAAAAGCCACCAAGGTCTGAAAATATACACAACTTTATTATGTACGGTCAGAGAGACACAGTTTTTGAAAACTGAATGCATCGTGACACATCGTTGTGATAGTACCACAGTATACTGCTACTGGGGATTCGAAGACGCAAGCACGCACGCACGCACGCACGCACGCACGAACGAACGCATGCACGCATGCACGCACGCACGAACGAACGAACGCACGCACACACATTAATATTTCATTTGCAGTTTCACTCCCCACTTTCAGCGGCGGTATGTAAATAATCGAGTCTGGACCAGAGAGTCCAGCTATCAACATCATGAGCATCAATTTCCGACCTACTAGGATACGATGACATGTGTCAACCATTTTAGTCTGCGAGCCTGACAAGCCGATACCATTCGTCGTCTCTTACGACGAACGTGTGTTACTGACGACCAATCAGAATGAACGTATGCTCCTCCAAACACGGGGTAATCAGGCACATTCACAGGCATGCTTGTAAACAGGGTTAAGACATTATGTTGTTGTAAGTGTCCTTGGAGTCAGCCACACCTCGATCAGCATGGCGAAGAATTGGTATCAGGCGTTTGGATCTGCTATATATACACTCAGAAACGACCTGCGGAATGTAGTGGTATTTGTGGTTCATTTCCGAGATCTCAAATCCTGTTTGACTTAACAACGGTTTGAGCGATAGCTAGCGAAGACACTGCATAGCATGAAGACGTTGATAGAGTCAGTGTGCATGGTTTACAACGCACCTGAAATCACACTTTGTACCCTTGCAGAGAACCGATGCGGAGTCTTTGAGCAGACTCTTTAACCATTAGGCTACCCTGATCGACAGAGCGAGGTGTAAATAAATAGAGAACGGAGAGAAGTAAATAGACAGAGAGTTAATAAAATATAACCGAATGGATAACAACTGAAGCGCGCAGACACACAGTCAGACGACAATTTTGGTAAACAAATCTAAAGAGGTCGATATTTTTAGAACAGTGAATTATTACAGATGAACTGATAACGAGGTACATACAGATGGAAGCACACACGACTCTGTGATTGGCTGACTTGGCCACTGGGCGCGATTATACACAGTTAGCAGAGATCATCAAGGGGTGTGAATTTGAGAAAAAAGAGCACTGATATAACAGCGAACCCCCGGCAGTCATCATCGCAATATATAACCAACTCCGGGACCCAAGATGACATAGCAGTGGTCTGATGACATTTGGATAAACTACATCGGCGCCTTGAGGCTGCAGTTATTGAATCAATGTAAATGTACACTTGTCTTTATCACCTGATTGTGCCATGGTGGTATCAACTATATTGCCTCATCGTGACCAGGAAGATGTGACGGGGGCCGTATCAAAGATTAGCAGGATACCTTTATGTAACGGCGACTACGCAGTCTTTAAAGATAGTCAACGAGTCATATTTATGGGCAAGAAGACCTACTGTAACACAAGACCTAGATACGACTCCTAGAAATACCTTCTACACGAGTTGTAACTTTTGTACGTACCTCGTAAATCTGAAACTGAATTCGAATTAACATTGCAGTTACCTGTGTATTCTTGATGCATAAATATTAAGAAGTGCTACATAGAATGAAGGATGATTTACAGGTACCAGGGAATTTTAAATGTAAACAAGATATGTTAGTTTTAATAAGTGTTTAACAGAATATGTTTTATCAAATGTATTTTCTCCATTGTATGGGTTTCTTGTTTCATATGATTTTCCTCACTCATGTAAATTGAGGATTGGCCGGACGCAATGTATTAATTTGTCTGGCATCGTGCCAAAAAAGCGGACCAACCAACAGTTTTCAAATTTGTTACCAACACCCCTTTGTTATATGTTTCTATTTTACATGTGTTTGTGACAGGCTATCTGACAGTTGGAGGGATGGACACAGTTAAAAGGGAGAGGCACGTCTGAGATGCTCTCGTAAAATCTTTGGTTACTTTGTCAAACGTGTCCTATTCCAAGGGAAACAATGTTTATTTTTTTCTGTAAATTTCTCGTATTAGGTGAGCTAGTTTTGGGTTCGCGTCGCTTTGGAAGAAACATACGAAATGGTGCAGGTTTCAGATATATACTGGTTGATGAAGATAACGATGTTTGTATATTCAAGACGATCTTTTTTAGCAAGCTGGAGGGACCTTGACCAATGTCCCGCCCGTACGCTTTGTCTCGTTAGGTGTATAGTCAGGGCATCAATACCATCAGCTGACCAATGGAAGTATTTTATTTGTTGTTGATACTGTCGATATCAGTGGAAGTAAATAACAAGTGATATAGTAAGACTGTCACACACGTTATACGGGGAATACAATCATATACATGATGATACAGTAAGATTGTCACACAATATATGGGGTATATATAGTGATATAGTAAGGCTATCACACACGTTATACGGAGTACAGATAGTGATATAGTAAGATTGTCACACACGTTATACGGAGTACAGATAATGATATAGTAAGGCTATCACACACGTTATACGGAGAACAGATAGTGATATAGTAAGGCTATCACACACGTTATACAGGGTATATATGGCGATATAGTAAGGCTATCACACACGTTATACAGGGTATATATGGCGATATAGTAAGGCTGTCACGCGCGTTATACGGGGTATATATAGTGATATAGTAAGGCTATCACACACGTTATACAGGGTATATATGGCGATATAGTAAGGCTATCACACACGTTATACAGGGTATATATGGCGATATAGTAAGGCTATCACACACGTTATACAGGGTATATATGGCGATATAGTAAGGCTGTCACACACGTTATACAGGGTATATATGGCGATATAGTAAGGCTATCACACACGTAATACAGGGTATATATGGCGATATAGTAAGGCTATCACACACGTTATACAGGGTATATATGGCGATATAGTAAGGCTATCACACACGTTATACAGGGTATATATGGCGATATAGTAAGGCTGTCACACACGTTATACAGGGTATATATGGCGATATAGTAAGGCTGTCACACACGTTATACAGGGTATATATGGCGATATAGTAAGGTTATCACACACGTTATACAGGGTATATATGGCGATATAGTAAGGCTGTCACACACGTTATACAGGGTATATATGGCGATATAGTAAGGCTATCACACACGTTATACAGGGTATATATGGCGATATAGTAAGGCTATCACACACGTTATACAGGGTATATATGGCGATATAGTAAGGCTGTCACACACGTTATACAGGGTATATATGGCGATATAGTAAGGCTATCACACACGTTATACAGGGTATATATGGCGATATAGTAAGGCTGTCACACACGTTATACAGGGTATATATGGCGATATAGTAAGGCTATCACACACGTTATACAGGGTATATATGGCGATATAGTAAGGCTGTCACACACGTTATACAGGGTATATATGGCGATATAGTAAGGCTGTCACACACGTTATACAGGGTATATATGGCGATATAGTAAGGCTGTCACACACGTTATACAGGGTATATATGGCGATATAGTAAGGCTATCACACACGTTATACAGGGTATATATGGCGATATAGTAAGGCTATCACACACGTTATACAGGGTATATATGGCGATATAGTAAGGTTGTCACACACGTTATACAGGGTATATATGGCGATATAGTAAGGCTGTCACACACGTTATACAGGGTATATATGGCGATATAGTAAGGCTGTCACACACCTTATACAGGGTATATATGGCGATGTAGTAAGGCTGTCACACACGTTACGCAGTATCTACACAATGGTTGAGGAACCTCATGACATGCTGCTAATGCTTTCCGTCAGTTACGTAACACTCAGTGCACTGTGTCAAGTCGGTATTGATTAGTATGGATCACGTACTTTATATAAAGTGATAGAAATAGATCCAGTCAGCAAATACACAAGCCTTTACCCGGTAAAAACACATGACATATGATCTGCCTTTGCAAACACTGCTTATTGCTTCTTAATACCCGATATCTCTCAACAAAGTCAACACCCCATACAGACAACTCGCAACTTAACCCCCTGGGCAAGAGCCCACGGGCCTGTTTTGAAGCCAAGCATGGCCCCACTGACTGAAATAGATGGTTGATAACAGGAGTGTTGTGATACACCGTTGTGGTGTATGGATATTTACAAAATATGCCTGACCGAAATGTAATCTCTGTGCATAGTGACACAACGCAGATACATGCTGAAACTGCACATGAACTTGTTTCTCTGGCAAATAATGCGGTATAGAGCTCGCTGCACTCCTAATATATACTAGTAATTGTGCAAACTGCATCCCCGGTCATTAAGAAAACAAAAAGAAAGAGTCTGGTCCGGTAATGTATACAGTGTGTGTTTTTTATAAGATTTAGAATCATTAATATACAACCTATAGCACGAAACAAGAATTGAGTGCATCGGTGACGACTTACCTTTACCGAGTTGCACGACGACTACGGCGGTGATTTGTGTGTACTCCAATCAGAGAGTCAACCTATCTGTGGACGGTAAAAGCAGCTTAGACCCGGCGCGGGATATTAGAGAACGGTTAATATCCTGTCCTCGCCATTCACTGTCCAAGCTGGGTTAATTCCTCCGACTTATTATTTGACATAAATTAATAATTTCCTGCACAGTCACTTTGATTAAACAATAGGATAATACGGATTACAACTCTGAAATATCGACATACATCACGTGACTCCTTCACCTTTCACCGAGCGTGACTTCAATTGTAAAACATGCGCTATTAAAAGCAGCATGGTGCATATGTATTTGTAACTACCACCACCAATATATGTTGCCTGCCTCGATATAACAACACACGTGGCTAACATACCCGCAAGTGCATTATTTCAATGATATTAATGTTGATTATTAACCTAACCATGTTGTTTAATAACATCCATTGCTTGAATCGATGTATTGTATAAATCGAATTCTGTACCTGATCGCATGTGCGATATAGTGAAAGTTTTCTTCAAAGTTACAACTTATGTCAAGATATATACATGCTTACGTTATTCATGTCAACAAATTATGTGTAAACAGTACAGAGCGGTTTGGTTGCCATGAAGTAGATGGCACTTAAGCAAACATTAAACCATGTTGAGGACATATATTTGTTATTTTGGTCTGTTACTTCCTTCTTTGTAACTTCCTACTTCAATGGATTGGTTATTTCACAGAGATCCGAGTTATGTTTTTCCATTGGTTTCCCAGACACAATCTTTATGGCGGGGGCGACATATTTAACCAGCTGTTGATTCACGAATCACTACTGAAGTTATCACATAGGTTTGTATGAAATAATTAATACACAAGGGAAAATATATAATAATAAATAGTTTATTTGTATATAAGGCCATTCGACCTACAGTACAAAATAGTACATAGTATAGATAAATACCCGATATGTATATAATATGGTCAAAGAAGCAAATTGTACTGGCAGTATTTCGGAGAATACACTTCTAATAGATACATGACATGGTTGTTCGTTATGTTACATATTTGAGGACATTGGATGGAGATAAAGTGACCGGTTGGATATAATATGGGATATATAATATGCATTACATAATGCAACACTAACGCTGACATTTTTCTGATCAACTGACTATCAAATATATTACAACAGCACAGGATTATATGGGATGGTGTATTATATAGTTGTATTAGATATCCGAGGAGTATACAAAAATTAAAGACTTCAGGCAAAGACCTATTTCACACTTGATGACTTTAAAACTATACATCAGCAACCTCTTCGGAGGTTATTTCCTAAAAAGATATGTTGAAAGACTTGCTCAGTGTGCCCAAATGAAAATGATAAACGGAAACAGATTGTTGGAAAAAACACCATCAAACCATTCATGGCATTGTGACAACCGGCGTCGAACCACGGTCTATTTCAAGAGGTGTGTTAGTTGTTTTACGACGCACTCAGCAATAATCCAACTATATAACGGCCGTATGGAAATCATCGACTCTGGACCAGACAACCCCATGATCAACTGCATGAGCATCGATCTGCACAATTGAGATACGATGACATGTGCCAAGTCAGCCAGTCTGACCATCCGATCCCGTTAGTCGTCTCCTACGACGAACATGGGTTGCTGAATACAAGTTCTCACCCGGATCTTTTGTGGTTCTGTTGTTACAGAAGGGTCCTTTAGCATTTATAGGACACCACGTCTGTATTATGTCCTTGGTTACCATTGTATGTTTAATCTTAATGTTAGTGCGTATGGACCGACCACAATCAAATGGCAATGTCAATGAAAACATTTTAAAAGGTGTATATGGATGCATTTTCTCAGTACAAAACATTTAATTTATGTATAAATACTCTTTGTTATACATAAAATGGACTGTATTAATCTGTTGATTAAAATATATTTGGACAAGTAGAGAAAGAAAAATATCGTTCTCTCTTCAAAGCTGTATCCTGTCTTCAGTCCTTACATTACATTTCGTTGAAAGAAAGTCCAAACATATGTAATGTTTATTCACTGTACTTTTTTATCATTAATTACTAATACTGCTGCTGCTGCTGCTGCTGCTACTACTACTACTACTAATACTGCTGCTGCTGCTGTTACTACTACTACTACGACGACGACAGCAGGGTTGGGTAATGCAGAGAGTTAATATATCGAGATATATTGCGACACGAAAGCATACATTGCGATATGTATTTCAATATATTGCAAGACGTGTATTTTTTCAAGAAAAAAATACTTATAATCGAGTTAATGCATATAGCAGAAAGTACAGCAAAATCGCTATGATTTTATAGCTTTAATAACAAGTCTTAATCATGACAAAACCATTAATGAGTCAAAAAATGCAAAAGACGTGAACAGAAATGAAGAACACAAGTTCGAACCGAACTGAACTTGACTTTCGGTGTGAAAAACGCACATATCTCAAGATTTCAGAGTCTTACGCATGCATGCAAGTTTCCAGCATGCATGACAAAAATGACGGTTTTCGATCAACGTAAAGCAATACGTATCGTTTTCATATCTGAAGCGGTAAATATCGGTAAACCGGTTTTATTACGTCGCCCTAACCCCCTGGATGCCGAGTTTTTTTTCAGGCGCACATTTCCGTAAGGTTTGAAAAATGAGCGTTGTGCGAGGTTTGCGCTCGCGTGGTCCTGGATCTGCGTGCGACCATAAAATTGCACAGAAATGTAGAATATTTAATTTCCTATCCGTTGGTATAAATATAGCTGCGGCTACCTCAGGGATTTGAGAAATAGACACTGCTAAAAGTTGTCCAAAACTTTTGTGTGTGTTGAAAAACAGTAAATTTCTCCGTTTCTTATCGTGCACCAATAAAAGCCCTCTGCTACGATTTTTTTAAATTTGGCATCTTTACGGAAAGTGTGAGCGAAGAAAATACAGCTTGATATCGGAACGACATAAGTGTATATGAAATGGATGTATGTGCTAATGCATAACGTCATACTCACAAAATCAAACATGACCTGCAATAAATGTCAAAAATCGATTTTCTTCTATGACGTCAAACGTCGACAGAGAGTTCATGCACTTATAAAGATAAGGGGGCAATACTCCGCAATGGTTTACATTAGGTCAATGTAACTCAGATCACTTGGAGAGAATTTGCTGTGGATGCGGACAGTATATTTTCGTTATGTTTTGTTCAATACAAGTATTGTTCAAACTATTCCAGTACAAAGTTCCCCATTGTGAGAGGATACCTTTTGGTAGTTTCACAATTTGTGAGAAAAGATGCCAATGTACTACATGTACATCAAAAAGCAGGTAATAGCGATTTGGATGTCCCTATCCGATACATAATTTCTTAGATTCCCATATTCTCCTGTTTGTGTAGACGTATTTTGATTAATTTTGCATCATTATTAACGGGGTAACAGCCACATTTTCAAATGTAATGAAATAACTGAAAATAATGCGACAGTTTAGCTGACGTCACGGCATGTTTTGTGCATTTTGTGACGTCGGAAAAAAGACGACTCTGGTTGCTGATTAGTATATATCTAACGTAATTTCCACTCAATGTGTAAAAGATCTCGGCTTCTGTGTCAAAATTCAACACTTTTTAGCCAAAATATAAAATGAATGGTTTTACTTTTGAAATAGTGTCCTGAATGTATCAACAATTACACGGTTTTACTACATATCTTATTGTGAACAACACGCGCACCTGTCTAGCACCATTTTACCGTAAAGGAAAATTTCACAACACCTGAATATTCATTGGATATTAATTTAGGAAGTAGACGTTTCTTCTTATGATTATGACGCGGTTACCATTTCCAACATATCTTTAATAACCGTGGGCGAAGTCTGTAAAAATATGTTTCAACTACTGCTGAAAGCAACACACTCAAATACTTAACGTTAAGGATCGAGGGGTAGCCTAGTGGGAAAGCGTTTGTCCATTAAGATGACATCCAACGTTTAATTCCCCATATATAGAGGATATTATATGAGAGCTCATGTCATATTATGTTTACGACACGCGTACCTAAATATCGGTGTATCCCTCCCTCTCGCGCGGGAAATACCAACATTTATAATGTGTGTCAGTGACCTCCGTCGTTTGTTGTTGGCAGTAAATGTTTTTAAATCGATGCCGCTGTTTCTATTTTTATTTTATTAAAAATTCTATTCATTTTAGCTATTATAACGGTAACGCTATTTTTCAGGGCATTATCATTTGCAGAGCTACTTATGACGTCAAAGGGCTTGATAATGGCCCGTCGTCAAGCATTTTGCGGTTATTATCGAGTTACAGTGGCCCGCTCATTTCTGATAACGTGCGGGCGTTTTATTGATAATTCTATCAATTTTAGCTATAAAACTTCTTACCGACACGTCAGACGAACTATAACGTCAGACCGACACGTTAGACGAACTGTAACGTTAGACCGACACGTCAGATGAACTATAACGTTAGACCGACACGTTAGACGAACTGTAACGTTAGACCGACACGTTAGACGAACTGTTACGTTAGACCGACACGTCAGATGAACTATAACGTTAGACCGACACGTCAGATGAACTATAACGTTAGACCGACACGTTAGACGAACTGTAACGTTAGACCGACACGTCAGACGAACTGTAACGTTAGACCGACACGTCAGATGAACTATAACGTTAGACCGACACGTTAGACGAACTGTAACGTTAGACCGACACGTCAGATGAACTATAACGTTAGACCGACACGTTAGACGAACTGTAACGTTAGACCGACACGTTAGACGAACTGTAACGTTAGACCGACACGTTAGACGAACTGTAACGTTAGACCGACACGTTAGACGAACTGTAACGTTAGACCGACACGTCAGATCAACTATAACGTTAGACCGACACGTTAGACGAACTATAACGTTAGACCGACACGTTAGACGAACTATAACGTTAGACCGACACGTTAGACGAACTATAACGTTAGACCGACACGTTAGACGAACTATAACGTTAGATCGACACGTTAGACGAACTATAACGTTAGATCGACACGTTAGACGAACTATAACGTTAGACCGACACGTTAGACGAACTATAGCGTTAGACCGACACGTTAGACGAACTGTAACGTTAGACCGACACGTTAGACGAACTGTAACGTTAGACCGACACGTTAGACGAACTGTAACGTTAGACCGACACGTTAGACGAACTATAACGTTAGATCGACACGTTAGACGAACTATAACGTTAGACCGACACGTTAGACGAACTGTAACGTTAGACCGACACGTTAGACGAACTATAACGTTAGACCGACACGTTAGACGAACTATAACGTTAGACCGACACGTTAGACGAACTGTAACGTTAGACCGACACGTTAGACGAACTGTAACGTTAGACCGACACGTTAGACGAACTGTAACGTTAGACCGACACGTTAGACGAACTATAACGTTAGACCGACACGTTAGACGAACTATAACGTTAGACCGACACGTTAGACGAACTATAACGTTAGACCGACACGTTAGACGAACTATAACGTTAGACCGACACGTTAGACGAACTGTAACGTTAGACCGACACGTCAGACGAACTGTAACGTTAGACCGACACGTCAGACGAACTGTAACGTTAGACCGACACGTCAGACGAACTGTAACGTTAGACCGACACGTCAGACGAACTGTAACGTTAGACCGACACGTCAGACGAACTGTAACGTTAGACCGACACGTCAGACGAACTGTAACGTTAGACCGACACGTCAGACGAACTGTAACGTTAGACCGACACGTTAGACGAACTGTAACGTTAGACCGACACGTCAGACGAACTGTAACGTTAGACCGACACGTCAGACGAACTATAACGTTAGACCGACACGTCAGACGAACTATAACGTTAGACCGACACGTTAGACGAACTATAACGTTAGACCGACACGTTAGACGAACTGTAACGTTAGACCGACACGTTAGACGAACTGTAACGTTAGACCGACACGTCAGACGAACTGTAACGTTAGACCGACACGTTAGACGAACTATAACGTTAGACCGACACGTCAGACGAACTATAACGTTAGACCGACACGTTAGACGAACTGTAACGTTAGACCGACACGTTAGACGAACTATAACGTTAGACCGACACGTCAGATGAACTATAACGTTAGACCGACACGTCAGACGAACTATAACGTTAGACCGACACGTTAGACGAACTGTAACGTTAGACGGACACGTTAAACGAACTGTAACGTTAGACCGACACGTTAGACGAACTGTAACGTTAGACCGACACGTTAGACGAACTGTAACGTTAGACCGACACGTTAGACGAACTGTAACGTTAGACGGACATGTTTGTCGAACCATAACGTCAGGATGACAGGTCAGACAAACTTCAACTTGTGTCAGTCGCTGCTGCTGTCCAGACTGTTGTGTACATACTTGATTCATACGAAAGGAGAAAATGCAGTATAACCTTTAAACAATCATTTCACACCAGATTACACAGTTGTATTGCCACGCGTGGTGCGCATGTGTCAGGGATGTGATTTATGGTGATTTCAGTGAACAAAGTGGTCACGAATTGCCACTTAACAGCATGTTGCAAGAAAGACATACATTGTGAGAAACGTGTTACATAACACGGAAGTCGAAAAATTGCTTGCAAGCATGTTCTTTGCCGTTCTGTGGCTCTGTTCGACACAACCGTACTGGAAACATGGGATCAAGGGTTTGAATCCAAAGTTGGACTTGACTAGGTTTTGATGTTAGTCAACACTATACACAGGCCTGTTAGACTTTCGACACGGTGGGAAAGATCTTTATTTTGCATAGAGCATGGAGCTCTCGACATTACGCTGAGCAGATTGGTGACAAGGCACATTTATTAAACTGTAGGAGCAAGTGGCCCAGTTGTATAGGTCATCGCAGAACGCTGTTTGTATTCAGTCCAATCTCAGCTGTAAGGCGGGTAAGCGAATCTGACCTAAACGAAAGTACATGAATTTTGAGCCCTTTCTGTACGCCACTTCTTCAGAACGGTTGGGCTGTAGTCGCCTAGTGGTTCAAGCGTTGGCTTGTCACGCCGACGTCCGGGTTCGATACCCGGGTGTCCGTGGAATATTGTTAAAAGTGGCGTTAGGCTAAACTCACCCTTCCGAATGGAAACTGTTGTGAATGTTGTCTTTACAAAGTGTCACAATCCGGGATTTGATTTGGTAAAAACAATATCGATAATTCGGGATATTCGGGACTTCAGAGTCTGTAAATGCATAATGAACTATTTCCAAGAATGTCATTTATGTATATGTAATCTTCTGCAAGCGTCCGTGGTTTGAGCCGGGCCCGTATGTAAGTAAACATTGTATGTGAAAATATGATGGTTATAGTCTCTGTTGTTTCTACTTATTTTATGGTAGTAATAGGGATTTTTTCAAACTCTGTCGTGCATTTTTTATCATCCGTATATTATGGCTTGATTGTGTTCCTTTAACGGTTATTCTGTTTCTTGGAATAGGTATTAAAAGCTTCTCACATCTCTCCTCGTGATGTTCTGAAACACTTACGTTGTCCTCGCTCTGTAAATTATGGGCTTTAGGCTTTCGGGCAAATACAATATTTCGTCACGACGTACAAATTTCACCCTGAACTATGGTCCAAACCCCCTCCCTGTAGTTACTTCTCCACTCGAGTGAATGAGTGAATTACCTCACTTTTATCTAAAGGTAGCTTCTCCTGTCACTAGCGTAAATTTCTTTTTGACCAATAATTTACAAAAGATCCAAGTTCAAAACTTGCCTTAACATGAAAATGGTACCACAGTTACATGTTTGTGGAATCAACAATGAAATAACAGCAATGCATTCCTCTATAATGACATAGAAAAAGTAACTCCAATATTTTTTCAGTTTAAATCCATATAAGCGACAAACCCTAATATAACAGGAAAAGAGTTTGAGGGACAGCCCCCAAGCTCACCCACCCACCCACTCACTCACTCACTCAAAAGTTTTGCCACACATACACTTTCATGTTTCTCTGACATTCAATTAAATCACCGGCGTTCAACAACAAAGGGCGATTGTCCCAATCAGCGTCTGTCCCACCTGAAGTAATTACCTGTAATGACGGAAATCACCTGGCGGTCTCATCTGGATCAGGGATCGACAGAGAGTTTATCAATGTCTGTCGAGTCGATCAATATCCACGCAGAACAGAGGTCATCAGGGCGTTCCCCCGTAATCATTGGAGTGATACAGGGAAATACAGTGAACTACACTTATTACGAGGCCATGGGACAATCAGTTTCACTTCGATATAACCGTAGTTCGTGATTCTTCTTTAGAAGAAAACGAGCAGCCACAGGATAAGGCTGTGTTCGTTATATCAACCAGTTCGTTACAAGCGTTTATTAAAACGTAAAATGTACATCATGGGACATTGACATGATATACCACATAACACAGCTTAACAATGACACATGTACCAGATATGATCAAAAGGGTGAGCTTTTCTCTACATTTATACAAAAGACACTTCAAGAAAAGAGAAAGATTATATAAATGAAACATCTGATCTTGTCATTTTGCATTGCGTTGGAGGTTCCAGGTCGTCTGTTCAATAGCGCTTGCACAGGTTAAGAGTATGCGTCTTGTGTTAGTTTTACGCCGTACTCAGCAATAATCCAACTATATAACGGCAGTCTGTAAATAATCAGGACCAGGCGATCCAGTTGTCAACAACATGAGCATCGATCTGCGCAATTGGGAAAGTAATTTATACAAGAAAAGAGTGTGTGCCAATGAAGATAATTAATACAAATATTTGCTCTTTTTGTCATTCAGAACCAGAAAGCCCGCAACATGTATTCATAAAATGTAATCGTGTACAGGAATTTTGGAGAAAGGTTGAAAACTTTATTAATCCTACACAATGTGATGTTCCCATTTCTGATCAAGACATTATCTATTGCAACAGTACAGTTATATATTCATATTTCAAGTATAAAACAGAATGAACTGTTAACTGATTGTTTTGTTAACATCGTCGTTGATGTGTACAAAGTATGAAGAATTATTTCATCTAAAACCTATGCAATGCCATGACTAAATTTCTTTCGAAATGGAAACCTTTGAACGACGTATTATAACGTAAACATACACTTGTCATGTTCATTCTATGAGCGATTCGTTTTATATGCTGTACAATGAATGCAATTATTCACAAATGGAACTTTCTGTATACCTACTGAAGTGAAATGAATAAATAAAAAGTGTCAACCATGTCAGCGAGCCTGACCACCCGATCCCGTTAGTGGCTTCTTAAGACTCGCACAGTCGTACGACTCGTTACAAGCATGGGTTGCTGAAGACCTATTCTACCCCGCATCTTCTCGAGTCCAAATATAAAGAAAAATGTTTTTAAGTTTGTGCGAAATGTTGATGGGGTGTCGAAGTGTTGATTGCGTTTCTGATAACTTGATGTGATCTGGAAGGACGTTATCGACACTTTGTGCATCTGAAACTGCATTCACCCATAACTGTTTTATAGCGAGGTTTTGAGAGGAGGTCCTCGTCTTAGGAACGCCGTGTCCGACTGAACAAGGGCTGAACACGGAGTGAAGGTTCTTGAGTCTCTGGAAGGTGTGGAAACAGGTTTTCGAACTTGATTCTGCTGGAAACTGGTAGTCAATGGAGTTGTTTGAGAACACGAGAGATATTTTGATACGTGGGTGTCCTATTAATGATTTTGGCTTTTAATGACTCTATGAAGTGTTTATTATACGCCATGTAACGTGGAATTAGAGTCGTCTTCAGATTATAAGCGATTGGGGTAGCATTTTGTTGCATATTGAGAATGGCATTTGGGGAGGGTTCCAGTCTGTTGGAGAAGGAACGAACTATTTTACAAACTACGGCTACTTAATTCTTCATTGTCACATTGGCTTCAAAAACAGCGTCCAGATTCCGTACTTGTTTCCATAGTGTTGCTGGTGTATCTCCGATGCTGCATGTGATTTAGAATCAGGCGTCTTCTGTTGTTGATGGGATACAGCAAGAACTTCAGTTTTCTCCTCGTTCAACTGAAGAAAGTGTATTTTCATCCATTTGCAAACTTCATCAGTGCTGACATGTTCTTGTCTATGAAGTTTGGGCAAAATGCGGTTTGTTCTAACAGCAATACAGTTATGTGTGTAGCCACCAAAGGGTATTCTGTAACTTAAGGAGGCATCAACTAGAGGGATGATGTACATGGTGAAGAGTAGCGGACCTAACACCGATCCTTGGTGGACGCCATAAGACCAAGGACATAGTTCAGATGAAGAGTTCTCGAATGTTACCGAAGGACTCGGATAGGACTTGAACCACATTAGAACTGTACGTATGACACCAAATCTCTTTAGAAGTATGTCATGATCAGTTGTATCAAACGCGGCTGTGTGAGTGAGTTTAGTTCAACGCCGGTTTTAGCAATATTCCAGCAATATAACGCCGGTGAACACCAGAAATGTGCTGCAACATAGTACCCATGTGGGGAATGAACCCATATGGCTACCTTACCGTCCCACCAAAAGCGGCGGAGAGGTTCAAAAGAACAAATATGACAACCCTTGTTTATCCATGGCTGACATGAACTCTTTCTGAATCTGCAACGGGGCGGCCTCGGCACGTATAACGTCTTGTAGACTGAAATTGTTCCTTTAGGTAGTTTTCATCCAGATTTTGCGAAACTGATATGCAGATACTTTCTCCAGAACTTTAGACAGAAACATATTATTATTCTGTGTCAAACCGGTGTTAGAACTCATCATGATCCGAATTAGAATTAGTCTTCAGCAAACGGTGTCTGCTGTAAAACTTGACAAACGGGATCGGGTCACCGGGCTCAGTTACTGCTTGCTTCGTATCCCAACTGTGTTGATCGGTTGTCATAATGGCGGTGACTGGTTTGGAGTGGTGAAGTCTCCTAACGAGAGAGAGATTTATTCAGTAGTCAGAGGCCTATATTTTACACCAGGTACACAAAAGATAAAGTCATAAGTGTAGTGGTGGTAGATGGGCTGACTTAGAACAGACCATTTTCTCACAGATCGTGACGACAAATGACACTTCATGTTTGGGAAAATGAAAGGGATAAGAAACATGTCGACGTTAACTTGTCCCCTTAAAGTATAGCCAAAGGGAGGCAATTCTTCAAACCAAACGCGTTTGCATTAGTTATTGTACGTACGCTTCTCATTATCCTTGATTTCGTGGCATTGTGAAAGGGAGTAAATCAAACGGGGTCCAACTCAAGACTAGAATGGTTGCGCAAGTCTTCTTAAATCTAGGCATGAAATCAAGCATTTTTTTCTGGCATTTGACGATGTATTATTTTAAATATGATACATTCATTTCTAGGACTAAATGCCAGTCTAACTCAAGTACAATTATACTAAATTGTGTGGAGTTGGGTCACTCTAATGTCCTGATCCGCTTGTTCTGTGTTTGAATCTTATTATTAAGGTTGGTCTTTCAGCCTTGAGTATAGATTTCTTCAGACACCACTGGTGATTAAAGTTTAACGAACACAGAAAATAAAAATAAAGATATTTGAATTTTATAAATTATTATCTTAAGATACGAAGCGCGTCGTTTGAATACAGGTATGCCGACATTCACTGCAGTATATGGTGAAATTTAATAGTGACGCAAACACGGGAAGACCACGTAGCTCAAGAAGCTAAAATCGTTTCCATTCAGAAATATAGAAGTAGGGTATTAACCATTTGCAAATATTTGACCTTCATTATTTTAAGCATATGGATCACTATACCAACTTCATTCCGTGTGCGTGCGTGCGTGCGTGCGTGCGCGCGTGCGAGTTTGCGTGTGTATTACGAAAAAAATGTGCGTCTATATACAAATCCGGCCTGTTCTCAATATCGGCACAAGAAGTTGGTCCCGGCAGAAGCTAGTTAATTTATGATCATTTACACGAGTTACCATCGGAATTAAGCTCATTGATGTTGCCTAATGAAAGGAGAAAGGATAATGATTAGACCAAGGTCGCTGAGGTAAACTGATAAGCGACACGTGTCACTTGAGTCCTAAATTACGCACGCACGCACGCACGCACACACGCATACATACATACCTACCTACATGCACGCATGCATGCAAGCGTACATACGTACATACGTACGTACATACATACATACATACATACATACATACATACATACATACATACATACATACATACATACATACATACATACATACATACATACATACATACATACAGCAGGTAGCGCAGGTATAATATATTCAATTCTTATGTATGACTCATTGTTTGGATTACGAGTGGTGTATATAATTACAACTTTAGAACAGAACAATAAATGAATCTTCCGCTTGAATTTATTAGCGGTCCGCACCTATTGTCCAATCTCTTTTTATCTCGCCTGTTCCGAGAGTCGTGCGCAGAAAAGTGCGTCGCGTCGTTAGCATCGGAAAGCGCCTATGGCGACACGGGCGAAACTTTATGAATGTGTTGGTTTGCTGCACAGACTTACGCGATAATGACTTGACAAATATCGCATGGATTTGACAGTTAGTACAGCTTGTAGACTGAACTCGGTGCATTCCGTTCGACAAATTGTGGCCCTGTAATTTTTCTTGGTAAGTGTCGAATGTTGTGTTATCAAGCAGAGAACTTTTGAAGTTGACAGACCGAATCGCGACCTCTGTGATATATGTTCCAGTGCCTAGTGTTTGGGTTCTCGAAGGTCAGCTACTGAGACTGAAATAATCTTTGTTTTCGAGATCAAGCTAATGTATCAAAGAAAGATTGTGTGGTTAAACTGCAAAGCATTTATAAGAGGTGAAATTTACACCTACTTGGATTTTAGTCGAAATACATTTCAAAAGGATATGGTTTTTTGCTAGATTGTTTAGCCCCCAGAGTCATTAGAGCGTTTATTCAGTGTTGAGTGGATTGGTATATTTTCAGATCTGAATAAGTCAGTCACCTACGTCATGTAAACTATCAAATGAGATTTAATGACCTAATATGCACCCGTGAAGTGATTCTTAAGTTTAATTTAGCCATTTCATACCTTTAGAACTTATTGGTCAGAATGGATCATCACATGATCATGATTGTTTGAGCTCAATTATTTAATGATCTTTATTATGTATTTGATTTATATGAAACTGATTACTATCTGGTCTGGAACGATTGTATATATGATATATAACTCAACTGCATATACGGAGCACCACAATTTCTCGTGCGGACTTTAGGGTTAGGTTGATCTAACCTAGGCAACCTAACCCTAACCCTTATCCCCTACAATTATGTAAAAGAGTGTTATGACATGTTTTTAAAGTTTGTGGTGCTGTATTTTATAGGTAGGCTGCAGATAGAAAGAGCATATTTTCAACAAATCCTTTAACATGTTTATGTAATTACTTTGAAGTGAGCTATGATATATCCATGGGTGAGGACAGAAATCGAGTCAAAGTACAGCATGCAATACATGTTGATGGTAGGTGGAAATATTACTTGTGAATGTTTCATTTTTGTATTACTTATCTATATTTAGGATTCTTGATTTTTAAATGAAAAATAGAGAAAATGTGCTGAAGTTGCCGAATCTTAATGATTAGGACTTGAATGTGTGTCAAAACCAACATAAGGCACCTTAGTGATCACTGCAAATAAATCAGTAAAGTCACTTTTTCATGTTTTGTGGCTTACTTATAAAAATGTCTGCCTCCATGGTCAAGTTAAAAGAGCTACTGACGAGAAAGTGGAATGTTGGTGATTGGATCCATAAATATCAAAAGACGTCAAAGGATGGTACCTATCGTTGCCTTGTCTGGCACTCAACATTAAGGGACTATGATAGGACTGGTTGTTTCACCAGTGTACTCTGAGTCTGGTATTCATTTTGTAAGGCACCCATAAAGATCCAGGTTTGAATTGGTCTTATGCAATCCAGGCTTTTCATAAGAGATAACCAGCAGGATTGGGTGATTAGGCTTGCAGAGTTGATTGAGACTTGTCATTGTATCCCATTTGTGTATTTGATGCTCGTGCAGTTGATCACTGGATTGTCTGGCCCAGACTTGATTATTTATAAACTGGGATCATTTAACTGGAATATTGCTGAGTTATAAGTTAAACAATGAACAAACAAAAAACATAACACTTGACTAAACATATAATCTTTAGTCTGGACTGATATATGCATGCACTGGTATACGCTTGTACATGCACACTGCTATAAAACTTAAAAAATCTTCCATACAATATCAACCCCATCTCACTTCACTACATTCTGCTGGAAATGTTGTAAGTAATACTAGGGCTCCATGGACAACACAAACATGGCAAACAGTTCAGACTGAGGCTCCCATTCATTTTGGATTTTGGGACAAAATATCGGTCAATCAACACATGATACCATACAGTTTTAGGATTTAAACAATGAAAAATGGATTGGTTCTTCACAATTTAAATAGCCCTATCACAAAATATTTACATGAGTACTATTAAATAGTTTCACAACTGAAATTGAGAGGGAGGTGTTGCAGGAAAGAAAATTTGACATTTGCTAGTATCTAAGTCTGTAACTGTATGCTTTTTTACAAAATACAGCAACTGAATATTTGTTTCAAATAAAATACTGATACAGAAGAAAGTACCTTGTTTTCACAAATGGCTGTATTGCTGTTAAACATTATTTTTCTTGAAGTGTAATAAACATGATGAAACAAAGGTTTTATTAAGATAAATGTTTTCTAATGGTAAACTGCAAAGAGAGTCATATTTGTCTATTGACATGTGTAATCTTATTCTGAATACTTGATAATTTTGACTGAGAGTGGGATTTTTGTCATTTTGTGAGCAATATATTGTACTTCTTAAAGCACGGAAAAATAAGAAGGCATACGTTTAGTTACTAATTGATTTTAAACGAATTCCACACTAACATAGTAACTTTCGCAGGATTATCAATGACTAAAAGAACAATTTTTGACCTTTGTATGCTTGTCACTCAACCCATAAATCTCCCTCTATCTCCCTTGAAATGTATTGGTAATACACAGTTGTCAGCAGTCGTTTCATGATTAGAATACTTTTAAAACATACCGCTGAAATTCTTTCACTTTAAAGCAATGTGAAAACAGAGCTGCTTGTTGCCATTGTGTGCTTTGTTGCCATAGTAATATGCAAGTCACTTCTCTTTGATTGTTTGTGCAATCTTTCTTGATGTTTTCAGAAAGCAGAGCTTTTCAATTCATCAATGTATTTTTATGTATTGTAAGATATAAGTATATGCCTGTGGTAAAATGAGAGCAGCAAATGTAGCATCTGGAGTTGCTCATTTGTGACGTCATTCTAACTTTACGTCACAAAATAATTTGAATGACGTCACCACTGTTGATGACACAACAAAACAATTGTTTACGTGTCAATACCGGGTGAATAGTCTTTCAGTTTCCGGGAATCTAATACCATTTAATCATGTTTTTCAACCAATCAGATTACAGAACACAGTAACTTTTGGTTTACAATGAACAAAGAAAGACTTGTTTTCATGTATATTGTGGATTGTTGAATGAAAGAAGGTTGGTCAGGTGTAGTTTGATGCACAGGGGCTGAAGTGTCAGAATATATGTTAATGTTTTTTTTTGTGTGTGTGTTGCAATTGCTGAAGGGTTTTTAGCACAGGTGCTACAGATGTATTCCCCAGGTACACTTCCGTATTCAGGACAAACTCAGAATACAGAAACATACACTATTCTGCATTTTCTTGATACTGATTGCATCCTTTTGTGTATGGTGCATTAGTTTGGTTTACAGTATTTTTTGAAGCACAGTGGAACTTACAGTCAGTTGAATGTGAAAATTACGTAAGGTTTTGATTCGGGGTTGTGGGATATTGACTCTTCCTGTTTGGGTTATTGGGGGGCCTTTCTGTAATTTGCCTTAGAGTAAAGAGTACATTTCTGTACACAGAGGTACCTGGAGTAGATATCTATAGTACCCTCGCTGCCAACAGCCTTGTCAGCGTTGCATTTACAAGTCCCTGTGGCTTGAAGCAATATGTATTGTTTTGGCTGCATTGAGCCATGTTGGGCACTACTGGTAGTGTGATACCAGCATATCATGTGTCAAACCTCAGTGTCACTGTCATCAGGTTATTTATCACTCATTGTTCCATGTACTGGTCTAGATACATCAAAGTTTGACAGGAATACATCATCCTTGTCAACATGACTTTACTTAAGGTGATAGTGACATGAAGTGTTGCCTGAGTCATACTTATGTCAATATGACTTCAGTCGGAGACACCCACCAACAAGAATGGGCCCAATTTTCCATTGGACGTTATAACAGCTGTCCTTGATAATCTTATTGATTTTTTGATAAAATACAGCACAATGATACTTTTTTTGTATTTCCTCTTTATTTACCATGTTTGCAGGACAAAAACAATTGCACAAAATTGTATGTCAACATTATCAGTGTAAATGTGAATTGTGAAATCAGTACCTGCAAATGTCTTGTTTAAGTTTATCTGTAGATTGATTTGGTATTGATTTTGTAAAGCATCACATTTTATGAAGAAAATACATTAATTGTGTCGCCAAGTAACAGTGATTGAAGGACTTAATATTACCAGTGATTAAGATGACTAAATGCAGTGATGGAAAATATTCTTATGACCTTCAATGACAGTTTCATCATGTTCATGTTAGTTTGATGCACATGCTAAATGTACTGGTAAGTTAAGAGTAGAAAGATGATGGTGATGATGATGATGATGATGATGATGATGATGATGAATGTTGATATAAAGCTATTAAGACCGATATTTTTTCTTCCAATTCTCTGAATATTGTAGAAATAAATATATAGTTGCTACAGTCATACAGATATGTATGAACCATAGGAGTGAGTGTGTGAGCGAGTGAGTATTAACAATATTAAACAAGGCTGCACCAGAAATAGGCTTCAGATATTGTGTCTATGTTGAGAATCGAACCTGAGTGTTCGACGTGACGAACAAACACTTTAATCACTGGATTACCCCGCCACTTCTATGGACCAAAGAGGTTGTTGTATGTTTATGGTTTCTTAAACTAGATGAAGTTGTTGACAGCATGCACAAGTTGGCAACATGCTATCAATGTTATCATACTGAAACTGTTTAACTGTTACCCTGGTGGAATGTGGAATAATTAGTCTAGGAGCTGTCCAGTATAGTGACCCAGTGTTGGCACTCTCAGTATGGGTCTGCATGTAATCTGGGTATCGGAGTTACAAATGGGTTAATCAATGGCTGTGCTATCAGGCAGACCAGGGTATATGGATAGAGTACCTGTAATGAACTAGCCTGATCACCTGGACTGCTAGAGGACACACGTAGCAGTGCTTGGGACATGCTGTTACCATTGTCACACCGCTCTCCTTGGGTTTACTAATGTCAGAATATCTATACAGCTATATGACGGTAGTGCTGATGAAGATAAACAGTGTACAACTAGTGTTTTTAGCAGTCTTGGGCGTACTTCAATAAGTGATTAGAATACTGTGATGCTGTCTACTGTGAAGTATGACCTTTCAGTGATAAAATTGCTTTCTATAACTTGAGAGATAATGTAATGTCAATCTTAGTGCTGTGAATACATTATAAGTTGTTCACTGGTCGGGAGGGGGCCATGGGCTCATGTACCCTCGAGGTTTGTTTATGTTATGGCAAGGGGAACATAAACAAGCCTCCAGGGTGCATGAGCCCATGGACCCTGAGGGACCAGTGAACAATGTATTTATCTTACTGAACACCTGAATTTTAATTTTGAACTGTTTGAAGCACTTTTGTTGAATGTGAGGCGAATCGCTGTTTTGCAGATGACACAAGGTAAACAGATTTAGAGTTATCTCCCTTCTATCGATTTTCAATCGCAAAACATCAGTAATTTCCGTGCTGGATGCGTGATTCAATGTTATTCAAGGTAAAAAAAGTACTACCATGAAGCACCAGAAGAGTTTGGAATTCCCAGCGGTGCACACTGAAAATAATACATTGCCTGTAAGCAGGGTACATTGAAAATAATAGAATAGCGCTTAGCCAATCAGAAAGCAGCATTCATGTGTGAGGTAAGATGAAATGCCCTGTAGTGAGTAAGTTTGGTTTTACGCTGTATTCCAGCAATATCACAGTAGGGGACACCAGAAATGGGCTTCACACATTGTACCCACGTGGGGAATTGAATCAGGGCCTAGATTTTTTAAGCTCTCTTCATGCTAAGATAGTTGGATTAACATTAACTTAAAACTATCTTAGCACTAAGAGAGCTCCAAAATTCTAGGCCAAGGGTCTTTGACATGACAAGCAAATGCTTTGACCACACAAAGCTACCCCATTGCTCCCAAAGCCAGGTAGCGAAAGCCAAATACAGATTCACGTCCTGTTATGCACTCAAAAATATAAAACTTCAAAGGTGTTTAGTTGGGTGGTTTTCAGTGACTCTGACATGAAGAAAGATATGAATGTGTACCTGAAGCTATGTACTTTGGCTCAACAAACATTTTGAGGGACTCGTAATATCTATTGTCCCCAGTTTGGAAGTTTCAAAATCTGACTGCTTTACAATTCAAACATGACTTATTGGGATCTACAAGACTGCCTCGTAATGTTGTAGATAAAATATAAGGACATATGACTTACTTTCCAGTGGGACCGGTAATCATGGCAACATAGGGTGAATTGAATTTGTTGAGATTTGATAATGTTTCAATTAAAATCATTTTGGGGCGGGTGCTGTCAACTCTGTGGAGATTACTGTTGATCTTGAAGGCTGCACTGTATGCATTTGTCCTAACTTGAAGTGTTGAACTAAAACCGAAACTGCAAGTGTTGCTAGTTTTGAAATTGCTCTGCATTGGTCTTTTAATGGAACATGTTTTTACAAAACAGTTAGTGATGTCTGTGCCAAAATGTTATGTCTGTTTGTCTGATTTTGGCTCTTTGCAATATTATTTCCTTGTATTTCTGTGTTGTATAGAGTTGTATGAGTTGAGAAGAAAAACTGTTGAGTAATATACATTTGTCAGGCTTTGGACCTAGTGGCTAAAGTCACAGACTAGAATACTGTAGGTCATTTTCACATTTAAGTATCGGGGGTCCTGATCCACAAAGCGTTCATAATATCAGGATCTGTCTTAACTCTATACTTTTTGCACAGGCTTATGAATGACATAGCTTTACAAACCTTTAGTGGATCAAGAGACAGAGGAGTAATACTTTGAGGGTTACGGTTTTGTTCTGTCTACATAAATCCTTTATTATGCTGGCCAGATTCTGTGATCTGGTTTGAGGTTGCACAAAATAATTTATCACACTGGAGTGGAATATGCGCAGAAGTATGTCATTATTTCTGAGATTTGGGGAATATATATTTGTGAATTTTGTTAACATGGATAGGGAACTACTTTATCGTTTGTTTCTGAAACAATGGCTACTGTCACAGTGTTTGAAATAAATATGTCTCGGGTAAGAGAATAGTGCTCCATTTTTGACTATAGTAGTGCTATTTTCTCCCCAATAGTGTCATGTGCCATGATGTTTGATTGTGTGTGCTTGATAGTAGGGCTTCTGTATAGCGAATATATTTATACTTATCAATTGCACAGAATTCTTATTTGTAATTGATCAAGTTGTTTATTTACATCTGAAAACGCGAACAGAGCATTGAAACCTGCATTATATGAGCAGATTGATTATTAATAGCTATAAACGATTTCAGTGAGTTTGTGACTTTGAGATTAGCTCAGCTCATAGTGAAGGTACCTGTTGACTTGCCACAAGCTATAACAGTGGACATGGAGAACTCTGTGGAGGATTAAGATCAAGCCAATGTTATACAATAGGGAATAATATTGGTAGCATTACGCACAAGGTGCTTCAGATATCACAGTAATATATGCCCTGTGCTGTAGCTTAGATTAAAAAGCTATGTCATTTTTACTGGGTGTATTTTTGAATAAGAGCTATACAATTCTGGTTTAATGATTATAGTATATCATAGCAGGTGTTCAAGAACTGGTGGGTTTTATTTGAGAGTAGAGCAGTTTGGCTTCACAGTAGTTTGGGTGAATATTTTCTCTTGTTGATTTTTACTTTTAGAGAGTGTCTTTATTACCATTCAAAGCCAAGGGTATCTTTAGAGGGATCTTTTGTTACCAGGCAGGTGCAGAGAAAAGATTGGTAACATCAAATGACAGAGAAGTATCTTTCATACTTTACTAAGAAAGTGAAATCCCAAATATGACATATGTTGTATCTTTCATGAACAAGCATTGCTGGAGATGATCTTTTATTATTACTTTTTTCAAATTGCCTTTTCTTTTACAATTTGATTTTGAAATATTTATATCATGTATCATCTAGGGAACTGCATTATCATTCTGATATTCTTTACGGAGAAGGCAATAGGATCCTGAGTGCATTTAATAATGTTACATTGCCCTTGCATCACACTCTGATTTTTGTTACTTGTGTCTATTTTGTTGATACAAATGTTACCAAGAAAAGCATTGTTTTGTCATGGTATTCCCAGGTACATGTAGTTTGCTTTGTGCTATCATCAACTTAGCATCTAAATTTTATTGGAATTTTAATGGCTATATGCTAGCGTGGAATCTAGACTGTTTCAAGGTATTGAGACTGTTTTGTAACTGCCATTGTACCAGATCCCCTGAAAAAGATTATTGTTTTAAAAGGTCTCATGTTAAACCTAGCCCAGCTAGTCCATACGCCCAAGGGAAATGTAGTGTGTTCAGAACTCCATCAATCTTTCAAACACTTCCCAGTGTTGTACTGACTGACATGCCTCTGGTTGTAACCCTGCCTGTCAGTGTTGTGCTGACTGACGTGTTTCAGGTTGTATTCCTGCCTCCTAGTGTTGTCCTGACATGCTTTTGGTTGTATTCCTGTTTCCTAGTGTTGTGTGGAGGGACTTGCTTCAGGCTGTAACCCTGTGTGCCAGTGTTGTACTGACTTATATGCTTCAGATTGTATTCTTGCCTCCTAGTGTTGTGCTGACTGAATTGCTCCAGGTTGTAACCTTGCCCCCTAGTGTTGTACTGAGTTGCATCAGGTTGTATTCTTGTCTCCATGTGTTGTGCTGACGGACATGCTTCAGGTTGTATTCCTGCCTCCTTGTGTTTTGCTGACTGACATGCTTCAGGTTGTAACCCTGCCCACCAGTGTTGTACTGACTGACTTGCTTCAGGTTGTATTCCTGCCTCCTTGTGTTGTACTGACTGACATGCTTCAGGTTGTAACCCTGATCCCAGTGTTGTACTGACTGATATTGTGTTGTGCTGGCTTACATGCTTCAGGTTGTAACCCTGCCCCCCAGAGTTGTACTGACTCACATCAGGTGATATTCCTCCCACCTTGTGTTGTACTGACTGACATGCTTCAGGTTGTAACTCTACCTCCTTGTGCTAAACTGACATGCTTCAGGTTGTATTCCTGCCTCCTTGTGTTGCATTGACTGACTTGCTTCATGTTGTAACCCTGCCTCCTTGTGTTGTGCTGACTTGCTTCAGGTTGTAACCCTGCCCCCCAGTGTTGTACTGGCTAATATCAATATTCATATTCATCATGCTAATACAGGTAATATTTCATGGTATAGTTCCTGAAATTTGATGATTTTAAAGAGCTGAATCGATCTTGTAGATTACTTTATTGACAGTTTTGTCCAAATTATGAAAAAAAAAACTAAACATAAAGGCATTGTGCACTAGGTTCATGTGTTTACTTTTCCTGTGTTAAGTAGAATGGTACTGGTTATGGATTGTTTGCTGGTGTTAATATATATTGCTGCACATTGCATGTATCGTGTGTTATTGTATGCTGTCAATAGAGTCAAGACTGAGAGTGAAACATGGATGCATGTCTAGGCACACATGCCATTACATTGTTTTGACAACAGGAAGGGCTCTCCTGCATAGTGGCAGTGCATGGTGTTGTCACCATATCTACCTAGGTACATTGTATGGCTCTTGCTTAAAAACACTACCTTACTCAGCAGTGATTGTGGCATGAAATATTGAGCCCTTGACTGTTGAAAAACCGATGTTCGTAGCCGCTTGTTAATGATCAATTTGCATGGGTAAAGTCTCTCAGTAGTAACCTATGGTAGCTGCACAAGTCAAATTCTACTTAACATGGCTAAGTGTTGACAAGGAAAATGTAAATTGCGTGTTATCAGATTTGTTTTCAGCTCATTGTTTCTGGGGTCAAATTTCTTAGGTATTGCTTTGCTCATTACAGCCTTGAAGGTTTTAAATGGATGATTTGACATTATGTGAATGCAAGGTTAGGTAGGAGTTATTGGTGACTTGCTGATTCGTGAACTGCATTCTTTGACTGTGAGATTCTGGAACAAATGTGATAGCCATTGTGGGAGTCTACACGTTATGGCTTGGTGCTACTGTTGCCTTACTTTGAAGCTGAGTTGTGAAAGGAAGTTCGGAGGATTATAAACACTGTTATGTATACCTGTATCTTCACAGATTGAAAGGTAATTCTATGTAATTATGCCTTGTTGGGTGCTATACCAGGACCTGTTCAATAATAGACTACGGGTTGACTGGCTGGATTGTGATTCTCGTACGTCCTATTCTGTGCATGTGGAGGTCTTCAGGGAAATCTTGTGAGGAAAGGTTATGAAATATTTGAGTAAGTGTGGTGGTGGTGATCAAGGTTGTAATTCCTTGAAGGTGAGTGCTGTCACGGGGGCATTCATCAACTTTGACGTTACGCGCTCTGACAATCACTCTAGATTTATGAACAGCTCTTATTTGAGAGCTATAGGTATGGGGATATTTGGCAAGTAAATTAAGTGATTGCAGTGTTTTGAAGGATTTGATCGGTCAAATCTTGACGGTCTGTTATTGTGCCGAGTTGGAGAGAACAGAACAGGTAGGGGTCAAGTCAGTTTCTTATTGACTTGCATGCTGGGAGATTAGGTGTGGATTTACTGCTTTATGGAGGTGTGTTTTGGGTTGACTCCATGTCTAAGCTGATATTCACAATGGTGTAAGCTCTCTGTGGGTAATCAGCCAAACATTCCTTGCACTTGGAGTTCTTAAATACATTTTGTTTTCTGTCTGTACATGTTCTTTGGAAAACATAACATGTTATTTTGAGCACTGTCAAATCTCCCTTGCTGATTTTACTGAAATTGGTTTTGTAAGGAAAAAATCATACAATTTGTTTTGCCTTGTTTAGAAAATGATTACGTCATTATACTAATGTTTCATAATCCATTACTATGTTATTGGACTGTTTATCATGTTTATCATGCTTTACCTTACCTTACACTCGAATATCAGATTCTCACTGGATGAGAATCATCCTTATATATCCAGTGCCCTCTGTGAAATATATTTGTGATATTCCCACCAAAATGTTTATGTGATATTTGCACATGGCATCAACTATTTTATGTCTCTTTTTATGATGTAAGACACATTGCTATGGATATTTCCACTATTTTTAGAAGGAAATAGATGTGAGTGGAATAGCACCAAGTTTGGTTTTCTGCCACATTAAGTTAGTAAATGTGTAACTGTGATATTTTTATGAATAAGCACCAATGTATGACCTTCAATATTACTATATGTGAGGTAACATCAGTTTAAGTCTTTGAATGACATTAGAAGTGATTGACATAAGGAAGAAAGTTTAATGGTTTAGAACATGTTTCGTAGTATGTCCTTACTTCTTTATCAGCTGAATGAATGCTGTGAGACAGAGAGCATTTATGTGTACAAGAACAAAAAGACAACAAAGATTGAGACTTATCAGTGGAAGACAGGAGCTAACTGGTGTTGATGTGTGATGTCTCTCAAGACCATTGTATCACTTGTAATGTATCAATGATACATGATTGTATCATTAAGAAAGTGTATAATGTGACTGAGTGGAGACCATTGATTCATATGATCAAAGCTCCAGACATCTTGTGCTCTCTTTACTATCATGACCTTGGGCTGAAGTTGGTAATGAATCTATGATTGAACATATTCAATGTCAAGAGTGTTTATATTTAAAAGGAAAGAATTTCCACCTAAACTGTGTATTAACCAAAATCTTACATTATTTCACATGTGTGTCAATTATTAGGCACCATTGAATGCAATGTGTGACTGGGCAAACAACAATTCATTATATAGCTTTTGTGTTAATGTTCTTTTCAGAGTGAACTAATCATAGGTATTTTGGTGGTGGTGCTGTTTTACGAGCAACCTCTTAGGCAATTAGGTGGGGCGCTTAATATTCCTGGGTTGTAGCTCAGAAACCTGGTGCAATCTGATCCCAAGCTTGTCGCACACAGATTGCTGATAAGTCCACAAGCCATTGCAGTGGACCTGTATTACCAGTATACCACATTACCACACACTTCACCTGGCACAAATCACTGGTTGGCTTCAACCACCAGACATGTACCTATACAGTACGCCAAGCAATCTGAAAGACACCTCACCTGCATGACAGTCTGACTTCGATGTTGTTATCTCTCTGAACTAGCCATTCTGGGGAGCCATGTGTGTAATTGCCCTTGAATCGATGAGGTACATGATTTGATTAACACATGTTAACTCCTCTCGGCTGAGACAAACTGGTGGCCAGGTAAATTGTATTTGAATTTAGAGTCCCTCCCAACTACAGATTTTATGTTAGTGTTTTGGCATGGATAAAAAATTCTGTTAATGCTTTGTCTTATACACTCGCATTTTGCTTGATTTCCTTGGCTTAGCTATTTTATGACCTTGAAATTCAGGAATGTAGGGGGAAAAGATCAAAGATAAATAATGTTTTTTGTAACCTTCCAATCTGAAAACATTTAGAGATAACAGAATGTAAACATTTTTTGTGCAATAGTATTGATGGTTATTTTTTAAGCGGTTGTTGATACAAAAATCTTTAGGCTGAAATAGAATGGAATTACAGTGTTTGACATCAGCGATATTAATGTCAAGAGCTTCTGTCATTTGCTTTTTCATGGTTTATTTCATATCATTGTTGTCACTACCATGGTCGCCAACAGTGACTATTTTAGTTGTTTGGCTGTCGTTCTGGCCTGTAGATCTGGGTTAGGAAAACATTCTGAAAGGTTCAAACATATGGTCACCAGTCAATGACTTCTTACCACAATGCTTCAATCTATTTACAAGATATATCAAATGTTAGAAATACAAACGAAAGCCTTTAATATTTTGATATCGACCTCTGCTGTGGCCCATATCATATTTGTAATCAATGACAGATGATTCATCATTTTGCATATTTGCTGAAGATATTGAAATAGTCGATGGATGTCATATGGTGATGTGTAGTGCCATATGACATGTACAGATAGGCTTGTATTCCTCCTCTTCAAACGTTGATATACACAGTGTAAAAAGTGTTTTTGACCTTTCAGCCAGGATAAGCACATAATAAGAGAATGTTACTTTCAAGAAGTATGTACATCGACCTCTTGTGAACAATTATTCTACTATTTTACTATATTCACCTTGATGTGTGGCCATCTTGTCCAATTCAAAGTAGTGGAGTCCTTGGTTTGAACTTGTTCAACTTGTGTAAATTATTCCACTCCCTTATTCGAAATGTTAGCATTGTTAGTCACAGGAACTGTGATGTTTGTTCAGACAGGTTAGTAATGGACTGCCCAGCTATTTCTGAAGTCTGTCACAAAGTGGAAACCCACTTCCCTCAACAAACATGCAAATACAATAGGTTAAAAGGGTTATACAACTTAAGGCAATTTTATCAAGCAGTTTACGCATTTGTCTATATGTGCTGTAAGAGTAGGTTGAGATTATTTTTCTCTGACAAGCTTGTGCTTCTGTTTGTGTATGTAAATATTTTCTGTATTGATCAAATACATCAAAAGCATTCACTTTAATAACATTAGGTATTAACTGTTATTTTGAACTGTTTACTTTCAATGTTGAATTTTCATAAATAGCCGAGTCAAACTGCTGACTAATCCAAGTCTTTACTTGGTTGGGGCCAAATATTCTTGGGGGTTTAAGAATGTGTTTGTACAAGATCATTCCCAGATACATAAAAGAGTTATTTTAGTTTTCACTAGTCCACCAAAACTTTCTGCTGGTATAGTATTTACTAGTTTATAAAAGACATGAAAGTCAAGGGTACCTTGATGTACTGTCAGAAATGATAGATTTACATGGCACTAGATTAAACTGGTAAAGTGTAAATTCATGCTAAACATAATGAATAAAGAGTTAGGGGTACCTGTATGTGTTATACCAAATATATAGGTGTCGTTCCATACAACAACTCTGTGGTATTGTATGTGTTGAGTACATTCAGGAGTGTTTGGAAAGTGTTGAGTCTGGTTTACACACATTATTTAAATGCTAACATTTTCTAGTTGAGGTATTGTTTCCCTGCCTAAGCTGGGTCACCTAGCCAGCCAAGTAGGATTATGTTATCGTAAGCAATGGTGGGTGAGAGTTTCCAATAGCTAGGGCAGTAGTATATCAGTGACTTGACTAACAAGACCCAACATGTGGAACAATGACTTACAATGCCTTGCTTATGTTTCTGCATCTCATATGTTTCATGAACATTGGGAATTTGTTTCTGCTTCCCTGAATGCTGTTGTTTTAGAAATGTGAGATAATGGTTTCTAACTTAAGTTGATTTCATGGTTTAATGAGAGATGGGGCTGATTGTATTGTGGGAGGCTTATGTCACAGAGTTGAAGTAACAGATTGGCTTGTTATTCTGTTTCTGTTTCTGTGCAAAGGTTTGTCAACTTTGATATGTTTTGTATATTAAGCTATTTCAGCATTTATCTAATTTAGATGTTTCGTGTTTGCTGTATAATAAGATAATTTGATTGTTGTGCATGCTGAAGGCTTGATAAGCATTACTGGGTTCAGTGCAATGTTAATAGCCTTAGTGTAGTGTTAGTGTCTTCAGTGCATTGTTATTTGCATCAATGGATTGTTACTGGCTTCAGTGCAAGGTTACTAGCATCAGTGTAGTGGTACTGGCTTTAGTGCAATGTTTCTATCATCCATGGCCTTTTACTGGCTTCAGTGCGATGCTATTTGCATCAATAGATTGTTACTGGCTTCAGTGCAAGGTTACTAGCATCAGTGTAGTGTTACTGGCTTCAGTGCATTGTTGTTTGCATCAATGGATTGTTACTGGTTTCAGTGCAATGTTACTAGCATCAGTGTAGTGTTACTGGTTTCAGTGCAATGTTATTAGCATCAATAGATTGATATTTTCTTCTTTGCAGATGTAGTACCTTTCATGCAGTGTTACAAGCCATGATACAGTGGTGCCAATCACATTGCAATGTTACTTACCACAATGGAGTTTTACCTGTCTCAGTGCCTTGTTACTAGCCTCAGTGTAGTATTTCTGGCTTCAGTGCATTGTTACTGAAGTCAGTACTGTATTAGTAGTTTTATTACAGTGATTGGGATAGAGAACTTTGACAATGGGTCATTTTCAAGAATATAGGCCATTTTCTGAATTTTGAATGGGCAACTGCCCTTGTATTAATGGTAAACTTTAAAAATTTAATGTACCATTATTTATTCTAATGTGGAAAATGCCCATGGCGCTGCCTATCCGTGATCTATAGCCTGTTTTTATATTGTATTGTCTGAATAGTGATATTAGTTTTAACTTGTCATGCTAGTTTTAATTCTTATTGTGATAATCTAGTTGTTTTACTGTCCTTCATTGACAGTTTTTTACCATATACATAAATTCCTTTTTTCAAGAATGTTCTCGTCACGGTATGGCTGCAATATTGCCGATGTGATGTTAAATATTAACTCACTCACTCACCCTGCCTATCCCAATCCCTGGTGTTACTAGCCTCAATGCACTGTATCTAGCTTCAGTGCACTGTTACTAGCCACAGTGCTGTTACTTGTCTCAAAACTTTTTGAAGAACTGTTACTAACATAAATGTAGTATTAATTGCATCAATGCTTTGTTATTAGCCATAATTCAGTGTTCTTTGTTATCAGCCATAATTCAGTGTTCTTTGTTATCAGCCATAATTCAGTGTTCTTTGTTATCAGCCATAATTCAGTGTTCTTTGTTATCAGCCATAATTCAGTGTTAGTCACAACACAGCTTTACTAGTCACAGCTACTTTTATAAGTCTCAATGCAATGTTACTAGCATCATCTCCTGAGTGGCATTAATGGTGAAAATATATGTCTCTATCCATGCTGTTTATATGTCTGTGTTATTCAGTCGAGTTTAGCAAGGTAAATGTGTTAGCAAGAAATGGAGCGTCACAAACAGCATGAACAGTGTGACAGTTGCCTTGTTTATGATGTGCTGCCAGCAAGGGCTTTGATGTATTTCTCTACCTTAATTAACTGCCTACAAAAACATGCTGACAATAGGATATGGGGTGTCCATGTCTTTATTCATGGTTTCACAGAGGTGTCAACAGTGCAATATAATGTATACAAATAACACCCCATGCAGCTTTTTAGGCTTAGATTGATCCATGGTGTTAATCATGGGAACCTCATTGTTATTGTGGGGGATCCATACTGTTTGTGAAGGGTCATTCAACCATGCCGAGACAACTGTGGACATAGTGGACAAGCTTCACTGGCTCCGCTGTAGCGCTGATGGAGGGTTTATGTTGGTCTAGGAAGTGCTGTGCTGGTCACTTAGTCTTAGATGTTTGATAAGTATCCATGGCAGTACAAGTTTCGCTTTACAGCTCTTAGCTTAATACTTTGTTAACAATTTCAGTTGCAGGAAATTCCATATAGGTTGTTGGAGAAAAATACTTCTAGCCACAAGTGTTTTGGTACTCCTACTCATGAAGGAAAATCAGACCTGATGGTGTCACCATCACGGAAGTCAGTGTTTGCCCTGATGCAGAAAACCTGTGCAGTCAAAGTAAACTTAGTCTCAGTGTATTTCGTTACACTGCCCGACTGAGTTCAACAAAACCTAGTAGAAGGTCACGTCAGGTAACCTTTGAGCTACGCGAGATGGTTAAATAGATTTAACCAATCAAACAACGGCTACTATTTAGGGATCGGAGGGACTTTCAAAATATTCTGGTTACTGACACAGATCTCTCCACAAAAAAAAATCTGTATATAACACAGTTATTTGACCAGCTGTATATACGCTTTGGGCATTCTGTTAACATGGTTACCATTAGCTAATATTTCCGCAAGATGACATCCTTGAATATTGTCAAAAACACTATTTTCAGGGAATGTTTACTCACCGTTGTCATGGTTGTAATGTGTGCAGTGTGGATCAGCCGCAAGGGATCGTACACTAAATATCATTTGGAATCGTTCGGGTACGAACCTTTTCGAGATAAAAAGTTCAAAAGGTATGTGCGAATGTCCACTTTCGTGATTTAGTAAGCTGTGATCCGATTGGTCAATCTCAAAGGTTACCTGATGCGACCTCCCATAGGGTTTTGTTAGACTCAGTAGTGGAGTGTAACTAAAAGTACTGAGGATAAGTTTACTTAGACTGAAAACCTGTGTGTTTGATGCACAAATTATCTCAAATATGCAGTGAATTCAAAGCATGTTGCAATGTTACTGGATGCTAAGTTTAGATAATCTAAGCTTGTAATTTGCAGTTGTTTAAAACTACTTAGTTTATTGTTTGCCAAATTACCATATATAGGACTGAAAAAATGCAGTCTGTAGAAGGGGGTCAGCTTATCTATGAGACATGATTTCACAAAAATCTGTCTGCCTATCTTTCTGTCTGATTTCACAAAAGTATTTTTCAGATCATCAGTGCCCTATCAGGACGATCTTGGAGGTACACTTGCCTGGAAGTTTATGACGATTATAGACGCTTTGTTCTAAGTGATCAATAGATCAATAAAATATATATCAAAGTATACAGTTTTCATTATTTCAAAATATTTTGCTCATAGTCATTATTAGGTTTGATATCTACCTATTTACACATGATAAGAAAAGTCATAAGCATGTCCAGTTGCCATTTGTGAAATGGCTTGTGCCAGTCTGATCTGCTGTTTCCTGTTGTTTTGTAATGCTATGCAAGCGATACACAAGTTGCTCTTGTTTTGTTGTTTGCATAAGCACTTTCAAGGAGTGGGAGATTGTAGGAGTAGAGACATAATTCCTTTTCATTTGTAACATGTCATTATATCCCCCAGAGTCATGATACGATCCTGCTTAATATCCCTTTACCCTTTTCATTTTTGCACAATCGGAAAATTATTATAAAAGGATTTCTCAAATAATATGTATGTGGTCTATTTCCCAATATCAGTGGCTTTCTGCTCGGTAATGGGATACAACAAGGGCAAATACCTCTGTTTTCGAAGCTCTGTATGAATAACATGTGAGGCGATTCGTTTTGTGGCGGGTATCGTTCGAAAGCTGTGAACATCAACAATATCACTGTCCCTTTGCCTAGGATATGTCTGATTTGTAAGAAGCGATCTTATTGGATTAAGATTGGTTTCTAATGAGGCTTTTTTGCAACAGTCTGCTGCAAAGATCGTGATTGGTCAAAATCAAACAAGTTACCTATGCTTCATGAATACCTTTTAGCATTAAACATCGTGCCTCAGTGTAAAATTCGAGGTGACGAAGCCGAGTTGTCACTTGAATTAAAGCACACATTAGCTCGAAAAAGATGGAAATAGTATGTTTTAATGTACATTTGACAGCTTTTATGAGTACTGTTGTTGATTGTATTCCTCACCTTATTCACTTTGATTAATTATCTCCCTGAAACATTGTTACTTTGCTCTTTGAGAACTTAATGATCTGGACTCATTGATGAAGCAAGTATGAAAATGTTTTTCCAATAAAATTGAGGAAAATAGTTCGTATTTCTAATTCTGTTGGGTTAACATGTTATTGTGCATGTAGAAAGGAAAATGAACGCACATTTTTAGAATAATGATCAGTATAATCTTTTTTAGATATCATTCTCACTTAGCATGTTTACGTTTCACATCCAAGCCTGTAGCTGCCAGATGTCTTGTGATATAAGTTGACCGTGACCCATCGCAGGGGGTCGGCTTAAGCACAAAACATACCATATTGACTCTTATTTTAGGTTCCAACTTAGGGGGTCGGCTTATACACAGTAATATATGGTAACTGTTCAGTGCTGACCAAATATCACACCTGCTTTACCTGTTTTTTTTTATCATTGTTAAACAATCTGTCATGACTCAAGAAAATACTGGATTCTGCTTGGTTGTGCATAAAAATCAGAATCAATTCTGGATCAACACTCATCTGATTTTAAGCCATTTCACTGTGCATGAACGAATCTTATTGTGAGAACTACTTCTGTTTGACCACAATGATGGCGGATCACAACAACAACAATTCCATGGATTTTGACACAGACTTTGGAATTTTCCACATGTGCAATTTGAAATTTTTGGATTGGAAGTGTGTCTGATTTCATAGCACTTCTCTACGCATGTATATACAACACTGCCGCACTACATCAGCTTGACCACCAACATGACTGATATCAACACAACAGACATGATAGAAATGCTGATAAAACATCTATTAAAACTCTAAAAATGCAATTATTTGATTTTTCCTCCACATTATTTGGGAATTTCACTGTCATATAACCCTCTGTTATAGGAATATTCAATTACAATACACAGCCCATAACGTAAGCAACATCTAACATATAAATCAGAATGCGTAGCAAAAACACACCCTTTTGTATACAAAATACTATATCTATACAATACAGGAGATATTTGATACTGTTTATTGTAAGAAGATGATTCTGAGACTGAGAATGAATATAACTGTCTCTGAACCCTGTTCACCCAGTCCTGATTCAGTTTTAAACATGGTTCCAGGTTATTCTCTACCTCCTAATCTTGTCTGCTAGTTCATTTGAACCTTTGATATGTGGTCAATGGGCAGTATGTGAAATAGCGGGATATTTTTTGCGAGCTGTGAATTAAAAAAGAAAGGGAAAAAAAACATCAGCAGCATGTTCCCTTGATCTAGATTTTGATTTTTACTGTATTTTTAGCAATTTCCCTGAAATTTCATTTTTCATCATGTTTATAATTCTGAAATTCCTGTTTGTGATCACAGCCATACTGTCTTTCAGACTTGTTTCCAGGAATCTGTGACAACTCTGTGATTTCTGCTCGAAGTATTTTGAAGTATGCATGCTGTTTTGTGGTTTACTAACCAATGTTTTCATGTTGTGGTTTTCCATGTTATGACAACCTTCAACAGGACGCAGGTGAGCTACAGAATCTCTGACACTGGTTTGAACTGTGGACTGTGTAACTGACTTGTTGTTCTAGTAGCTATATTGAGAGACCTGGTGTTGGATATACAAGTACAGTCTACCGTGTCCTGTTGGGATATTTGATAGGTGTGTGTTATTGAGGCTCCACTGATGGTTGCTGATGATTGTCGTCTATTTCCCTCCAGGAAATCAGAGACTCAGGTTTCTTAGCCTTGTGTTCATTTCACAAGAGTTGTGACTTGATAATGGTTTGTGAAGGCCTGATAATGATGAGGTTGTGTGAATTAGGGGGTAACAATGTGGTAGAGGTGTGATATGATCCTGTTCAGCACCTATAATGGGCACAATATGATTTCTATCCTGATACCATAGAAACAGCAGTTCATTTTCACTAGTTGTTCTTTTCATTAGATGGTAACAACCCAGAATAATTTGCTTTTATATTTAAGATATTACAAATTGGGTATTGTATGGCAGAAAAATAAAGACTCACTATACTGTACTGGAAAAGAAACACAAGTTTTGAAAAAACGTTATCTCATGAAAGTAAGCGTCCATGTTTATATCTTCTATTTAAAACTTGACAAAAGACCCACAGTGTTACATTTCTTTTGTTGTTCAGTATACTGACAAAAGGGCATTGTCAAGTGGTTGAATATTTTATTTCATTTTTGCTCCAATGTAACTTGTAATGTGTCCAGTGTATGATGGGTTGCAGGTTGGTATGCTGTATCATGGGACTCATATATCTGGATGCAAGACTGCATCGCTGTGTATTTTAATTGATTTATGTGGTGTAAATAACTTTGTTATTACTGTGTATTTCTACATAGATTCTCATTTTGTTATAGTACCATCATAATGTTGGTGGAATATTGTGTTAATGGGTTTGAACTCATCCGTGTTGCATTATAGTGATGAATGATCCTCATGTTACATCTTGTTGATGAACAGTTCAAAGTAAATGAAATGAAATAATGTTTAGGCAAATGTACTTTATCTTACTTTTATAGCAATACCACTGAATGTTTTAAAGCCTATTTAATTTGTTATTGTATTTGAATATCGTGGAAATTAGAAACTATATTATTATGACAGAAAACTCCCATCTTCATGATGGATGTTAGTGAACATTGTACATTTCGTTTGATTTATTTGTCATACTTCACAGATAGACTAGTGAGATTCATCAGTTGCAGAAAGAAGTACTTCATGTGTTGAAGATTAAACAACATTGTGCATGTGAAATAGCAACAACCTTTAATTAAGAAACTCATCTGAGTTGGATAGAGAATGCTAATTTCCCCTGTGAAATCAAAGAACCGTGTTTAATATCTTTTGTAAGATTTGTGAAAGTTTAATGAAGAAGGAAGGCATTAGGAGAGAAAATCTATAGAAGTGACCTGGATCTCAGCCACCACTACAAACTGCTTCATCACCTGTTAGAACAGCATCAATTATTCACACTGCAGCTTAAACAGGTGCCCATCATGGCACTAATCTCCTTTGCCACCTTCTACCTTCAATATTCATGTAGTTTCACATGTTGTGCATATTCCTGGTAACTGTGCTGTCAAGGCTGAAGTCGCTGAAGCAGCTGACATCACGAGAAGGTTGCTGATGCTGCGGTATGTCCATGCTGATGATGCAGGAACTCCAGCATGGAACATACATGTGTCATTGCCCTTGGCCATTGATTCCCACCTCTATAGAGCTGATGACTTGATTACTGGGTCACTGGTGTTTGTTGGTGTTCGAGTGAATCAGGTCTGGCTGTCTCTCACTAGGGTTGTGTTTTGTTACCTGAGTATTGTTTTATTATACTGAGATCATCGGTGTTTAATGAAGGATAACATGGTGCATTTTGTTGAAGAAAGCTACTACAGAGAGGGTGAGCTACATTATCTAGAACTGTGTGACAGTTGCTTGACAGTGTTTTGAGTCTGTCCGTATGTACTAAGGTCAGTATTGGTCACAATCTTTGAATCTTCTATTGTTCTTTGTCATTGCTTCACTTTCAGGATGTCATTTGGGCACATTGCTGGGTGATAAATACTTTTATTATTTATGGCAAAAGTATTAATATTCACTTATGGTCTACTGTAGTACAATTGGACCTCTGTTTAGTGTTACTTGGGACAATGATAGCCCTGAAAGCTTACCTTCCAGATGATCTGGTCAGGGATGCACGGCTCAAGATACTTTGTTTTTATGTTATCATTCACACTGGTTATTTGATAGTTTTCTTTGGGTATTCAGCATATTTAAATCCTTTAGGCATTTTTCAACTAAGGAGAATGATGACTATTTTTATTCTTTATTCTGTATAAGTGACATTTTATCTACCCAACTTCTAGAATGCTAATCAAAGAAGTCATTTTTCAACATTTTAGAAATCATTTTATTTGAAATGCTGTTTCGGTGTTTTCAGTGTGATTTCTGTTCAGGGGCTGCTGCAAGTGTTACCTGTTGTATAAGCCCAATATAGCAACATTTGCCTCCATTACAATAAGCTCGACATAGCCATTTTATGCATTATTAATTGCGGCAGAGTTTATTGACAGGTTATGCCTGCATTTGATCTGGTAATAAAATGTGTTACGTTATTTTTGGAGCACAAGCTGAAAAAGCTAACTTAAATTAGGCATGAAGTGTTCTCAGGTCTACCTGAATGTAAGCAGTTCCAAATTATTTGTGAGGGTGATGATTTATTTTGCATATTACCGCATTTACAAAGCTTATGTTTAGCTGTTGAGATGTCTACTTGTTTATATACAATCTATGTATAATCGGTCTTAAAACGTAATATTGTGCTTGCCGTGAACTTTGTTTTCAGCATCATATTTCAGTAGATTTTAGTGATAAACAGGCTTGAGGATTTTTGCAGATCTGTGTATTTCCAGGATTTTTGTTTTATTTTGAATGTTTTTGAGGTCAGTCTTAATCGGCAATAAAAGACCCGCAAGACCTCTGCCTGAACAACGTTCCTTGTTTCTTGTGGTTTGTTGTTCTCATGCCAAGATATGTTTATACTTAGCTGAGTTTTCTAGACCCAACAGAATTTTGCTTGACTTGGTTTCGGGATGAATGACAGATGCTGTATGAAACATCACTCCATACCTCTTTTTGTATGGATAAGTCCATGAAAACTATTTCAGTTGGTCCAATTTGTAAAGTGTGGACTTTGTTTCAGATGTTTATGCCTGAGGTGATGAGGGTCTCAAAATGACCACAACAATTCCACACATCCGTATCGCTGATGACAGTGCCATCAAGGAAAGCTATGAAGTTGGTAAGAAACTTGGTCAGGGAAGCTTCGGGAAGGTCCACGAGGCACAACACCGAGAAACCAAAAAGTCCTGGGCCATCAAGAGCATCAACAAGGAGAAGGTAAGATGCGCTAAAGCAGGGCATTTGGCACCAACACATTTTATTCCACTATCCTCAACTTTGCTCTTTTGTGTGTATTTGGTGTTATATGTTCTATTGTCCTCTAGAGATTTTTGAGGACTGAATGGAATTTTGTTTAACCCTGGTCTTTAGACCAGTGTATGAAGTTGCTTTCTGTGAGGGTCAAGTCAGGTGAAGATGGGACTAGCGGATAAATGACACGAGATTGGGAAACAGATGGAGAAATGGACAAATGACAGTCAGAGAGATGTGAGAGGTGACATGGACTCAGTATGTTGGTCGATGATTGTTGGTGGGAATTATATTTGGGAGAGGGGATTTTGTGGTTTGAGGAACATGGCAGACTGGTTGTATTGGAGGCATAAGGTGAGCTGGAGATGATGTTTTTTGTTTGTTGTTCAATGATGTGCACAGCAATACTTCGACTAAATAGCGTCCTGGGCTGTGGTTAAAGCATTTACTTGTCATGCCCAAGGCCTGGGTTCAATTCCCCTCATGGGTACATTGAGTGAAGCCAATTTCTGGTGTTCCCAGGTGTGATATTGCTGGAATATTGTTAAAAGTGACATAAAACCCAACTCACTCACTCACAGTATGGTGACAGTCTGTAAATAACCACAGTCCAGTCAACAACATGATCTATGTAAATAGGATAAAATCACATGTGTCAACCAAGTCTGACCACCTTATCCTGTCAGTCACCTCTAATGACAAGCATGGGTTGATGAAGACTAATTCTAACCCCAGTCTCCATGGGTACGAGGTAACAATGAGTTGAGAGAGAAGAAGACCAATTCTAACCCAGTCTCCATGGGTAAGTGGTAACAATGAGTTGAGAGAGAAGAAGACCAATTCTAACCCAGTCTCCATGGGTAGGTGGTAACATTGAGTTGAGAGAGAAGAAGACCAATTCTAACCCAGTCTCCATGGGTAAGTGGTAACAATGAGTTGAGAGTGAAGAAGACCAATTCTAACCCAGTCTCCATGGGTAAGTGGTAACATTGAGTTGAGAGGGAAGAAGACCAATTCTAACCCAGTCTCCATGGGTAGGGGGTAACAATGAGTTGAGAGAAAATTACCATAGGAGTTAAGTATGGTCGTTCTACATTTGTACATGATAGCATGTAACCATAGTAATGTTCTGCTCAAATCTACACTACTTGTAGGCGGGCAGCTCGGCTCTCAAGCTGATAGAGCGGGAAGTGGCCATCTTGAAAAGAGTTCATCATCCCAACATCATCCAGTTGAATGAAGTGTTGGAATCACCAACGGTAAGGAGCACATCTCTGCATTCCAGTATATGTGTCAGCTTTGCCACATGGCATCAGTTCATGAATAAATGGCTGTAGGAGACAGGAAGTATTTTAAATCAGTTTCATCAGTAGTTCTTGACTGTTTCCTGTATGTATCTAGTCATTCAGAATGTTTCAGAACTGCTTATCGTACAAATATTGAATTTTGAACATATAAAACATTATTACTTGCTGCTGTGACTTTTTACATTGTATATGCTCTATTTGTAAATATTTGTGGTGAAAAGATTTAGTTTGGTGTCACTAAATTAAACCAAACATAACAAGTTTGTGCCCTTCTTCTATCACAAGGGCTCATCACTATTGTTAGTAACTGTTGTTACTATTAATTTCTTACTTTCATATTGTGCTTAGCTATGAAGTATGGTTTGAATGTTGAATTAAATAATGCAACATTTAAATCCACTTTGTTAAATGAATAAAAGTGTGGTATCTAGTTTGTACATCAGATAGTTCGTACACCTATTATCCACTTAGAACATCCCTGGTTCATTTCCAAAGGAATTCTAGCTAGCTGCACTGCTAACAACTTATTTGTTGATTTTTTTCTACTGTGTTTGCATTGTTAAAAAATACACATTGGAGGGGAAGGTGAAATGTTATTTTATCTAATTGTGTCGTTTTACCTGTTTGCAAACATGTGTTTTATTACCTGTACCATGTATTCAGCGGATGTTCCTGGTGATGGAGCTCTGTGATGGGGGAGAGATGGCAGATTCCCTGAAAGACAATAAGCACTTTTCAGAAGCTGATACCAAAACTGTCATTAGAAGATTAGCAAGTGCAATCTCATATCTACATAAAAATGGTAAGAACTGCTTGATATAGACCCCCTGCATAATGCACAGTCAAGATTTTGGCTACATTTGGTCCTAGGTGATGTGTACATGATGTGAAATGGTTTGGGTGGTTGGAGTTAGTGGCACTCATTTCAACTAAATATAATAGTGTGTAAATAGCTGACGCCAGGACCAGTCCATCTAATGATTAACGTTGTGAGCATCAGTCTATGCATCAGGGATGAGGTGACATATCAAATCAATAGGTCGACCATCACATCCAGTTAGTCCCTTGGTGAAGACCAACTGGTTAGACTTGATGGCTTAGCTTTTAAGTTTTGATAATGTGAAGTGTTGGTCACGCTTTCTGATACTGGGTTATTGACATGCTGCTGTGATATGGTTGGAATATTGCTATGGCTGAAATAATATTCTTACTCCCTCATCTCAAAACATATGTCCGAGCTAACTGCAAATTTGCTTGAGATCTCCACTTTCCTTACAGAGATTGTGATATGATTTGCTCACTCCTTTGAAGTCCTTGTGTTTTCAGTTTGGCATAATTTTCTGTTAATTTTAACAATTTGACCAACTTTGTGTAAAAATAGGTCAACAAGTTTTTTGAGTTTAGATAACTATAAGTGTGACTACTGATTTTGTATTTCAGACATAGTACATCGAGATATCAAACTAGAAAATATTCTCCTCAGTCAAAATCCTGATGATCCAGATGACAAATTACATATTAAGGTAGGTAAAGAGTTGATAATGTTGTCTTATGGTGATGTTCTCTAGTTGTACAATATTCTCAAATATGAAACTTCTCCTATAGTTAATGAGAGATGCTCCATAAGAAGCACAAAATTCATGTCTAGCCCTCAGGATTCTTTAACTGTGACCTGCTCCATAAGTGCCAAGTTGCATCGTTGTGGTTTGTCATTTAGTGGCAGGGTTGGTTGGACAGCATGCCATGTATGACATTAGTTTGTAAAGTCATGGGTCTAGGCTCGATTCCCCATGCTGGCCAGATGTGTGGTGCCTACTTCTACTGTCCGTAACTCATAATGTGTGAATATTGCTAAAAGCAAAAGGGGATATGTTCCTGAGTATTTGTTCTCTCTTCTGTGTCATTCCCAAACTTTTAATCCATGAAGAATAATCATGGGTCCAATTAAGTTTCAAGATGGCTACGTCAACATAATAAATTCTCAGAAGGTTGAAAAATATTTGAAACACTTTTGCAAGGTGTAGGCAAGAAAAGAGAGTGTCCCATACATTTGTTGAACATGCTGATTTGCTGTTTCAGGTGACTGACTTTGGGTTATCTGTAGTGAAGGGAGGTGCGGGACATGACAACATGATGCAGGACTTCTGTGGTACACCAATGTACATGTGTAAGTTACCTTCATTTCCTCCCAGAAATATGCTGGGAAAATTCTGTTGACTTTGTGCATGTGTGTACGTTATGGCTGCTTGCTTCTTCGAAGTGCAGATTAGTGGCTGTTCAATAGAAATGACCACCATGATTGCATGTGACACTTTTACATTTATACCCCTCTCAGACACTGAGTCATCTGTGGAACTGTTGCACAAACCAAACAACCGCAGCAGGGGCAGATACAGCTTTTGAAAAATGGAGAATGCGCACTAAGGCTGGTACGATTCACTTGCATATTCGGTGAATCAAACTGTAGCCCTTCATGAATTCAATTTGCTATTTATGGTCACCAGAGATGAATATTGATGAATATTTACTATTTTTAAGAGCTTGTTTACTTGAACCCATATGTCCTTTATACTAAGTGAGATATGCAGTAATGGAATATGTACCAGCCTTGTAGTAGTACATGTGATGTTAGTTTGCCAAGGCGGCACATGGTACTGTCCACAATAACTGTTACATACCAAATTCCAGTGTCATGAGGTCACTGGTTATTCCTGTGACAGATTAGCATTGTCAGTATGGTCGTTCCATATTGTGCATCAATGACTTAACTATAATATTGTATTTGTGAATAATTATTCGCATTCATTATCCAGTATTCGTCATACGTGTCATATTCATGACGTGTATTCGTTGCAGCCCTAATGCACACTCATGTGAAAGAGGGGGTTGCACACTTCATTTTCACACACTTTTACAGATCAAAAGAAGCTTTTATATCTAATTACATGATGAAACAATGAGCAGATTAACGTTTGTGACCATCTGGGTAAGAATTGGTCTTCAGCAGCCTGCAGACTCGCTGACTTGGGTGACACATGTCATCACATCCCAATTGCTCTTGATGTTGATCACTGGATTGTCTGGTCCAGTAGTGATTATTTGCAGACTGCTGTCATATAGCTGGAGTATTGCTGATTGCAGCATCAAATAGTATACAAACAAATCAAATGGTGGACTTTTTTACAAAATTTATGCATATTTTTTCAAGGGTGTTTTAGTCCATACCATGCATAAATTTTGCTAAAAGGCCCCTCAATATGAGTTGGTGATATGAAGTGTGGCAATAGCTTATGCCTCTAGTAAGTTGCGAGATTTACTGTGTAGGAGGTGGTTGTAGTCAGACAGCATATTCCTAGCAACTATCAACATGTAATCAGCAACAGACAAATGAATTCATGTTTTTTTCTGCATTTATCCAAGAAGTGTCAGCTACAATCCCATACAGAGCTCAACTCTCTCACACTCTGGGCGGTGCAGTTTAGTTTTGCATTGTAAATCACATGGTACCTGCAAATCAATTCTTCAATTGAGAAACCCTATAGCCAGTGGTACAATAAGGTGATATCAACATGCAGAGATGATTGACAAACATGTCATCAGGATGTTTATAGATGATGATATTATTAACATGTAATGGCTGCTTCATGAATATTCAATAAAGATCTAGGCAATACTAGAGTTCTGGGTGGCCCAATGGTGGAAGGTGCATCCCTATAAACTGCCCTGGCCTATGTATCTTAAATACTTTTCAGACATGTTTTAAATCAGACTCATTCATTCCTGAATTTTGCATTATTTTACTGGCAGGAGACATGAAATAGAAGATAGTTCCTTTGCGCAGTGTGACAAATCATACACATTTTTAGTTGATCATTGATGGATTAAACGATATGAATTATTTTGGGCAGTAATTCCTTTGTTATTAAGTGTTTATTGTTGTGTGCATTGATTGTGAATCCATCACTCTGTCAGGGTATGTGTGGTTGAGTGAGCTCACACAGAAGAGACTCTAGCTTGCCTTCACCTCTGTACCCTCATGCATCACTCAGCTCCACAGCAGTAGGGGTGGGAGATGTGAGGGCAATGCACTCCACATCTACCATAAAAAAATGCAAAATTGTTGCATGAGATTGGGTGATAGATGATCATAAAGGTTAAATGAAACAACACAAATACTGGTTAGTGTTAAAAGTTGGAAAAATGGGAAGCAACTCCAAATAGATTTGTTCTTGATTGCACTTAATCACTGGATTGTACAAACAATATGGTTAAACATACATGCCATTTAAGAAATTTTCTGTATGCATGCATGAGTGGCTGAATATGCATGCTTGCCAATGAGGATTGTTAATGTGATAATTTGTTGCATGTATTTTGACACAGTAGTGAGATGGTTTGAAATATCTAAGTGTTCTTTGATGTCTTTTTCCAAAATGTGTATGATAAATCTTTCTAATCAGGTAAATCTTTCTAAATATATGATGACATTAATTTTGTAGTAATTTGATGTGTTCTATCATCCCTTATTGGACATAATCAACAGTAAATATATAGCTGTTAAAGTTCTGTATTTGAAATAAAATATATTTCAAGATGGGCAGTTATCTGTTAAGATTAAAGGGAAGTCAAACTAAAGAACTGTCAGAAATAGAAACAAAAGTTTTTAGGCTGTTACTCTGTATTCCTAAAACTTACAGAACTGAAAATAGGATAAATAACTCACTTTGGCCTAACTAAGCATTCAATGGGATGCATATAAGGTTATCCAGAAAAGCATGTTTGCTAGTAAAATCAGGCAAAACTTAAAAAATATGACTTAAAAAAGATGCTGAAAACAATAGGTCAGACTATAGATGGCAGTTAGATGGCTGAAACAGGTATGACGATGGACTGTCAGTTCACCTGGCATGAAATGCATGCATTGCACAAGGGTCATCTCAAAGATATATTTTGCTTTTTCATGTGTGTTGAATATGTCTCATATATTGATGACATCTTATGTTTCTTGCTTTCTTAAAGTTTCTGTTGAGATATACCCATTGAAATTCATCATATTAAATGCCTCAAAATGTATAGGTAGCATGACCACTAGAGCATTGACAGCACTGGATATTATGTGTTTACTGTTATGCACTTCCACGGTTTAATTCCCCTAAATGATTATCATACCTTAGCTGATATCTCTATCCTTGAGCCTGACCCCAACAATCGTCTGCTATACCTGTCCTGGTTTTGCTTTTGAGATGACCCCTCCTACCTGTTTCTTTTTATAGTGAAAGTGAGACTCCATGGTAGCTACATCCTTACATAGTTTCAGCATGAAAGTTATTATTGTTTACATCAGTTATCATTTATAATGAGGCAAGGTCTAATTTCAGAATGGTCTGTTGCAATTAAGTGGCTTTAGACATTGGAAAAAAACTGCAATACTCATTCCTGCACCATTTTGTTACGTTTCCTATCTTGGTACCACTGGAGCTGTAGTTAACCCAAACTTAGTTTAACAGATATTTCATACTTTCACAAATCAACAGCATACATTCAAGAGATAAGTGTGAAAGAAAACAGTTTTTTCATATTTACAACAGTGCTTTAGTTTTATTGTTGACAACTTCATGTGAAGTCATTTTCAATTTGTTGCAGCTCCTGAGATAATAGACAACAAAACCTACAGCCAGCAGTGTGATGTGTGGGCCATGGGTGTCATTATGTATATCATGTAAGTCCATGGAGCTATTGAAGTTGCATCTTTTTATATACATTTGAACTGTTGTCAGTCACTGTTTTGAGATGTTGTTGCTGCATATTCCATCTGTGCAATATAGACTTTCCATGGCATAAGCGTTTGGATCACTTTCGGAAAATGATCCTGGTGTGGATTGATGCTCACACTATCAACCACAGGTTTGTTACTGAAACTGACATGTGTTTGGCTGTGTTGGTTCAATAGTAACATCACACAACTATTTTTGGATTCAGGTTGTGTGGGTACCCCCCATTCAGAAGTAATGATGAAGACTCCTTATATGAAATCATCAAGAAAGGAGAAGTAGATTTCAGCGAGGAACCATGGCCTTCGATCAGTGAGGAAGGTAGGCATTGCTCAGATAGTGACAGACGGTTCCTCAATCACTGACAATGTTGGGGTTCACCATCTAGAACCATGTATTGACCGTCATATTCTGGACAATGTTTTGAATCATTAGGTGGCGAGTGCCAAGTAAGATCTGAATATCTTGTTTGTATGAGAAGAATGAAGGAGTATTGTTTCACACTACTTTTTGCACTATTCCAATAATATCATGGTGCAGAACACCGAAATGGACTTCGCACATTTTAACCAGCTTGTCAACCGAATGCTTTCACCAAAAGGCTACCCAACTGAAGTTTGTATGAGTAGAACTTGAGATGATGCTACTTATCCTGTTTACCCTACTGTAGAGGGTGGATGTAATTCCTATTTCAAATCAGTCTCCAGGACTGGAAGCTAACGGTAGAACTCAAACATGGGGTGCTCTGTTTTAATGTCATAATGTATCAGGCAAATGTTGCATATACTTATTTAATGGACAAAATATCTCATGTAAATTCCGAGTACACATGACTTTCTTATTGAAGTGTCAGATGCATGGACTACAAGCCGTAATGAATAGTGAGTGAGTTTAGTTTTACGCCACACTCAGCAATATTCCAGCTATATGGCAGTTATCTGTAAATAATCAAGGCTGGACCAGACAATCCTGTGACCAACAGCATGAGCATTGATCTGCTCATTTGGGAACTGATGACATGTGTCAACCAATTCAGCAGCCTGACCATCCGATCCCCCTATGACAAGCATGGGATACTGAAGGCCAATATTCTAACCCGGACCTTTATGGATTCTGAAATGAGTAGGATCCTTATGGATCCAAGTTGGCTGCGAATAGACACTGTTAAGGTCCAATGCTTCAGAATGCAGGTTTGTGTCAGGAACGTTCCACAGCTTTGGGGAAAAGATGGGGATAGGTGTGAGCTGTTGCTGAATATATAATGTAATGACATTTCTTGTTTATGTTAGACATATTGCCGACCTGTGCAGTTTGTGTTACTATTCTGTAATTTGTATGGTACTGAACCTCATTCCTCACACCTTACCACACACTTATGTCCATAAGTAGGTGTATACTACAGATGTTTACACAAAACCATGATTCTTGTGACTGCCATTGTTACAGCGAAGATGTGCATCCAGCGGATGTTGAAGGTTGATCCTGCTCACAGGATGTCTGCTGCAGAAGTACTAGACCATGCCTGGCTGACTGTGAGTAGAGGACTGATAGTCAGATAGTATGGAAGGATAGCAATACATGAATGAACAACTGCTCTATTGCACGGTTATAAACAAGTTGTTCAACTCTCACTGTAACAATGTAGTTGTCAATTCATATATTGTAATCCTTCCTTAGTGCTCCAACTTCTAAATACCTCTCAAACAAGTTAGATTCAGTTTCTCTTCAGTGAACTACCAGCACATATTTAGTATGTGTTTGGGTAGCATCTGGGTACATAGACAAAATCTCAGAGATGAGGAGGGTACCCTACTCTGTTGGAGATGGACTGAAAATGAAAAAAATCAGGGCCTAAATTATTGAAGTTCTCTTAACGCTAAGATATTGCCATCAGTGCTATCAAAGAGAGCTTCAGAAATCAAGGCCCAGGACTCTGGACAAATGCAAAACGGAAGCTCCTAGAAGCCATTGCAATCAAGCGGAACAATCCCTCAATCAACAGAGACAGAGGTGTTTACTTACCCAATGCATGGAACCACCTTATCCTCAGTGACTAATCTTTATCCAAACATCTTTACCTGTAACTCGTTAACCTAATCAACACAAGCCTGCACACCAGTCAGTTGAAGCCTGTACATAATTTGAAGCCTGTACATCAGTTAATAGAAACCTGTATATCTTGTTACCCATTGTTATCAGTCTACTGTTATGTGTATATATACTGCAACCCTTTAGTTTTACCCTCACTTCACCTAAAGAAGAGACTAGAATCTGTCTCGAAACGTTGTGACCTTGAATAATATAGAAGTTGAACCATAAAGCACTTTTAGTTTGAAGGTATAGGCATCCCTGAATATGGGTACAAGACTGTGGTGCATTTTCCATTTGTAGAAAAGTAAGGTGTTCACACTGTTCTCTGGCAGATTCCAAATACTGTGTGACAGTTGTTTTGGTTTCCATAGGGCGAGACCCACGACAGCACAAAGCCAGTTAATGTTCTGGAGATGATGAAGGAATGGGGCCCTGAGCTGAAGAAAGGAGGAAGCTGTGATGACAACCCTGAGAGTGCAATAAATGGTGACAGCCCGGACAGTGTCATAAAGGAGAGTGCATCCTCCACCACAGACAACACCTCACACAATGCTGCACCGGAAGCCACCAAGGTCAGTGATGAGTGATAAAACATGCTGTATTACTACCTTAGGTGACAGAACAAGAAATATGTGAAAATGGAATCTGTAATAATTTTATAAAATGTTAGTTTAAGTATCATGGCTGGTATGAAAGTGATTTTTTATTTCTTCTGTTACAGGGTAGTTCAAGCGATACAAGGAAAGGTTCTGGTGGAGGAAAACGGTCCAGTGACAGTCGCTCACCACCTAACTCTAGTACAAGACCTGGGGTAGGTAGACGGTTGAACACTGCCAAACTCTAGTACTAAGCATATATATGATAAGCTGTTGTACAGATGCACCATGTTAATCTGTTTGAGACTGCGTGACTAGAAAACACATTGAGACTCCGTTTTCGTAATCTGGAAAGATTTTCTGTTTCTTTGTTGCTTGACGCTGCACTCGGCAATATTTGAGCAATATTGTGGCTGCCTGTGAATAGTCAAGTGTGGACAGTACAGCTCAGTGATCAACATCATGAGCATTTATATCTGCAATCGAGATATAATGACATGTGTCAACCAAGTCAGTGAGTGTGCCCGATTGGTGCCTTTTAATAGTCATAAGTTGTTGAAGACCAGTTCTCATCCGGATCTTCGTGGGTCAGTTTTGCAAGGAGGAGAGTCTTTTGTTGACTTTTTTTTACTTCAGATCTTTGTGTACTTGTAGCATGACCTGAGATGTGATTTAGACAAAATTCTTTTTAGTTGTTGAATCCTTTCAATGCTGTGTCCCACCTTGTTCATTATATATGTCCACTAATTATGTTCACTATTCTTATCAGTGTTGAGTTCTAACCAAACATGTTGTAACTGCAGGCTATAGGAAGAGGAACCAAGCCTGCAGGTGGCGCCACAAAGATAAATCCATCTATCAAACCTCCTGCCACACAAACAGGAACCAAACCAGGAAATACCGGTGGAAGGACGACTGGTGGTGGGACCACCATTAAGAAAACTGCTGTGAACTCAAACAATACAAAAACACCATCTGCTTATACAAGGAACCAAAAGAAATAACCCCAAATACGTATAGCATTAAATGTAACCATATTCCAGCAGCGCTGTTGTGGATGGGAGACTTTACAGTCCGTGTGTATATATTTTACATCTATGTATCGCTGAGTGAAGTGCTAACAGAAGAAGATCTTTCTTTGGTACCAACCATATGCTGATCAGTCCTTCACCCCAGACAGGTCACATGACTTGCAAGCAGGCCATGTGACTGAAGGGGGTGGTCTGTGTTCTGATGCTGCTGAGGTGTGGAAGGGGAGATAACCGGTTCCCACTGTGCTGTTGATTTTCTCTGTAGCTTGCTGATTTGTTAAATTAATATGAAATAATCATGTTTTTCTCATTTTTGATTACATCATGGTTGATATTTTCATAAATACCATTTTTTAAGAAGGGTTGAAAATGTATGTAACTTTCCTTTGTTTTTGTTCTGAATGTACGGTAGTTCTTCCTGTTCTGAAGAGTTCTTGTAGCCAGATTAAATAACAGGAAGAGGTTTGGTATATCTCCATGACCAGGTTTGGTCCCTGTGTGATGGAAGTGTTTGTTAAGTGGCCACCTCTCTGACAGTGTTGGAAGATGAATAACAACTGTTTGTAGTGAGATCGGCCTTGTTGTGATGTATAGAGATGTGATATTCTAGAAGTAGCCTTATTCAAACTGCTGTGAAGTGTGACAGGAAACAAGTGCCTTTCCCTGCTTGAACAGTCATCTGGCATTACACTTTCCTAATCCCAGGAATGTACCATTGTTGTAAATTCAGAGTTTCAAATGCATTTATTTTGTTAAATGTGTGATATGTGAAAAGTCTATTTGTATGAAATAGAATTGGAATAAGAAGTTTATGTCCCATGTTCTTAATATCAGCAGCCTTTTTATGTCACTGAGTTCGAGATAGAACTGCATTTGAAGCTTTTACCTTGGTCATATTCTACAAAATCTGACAAAGAACAAGTTAGTCCACATGTTTTTCTGGATGTTTTACACAAAGGACATCATCCCCAGCCAATAACAAACAGCTGTGTCCTATGTCATGAGCACATGTATGATCCAAAGTTCCATACCCTGCTCAATTAGAACAGGCATTGCAGTGGAGCTTCTGGTGTTGTGAAGTTTAATTCTGATATTTCACCATGATTCCAGCTAACCAATTCTTTGTCATATACCATGATGTGTTTTGTTAGTTGGAGCGAGCATTATGGCTGTTGTTTCAGACATCCTGGATTTATATTTATTTCTTCTGTTATTTAGCCAATAAATACATTAATCAGAAATCTCAAAATCTACTTATAAATTTATGGCATATAGCTTATCAGTGTTTCTAATGAAGGGGTAGTTTGATTGCTGCTCAAGGATTGGATCAGAACATGCCTGTTAACTATTTTTCAGCATAATCCTAGACACATTTGATAACCACAATGCAGTACACGTCTCTTGTGCCATGGTGAGTTAACTCCCAGGGAATTTATCACCACTTTGATCAATAAGAATGTAAACTGGGACGGTAAGGAGAGAACCACCCCTGGTAATGGCACTATCATTGTAATAGATGTGTCCACTTTTGTGAACCCACTTCTGTCTTGACACTTGTTATCTGTTAAGTCTCAAGACTACCAGGTACTACTAGCAAACAAGGATAAGTTGAGCACCGACCTGACAACTAACCCATATGGGCATGTAGGCTAGCACTGCCCTCCCATTCACAAATGAAATGGATTTGCTCATTGCTGTGCACCACCCACTGCTTGTAAATGGATTCTCTGGGCCGGACCAACTTATCCTTGTTTGCCAGTAATGTGTCTCTGTCCAACATCTCACTCCACAGTGTTTAATGTCATGCTGTAGACTGACATCTGTCATGGAGCTGGAGTATAGCAGAGTGGCTTTAGTCAACAAACAACCTGTTATATTTCCTTGCATATCAAGAAAATGTGAAAACCTGTGATTCGTACATTCCAGTCGCTGATGTGTGTGCATATTAGCACAGATGTGTATGTGCAAACTACAATGTACTATGTTAGGGTAAAGCATATGTGTGATAATAAACTACATTCCGTCCATACCAGTTTGTTTTTTCTCATAGTTCACATGTTGTACATCTATGTTTTGACTGACGGAGATAAATTAATCATTTAGTCATTACCAGGGCTTACTTGCACAAAGCGCTCTTTGTGCTACTATGATTGCAACTCCTATTCTCGAAAATAGTCTTAAGATAGTCATAGCTCTAAGACAGTTTTGTGCAAGTGGGCCCTGAATTCCATTCCAGTGACTTATGTATGATGTAGTACTGATGTCACAAGACTGGCCAGCCCAGACAAAACTATTTATAAATAATATGGTGATGTCTGGATTATTGCTGAGTGCAGTGTAAAGTAACAAATCAGTGCATGTCCAGTGAAACCTTTTGTCATGTGTATACTCCATTACAGACATATTAACACTGATGAACTGCAATTTAGCACAAAAGCAAAGAGACCAAGAGTCAAACCAGCTAGGAAGGCAATGAAAACAGCAGATTAGCTTTTGAAAATAAATAGCATCATGCATGTGCATCTTGCCTAGTCCACTGTTCCTGTAGATGACACTGTGCTCTTGTTACAAACTGGAAAAATGCTCCAATAAATGATCACAGTTTCTCGAACAACTTTTTTATATTTTTTCACAAGAAGTATTGATTTTTTTTCTGTTGTTTTTATTGCACTCCGCGTTGGTTTGATTCTTAATGTCTTACTTTTGTGTTTGATTGCTATTCATTTTGTGGATATATTGTTGATTTCTGACTGAGAATTATTTCCCCTTCAAATAGGTATATTATTAATAACATTTAAACAAGTGTGTGTGAGTTGTTTTATATGAATAGGACTGCTAACAGCCACACCAGTCACTGGCTGAAATAGTTTTTCAACTCACCAGCCAGGCCTCAGTCATTGGCTGTTATACATTTATGGTAGCATCAATAGTATCTGTCCAACCCACCAGCCAGGCTTGTGAACATGTGGTTGGGGATTCTGCACCATTGCTCTTGCAAGGCATCGAATAGTTCCTGCAAATTCTGAGGTTGGTTCCTAAAACCATGAACCCTTCTCCCAAGTGCATCTCAAACATGGTCTATTGGATTAAGGTCAGGGGACCTCCACGATGTTGATTCCGACATTTTGAAAGAAATTTCGTGTCAACATCACAGTATGCTGCCGAGCATTATCTTACTGGAACTGTAGACCTGGGCCATGAGCCGCCATGAAAGGAAGGAGTTCAGGGGTGAGCACCTGGATGTGGTAAGCAGCAGCTGTGAGGTTTCCACGGATGACCAGAAGTCGGGAACGAATCATTACGAGATGTCTTTTTATAACATTTAAGTTTTTCAGTCCTTTTCTCATTCAGAAGCTTGACATAATGATGGTCCTGATGAGTTTCCCTGTTCAGTGTAAAAGTGCTAATTGTTAATGCCCAAGTCAAATTTGTTTTGTAAATATTTAATGACATGTCCATTAATATGTTTAGAAAAACTACACTTTTACTGGTTATTGTAATCCTGCTAAAATCTTGAAGTTGTGTAAAACTAATGCCATCAAAACTAATTGTTATTCTTATAATATGAACTGCAGTTCCATATTCATCATCTGCCTTCACTCTGCTACGATTTAGATTCAACCTGATAACCATTCTATGGTTATGTATTTTTAGACCCCAAAGTATTATTGCTGACATAAAAGCCCTTTGGGTGGTGGAGTAGCAAAGTGGTTAAAACATTCGCTTGTCTCACTGAAGATCAAGGTTCATTACTTCACATGATTACAATATGTGATGCCCATTTCTAGCGTACCTCATTGTGATTGAATATTGCTGAAAGTGGTGTAAAACTAAACTTGTTTACATTGCCTCTCCCACATCATTCAGATGCTGATAGATGTCCAAATAGGCTGACTGATCCAAAACAGCCGTCAAATGCTCATGGATAATTTAACATCAGCAGTATCATGACACTTGACTGAATCATTTCAGTCCTGTTTCTGTACACATATTGGCAGATGTCTAATTATATAATCATTGCTTTTCCTGCTAGAAGTGATGCTCCCCAGGCGTAAGACCATGGTGTGATGTTAGTCAGCTGCTGACTGTCTGATATCTGTATCTGATTGGGTTCCCTCTTTGTCTTACAACCAGCATCTACAGCTGTCTGTCCAGCCAGCCTGATCTGTCGTGGTTGCTTGTTAGTGCAAGTCGTATATGTTGCTGTTGATTAATAAATAACATGGACAGATGAGTCTACTCGATATAATCATTGTTTTATGTCACCTTGTTCCAGCAATATCATGAGGAGGGACACTAGTAATAGGCATAAAACATTCCACCCATGTGGAGAATCGTACCTGGGACTTTGGCATGACTAGCAAACGCTTTAACCAACAGGCTACCCCACCACTCCACAAGTCCCTCATCATCACAGGGGCTTGTAACACTAAAAACTGTCATCGTGGTATATACTGTCTCTGATGGGGTACTAGTACTATAAAAAAGGAACTTGGCGTGTTGACCTCGTTACATCCCTGTCCGGGATGGTACTGTTATCTTAACAACAAGTCGTTATATGGTAGTCGTGTAATTGAGGTAAAAGATTCATAAGAATCATTGGTTTCTCATGGGCCCGAGAGATGCAAATCTGAACCGTGCATTGTTCACAGACAACTGGGACAACCCTGCCATGCCAGACACTTGATAAGAGATTACTGAGAAACTAAAGACAAATTCATGGGCAACATCTCCTTGGTTATACAGTTGCCTTGTGATAATTCACTCTTCATTGTCACATGTCATCATACCTAATTGCACAGATCAGTGTCATGCTGATGACTGGAATGTCTGGTCCAGACTCCATTATTTACAGACTGCCACCAAATAGCTGCAGTGAGTGAGCTTTATGCTGCATTTATCATTTCTTGATTGACAAACCTACAGAACTTTAAGGAACTATATGGTCAGTGAGTGAATGAGTATGGTTTTATGTCTCTTTCATGAATATTCCAGCAACATCATGATGGGAGACACCAGAAATGGGTTTCACACACACTGTACCAATTTGCGGAGTCGAACCAGGGCCTTTGGCATGACAAGGAAAACACCTTGACCAGTGGCTACCCCACCTCTCTTCCAAAAAGCTGGAATACTGCTGGGTGTGATGGAAAGCAAACTGAAATTAAAACCTACCTCACTTATGTCAGTAACATGATAAGACACAAAGAAAACACATCTCGTTAGAATGTTTACTGACCAAGTCAAAATGATTCATTTCAATGCATTGGACAATTCCTGAAGTCATGAAATGCTCATAATGCAATGGAAAGAAAAGTTTTAACTTGAGTTGTGCATAATCGTAATGATGAATGCTGACAATGTCTGTCATTCGCAGTATACAATTACTCATTGACCATACGAAATGCGCATTCTTCACGTCTTTCCAGCCAGTCTGAACATGACATATCTGGTTTCAGTTGACTTCAGGACAATAGCTTAACAGTTTTGTGAGTTCAAGATGTTAATTCTTACACTGTGCATGTGGGCAGATAATCTCTGCGATCGAATAAGTAATACATAAATGCTTTGAGCAGTATTTCAATTTTTATGATGAACTGGAGAACTGTCTCTGATGCAGTTTGTCATTTCACAATGCTTGTAACAATCTGATGATCGTCTGTGAAGCATGTGAAAGAAAATACATTGTTCAGCATTCTAGACATTGGTGAGTCAATAATAAAAAAAACCCTTTATGGATAACCTCTTGTTCATTACACACAGCATTTCCATGCAGAATCTTACACAATTTTCATGCTAATTTTGTAAGAATCCACACCATTTCATGCTAACATTTTGTATGAAAATGGTGTAAGAATCTGCATAAAAACTTTGTTCTGTACAATAAACAAGAAGTTATCCATAAAAGTTTACGGTTTATTACTAAAAGAAATGTGGCATGTAATACAATGTTGAGGATTCTAGAAAGCTGCTCTCGGCATAAACACTTATGTTACAGGATGTGACTGCAATTTTGTGCAGCATACCTATGATAAATTGCAGTGCTGCAATGAATCCACTACAAGGGAGTTAATGTTGGTCTTATGCTGCCGATATTCAAGCAATATATCAGCAGGGAACACCAGAAATGGGCTTCACGCATTGTACCCATTGAGGAATCAAACCTGGGTCTTCGATGTGACAAACATATGCTTTAACCACTAGGCCACCCCACCGCCCACTGTAAGGTGGATACATGTCACAAATATTGGGTACCAAATACAATTTTTGTGTAATGAATACAATACTGTGTATACAGTTAATGTCTCATTCTTTATATTCAGTGAAACAATAACAAGATATATTTGTTGACATGTTTAGACCTTGTTGACTGTATTTATGTATCAAAATCATCACCATTTATCACACTTATTTTATTCATTTCACCAATTATTGTCAAATCAATAATATAAGTGTTGACTATCATCCTCAGGTATATTCCACTTTACATGCTGACATGAAAAAATACTTTGTAATTACTCAGTGTTTTGTACAAAGAATATGTACAAGTAACAAAGAGTTGTAAGGTTAGAGTTATGTCCCCTGCTTTGGTACAACTTCACAAACTTGACTACCTTGGTCATTTATTCCAACATTTTGCACACACTTACAGAGTTAAAAAATTAAAAGTGATGTCCTTTAATAACCCTGAAAAAGATAAGAGATACTAAGCAATTGCTCTATACAAGTGTGACTACACTAATTACCATGAACCACCATGATAAACAGCAGTAACGCCTGGCACCAACTTGAAAGAGCAGCTGGAGAAAAACGCTATTCAATACTAATGCCTAGATCTAACTTCTGAAACAAAGTAGATTCCTACAACACTAAATACATGAAAATTGGAAAAAGCAGATTTGTTTCAGAATACTGAATGACAAAGGTGTGTTACATCATGTATAAACTTTGTAATAACAGTTAATTCACGGCACAAGTGCACACAAACATGCCTGTCGCCTTGCTTTCAACAGTTAGATCAAGGTAATGTTTGTGAAATATCTCTAGTCTGACAAGAATTGGATATTCTAATAGTGTTTTGTTCATGCACACCTCTCATCTCTCCTGTGTCTTACTATTGATACAAACATCGAAAATCTAAAAAGTCTAATAAGTATATTAACATTGTGTGAAGTATTGCTGGCCAGTTGGTTTGGCTATGCCTGACAGTTACCAACCTACAAGATAATTCACTCGCCCAAAATTTGAATGTAGACATTGGTTCTATCATTAAGCTGCTAAACTGATGAACATGTTTATCACACCATAATCTTGCAGGATTTGAAAGTGTGTCATAACATAACAAGTCGGAGGGTGAGTGAGTGAGTTTAGTTTTACACCACAGTCAGCAATATTCCAGCTACATGGCAGCGGTTTGTAAACAATCAAGCCTGGACCAGACATTCCAGTGACCAACAACATGAGCATCGATTTGTGCATATGGGAACTGATGACGTGTCGACCACGTCAGCAAGCCTGACCAACCGATCCCGTTAGTCGCCTCTTACGACAAGCAGAGTAATAACAAATCGGAGAGAGTGATATATTTACAAAATGACCCCATGAAAATGCACCAGCCAGTCGGACCATTAACTGTGGAGATTTACTGGTCTGAGTATTATTTTCCAGGATCTGCCTGCCCAGCAATATTACTTAACTATTTCACCCACTGCATTGCACAGCATAATATTTAGATAAATTTTTGAACCACAAAAACAAGCATCGTCACTAAGGTGACATAATCCCCCGCTGCATATTATCAACTCAAAACTTACAAAGATATGAAAGCGAAAGTTGTGGTTTAAAATGAAGTAAAATGTCAACAAAATCATTACTCTCACATTCTCTTGATATCCTGCACTGTAGTTGTTCAAACACAAAAATCTTTGAAAGAGTCACTTAGACCTTGACCAGTGTATGCAACGCTTAACAAACACAAGGTCACTGTGACCTTGAAAATCAACTGAAGTTCACCAAAATCGACTGGGCCCTCCACCTTCCAAAGATAAAGCTTGGTGCCAAATATGAAGAGAATCAAGTGAACGGTTCTTGAGATATCTCGCTGACAAGGTAAATCGCTAAAGTCCCCTTGTGACCTTGAGATGAAGGTCAAGGTCACCAAACCTGACTGAGACCTTTCTTCCTTTTACTGTGAACCTAGATACCAAACATGAAAAGAATCTAGTCTACGGTTCTTAAGATATTCCAATCCGTACGCACGGACGGACAGACAGAGCCTAATACTATACCCCCCGCTTCGTGTTAAACGCATGGTGGGGACAATAAGAAATCTGATATATCTCTTCTGAGAAGAAATCCACAAAGCAATGAGGACATTTGACATGTTACAGCAAAAGTCTCACCTCATGAAAAAAGGATGCTATAAGCAAATTCTTAAGACATTCAGTAAGGTAGTACTAGTATTTTATTAACGTAAGGAAATGATCTTGAAAAGGTGATAATAACCATGACATAATGAAATGAAATGATAACTTTACAGTAACTGATGTAACAATGGTAATGTTCTCAAAAGGAGACTGATAAAGGATGTCACAGAGATGAATGTGCTTCCGTGTCTTCATGAGCTGGATTTTACAAAATTCATTTTCATTTTTTTGGCAGGAGATTCGTTTTCATTGTCATTTTCACTTTCCTTTGTGTTTTCAGATAGTTTTCTCTTTTCACATTCTTCAGGTTTGTCTTGTTTCTCTCCTGTTTCTTCATCCTTTTCTTGTGTTTGTGCTTCTTCCTTGCTTGTCTCTGTTGTCGGTTTATTCTGTCCCTCATCATGGAAGCCGAGACCAACATGTCCGCGCCGGCCGCCAATCCGCCGATGTTCCATTCCTTGCTGATACTGCTCCTCCAGCTGTGATGACATCTTCGTCACGTCACGCTCTGAATAAGTACACAGAAGGGAAAATCAAAAAAAGTTGTGGTTCTGACTGCACCTAGAATTTAGGTAAGTAGAATTCTTTTCTTACATTTTTATACTTCAAAGTAAGGTACAAACTAATAACACATCCACTGCTTGTGGCCCATCCTCGATATCTCCAGGGTATATGTTCCGATAAGTCTCCACTACACCCTGGATGCATCTATGGCCCTGCAAGATAAATTTATTACCTCCCTTGGCTGTCTTTTTATCCAATCAGGTGTCTTCGATGGGAAGTTCAATCACAACTCACATTCGTTTTTCAAATTATCTAACTGTTTAAAGATGGCAACAGAAACCATGCAGAGGTTCTCTGGAAGAGGTAGAAGGAGTTCTTGCATATGTTGATTTAAAGTTTCGGACCTGTCAATGTGCTTGTATGATTTCCCTAAAATCTGAGTCGCAGTGTGAGCAAACCTTCGCAGTTGCGACCACTTCCTTTGCTGATACTGGCAAGTTCGGTTATAACGGCGGCCTAGCTGATTGGCTGCTGTGAGAATGTGGAGCCAGAAAAGGGAGGTAATAAACTTATCGGGCTGACCCGTAGATGCGTACAGGTTACAGTGGAGACTTATCGGAACGGATACCCTGGAGATATTGAGGATGCTTGTGGCCATGATGTTAACTTTCTCTGTTAGAATAACCACTATGTGTCTGTTGGTGTCACAGTGGTATCTGAAAACTTATATTATTCATACTGCTTTATAAAAACAGTGTCGGCAGGAGCCTTCAGGAGTTGGGCAGGTAATTGGAGCCACAAGATTGATGATATGTTCGATGTAACGTAAGAAGAGCATTCTGAAACCACTCTGATTTGTGTAAGTGTGCAAGATATACAAGCTGTTGGGTTGTTGCATTTCAACGTAACCAGTAAAGTAAATAGTCCAGAATGTCAAACTTCAAAACATGAATCAAAACAAGTGAGTTACTTACAGTCGAGACTGAGATGGAGATGGAGATGGAGATGGAGATGGAGATTGAGATTGAGATCGAGATTGAGAGATAGAGAGAGAGAGAGAGAGAGAGAGAGAGAGATGAATTGTAAATAAATGCCAACATGTCATAACAATGAGCCCCACTCCCAACTTACGGTCCCGTGCGACGCTGACATCCTGATCTCCAATCACAAATCGGCCCTGGTGCTCTTTCTGTAAGAAACATATCTTTGTTCAGTAAAGACCATCACAATAATATCCAAAGAACATGAACAGTGAGTTTTGCACATCCTCCAATACACACACTATGGGAATAATGTTCTCCAAATTCATCAAGTTCAGGAATGAAAATATTCAGGCCCAAAATCTTGTGTACAGGACATGAAGGACATCTAAACTTGACTTGTGCACCTGATGATGCAACTCTGATGTTGATCTCTGGGGTTTTGAAGTTCAAGTATTGTCAGTCAAAAATGATATCTGACTGCAAAGGAATGTCTTGACAAACAGACAGATAGACAGACAGTTTTATTTGTAATATATGTGAGCCTTTTGGCCTGCACAGTCCATTTTGTTATAGTTTTTGTCAACAAAATACAAAAGTTGTTTAACAAACAATCATTATTTTCATTTGATACTGCAAGAATTATGACATGGGGGTAGCAACAGCTCAGGTAACGGCCAGCTAAGTTATAACAAAATTCTGCAGAGTTGGTGAGTTTTACCTATTTACTTTGGCATTTTACTTTGGCATTAGTTTCAGTCATTTATGATTACTTTTTTTTGAGTTAGAGTGCAATTCATTGGGAACATTTTGACTCACATGGACTGTAATTAGGGCTTCTTGCCATAAGGCAAAAGACCTATTGTAATTACTGATGTTTTTATTATTATTATTATTATTATTATTATTATTATTATTATTTATTTTTCCGCCGGATTTTGTTCCAGTCCTACAAAGAGCACCAGTGGAGAGAATCGCTTGAAAAAAATCAGGCAGATGCGCACCGAGGTGTAGATATTCCCCATTAAAATCTCTAGGCTGTGGGCCCAATAGCAAAGGGCAGATAAATCAAAATTAATTCGAAATTTTCAATTTGAAATGCAAATATCTCGAAAACTACTGCTGCAATGACTACCAAACTTCTTGAGCAGATGCGCAATCAAAATGGCTACAATTTCGCCTGGACGGGTCGAGTCGCTAAAATGCACCGTTTGGCCGCTATTTGCGATTGAAGTTTTTGCTGCTGTTTTTCAGCCCAATTCTGACTACTTTGCTCCCAAAATCTGCTGCACTACAACTACAACAGCTACCGCTTTCAAACTTGCCATACTTTGTCTCTAGGCACCTCCCTACGCAACGACATCGTCAAATGTGATTATGTGTATTTGATGGCCGCCATATTGGATGCTACTTCGGCTCAAAAGTTGACTACAAAAACGTAAACAGGCTTCTCTCTGAATTTTTTTGCAAGCCATACGTAGCAGATACAACACTTGAAATACATGTTCTGAAGTTGCTTTTGGCTGGTGAACAATTTTTGTTCTTAGTCATATATCAAAAGTCACGTGATGCGGCCGCCATATTGGATTGAAGCTGTTGAAAGGAAATTTGCAGATTTTGTGAAGTACGCATTTTCCGCAATCCATAACTCTGAAAGTTTTGCCAGCAGAACATTGAAATTTTGCAGATATAGACTACCTACCTCAAATATGTAGCAAGTGAAAGTTTGTTGCGATATCTTGCTTAGTTACGCATATTCAGATGTTTACTTTTGTTGTTTATTTTCCACTCAGATGTATTTTCAAAAAATCGCAGCACCATGACTATTACAGCTACGCAGCTAAAATCTTGCAGTGTCCTGTAACTTGATGTGTTGAACATTTTTTGTTCTTTGATGCATGTCAAAATGTGAATTGTTTGGCCGCCATATTGGATTTCCTTAGATTCTTATGACACTACATTTGAAACGCTGTAGCTACTAGAGTTTTACCCAGAATGACGTGAAAATCGGCATAAAGCATCAGCATGAGATGCTTAACATTTCGTGTTCTTACATGTATATCAAAAGTTGCATCGTTTGGCGGCCATGTGGCTTTGAAAATTGGAGAAATCTAATATGCGTCTAAAACGGCATAAAACAGCATATAACTCCATTACTATTGATCCAATCGCTTCCATATTTTGCATGTGGCTTGGTCATGCGAAGGCGAACATTTTTGGGCGGGGGTCAAAATTCGATATCTCTAACTGTTTGGCCGCCATCTTGGATTGAAGTTTTTCGTTTATCGGGGTTGCCATAGCAACAAAAGTTGAAATCCGAATGACTTGATTTTTACAGCATTGTTACGCACAGTCAAGGGGATGCTATGTGCAAAATCTCAACTCCGTACGTTGAATAGTTTCCGAGATAATGGAGATACAGTGTTTTGACGGACAGACGTACGAAGAGACAACGGACAACTTTGTCAGCAAATCTAACCAGCGCATATGATACAGCGGACCCGGGCAAAGCAGAAACACTAATTCCTTTCAGTCTAAATGCCATAACAATGTCGTCTTAGCTCGCAAAAAAAAGTGCTTTTTCTTGTGTCTAACCAGTTAAATGACCTTGACACGTGACCTTGGTGACCTTGACTAAAAAAATTGTTTGTTTGGCATGCTATCATATGCAAGTGTCAAAACCCCGAAAAACTCAAAAATAACGATTTTCTTATTAGGGCTTCTTGCCATAAGGCAAAAGACCTATTGTAATTACTGATGTTTTTATTATTATTATTATTATTATTATTTATTTTTCCGCCGGATTTTGTTCCAGTCCTACAAAGAGCACCAGTGGAGAGAATCGCTTGAAAAAGATCAGGCAGATGCGCACCGAGGTGTAGATATTCCCCATTAAAATCTCTAGGCTGTGGGCCCAATAGCAAAGGGCAGATAAATCAAAATTAATTCGAAATTTTCAATTTGAAATGCAAATATCTCGAAAACTACTGCTGCAATGACTACCAAACTTCTTGAGCAGATGCGCAATCAAAATGGCTACAATTTCGCCTGGACGGGTCGAGTCGCTAAAATGCACCGTTTGGCCGCTATTTGCGATTGAAGTTTTTGCTGCTGTTTTTCAGCCCAATTCTGACTACTTTGCTCCCAAAATCTGCTGCACTACAACTACAACAGCTACCGCTTTCAAACTTGCCATACTTTGTCTCTAGGCACCTCCCACACACAGTCACATCTTTGCTAAAATGCACCGTTTTGACATCGATACACACTGCATTAGCTAAAAAAGAAGAGAAAACACTTGAGACGTACCCCAAATGAAAGGAAAGAGTGCGGAGCAAATTTATTAATATTTCTGCTTAGACCGCTTTAAATATCTATCGAAAGTACTTGCCTCTATGTACACATCACCATAAACAATCCTAGCCATCAAAATCCCCAAGTTTCTGCGTATTAAGGAAATAGGCACTTCTTTTTATCACCGACGGCCCATGAATACGCGGCGGAATGTGCCAAAAGTTGGCGCAGCATTTAACGTTTAACCCTTGGAAAGAGCACGAAAATCTGAAGGAAAGCGGGAGGACAATGACGGCCGCGCCTTCAAACATCTGTCTCATGCACCAGCACTCACTCTTGCCTGTCAGTTCAGTCGTTTCGTTCAAAGTTGGCGATATGTATGAGTTCTGTTGATATAAATATAACGTGTCTTTGTGTATGTCAAAAGTGCTAGCGCTTACCAAATACATTTGATCTGAGCTTCAATTAAACTTAAGTAGAGTTTTTTGTTGAAATGCCTTTTATAGGCCTATGAATGTATCTAACAACTAACTGAAAATGCGAAAAAGTTAAAGTGTTTTGTCTGTTTTGTAGTGGATACGTGGATTCAAACAAGTAAATTCATCAACAAGTTAAGGCCGAAGTGTATCGGTCAATATCGCTTCTGTTCTAAGCGTGGGGCCTCTGATGAGTCTCCTTGCTTAAAACAGTGTGGATATTTACCGATGCAGCGAGGAAACCATGAATGTAACTCATAATTACTTATGCTATATTTTCGGTCGACCTTCCGTATTCTTTCAATATTATCAACAATTTTACATACATTTGAATGGATTTAAAGGTCAAGATCAATTAAAAATCCATTTCCTTGCACCTCTCTCCTTTTCACCCTCATTATCTCTGATTGAGCATGTAATGCACGTGAAATTCATTCCAGGCCGTGAGTAAAGAAATCGGGAGCGTCTCGCCAGGCACCGGTGTGATAGGCTGACTTGCTGGTGTCATTTGAAGTAATTAATCACAAATGGCATTTTGTTGACACTGAAATTAATAAAAGAACACACCGTCTGCTTATACTTATAGTAAATTTCTAACATTACTGTAACATTTAGACATTGTATAGACTGCCAATGTGGATCCTATTTCACACCCACCCTATGCGCGATCTTGCGTGTGTTTTCTGTCATATAGATTCTGCTGAATGCTACAACTAAATTAAAACAAAATGCAAATAATGAATTTAAAACAGACTAATGTTATAGCAACAATGGCGGGCTAATACTTTGTTCAGGAATGTATCCATCAATATCCACACGAAAGAACGATATTTCTTTCATCTGTAGCTGGTAAATAATCCTGCTCTATGTCGTGTGTCTTACAAATGTCTAATTTGCGAAAAAGTGACACATCGTTTCAGGTCTTTTACATAGGTCACCCCAGATAGCACACTTGGCAACTAATTGTATGATATCCGCCATTCTAAGTAATGTAGTTAACCAATAATGAGCAATCAATCAGTCAACGCAGTGGTGGTTAATTCTTTGAAGGGAGGATGTTGTTTTTACACTCGCACTTTATGACAGGTTGTAGTCAGCATAGACTAGTACATCTATACACATTGCCTTTTGACAAATCCGCTGTTGAAGATAAATGTAATTAATCAATCAGCGTGTTATCGGTTAATCCTTTGATCGATGTTTGGCTTTGTAACTCAGCTGATAAACCCTTACATGCACATATTATATAACATGTAATACATTTGCCACATCAGACCTTAATTACTAATTAATGTTGAGTACTTACTCCATATAGAAGAAATGCCAAATGAAACCTTTGTTGAGGAATGTGAGTGGTGTCACCACCAATTATACCTGTTATACCCACATCAGAACCCATTTAAATAGTCATTCTGTTCAGGTTTTGTTAGTCATTTAAAATACTCTGAGTGATTTATTATATCAAGCACCTGATGTATCTCGTGCTGATGATCTAGCGAAATGTTGTCATTGAAGCAGGAAAAGCTGCTGTTAATTTGTTTTTAAATTCATAAAGTCACAACCAATTTCATTTGGATTATAGTAATGTACTATCGTCCTCTTGTATTGACCATTCAGATGATACTGGTATGACGGCATGAATATTTTAAGTCAAATTTACATCAGTTGAACCACGAAAGTCAACACACTGAATCCATCTGGACTGGTTCTGTTTGTGCTAGTAGAGTGAATTTACAAGATTCATCGCAAGCAAAGGAACAATTCAAGTTCACGTATGTCATTAAGATCAATGGTTATTTTTCCTGTATGTTTTTGAACTTAGATCAGTGGAAATGTTTGTTATGTTGCTTGAGATAGATTTACTTAATGTTTATTAATCACATTCAGCTTCGGCTACCACGTTTTATGTTTTAGGCATTCTGAACAGATCGTTGTACCGTATGCATTCTTTGATTACTGAATGGACCACCACTAACTTTTTTTTCTCTTTTGATGTTCTTTTACAAATAGCATCTGTTTCAACACCACTAAGAATTCAAAGCGACAACCATTATGTTTGTTCATTTGATATCCTAATACAGGTACCATTTGTATTTAAAGCCAATATGAATTCAAAGTTAAAGAATGACACATTTCCCATTACTGACAGTAGTATGTATCTATATTATCTCTAGCCATGACTACTATTGGAAGTACGTCACAGATGCAAATGGCTGTATTGCATAACATCCAAGAAGCCCTCATCGCTGCTCGCAGCTATATTTCAGTTTACAATTCATTAAGATTAACCAACAGTGATCAGTATTGGTATACAACATCTAAGTTTAAAGATATGGTGAAGGAACAAAGTGGTTACATGGATTAAGCTGTGGTTTTTAGACTCACAAATAGCTTGAATAGTTAATTGTGTGTTATAAGAATTTTGCAGCTGTGAGTACTACTCATCTCATATATGGATATTTTCAATTTCCTGAGCATCACAGTGCGGACAGTATTTGGTGTATTTTGTTGACTTTGAACTTATTGTTATTTTATCAGTATTTACAAAATGTCTGATTCACATGATGATAACTGATGTGCTGGGGTTTAAAATTCTTTTAAAGCCACTTTTTACATGATTTAAGAAAGTAACTTTTCTGGACTAATTTTCCACTATTTTTATGACATAATCATGATGATGAAATTGAGAAAGAATAAATCAACATGATATTTGAATGTTAATGTTTACTGGACTATTTGTAGAAAAGAAAGAAAGATAACCCTACTGTATCATCATTGCGAAATTTAACAGCTACATTAGAGCAGACATGAAATAAAATCCATGCTTATATGCAGTTTGAAACCATTTGCAGAAATTATCTAGTAGCCCATGGACAAGTAAGATACCAATATTTCATTGCCCGAACTGAAAACTGAGTTGTCACGGGCATCAGGTGATTTTTTAAACCCAATGGTTTAATTCTGTTATGTATAATTCTACATTTCCATGGTGTTAAGTTGTGAGTAATGATGGAGGAACTTGGAATTTCTGATTTCTGTATGCCATGTTTGATAGGCGATATACTCAAGTCTCTGCTTGAAGACATACACAAATATAAATATTATTCCAGAGCGGGTTCTCAGTGGTTTATTAACATCATCATGTAAAGGAAAACCCAAAGTTAAAGGGTTAGCAGACATTTATCACTTCCATGAAACCCATGTGTTTTGTGAATCAAGAATCACTATAAGGAAATCTAAACACATGACAGCGACTCCTAGTACAACTAAGGGGAGACAATTAGCAGGTAATAACACCTATTACTGGATAATAAGAGTCTTGCTTGGTCTGCTGACGAGGACAGACGTGTTTATCTCGCTCTCTGAGTCAGTAGTCCTGTGTAGATTGTTCTCGCTGAGATTTATAGTGGTTAGTTGGGGGTGTTCTTTGTACTATACCATAAGCATAGTTGGTGAAACTTGCTTTGGTAATTAATTTAGTAATTATATTTTGTAACTGCCTTTAGTTGTAAGTTTGTGCTCGTGAACCTCACTTTCGTGTTTCGGTTGGCTGAGCACGCTCGGCTTTGTGCGTGCGTGTGGCACGTTTGGCTCGTGCAGACCCTACTTCGCAGATTAGGCTTGTCGACAACAGTGATAGCGTTTGTTTTGCAGATAGGACGATGAATTCAGATTCTGTTGGGGAATTTACAGCCGACTGGTCGGCTCCTGATGATTTTGAGGAAACTTCCACTCATGCTGAATTCGCTGAGAAATATAATGCTATGTTGGCTAAACGTCCGAAACGAAAACATGATGACGATGTTCAGACAAAATGTAGTTTTAATGAACATAATTTGAAACCCATTGTTATTTTTTCCTCGGTCGACCCTAGTGTCAGTTTGAAATCCGTCAGTCCCGTTGCACTAGCTAAGGACATTCAAAAACATGTTGGTGATATCCATAGCCTGAAGAGGTTGGATAAGGGTGACATTGTGTTACACTGCAGATCGGCTGATCAGTCCAAAATGGCTCTCTCTTTAACGAGAATTTGTGGTAAACAGATCAAAGCTTATGTCCCCAAAAGTCTGCGAGAAACAAAAGGTGTCATTTACAATATCGATCTGGATATTTCTGAAGATGAAATAGTTGAGCAGCTGAAATCCTTTAAAGTTACTGATGCTAAACGTTTGACCAGAGGTAAGGAAAAAGAGCAGACATTATCAGTTCTGTTAACTTTTGCAAGTACTACACTCCCTGAGCATGTATACATGTACTATCAGTCCTTCAAGGTAAGAGCATATGTCCCACCAGCCCTCAGGTGTTATAAATGCCAGCGTTTCGGCCATACATCAACCAATTGTAAAAGTACAGTCCAGGTTTGTGCTCGCTGCATCATGCCTATGATGCCTGCCCATCTAAAGATACCTTAAAATGTTCAAATTGCAGAGGAAAACACAGCGCTGCCTATAGAGGTTGTAGTAAATACAAAGAAGCAGTTGAAATCCAACGTGTAAAAGTTGAGAACAAAGTTTCTTATAAAGAAGCCGTACAAATGGTCAAAGAGAACAACACTACTATGCCTGTGTCATTTGCAAATGTTGTCAAACGTCATCCTAATAAACTGCCAGTTGTTTCATCTTCTCAGCAAGTTATAACAAGTCTACCTTCAGTGAAGGTCACTCAGGGTTCGAACAGAGCAAATAAATGCTCTTGTCAGTGTTCTATCAATGGTGATAGGTCATTGGATCACACATCTACACATCTGGTCTACACATCTATCTGGCGACCGCAGCACATCCCGAGTTGAATATTCAACTGAAAATCTTGTTGCATTCCTGCTAGAGGTTATCACAGTCAGCTTTGGTGCTACAAACCATGATGACCAAATATATCGAATTATGTCCGCTGCAAAGTCTCATCTCCACATTGACGTATCTCAAGATATCTTCCGTTCTTTTTCCACTGATAAATCATGATGGATAGCGCCATCTTACTATTAACTATTCTGCAGTGGAATGCACAGAGTTTAGTAGCACACGGTCCTCATCTTAAAGCGTTTCTTGGAAAACTAGAATTCAAACCGGATGTACTATGCATTCAAGAAACCTTTCTCTGGCCTGAGTGTCAGTTCAAAATTAATGGCTATGTTTGCATGCGAAAAGACCGCATTGAATATGACCCTAAGACTAGAAATCCCAAACGTGGCGGTTGTGCTATTTTTGTTAAATCGGATTTAACATATAATAGCCATACCTTGCCGAAACTTAATTTTGAGGCAAATGCTGTGGAAATTGTCTCAGAAGAGAAGCAATTCCTAACCATTGTTAATATATACAGCAATGGTACGCCATCTTTAGATGATTATAAAATGCTGACAAATTCTATAGCAACACCAGTTTTGATATGTGGTGATTTTAATAGTCACAATGTACTGTGGGGAAGCAGGCATACAAATCATGCTGGTCAAGTTGTAGAAAATCTTTTGGATGACACAGGTTTGATAGTGCTAAACTCTGGCGAAATGACCCATATAAATACTAGTAACTTTACTTTCTCAGCATTGGATCTTACCCTTGTCTCACCTATATAACCACACAAATGTCAGTGGGGTGTTTATCAAAATGACAGTCTGGGGAGTGATCACTTTCCAGTTTTCACTGAAACATCATTTAAACCTCTTCGAACACCTGGACTAGGAATTTCTAGATGGAGATTTAAATCTGCAGATTGGCATAAATTTGTTGAACATTGTTCAAATGAAATAACGTGTGATTTGCTTACAGATGACATTGAAAGGTCAAATTACAATCTAACTTTCTCTTTGACTAAAATCTCAGAAAGAGCTATTGGGAAAACTTCTGGAAAGCCAAATACTCGAAATACTCAGTATTGGTGGAATAAGGATTGTGACAAAGCTGATAAAGCTCAACAAAAGGCCTATAACCGACTTCGCAGGACATCCTTACCGGTTGATTTAGAAGATTTTCGCAAAAAACGGGCTGAATTCCAGCGTCTTGTACGCTCTTTAAAACGCAACAGTTGGTGTTCCTATATATCTACAATAAACAGGCATACTTCCTTGTCTTTTATTTGGGCCAAAGTAAAAAGGATTAGTGGGAACCACAATAGATCCCCTATTCCTGTTTTGGATCAAAGTGCTATTTCCCGTGAAGAGAAAGCCAATCTTTTAGTAGATCAGTTTGAGGCTGTTAGCAGCTATGAAAACTTTTCTACTCAATTTAAAAAGGAAGTCACATATTTAGAGAATGAGATTATCCCTAAAATTTCAGATTCTTTATTACAACCTTTTCCTGAATATGATTTATCCTTTCACCTGGGAGAATTAAAATCTGCAATATCAAAAGGTAAGAATACATCTCCTGGTGCGGATGAATTGTGCTACGAACACTTTAAACATATGCCCGATTCATCTTTAGAAGTCATACTAAATATCATAAATCAAAGCTGGATATCTGGAAAGTTACCCAGGAGCTGGAGACATGTTGTTGTTATCCCTGTTCCTAAACCTGGTAAAGATCCATCTCCCCCTGTTTCATGCAGACCAATAGCCTTAACGTCTAATTTGTGTAAAATCATGGAAAGGATGGTCACAAATCGTCTGAGTTTCTACTTAGAATCAAATGAATTATTAGCGAGGCTACAGTGTGGGTTTAGGAAAACTCGTTCATGCACAGATCACCTAGTTCGACTACAAAATGAAGCGCAGAAAGCATTAGGAAACCAAGAGTATATGCTGTGTGTATTTTTAGACATTGAAAAGGCATATGATATGTTATGGAGAAATGGCCTTTTATTTAAACGGCAAAGTTTAGGGGTAAAGGGACGTATGCTACAGTGGATAAAGTCCATCCTAACTGATCGAACCATACAAGTTCGTATTGGGCAACACGTGTCTGACGTGCGAATTATTGTAAATGGCACTCCGCAGGGCAGTGTTATAAGCCCTTTGCTCTTTAATATCATGATCAATGATTTCTTTTCTGAACATCCGTTAAATATTGACGCATCACAATTTGCAGATGATGGTGCTTGTTGGGGACGTTTTGGAAACATTGAGTTTGTTCACAAATCTATTCAATTGGCTCTAAATTCTATTGATCTTTGGTGTTCAAAGTGGGGGTTCAAGGTATCCACTTCTAAATCAGTTGCTATGTTCTTCACAAGACGTAAACTTCCCCCAAATCTGAAGCTACACATTGGTGGTCAGGACATAAAATTTGTTTCAGAATTTAAATTCTTGGGTGTAATCTTTGATCAAAAACTCACATGGTCCAGCCACATCGATTACATTTCATCAAAATGCACTAAAGCTCTCAATTTACTGAAGAGCATGTCTTCCACAAAGTGGGGTGCTGATAAATCGTCCTTGCTTCTTTTGTACAAAGCACTCATTTTGTCTAGATTAGAATACGGTTGTCAAGTTTTCATGAATGCTGCAAAATGTCATTTGGTTAAACTTGATCGTGTTCAAGCTAAAGCTCTTCGGATATGCACTGGTGCCTTTCCTACTGCACCAGTTTCTGCCTTGCAGGTGGAATGCTCAGAACCTCTTTTGCAATACCATCGTCTTAAAGTGGCCCTTAAGTACTATTTATCTTTAAAAGCTTCATCTAGGTATCAACCAGCAACTGATATTTTGTGTGATTGTGTGGAATATGTCATGTGTGATTGGAATCATGGAAAACCACCATTTGGATTACTCGTTCAACAATTTGCATCACAGTACGAGTTGAACAATCTTCAGCTGAATGCTGCGCAATCTCTACCTAAAACGGTTCCATGGACTTTAACACAACCTTCGATTTCTTATGATTTATCGGAGCTTGTAAACAAACAAATGCCACCATGTGTTGTTCAAATCCTAACCCAAGACTACATCCACAACAAATATAGTAATTTTACTCATATTTACACTGATGCTTCAAAAGATCCCAGACCCGGTCATGTTGGTGGGGCCTTTTATATTCCTGATCTTGGTTTATCTAAAAGATTTAGATTGACTGATCATCTGTCTGTGTTTGCAGCAGAATTGACAGCTATACTTCAAGCTTTAAAATGGGTAAAAGATAACGAGCACGAAGCAATAATTCTTACTGATTCGTTATCAGCTATACAAGCAATTCAATCAGGTGTCCAAGGTCCATGCAGTGACATTATATATGACATCTTGTATCTTGATACTGTTCTAAACTCCATGTACATCAGCTGTGATATTGTTTGGATCCCTGCACATGTTGGTGTAGCTGGGAACGAAGTAGTCGACACACTTGCTAAGATGGCTTGCAACAGACCACAGCCAGATATTCAATCAATTAAGCCCATTTCAAGAGATTACTGGTTTGTCATTTCATCGTCAATAAATGCCTCTTGGCAAAATACATGGGACAGTGAAACTACAGGTAGACACATGTACTCGATTTGTCCTGCAGTAAACAAACATTTTAAAATCCGTAGGCGTTGCCGCAGAGATGAAGTTGTTTTAACTCGCCTCAGGCTAGGACACTGTGGATTGAAGGCATATAAAAGCATTTTAGATAAAGACATCTCTCCTATGTGTGAAAGCTGCAACTTACAGTGCCCAGAAACAGTTCAGCACTACCTCATTGAATGTCCAGCTCATGAAAACCCACGCAAGGCTCTTAGAGACATTGTGCTTAATAAAACCAAAACTATTTTTACGCTGAACGCAATACTTGGCGATAATTTAATGTATGGTTGCATACAAAGAGCTGTATTAGACTTCCTCGTCAAAACGGATAAGTACGACGTAATTTAACTGGACAAGAATGTAACTGTTTGTTAAGTGTTTGATTCATATAGGTCTTTTAAGGCCAAAGGTCGCCCTAAAACCTTACCTACCTACCTACCTACCACCTATTACTGTTTGGTCATCTTGTCCTTCCATCTGTATGATTGAGTTACCATTAATATTTAACAACATGTCATACATGCAGTATATAAGGAAAATATGGGCAAAATCAAACTAAACACCATGTTTTTCAAAATATTCACAATCTGTATAAAGTGACAAACTATCAATGACTTCTTTGAACCTCACTAAATGACCGCTTACTCACCTTTTACAACCAGTACAACTTCTTCCAGACCAATTCACAATCAAATGCAAAGTTTAATAAACCACTCAAGTAAGGGAATGTAAATAATCTAGTCTGGACCAGACAATCCAGTGATCAACAGCATGAGCATCGATCTGGGCAACAGGGAACTGATGAGATGTGTCAACCAAGCCAGCGAGTCGACCGCCCGATCACGTTAGTCACCTCTTGCGACAAGGGAAAATGTGACAATTTATTCCATTCCTATGGAAATGTTTCATCTGTATGGATATACATGATTTTTCCTCATATGTATTGGCACTGACTTGTGGTATGCTTGCAAAATGGAATACCTCAATTTGTTTTAAATGGCATATAACAGATTGCATAGAAAACAATGATTGTAAGTAAAGAGTCAATGTCAATATGGCTATGAGAAAACTTACCTTTGAGGCACCCATCAATCTTAAGAACTTGGACTTCCTGTCTGCATCCCCAAGATCTGCTGTCTCCCAGCTGTTTGCAGAGTGCACCTGTGGTAACAAAGAAATGTTGACATTGTTCAAACACACTGAGGTACTCTCATAAGTAGATTGATGTGATTCTAATTGCTTTCACTTTCACAGCACCTGGGGTGTATACACCATGTTTGGTACTAGACTTTGCACTAACATATCCATGAAGCCTTTCAGGGTACCCATATGCTGCTAGGTGGGCTTCAGGGTACCCATATGCTGCTAGGTGGGCTTCAGGGTACCCATATACCGCTAGGTGGGCTTCAGGGTACCCATATACCGCTAGGTGAATACAGCATATTTTGGCAGTCACTTGCCAAAGAAGGTCACACATTTTACCATACCGATAACATTTGGACTGTGGGAGTACCTTTAGAATACAGCAGCACCACTTCTTGTGAGGACGTTAGGGTTAGGCTGACCTGACCTAACCTAAGATTAACCCTAACCCTAACCCTAACCATAACCTGACCCTAGTCACCTACAATTAAGTAAAAGTGTGATGTGTTTTTAAAACATGTGATGCTGTATTCTAAAGGTAGGCCGTACTATGGAATTAGATATATGGAGACACCACCATTTGTGGGGAAGGGGAAAGCAAAAGGGTGAATGTAAAGAAACCTGCTTAGAGGGTTGAACTAATTTTAGTTTTGTAGCCAACGATACTGATAAATGTGCCTTAAAAACATTCCTCATCAGAAAATATCTGTGTTTAACAAAATTATCCTGAAAGGTGCAACCTTTTTACATAGCCCTTTCAGCATACACTTTTTATGGAATCCAGCGCTGTGTAAATATATACTGACAATTTTAAGGACATCTGTGTATACTTATTAAAAGATCAATCTTGTAACTGATTGACCATGCTTAATATGCTTAAATGACATTACTTGATATTGTTGTTTAATGCCGCATTCTCCAATATTGCTGTTAATAGTGTCATATGAATGTAAGGGGAACGTAAACCTAACAATGTATGTTTTATCAGAAAGAAGGTGATCCAAGGGTTAAGGATACAAGCTGTTGAACAGCTATCGATGTAAACAGTTATCGTCAATACATCAGTATCATGCATGTGTTGTTTCCATCAATTACAATCTGGTATTTGACAACAATAAAGGACAGCAAAAGAACATCCTTCACCTAAGCAGCATAATAGAAAATTTACTGTAAAAAAACCTGACTAGTCACACAAACAGGATTAATTCATAATATACATATATATTATTTTATGAATAACATAAGAAACTCTGAACTGGTGAAATATGTTACAACTGGTTGTAAGAAAACATTCTTTTGTACAGCTACAATTCAGTTTGCTGTGTGAAAACATGATTGGTGGCAGTGGATGGGCTGGACACATCAGTGAATAACTAATTAAGGAGCTTAATTAAATCTGCTTCATAAATTCAACCAAACGGTGGAGTATTTTGGAAATACCGCTAAAATACAGCCATAACAGATGGCAGTCAGTAGAGTTGGGTGTAACCTACCCAAACCCCAAAATAGCTAACCCCCTGGAATGGGACAAGCCAATTGGCCTTAAAATGAGCTGCTCCTGGTAAACTGCACACTTGCCAAAACATCTAACAGTGGCCAAATATCATTTCTTATTTCACAGAAAAGCATAGTAAAGGCTAGGCTCAGTGTCCCTGAACCATATTAGTTCACTTCGTCTGTTCCCTTTCTGCAGCGCAAACCCCCCAAATGAAGTAAGTCGGAATTCCCATCAGGTTCAGTAACCTGATTTGTCACATTACAACACTGCCTCACAAGCACCTGTTCTTTGATCGAAAACCGGACAATAATTGTGTAACTAAATGCATCCTTTAAAAGACATGAAGCTGGATTTTCTTAGCATCCTGCAAACTTTGCAAAATAAACCTTTGGTTCTGGAGCCTCATTTTCCGTTTTGTCAGAGGTGTTTTTAGTGCTGCCCTCACTCATTTCTGCATTTGCCGTTTCGTCTTTAAGTATTCCGGAAGTCGGTGACCGATGTTTGCGCATGCTCCCTCTATAACTTCCTTTCACGATCCAACACCATCAAAATGGTGAGGGATACAGTTTGTTCTTCCAAAATCTCTGTTCATCCTGAGTACCGAGTTACCAACCTTTTTGATCATGACCAACTTTAAGTCTCCCCTTTCGACTTTACTCGCCAGATAATATATTAGTATAACAAGATCTTTGATTGTGCCGATATGGTATCGTTTTTGGTGTGTAAATATGAACATCTGAACTGAGACTAGCTTGGTCTAAAATACACCCGTGTCATTTGGGACGGTTTGTGTACGTTTCATGATAACAAGTCTCCACACGAAATGATTTAAAGTAGCTTAAAATATAGAATGAACGGAAAGAGTTCCTGCCATTCCCCGATATTCTTGCATCCGCAGATGAACAGAGGTAGTGGTTCAACCCTGTATATTGATGTGGGGGCTTTTAGTTATTCTTGCGAGTCCACCAGTAATTGTTGTGTTAGGTTTTGTTAATAATTCTACCATTTATCAGTTTATAAATATTATTTGCGATGGGGGAACGGGAGGAACTCTTTACTACCTTGGTGCACATCCAAATGATATGGATGTAAACAACCTGTCTTGATCAGAAATGACAGAATCGCTGAAATGGTTCTTACCTAGTGTTGTGTGGTACCTTGATCCCAAGTTATAGATAATGTTAATTTTTCATTGATTTTATATAGATAATACAAGTTGACAGGCAACAGCTTTTTACGCATAAGGAGATGGGTGTCTAAGTAAGATAGGGTTATTCGGAAAGTAACCATTTTTGAAATATGAAAATTATGGCACTGCTCTTCAAAGTGCCTGGTGTATGGTAATATGTTTTTAAACTTTTTACACTTTCTGATGATACACATTCATTTTAGTAAAGGTGACTATGCTTGTCGTAAGAGGCGACTAACGGGATCGGGTGGTCAGACTAGCTGACTTGGTTGACACATGTCATCGGTTCCCCATTGCGCAGATCGATGCTCATGTTGTTGATCACTGGATTGTCTGGTCCAGACTCGATTATTTACAGACCGTCGCCATATAGCTGGAATATTGCTAAGTGCGACGTAAAACTAAACTCACTCACTCACTCACTCATTTTAGTAAATACTAAGTGAAATATTAAGATTGACAATAGAGAAAGAATATAGTTCATTAGGTTTACAAGTGAAAGATTGAAAGAATTTTACTCGAGCTCAGTGATTTAGATTTTGGTTTGAAAGCTCATTTTTAACATTTAAACCATTATTCAATGTCCTCTATCAAGCTGGGTCTTTGAGGTTTGGGTCTATATGACTTCAAAATTACATCTGTTAAGTTTTATAGCAATGGATATTTTACAAGGACATGTTGACTGCAACATGTTAATTTTTAACGTTTTGATTGTTGTAGGTGAATATTCCGAAACAGAGGAGGACCTTCTGCAGAGCAAGGGAATGCAAGAAACACACCATGCACAAGGTCACCCAGTATAAGGCTGGCAAAGCTTCCCTCTATGCCCAAGGTAACAGGACTGTTTTACGTTGAGAAAAAAAGATTTAAGTATTGGCCATGAGAATTATTGGCTCTTGAGGACTTAGTAGTGAGGGTTAGTGTAGTGTTCATTCTTATTGATAAAGAGAAATGGCCATCTGTGACCACAAGAGACAAAAACACCTTAAGGATCCATCTGTCAACAAGTGCCAGAGTGTGCTGAAGTTTGATGATCCATCTCTAGTTAAATTTGATTCCTTGTGCTTAACAGAATTAAGGAATCATTCGCAGTCAAGGAAATGTAACCACTTTTACAGTCATAATCATGCTTTTTACTGAGTTTTGTCTTGCTTTCCAAATTAATGAATGAGAGTATGTTTTTCAAAAGTCTTATTTTTCAAACTATCCTTCCAGCACAACTGTGCCTCTCTGGAATCTGTTGTCTTGGTGTGAACTGAGTCACAGATAAAGACAGAGGTGGTGGTGCAATGGAAGAAGATGAATTTCGCATTTCATGAGTTAATGATTTCACTTGGACCTCTTTCTTAATGTCCAGTAGTGAGATCTGTTACATGAGTGCAACAATTCGTTCAAGTGGGCGTAGATTAAACAACAGATGTGAATTAAAGTATATTTTCTAATCCATCCTACTGGGTGAAGTCTTGTCCATGTGTAACCCATTTGAACAAAAAAATCCATGATGTGCCCAATATTTTCTTTAATGCCTCTAAAATATAGTGTTGTACCTGACAGTTAATACTCGTATTTGTCATTACATCTTTGACAGTTCCATTTGATTCAAAATGCATTTTTGTGGATTAACTAAGTAGAAGTAGATCAAACAATAGATTATAGAAGGTTTAAAGAATATACACCTGTGAAGGTTCCGGGGTAGAATAGACCTTCAGCAAGGCGAGTATGCTTGTCGTAAGAGGCGACTAACGGGATCGGGTGGTCAGGCTCAGTGACTTGGCAGACACATGTCATTGGTTCCCAATTGTGCAGATTGATGCTCATGTTGTTGATCACTGGATTGTGTTATCCAGATTCAATTATTTACAGACAGCTGCCATATGGCTGGAAAATTGCTGAGTGCAGTGTAAAACTAAACTCACTCAGTTTAAAGAATATATTTAATACAGCCATACCTATCTGAGAACTACTTTGTATATTACCTTAGCTGTTTTTCTAACATGCCTTAATCATGTGAATGTAACATATTTGTATAGATTTTGCCAGTCTCTGATGTTACTAGTAGATTCTCATTTTTCTAATCTTGTTTTATCTGCACAGGTAAGAGGCGATACGACAGAAAACAGTCCGGATATGGTGGTCAGACCAAGCCTATTTTCCACAAGAAGGTAAACTGGAGACACATTTGTGCAACTTGAATTAGCTTGATCAGAGCAAATTGTGTTCTTTCGCTTTGTGCAGACCTGCCTACCTGGCGTATTTGGGTGTATTTTATACAATTTTTTTATTATTAAATACAGTATACACTTACATAGCAGATAGTACGCCAATCGAGTTATATTTGTCAAAAAATAGTTTCAGTCCACACTGTAGTTCAACTATTAGTATTAACCATCACTGAAAATGTCCTTGTCTGTTTTTCCAATATGGTTTGTCAGTGCCAACAACATGCATACCTGAGTCCTACTGATATATTTCGATAGCTTACACATGGCAACAGCAGTGCTGATCAAGCCGTTTTCACACACGCATGCATGCACACATTTATTATCCTTTGATTAGAAGTTTCTTGAGAAATACATGTCCATACCTGGAATAAGCAGTTCAAGTATGCATGTTGTACATATTGCCGTGCAGACATTAAAAATGTGTATTTGGTAGGCGTGCTGGGAGGAGCAATATAATATTCTTAATGAGATTGTACACTTTTAGGCTTCAAAATAGCCACCATGAATACACTTTGAAGACAAGTGGGGTAGGCAGGTCTGTTCTTGTAGCAATGTAGTTATCAATTTTCTAGTTGAAATATTTGTCATAATTCTTTAAAATCCACAAGTGTGTTCCACAGGAGATACCGCTTGTGTGAGAGCAGACAGTATCTCATAGGAGATACCGTTTTGACAATAGATTTTGTACCATGCCCTGACAATGCAGCTTTGACATGGCTGCACTGCATATCTAATGGCTTTTCAGTTTTCAGAGATGTATCATCCTCGTGTCTGCTGGTATCAATTATATCAACACATGTTGATAAAAGTAAAAATATCCTCAGCAAGCATCGGATATTTGTTATTTATCAGCTCTTGTTGATATGCTTGATATCATAAGACACTTGGTTGAAATTCTCTACACATGGAGTTTCTAAATTTGGGTTCTAATTGATAATAATAAATCCTGAATAATTACTGAATTTCCTATGACCCAATTCTTCCCTAAGTTATGTGGACTGTTGGCCGTGTTTAGGATGATAAATGTTTCCTATTAGCAGAAAAGAAAATGGCAAAATAAAATCACCTGACCATGCGGCTGCATACTGTTATAGTAAACAAATATTGAAAACTCTCAACATGACGTATTCCATGACATGTGTATGAAGTCAGTAGATGACAGAGGAACCTATTCACACCTTATTAGTGTCAAGTCACAATGCATCATGTTTGTGTTTCGGGCAAGAAAATATCACAAATTAAGCTAGTATGACACGTTTATAAAGTTTTTGGGTGCTAAATTCTCAGGCTTGATCTAATCAAACTTTCAGAATTGTGGAAGAAAGTGAAGTTTTCTTTTTCCATCTTAATTATTTTTCTTTGTCCTACAGAACATTTGGAATATGTTTTTTGTGTACAGGCTAAAACTACCAAGAAGATTGTACTTCGTATGGAATGCAGCGTGTGCAAATACAGGAAACAGCTCTCTCTAAAACGCTGCAAACACTTTGAGTTGGGTGGTGACAAGAAGAGGAAGGTATGTAATATTGGGGAGGGTCTTGGTAGTACCTCCCTTGGAGGAGTTATGCTGTTGTAGTGTTAAGGGAATTGACAACCCTCTCAGGTTGTTCGTAAACATTGAGTTTTAAAAAGCTTAACAGCATATTAGAATGTTTGTTATCACTGTAACGTTTTGCATTTTTCTTTCAAGTGTTTACAATTTAGGATTGTCCTTCCAGCACAACTGTGCCTCTCTGGAATCTGTTGTCTTGGTGTGAACTGAGTCACAGATAAAGACAGAGATGGTGGTGCAATGGAAGAAGATGAATTTCGCATTTCATGAGATAATGATTTCACTTGGACCTCTTTCTTAATGTCCAGTAGTGAGATCTGTTACATGAGTGCAACAGAGTGATTTCATATCTTTGATGTGTAATGTATGGCACATTAGAGCTTGACAGCTCATGTCTTCAGGTAGACAGACAGTTGGTTCCAAATTATTTTTCTAATACCTTGCATTTTTTTCTTGCAGGGCCAGATGATTATGTTCTAGATGTGGCCAGCCTTTGTGTATAAAAGAAATAAACGGGAGAGCATACTCATGTATTTGTGTTCATGATGGGATGGTGGAGTAGTCCAGTGGTTAAAGTGTTCGCTTGTGACACCAGTCAGTAGTTGCCGATGTGGTACAGAGAATTGTCTTATTCAAGGTGCTGGTTTGCTGGCAAGGCAGATGAATATACTTGTAGCATATTTGTACTATTAGCAGGACTAGTTCAATCCAGTACAAGGGCAGCAAGGTAGCCTAGTGGTTAAAGTGTTAGCTCATTAAGCTGAAAACAGGGATTCCATTCCACATAAGGGTATAATGTATGAAACTTGTTTCTGGTGTCCCCTGCCATGATATTGCTGGACTTGGTGGTAGTGTAAACAAATACTTGCTCATTCCATCCAGTACACTCTAGTCAACTTGTAGAAGTAGCTTGGAATACTTGAGTTTTTATGAGGGAGCACACAACTAGTACAGACAATATATTCAAACATTTCATTTAAAACCTACTAAGAGATGAATCTTCACATATGGAGTTAATGGTTTCTGTGTGTGTGTGTTAAGAGATAGTCAAATGGATCAGGTTGGAAGGGATTCAGCTCATATGACTCAAAGTTGTCTCCACCAGAAATGGGCTAACATCTGTACTAAGTGTTCAATACGAATCTATTGACAAGTTCTTTCCATCTTTTTGCACGGACGCTAATGCCTGCTCTGGGAAAAATAATCACAACTTGGCCAGTATTATTCCAACACAGCTGTGTTGTGGGATATAATAGTCTTTGCTAGCACGAAGGAAAGGCAGCTGGAGTAATGCTGAGTGCCATGTTAACGAAAAGGTAAACCCATTGAGATTCCACCTTCCACTAGGGTTTGTTAGATTCAGTAGTGACTAAGTATATTTTAGGAGACTTAGAATCAGGTATTAGAATTAGTCTTCAGCAACCTATGCTTGTCACAAGAGGCAACTAAATATGGGGTGGTAAAGTTTGCTGGTTTGGTTGACCCATGTCATTGCATCCCATCTGTGTAGACTGAGGCTCGTTACGTTGATCACTGGATCGTCTGTTGCCGACAATTAATTACAGACCATTGCCATAGAGTGGGAACACTGCCGAGTTGGCGTTAAACAGTCCCTCCTGGATTCCGCCGGCAAATTTTTAAGAATTCTGCAGCAAATTTAGGCAAATTCTGCACCCCACTTTTCAATATGCTGTAACAGATTCTGCTGCTGAAACATTTCGAAAAAACAACAAAAACATTATACAGATCTTCACAGTTTAATTCTCAAACACTGATATAAAGTTATGTCGACAGTACACATCACACCTTCAGTGACAAAGCTCCCACACCTTTTGCTGTGTTTGAGAACTAAACACTCGCTGAAAGTTTTTCTCTCCTCAATTGTAATTTTGATGCAGACGAACAACTTCTGGTTTCATGCAGGCAATTTTATACCTAAGACAAATCTGAAATTTCAATTTTCAAAATGATCGATTCTGAGAATGTAATTGCAGTGTCAAATTCATCTAATATTAGAAAAATGAATAAAACTTGCTTTATTAATGAAGTATCTTTAATCATGATCATTTTCAAAATGTCACAATAAATATATCAGTCCTTTTTATGTGTAACCAACCCTACTTTTGACATTACCTCTGCTTTTTGTTTCGGCTGACAGTCAGTTTTAACTCAGGTTTTAGAATGAGCAAATTCTGCAGCAGAAAAGTGACAGATTCTGCACGTAAATGTGTTTTCCGCGGACCGGACATTTTTCTGCATGGCAATTCTGTGGTTGCAGAAAAAATTGCGGAATCCAGGAGGGAGTGATGGAAACCTGACTGAAGTAAAGATAGTAAATACAAACGACACCAACACAACCAGCATGTATAAAAAGTAGACCACATGTATTTTACCTGTTTTCCATTAATAAACAGTATTTTGCATGATTTGAGTAGATTAGTAGCTAAATGTTCTCTCATGACACTGAAAACACAAGTTTCATTCCCGTGTTGGTACAATGTCTCAAGCCCATTTCTGATGTACCCGGCCGTCATACTGGTGGATTATTGCTAAAGGCAGTATTAACTCCCTTGCTCAAATTATTTCAGATTTATCAAACACCACTTTAAAATACATTTGTAAACACTTTTTTAAAGTGTTATAGCAGAAGAAATCATTGCTGCCATACATTATATTTTGATTTCCTTCCTGAAATGTGAATGCATTGTTTGGAGGGGAGCGAGCGGGTCGGCTATGATTATTTGTAATAATCACTCGTGAAATTGTGGAAGAACCTTTTGGATGGCAGAGAACAGTAAATATGCTGATGGCACTGTCCAACTGAACATGGGTGATTATCACAGTATGCATTTGCACAGCATTTATTCTGTGGCATAGGAGGTAACTGTACATGCTAGGGAGGGAGAAACATTCATTACACTGCTGGACCACTGAATGTTGAAATTGCTACTTCTGGAAGGCCAAGAACTGTACTGACATGTCAGACTTAGTATTTTAATTCATGTCGTCATGACATAATTGCGTAGACTGATGCCCATGATACCACCCACTATATTATCAACTCAAGGATTGTATATTTACAGACAGATGGATGGTAGCATAACACCATATACCGTATATTACTGCATATAAGCCAACCCCATAGATACGCTGATCCCCAAAACTTCATCATGGATCAGCATTTTAAGTCTATTTACACCATACACTTCATCTTTTGTTTGGTCAAAACAAGTATAAGCTTAAAACTTGCTTTAGGTACAGATCATAATTTATGGGTGGGGTTGGTGGGCATCCTTGATAACTCCAGGATATATGTTCCGATAAATCTCCACTATATGACTTGGCTTGATGAATTTATTACCTCCTCTGGCTGGCTTTTTAACCAATCAGACCTAAAATGACCTTGACAGCCATGTTTCTTTGTCACAGTGTAAACTTGCAGAACAATTCAACTCTGTGACTTATCTATAAAGTAGATGTGCCTCTTCGCAACAATTAAATCATGCTCCTTGGAAACAGTTTCCATATAATCTTTCTTAGACATGAGGCTCCACTCTCTTCCAAGACGGCTTGAAATTGCAGAAGCCATTCTGTCCTCTTCCCAATTAGCTTTAGCAAAGTCGATCGCTTCTTGTGGCACAACCATTTCATCAGGGACATCAAATCTGAATCTTACCATGTCTGCTTGTATATAAAAGTTTTGTAAACTTTTGTTTAGAAACACAATAATGAGCAGTGTGCTAGAGGAGACGACATCCCTTGTTGCAAAAGTACAGAGTTTGGGACATGTTTGTATGATTCTGACAATACTTGTGTCATGAGAGTTGGTAACTACATCTTTGTCATCATGGCGGCTGCTGGAAGCCAGAACGTTGTAGTTGACAAACTCTTCCAGCCTGTTGCCGTAGTTGGCCAGTGCATCACACAGTTTGTTATAATGCACCGAGGTCAAGGTCATGTGCACAAGAGACACCAGAGGAATACTGGGCTTGAACAAATCCTCATCCAAGTTGCCCATGACTTTCACATGAAAATACACTCGCAGCTGTTTGTGTCTAGACAGATCCTGCCACTGCTCCTCACTGAGATTATTCATTCGTTGTTTCTGTTGGTGTAACCTGATGCGGAGTATAGTGAGAGACATTCCAGCGAGATGCTTGATGAGGCTGTAATGGACATGGTTGTAATCTAGTGCTAGTTCTTGAAGGTGAACCAGGTACATCAGAGAACCAACTGAGTACGAAGGAAAGGAATTTACCAAACTCAGCTTCTGCAGAGTCTGACAGTGTTGTAGTCCAATTGGTAGGGGATCATTATTTGAAGCAGGTGTAAAAGTCAGGCCTCTCATCTGCACAGTTTTCAAGTGTATGTTCCTTTGTAGAAAGTCATGAATATGTGATCGAAAACCCTTTGGAAATGCAATTTTTCCATTGTTGCAGAGAGCAACGCTTTCTACATTTGCACAAGTATTCGAAATTGCTGTAAATATGTCAAAAGAGTCACTCTCACAGAAAGAAAGTTCCACATGTCGAAAATATTGCCCATAATAATGAATGCAGCTTAGCAGGTCAACTGTTAAACTTTCATCGTTTTTAAGGTCTGTTCCAAAGTGTTCATCGTCATGCTGATGTGTGAAGTATTTCCAGACATGTGGTACTGACAGTACCCGGTTCCAGGCCTGGCACACCTGCCCCATTTTCAGTCTCTCACATGGGTGCAAGTAGCTGAAGACTTTCGCGAGACTGACCTCAGGGAGACCCGCCCACTCAGCAGCCATCTTCGAACCACTGAAAGTGGAAGCACAGAAATAGTCAAATGTGAAAGCACAATTAGGCCAGACCAATGTTATTACATGGATTGGGCAAGCCTTGAATGATATCTCACAAGGATCCAGCTATGGGCATGATGCCTTGTGTAACCATTTTCAGATGATTAGTAAGAAGAAATATCTCTTGCTATTAGTGTGATGAAAAGCTTTTTATGTGATTATAGGCGAATTACTGCATTGTGTCACCTGTGTCACACAGATTCCCATGGGTTGCCCAAAAATATTTATTTAATTTTGCACATCAAGGCATTGATGTAAAGTTTACTGTCAAGGCAATTTCTTCTCTATCGCTTTCATTATGCTGCAGGGAATAGCTAATCCCAAAGTTGAATGGAGAGTTATGGAGGGTCACAAACTCACAGCATAGAAAACATAATCCTGTACTCGTATCATGACTGGTAATATGATATATACTGGCATTTGAGTAGTTACATCCAACACAACACATTCTTCAGATAACACAGTGCTTTCAGAAACATTTTTCACATGATTAGCCAGGAGAAACATGTACATACTCTTCCAAAAAAGTAGGGGAACCTGAACTTTCAATTTAGATAGGAAGTGTAAACGTTAACGAAGGTTTCAAGGACAGACATCTTGTGAATGCACCACCATTTCCCTCTATTACCACCCCTAAGCACAATGCATGATATGCAGGTGTGCAGCGCAGTAAGCCCCATACACGTGCATAGGGTCCCATTCTTGATTTTGACGGTTTTCAAGAAGGTTGAGAAATCACTTAGAATTAATTTTGAAACTCATCTTGCATCACACATTTGTTAGTGTTTGTTTTAAAATGAAAATTGTACACATGCCATACGCTAGTAATCTTTAAAAAATGACTACATTCCAAATAACTGTGGTTCTAAGGAAGTGCAAACGGTTATGCACTCTTAAAACATTCAATAATATCATATCAACATTTATTGACTCCGATAAATCTCCTACATATTTTTAATCACTAATAAAAAAATGAAGTTCCCCTACTTTTTTTGAGAGTATAGAAAAGAATTGAAACACCCATAAAAGAACCAGTGTTCAGCCTCCTCAAACTGCTTTCAGTTGGAAATAATGTATGGCACAGAGCTATCACACTGGCACTCTGAAACAGCAGCTTCAGTTCCAGAGCTCAATGATGCCAAGAATCTGACCATCTCATCCATATATCAACAAAATTCAGTATAGTAACATTGTATTATCACCCATCCTGTAAAAATATGTATAAACTGTGTAAATATGTTTTTGCTTTATGTGTCTTAATTTGCTTTATGCAGGTGACCATGCGACTTAACTAGAAAATAAACTTCCCTGACAAGATTATAAAATGATTTATTGTAATTGACCATTCATATCTATGGCTAGGAAGGGTGGTTGGATGTTGATTGTATAATGTGACTGACATCCCCCTCAACTCATGTACAAAGTAAGTCACCCACCCTAGATGCCATGTACAAAAATGACCCAAACCACTCCCACTACCATCACCCCACTGGGTCTAGTTTGATGGCCACCCCCAACATGTAAGTGGTGTTAAGGTTGTTATCCATACGCCATTAGGCATTGCTGTACATACACAATGACTGACCTTTATTAACAGGGGTTGGTAAAGGCTGGTGGGTGGTAGCCTTGTTGTTAAAGTGTTCGCTCCAAATGCTGAAGGGCCTGGTTCGCTTCCCAACATGGGTACCCTGCCATGATATAGCTGTAATAAAGCTAAATGCAATGAAAATCTAAACTCACTCACTTCATTAAGTGTGGTGTCCCCAGACGTGATATTGCTGGAATATGGCGAAAAGCAGCGTAAATGTAAACTCACCCATTTCATTAACATGGCCTGGGTTTCAGCTTCAACAACGAAAACGGCTTGAATTCATTGTTATTTCATGGAGATAGCAGTTTTAATTTCAATGGTTAATAAATGGACAGCACATTTGGTAGAAAAACATTCATAGTACTAAACGAAACTAAAGTTGATTATAGACAATATTACAGTAATGTCATTCAAGTTGACGAATGGGCGTATATGCTCACTGATTCTTGATTGCGGAAGTCATATATGATATAATGTATAATCAGTTTGTAATATAATGTGAGGGGCGAATACTAAAAGCTGTGATCAAATCATCATTTTACCTTTTCAAATGTATGTCTTCCATTTCATATCTTCGTTCTCCGTGTAAAGACAAACACTGTCAAGATGTACCTCTTGAAAGTCATCGACACGTGAGTCGGTGTCAATAACAAATTATCACGTGACTAACATGTGTATGACGCACGTTGCTACAGTAAACACTGTCAATTCAAACTAGGCTTCTGTCTGCATATGAAGCGTTAAGTTTGACGCGCTTGCCATAGAGGAAACTAGTTAGCTTCCTGCGCACGAAACACGCATGCCCGGAGAGAGGCATTCTGGGATATAATTCCAGAGGAAAACAAAATCAGATGGTAAGCTCGGAAAATATATCTTATTATAGCTCAGTATTTCGACGTAGTGTTGTTTAGACAGTTTTATGTATAATCGTAAATGACACAATTAACTAGTCTTTATTTTTGTAAGGTAATATTCCTGTCCATTTGATCATGTGATGGTTGGTTGTACCGAATGTGTTCAATTTTCGTGCAATAAGTTTATCATGGTAACGAATATCTTCTGCCAAGTTCTGGACGATTGGCGTGGATATTTGCACACATTTTCGGATACAGTCCGTGGATTTAGCCACCTAGACTTAATAACACACGAGCATTTTACAAGGTGTAATGAAACATGTCAGATGTAGTGCTGGAAGTCACCTCGTTATTTAGAATGCCATAGGAGTAAAACTTGCATTACGTTTTTTATGACACCACAAGCACAGGCAATACGTCTTTGTGTTAATGTTCCTTGTTCTGCACAAGTATACTCAAATGTAAAAGAGTCATTCAGAGTTAGTTATTTTGTACGGCAAACACAATTGTACAAAAGTCATGATGTGTGATCTGCAAGTCACGCCTCTTTTCTACAAGAATTAAAGACTGGGTGTTTTATCTTCACGTAGAGGCAATGGTATATTATAAGTAATTGTTGTTGTGTTGTGGTCCATTGCTGAACAATGGGAACCATGATTTGTTGTACAATTTAATCATGTTTAATTGATCAGGAATGTACATGCAGTAGCTAGACAGTGTGTAGTAACAAGATTTGCAATGTGTATTTCATATTGTCTGTGTTGTGTTTGAACAGGTGTGGATGTGCATGTTATGAATCGTCTCAGTATGATGGAACATGTACATCTCGCAGGTGAAGATGAGGATGATATGTACTCAGGCTTCAATGACTATAATGCCACATTAGACACTGAGGTAAGTGCATATATTATGAAGTACATGTAAATCATTGCAACTGAATTGGAGAGTCCAGCTGGGTTTGCAGAGTAGGATTACCAGTATGTGAGCAGATCTACTGGCTGTATAACAACAGTCAAAGTGTGTGACCTGGCTGTCTGATTGCATGTCTTTACTGCCCAATGATGTGGATTGTTGTTGCTTAATTATAACTTAATATATCAACTTCAACTTTTTTATTCTCATAAAACCACCATCATTGGTACAAGAGCAAAGAATATACAAATGAGCATAAATGTAAACATGCATTGTGATGAGGAGTTATTTACGTAACAATTTATACAAGGGAGAGATAGAAAGTGATAAACATTTTCTAAGATTAAAATTGACTGGTGACATGACCTTGCTAAGAGTTGATGAATTGTTCCAACTGTGATATTTTTAGTTAGTGAGTTACATAGTCTACATATTTCTTCTTCTCTTGGTATGTTCTGCCATCTGCTAGTTTTGATCAGAAAGTTTAGAATTTAGGTTCTAAATTTCAAAATAGGGATGTGTATAGATGTGGGAAATAAATGATGTTTTTCAAAATACAGTGTTTTTTTAAAGTATTGATAATAGTATCCCTTAGAGCTGGAATCTTTATCTTCTTGCCATCAACAACTGTTTTGGTATGTTGCTCATTATAGTCTATTCCATGCAAATGATTAAACAGCTTTTCTTTTGAACTTGTTCTACTTGTGATAATGCAGTTATAATGAGCCGATGATGGACTCCTGGTTGTATTTGGAGTGACTGAATAAACACAGCTTTGCTATGTTGATATCCACCTTTGAATTGTTTTTTAGCATTCATGATATATAGCAGTTTCTATTTGTTTTGCATTTTGGATTGGGTCATGAGAATAAACAATGATTCTCTTTCAACAAATTGTTAGCTGTTGTGGTCATGGTGGTTGAGGCAATAAAGGTTGCCAGATGTCTTTTGTTCAGTTCATTTCATTATTTAATATTATTTATTTGCGAACAAGACCACACATTATCAGAGGAGGTTTATTTATTTTTGTTCTTTAGGTCAATGAATCTGATGTATACCTGGTGTCAGGGCTGTTTCTTGTGTGTTATAGGATCTTGCTCATGACGAAAATTTCCAGAAAGCTGTACTGAGAACAAGCCATGGCAGGAGGCCACCACCTGTACGTAAAATTTAAGACACCTTTGGACATTCACCCATGAATGGAACGTCATCATGCTTTTTAAAAAGATACCTTTAGTTTTGAGAGATCATTATCTTAGCTCTGTTTTTTTTAAAAAAAATAACTGTCTTTGTTGCCTGTATCCTTTGACTTCATGGAAATGTTTCATAGCTGGCCACAGGATGACAATTCATTTTGGTATTCTTTAAACTATACTATTCTCTTTTAGCCAATCAATGGCCTTTGTCTTGCAAGTTAGACTGAAATCAGAGTGATCCCAAAAATGAGGATGTAATTATAACTTCATAAGTACTGTTGGTTATAGTTTCTTAAAATGGCATAGAAGCGCCATGTCTTGCTATATTGCTAACAAAAGAATGTACTTCAAAGAAAGCTCTCAAATGAATACATCTGTAAAGGTGAATAGTTGAGAATTTGATGTTGAGAAGTGCTCTTGTTGAGAAGATGTTTATTTGTCTCCCTTTCAGACTGCTAAGATGCCACCTGGAACCTCCGCCCGTCTCGGGACGGCAGCACGAGGTAGGCTAGGCATGCCATCTTCCATGGGTCGACCAATCACTGGAGCCATACAGGCTGATGGACAGGCTCGACCAATGACAGCAGTGCGGGCAGCAGGATTCACATCGTCTGGCAACAGAGGTAATTAAGTCCACATTAATCACTGAACAAATAGCTAGAGAACACAATTGGGGATGGTTTTGTAATGTCTTTATTTGTTATAGGTTTGATAAAGAATGCTTCTGTTCATTTATTTTTGAAATTTTTTAAAATGCAACAAATTCTTAGATGATCTACGTAATGTGATTAAGAGTGCGTGAGTCTAATTTTATACCTCTTTTAGCAATATTCCAGCTGAAGCACGACTGTGATATAAAGGTAATAAACACCTCTTCTCAAGTGTTTTCATGTAAACTATGATTGTATCTGTTCAGGTGTTGGATTTGACCCCATGAATCAAGCAGGACGTGGACCAGCTCCCCCTCTGGAACCAAAGCCTGAGGACAGGTGAGATGCCGCTGTACACACTGTCGTAGGATTCTGTGTGTCAAAGAGGCTCATGAAAAATGTTACACAAAACGGTATTGGGTATATGTACTGTTTTGAGACCAATCCTAACACCCCCTGTAACTGATACATTACACCCTATTTTGGAATATCATTTGTCCTAATACCCTGATTTCACAGACACCCTGAGTTAGTTTCACTTTTGGCATTACTAGAATTGGTTGAAATCTCACAATTGATGATTGCTTCATTGCCGATGAACAGTCTTCGAAAAGAATTGGTTAGGGTCATTTTTCAGATTTTCCTATCCAGGTTGTTATTGCAGATGATGCATCTTGCTACTTTAAAGTGATGACTGACATATCATGATCATTACCTTCCTGTAGTTTTCCAAAAATGTTCAGTCATGACATTTCAGTTATTGAAGTGAGTTTTCTAAGAAATAAACATGTTTTCAGGCCTTTACAATTTCAATGATATGTTCTGTCGTCAAGTGTTTCAAACATTAAGAGTTCCAAAATCGCTTGTGTTCAATTATGAGAAAGTTTTCTTGATTGCATTGGTCATTTGGTCACTGCAGTTAATTGGAACACCAGTAGGTATTTACATATCGGAGTCAGGAGTGGAGATAGAAACTTAAATGATCATTACTGTGATATAATTAATTTCAAGTTCTTTTGTTATGCATTACATACATTTTTTAAATACTCTGTAAAAAATCTCATCTGGTTCTAAAATTGATTGATAAATACATACACAGTTTGTGTTGATGTGGCATATTATGTGAAATTTCAGCCCTGAGGAGAAGATTCGGCAGCTAGAGAAAAAGGTCAATGAACTGATAGAGGAGAGCTGCTTTGGTAACAGTCAAGGCGAACTGGGGCTGGTGAGAGAATCTTGGCCTGCTGCCATATCTGATACTTTCTATAGGACTGTAACCTTTCACCAGTACCTGCAATGTCAGTGGTACTTAGAGTTAAAGGTTATACTTGGATTGTCAGTTTCTGAGATTGGTATACAGTATGAACAAGAACTAAATAGAACAAAAACGTGAGCAAAACACGAGGAACAAGTGGTATACACCCATTGAAATCTTCAGTTTCCGCCAAAAATCCACAAACTGAATAAAATGTTTTTGTCAGTAATTTCTTTATTTCTTACCATTTATATTGTGCACTATTACCAGAGTATCATGGATTTGGAACATAGTATGTATCATTTTTCCTATTTTTCCCTTTCCTGACTCATGCTGATTTGCTTGTCTGCCTCTTTTATCCGATGTTTTAGTGGAAACTTGATATCAAAAACTGTACACAGAATATTTACATCACAGAATTAATTATACAGACTGAAAACTATATACCCCGTTACAACAAAATTTAGATAACAGTCTGAAAAAGAAAGAGAAAAAGTGCTGTATAGTGACCCCAAGTCGCCCAAACAACGTTCCTTTTGGGCGAAAAACTAGACTGATAAATATGGCTGGTCATGTGACCAATATTGGTGCCAAAACATCGAGGAAAGGGAGGGTACTCATGGGCGAGTGTAATTTTGTGTCCTCTTTTGAAAAAGGGAACTTCAAGGGATTTCAAATGTTCCACTTACTTTCGAATAGAAGAGGGAGATAAGCAATTAAGCATGAGTAAGGATAAGTATAAAATATCAATTTTATTCAGAAAAGTACATTTTCCATAAGATCCCAGTAGTCACCCAGGTGTAGGATTGTATATGTAATACAGAATTGATGTAAATGTTGATTGTTTGACTTTTGAGTTTTAAAGAGCGTATTGTCTTACTGTTCATAATGTCTGACAGGCATTGGAGAAAGCAAAAGAAGCTGGCAGGAAGGAACGTGTTCTTGTCCGACAGAGAGAGCAGCTTTCCATGGGAGACCAAATCAACCTTGACCTTACATATTCGGTATGTAATACTCGGTCGTCTGGTTTACTAGGTACTGGGACAGATACTTCATTTAAACCAACCAGAAGTGCATTCTTGAGCACAAAATGTGCAAAGCACCTTATACATGTAAGATGCAACTCATTCGGTTTGATTGAAGGCTGTCTATGGCTGCTGGTGTCATTGTGTCTGTCGGCTCAAACGGAAGTCTGAAAACTGATTTAAGTTGAGCTAGAGGAAAAGTAAGTATTTAAATATCTAAAGTATTTTGATTTTAATAATTTTGAATTTTTGAATTTGATATCAAACTAATAGTTGGTAAGTGTGTGCCTTAAAAAGTTTGTAATAATTATATGTAATAATGTTAAAGGTCACATGCAACCAAAAAATCAAACATAATTAAAACATATTTATCACTTATTCATGACATATAATATACATTGCTGCTTTTAAAAAAACAAATAAACAAAATTATAAGCGTACAATCGTGATTCAAAAGTGCAATATTTTGTACTTGGGCTTACTTCCCCTGAAATGAAGCCCTCGGGAGACCGAACCCAGTCATAGCGGGTGGATATGCACTCAAGTGTAACGATGGCTTCCGATTGGCTGTTTCATTTGCTGATATGCTGAGGGTTCATTGTGTGTACAGAAAGATGATCTGCTTGATGGGCATTTTAGAAGTATAGCCTTTCACAAGAAAGTAAGATTCTTTATAGATAACAAGTTCTTTTTATGTACTTGATGTGTTGTTTCAGTATGGATTCATATACTGTTGTCAAACAAAATCACATACACTAAAAGAAGTCGTTATCCATGAAGAATATATATTGAGATGTTTGGTTTGGAAAATACATGTTCTCTGAATTTGCGCTCGATCCAATCAAAAATCATGTTAGTAGAGATGGCAAACTACTGCGTGGCTGGAATCTGTCATTTGTCCAAGCACAAAGCAGGACTTGAAACTGACAAGAGTTTGCACCAGTTTCCGTCAGATCCAGTCATCCGAAAAAAATGAATGTAGTTTGTTTGCAACCCACAGACAACATGTCAAAAACATGTCATGTGTATCACACGTGCCTAATTACATAATATGGCAGACACGGGACTCGAGTCATAAATCAACTTATTTTCTTTATGTCATATAGTCTGATAGGTGCTAAGTTCAAATTGCACGTGGTCAATAATTGAAGCTGTGTATTGCATGTTGTCTTTAGCAGACAGGCAGACAGACATATAGGTGTGAATAAACAGACACTGAGCTTTCTCTGTGACAGAGACTGCTTACCACAATCAACAAGTTTTTTTTACGTTTGAAACGTTTGAACTACGATTTCGCGGGCTTTTTTCATCGTGTTGTTTTCAACTCTATACGTTGAATTGACATTTTTTATGATTTGTTTCGGTAAGTGCATACCGAAAGGTACCAGAATCTGCAAAGTTGTGTTTTACGTTGCATGTGACCTTTAATATTATTAGCTTCCTATTGTCAAGTATTCATTAGTATGCATGAGTTGTATATGCTGAACTGGGTATTTAATTTTAATGTGTGTTTCTAACAGTATTTTGAAGTTTGTGAGGTCTTTAACATAAATTCAAATAAAGTTTTACTTTTAGTCCTATCATGTCAGTCATGTCAGGTTTGAAGGTGATATATACCATAGAGAGCTCATGATACCTGTTTCTTGTGTTACAGGTGTTGTTCAATCTCGCTAACCAGTATGCGGCCAATGAGATGTTTGCTGAGGCTCTCAATACCTACCAAGTCATTGTCAAAAACAGGATGTTCAGCAATGCTGGTATGTACATTATGATTGTGATCCTAAATTGAGTAGTTATCCATGAATTATTGTGCAGAAGAAATTGATGTCACTGATCGTGCCATTATCAGCAAAAAAATGGAAAAAAGATTAAAAATAAAATCAAAAGTAGAAAATCAGTGTATTTGTGCCGTTTAGAAGGGAACTTCAAGGCATTTCAGGTGTTCCACTACCTTCGCCAGGAAGAGGAGATAAGCAATTAAGCATGAGTCAGGATAAGGAAACATTTATTGAGTTCTGTATAATCCAAGTGATACACCTCTCCCACTGCTGTAAACCTGTTGGATTTTGACTAATATTGCTGACTGTTATTTATAGTATATTGTTGTTGTCAATAGGTCGGCTCAAGGTCAACATGGGGAATATATACTTCCGTCAGAAGAACTACCCAAAGGCCATCAAGTTTTATCGCATGGCTCTTGACCAGGTGCCCAACACGCACAAGGAGATGAGGTATGTACATTAACTTCTTTTAGGGCATTTTGTTGAAAGTGGTAAGGAGGGATATGTTTCAGTGTAGATTCCAACACATTTACTTGATAAACAGTGTTAGAACCTACACCCAAACATCTCTCTTACTGTTACAAAGAAGTTGTTCATCCATAGATTTTTGTACCAGCTTACTTAGTTGTGAGATTATCTGTACACATATTTATGTTACACTGTGTATTCCTAGTAGTTTCTTAATCATTTTACCAGTACCTCTGATCACCATGATTATGGTTGAAACACTTCTTTGATATTTTTTTACGGGGTTGGTGAGGCGCTGTAGCCATGTGGTTCAAGTGTTGACTTGCAATCCTGATGACATGGGTTTGATTTTGTACATGGATGTACTGTGTAAAGCCCATTTCTGGTATCCTGTGACACTGTTAACTGCTTAAAGCCATGTTGATTAAAACGTCACTGATATTCTCAATGTCTCATAGTCCTTCATCTAGAATTCCTCAGGCAAAGTTATGCACAGCAATCAGTGACATTTTGATTATTCTTTGTCTTTCCAGAACCAACATTATGCAGAACATTGGTATTGTGTTTGTAAAGATGGGACAGTACAATGATGCCATCACATCATTCGAGCACATCATGTCTGAGTCTCCAACATTCAAGACTGGCTTTAATCTAATTCTGTGCTACTTTGCGCTGGGAGATCGTGACAAGATGAGACGGGCATTTCAGAAGCTTCTCACAGTGGATCTGAAGATAGACGATGAAGATAAATACCTACCTCATGGGGTATGTGCTGCTTGCATGCTCTACTTACACTCCAGATTATGTTTGCATGCAAGGGAGAAAAGGGTTTCCACGATCGTGGTAAACACGACACTTGTTAAAACAGGATCACTGTTGTAGTTACTATTTTGAGTGTTGTGACTCCATGGTGTAATATTTCATGAGTCAGAATTGTTAGACATTATTGTGTTTACATCGTTGATATCAGAACTTGTTTCTCACCTTGCTTTGTGACTTCAAAACATCCAGGTTAGTATGGGTCTTCATCAACCCTTCAACCCAAGAGGCAACTAACAGGATTGGGTGGTCAGGCTTCGTGACTTGGTTGACACACATCATCTTATCCCAATTCCATGGTTAGATGTTCATGCTGTTGATCACTAGATTGTCTGACCCAGACTTGATTATTTACGGACTGTTGCCATATAGCTGGAATATTGCTGAGGGTGGCATTAAACAAAATAAAGGCAACCAGTCTTGTGTTTGGTGAGATGAAATGATGTTGTCACCAAGTACAATTATTGTCTGTCTGTGTATCCTAAGTACAGTTATTTTGTTTGTGTGTGTATCAGTGTATGAGTACAATGGTTGTGCCTTAATTGTACATGTTAGCATACTGAGAGGGAAAAAAAGGGGATCACATGAAAGCACAAGTGTTTCCCAATTTTTTCAGTTTTTTTTTACAAGTTTGTGAAGAAACCTGGAAGAAAATAAAGGAACAATTAAGTATGAGCTTGAAACAAACAAACACATCTGTTTACACTATGCAATATGTAGTCAGTGAGCACATGGTTAAGTCTCTCTATGTCCTTTAAGTAATGATGTAACCTGTAAACATGATACCTTTATGTAGGACGACAAGCAGTACAACCTGGTGCTGGAGGTGATCAAGAATGATGCTCTCCGGCAGATAGAGAGAGAAAAGTGAGTCTTGAGTACTGGTAGAGAGACATTGTTTACCATTAATCATAGCTATAACTTAGTATAAGCTTGACTTTTGTTTTGCAGTTTATCACCATACTCTTTTACATACTTACATGTTACATTTCATTGTACTATAGATGGCATACATTCTTTCATCTGTAATTTGATATCAACATGAAATGTAATGGAAACATCAGACTTTCTGACATAATTTCTGGAAACGTCATTGTTGCTGTGGTCACAGTGTATCAGGAAGTTTGTACTGACTTTCACTTTTTCAATCGGTAATTTCTGTATTTCATTACTCCACTTTAGACTTGTCACACGTGTATACTCCATGCCTACCTTTCTAAATATGTTGTGGTACATTTTTCTTGTTTTTTATATCATGGTGTACTAGTATGTCAGTTACATCACACACCCCTGTTGATAATGGTTGTTGCAGGAAGTATGAGGCTGAACGGTGCATCAAGACGGCAGCTAAGATCATCTCTCCTGCTATAGAGGCCACCTTCTCCATTGGATATGACTGGTAGGCAGTGGTAGTTCTTATAGAAACGCTTTCCCAGTCCACACGAAGAATTCAATCCCATTTGATTCCCTACCTGTTTGAAGCTGGATACTATGTATTATTACAAGCTGGGCCTTAGAGTCTCACTTACAGGACATGGTTATGTTTTCTGGGAAGATCATATTTAGGAGCCTCTTGAATTGTACATGTGGGTCAGCAGATTTCCTGACAGAATTATTGCTGTTTAGATTTCATACAAGAATTACTCCGCATTACTATTGTTTTGGAAATGGTTGCATGAATGGCAAAAGTAAAACTTGACCACAAGGAAATGTTTGCATTTTAAGATGGCTGTCATGTTTGGCCAAATGTATGTATTCTTGGATTATTCAGGTGTATTGAACAAGTGAAGAACTCGCAGTACATCGACCTTTCCCATGATCTTGAGATTGACAAGGCTATCATGTTCCTCAAACAGAAGGACTTTCAGCAGGTACCTACAACCTCCCTCTGCTCATGTACTCATTACACAGGTATATTTTGTAATGCAAGAATATCATTGGTCAGCATTGGGGGATCCCACCTTGCACTAAAGACCCATGAAATTAATGCTTTGCATTATTTAAGCCTTTGGAGGGAAGAAAAGTAATTTTTTTCTCTATTCTTTTCATCCCTTCTCCTCTCGTTTTTTTCTCTAAGTGGAATACTGGCTTATGAGTGTTTTTGTAGACATTCACAATTCAATGTGTGTCTGTCCAAGTATTTTCTGAAAAACAAAACAAAATCAAGGTGACTTTTGTTCGAGTTCAGTTTTGTGATTCCCACTTGTCTCCATATTGTGATTATATGAAGTTACATGTCTCATATTTCCAGGCTATTGAGACTCTCAAGTCGTTTGAGAAGAAGGATTCTAAGGTTGCGAGTACAGCTGCCACCAATTTGTCCTTCCTGTACTTCCTGGTAAGTACCATGATGACCTCAAACTAGGGGAGACTACTCTGTGTCGATGTAGGCTGGGGTGTGTTTGCTTTTAATACAGATGTTGTAGGCTTCATTCACCATGTACACTTAAAGAAGTCCACTGTGCCATCGATTGTAAAATGGCTTTGATACGACTCTTAGAGATTCCCACCTTGAAGTAATTTTATTTCTTCTTCATTTCTTGAAATACTTTCAATAATATTCCTGGCAAGAATTCGAATGTCTGAATGCAGACAATTTTTATGCTGGTAGAAGAAGATAAGGGAAATTGATATTGAAAATGATGTTTGATGTTGGTGATGGAAAATGTCTTCCTATCAACCAACAGTGGAATGTGAAATGGTCGTATCTGACACATTCACATTAAAAAACAATGTCCCCCTTTACCATGGTTACATAGAATCATGTCCAAATGTTTCCCTTTTAAACGTTCCAATGCTTATTTTCATTTATGTAAAGAAATGAACAATAGCAGTATAAATGATAAAGAACATTGGTTAGATCATGAACATTTTTACACATGAACTTGTGAGTGTGTATAAGTCATTGAGGTAACTCACTGGGTATTTCACTATAACTCACAAGGCATTTCAAGTTTTATTCAGTTGTGATTTGTAAAATTCACAGGTTTCACCATGTTGTGCCTGATCAATGCAATTTTGATTTTGGAATTGCAATGATTTATTTGATCATTCTCTCATGCCCATGTTTTTCATTGCATGTGCCAGCACAAGGAGGTATATTAACATTCCACATATCTCATCTTATTTTTCTCTGCAGATCTTCAGCTTGTACTAGCTTCCATGCTTACTTATATAGTTTTAAGTTCTGGATGTTAATGTTTTCTTATTTTTATCCTCTTTTCCCTCAAGTATTTTTGTTCATAAAAATGGTGCATTTTTTTCGGTTTGCATTTTCCTAATGCCATGTGGTGAATCTTTGGATTATTTTGTTTGTGCTTAGGTGTGTGGATGGTTGCGTGGGTATATGGTTGCATGTGTGCGTGAGTGATAGTGTGCGTGAGTGATAGTGTGTGCGTGAGTGATAGTGTGTGCGTGTGTGTGTGTGCGTGTGTGTGTGTGCGTGTGTGCATGTGTGTGCGTGTGAGTGTGAGTGTGTGTGTGTGAGTGAGTGTGAGTGATAGTGTGTGTGTGTGAGAGAGAGAGAGAGAGAGAGTGTGTGTGTGTGTGTGCTTGCATCAGCATCTGCATGTTCTGATGTGTGTGTTAGTGTGTGTTAATGGGTACATGTGTGTTGTGCATGTGTGTTGTGCATGTGTGTTTCAGTTTTTATGCTGCACTAAGCAATTTTCCAGCCTTTTGACAGCAGCTTTTGAATGATCTGAACCAGGCAGTCTAATGATTGATGTTATGAGCAACTTTTAATGCCTCTGTGAATCAAATCACCTACCACAGCTTTATTTAACGGGTTCATGTGAAGTTTTGTAAATTAACCAGGCAATATTGTCTTTTATCAGGTTTACAAATGTTTTAAAAATTGAAGAATGTCTCCAACTTTGTCCTAGCGACAGCATCTGTTCTATTCCATTATCCTGATTTGATGACCAGATTAACACATTGCTGGAGTTTCCTCACTAAATATATGGTCAGCACATTCTCTGCATGGTATAGTTTCAGTTTCTGTCATGTGTACCAATAGTAGTATTGTGTCCACCTAGAGGTAGAAACAAGAACTACTTTCACAATATATTGTGAATAATTATCAGCACATATATGTAGCCTCATTTATTATTTCATAGCACCCAGTTCAGTTTTGTTTGGTGGATAGTATGATAGCAACAATAGGCTGAACATTGTAACTGTCTCCATGGCATAGTGGTTAGAGTGTCTGCCCTGAGAATGGGAAGTTGCGGAATGCAGCCTTGTCTGTGTCATACCAAAATACAACAAAATATGGCACTTGTTGATCACTGTCTGGCACTTGGCATGACAGTAAGTACTGGTTGACTTGGAGTCAGTAAAATGTGTCTGCACGGGGTATCTATGCTTAAATGCAGAATCTCAGTGCACAATAAAACCAGTTTCATAAGTTTGTTTGTAACCAGTTTGGGCTGATACATGCAGTCACACTTGCACACACATATGAGCAAAATATTCTTAAGTACAACATTAAACCCCATTTCAACACTGTGTAAAATAAATTGTAAAATACTCCTTTCTTCAAGATTGTACAGAAGGTCTCGGATGTGTTTTCGTTTTAGTGATGCAATGGGCCTCTTAGCACATGTAGACTGACAAGTGCATATTTCTTCATGTAGTGTGTAATTATTTCAACCTGTAGGAGATAGAGATGTATTTTATTACATCTAGGCTACAACATATAAGATTAATCCCATCATAATCACACTGTGTGGAGACCAGTCTGGGTGCCCTGTCTTCATTTGGCCTGAGAATTGCTGAAATCATGTTATAACCAAACTGACACTCGGATTCCTCTGTAACAGACATCATGACCTTGACATTGTATTACTTTGATATCACACAGTTCTGCAGAGCACAGGTGTATTGGAAACCATTCCATTTGTTGCACTCAGGTTTGGTGTAAGACAATGATATTTTAAAGTCTTGACGTTTTCCATGGTGCATTTTCCGTGACTCAGTGTTTTGTCTCAACTGGAAGAAATAATGTTTTTTCCCCAAACTTCATTGTTTAATGGCATCATGCATATTTTTAATAAATTTGACAGTAGGATAGCTTTTTAATGTATATGCTGTAAACATTATGCATGATAATCAGGGCAGTGATTCTTGGTGTTACCAGTAACCTATCATAGGTTGTATTTTGGTTTAGGTGTTTAATATTTACTTCCCATTTCCAGGAGACAGATTTGGCCCAAGCTGATAAATATGCTGAGGTTGCCATGACAGCAGACAGATACAACCCTGCAGGTTTGTAGATACTAGAACCATTACTGATGTCTTGCTCTTACCATTGTCTTATCATGGTTCTGCTTATGCTTAAGTCGTTTTAATGTAAGTGTAAAATCCTGTTGCTGTAATCATTCGTATGTATTCCCTTTGGAACTTTAGCAGATAAGCATGATTTTAATAATATACTTTGACAGAAGTGACTCTAAAACTGGGTTAGTTTTCATTTCTAACCTGTTCATTGCTGTGTCTTTAGGAGACATGAGCAATCAAGTATGCTGTAGAGTTACATATCATTTTGTGTGTTGTAGCCCTGGTAAATAAGGGGAATGTGCTGTTTGCCAAGAGAGACTACGAGAAGGCGAGAGAATTCTACAAGGAGGCATTGTCCAATGATTCATCATGTGTTGAAGCCCTGTATAATCTAGGTGAGAAGTTATCTACTTTCATATGCTTTATGTTTCATTGATTGTGTTACATTTGTAATCAATTTGCATGGGTACTTGTCCAATTACTTGTCTGGTCCAGACTTGTATATACATATAGCTGTAGTACTGCTGTGTGCTGCTAGAGAACAAACACAAAGGCATGCTACAATGTGATGACAGTTCTGAAAAGGTTGTTGTTTTCCCCCTGCTGCCAGGTCTGAGTAACAAGCGTCTGGGTCGACTTGAGGATGCCCTGGACTGCTTCTACAAGCTGCATGCCATCTTGCGCAACAGTCCACAGGTCATGTACCAGATTGCTGACATGTATCCTTGTCTTATAGCCTCTTCCCAAATGGAGATCTGAGTTAGAATTCTTTGAGGGGCAGTTTAGAAGTTGGGAAGTACAATATAGACAAACTTCATGGATAACAACTTATTTTAATTCATCAAAACAGATTCTTGTACCATTGTCAAGCAAGAATTCTTGTCAAGAATACTTGACAAGGGTACGAGAATCTGTACCGAAATGCTAGTCACAAAATGAAGGAAGTATGTTGAACAGCGAAAGAAACACAAGTTTTGAAACAATGAAATCTCTTTAAAGTAAGCTTTCATGTTTATGTCTTCTTTTTAAAAAGTGGCCAAATGTCTGGGTTGTGTTTCTTTTGCTGTTCAGGATACTTATCCATAAAGCTTTTCTATGTTATATATTCAGTGACCCTGTGGAGCAACTAACACTATGGTGTGGCAAGGCTCGATGACATGGCAGATGCATATTATCATATACCAGTTGCATGGATCGATGCTCATTATGTCAGTCACTGGCTTTAGAGAACGAGACACCCGACAAGTCATGTTGCCTTTGGGTGTTTTCAGTCTTCTAAACTTTTAAGACCTTTCTGGAATAGTCAAAATGTTATATGACCATAGCGGATCAAGTTTGCTGATGATATAGTGACACATTGAGGGTGATCAGTAGTTGTAAAAGTTGATCAAAGTTGATCAAAGTTGATCAGTGTTGATCCTTAAAGGATATGAAAGTACAAGTAGACATGCTCACGCTGTAGGCATGGATACTACAGAAATGTACCCTAACTGAAGTCTGAATACAGTACCCAGTACTATAAACACTAGATGAGTCTATATTCTGCACCATATTCTGAAACCATATGTAGTTATTCCCATTCAGCTGGTTGCAAATGGTATTGTGCATCATGAAATATTCATACTGTGTATGCTCTTTTCTTACATAACACAATCAAAAACATGTAATTCTACAATATGACAGTTCCAATCAAGCAAATGACACAGTGCAGAATGGAATTGTCCTTGGGTATATTTCTGTATTCTGATTTTGGGTAGGGTATGTTTCTGTTGTACCCCTGCCAACAACAAACCCCTTCAGCTCAAGTTTTAATGGTTAGCTGAATACAATCCCTGAACAATGATTGACCTTAGCCTTGTAGACATGACCAGCTTGATGACTCAGCTCAAGCTACTGAATGGTGAGTTACCTCCCTTACTATCTGATGCTATAAACATATAAAAACAACCAAACAGGTTTTAGTTTATATACTTCCTGGAAAGAAAAACACTTGTTTTATTGAGACCAAGGTGTTTGTCGTTAATTACATTGGTGGGTCTGACCTTTTTAATGTGCTTATGTGTATTGATAATTTGAATGACTCTCACAATGTTCTTGGACAGTTTTCTCATGACCCACCCTGAAAGACAAAATGATAAGTACTTTTGGATTTAGAAATGTTCTTTTTTTCCTGAACCTCCCCCAATATGTGTATTACTTTCTGTGACACTTCACTGGTTCCCTGTCATGCTTGTTGTAAGAGCAGATCAGGCTTGCAGACTTGACTGAGACACGTCATTGAATCCCAATTCCGCAGGTCAATGTTCATGTTGTTGATCACGAGATTGTCTGGTCCAGACTTGATTATTTACAGATTGCTGCCATATAGTTGGAATATTGGTACTATGGCGTTGAACAACACACCAGCCAACCAGCTAGCTCTGGTTCTCGAATCTAATCATAGTGTGAGTGAGTGAGTGAGTTTAGTTTTACGTCGCACTTAGCAATATTCCAGCTATATGGCGACGGTCTGTAAATAATCGAGTCTGGACCAGACAATCCAGTGATCAACAACATGAGCATCGATCTGCGCAATGGGGAACCGATGACATGTGTCAACCAAGTCAGCTAGTCTGACCACCCGATCCCGTTAGTCGCCTCTTACGACAAGCATAGTCACCTTTTATGGCAAGCATGGGTTGCTGAAGGCCTATTCTACCCCGGGACCTTCACGGGTTTCTAATCATAACAGGATGATAGTATGAAAGTATGATTGCACTGACATTCAACCTATCCCCGTGTCAGGTTCATGCAGTTGCTGGGGGTGACACCTTCTGACTCCAGCATCCTTGCCAGAATGGGGGAACTGTATGACAACGAGGGCGACAAGTCACAGGCTTTCCAGTACTACTATGATGTGAGTTACCTCCCTTGTATGTGTTAATGGGTTATTTTACTCAGACAGGATATAAAGTAAATGAAAGACTGAAATGTTCCCAGCACACTTTGATGAACTTGAGTGAGGATCAAGCTGATTATTTTGTCAACGTCTTATTTCATTTATGGTTCCAGTCTTACCGCCATGACCCGTCCAACATCCCGGTCATCGAGTGGCTAGGGGCCTACTACATTGACTCCCAGTTCTGTGAGAAGGCTATACATTACTTTGAGAGAGCAGCTATTGTACAGTACGTAGTTGTAATACATACACTTGTCAACATGATCACTATACCAAGTCTTCCAATTACTGAAGGTGAACCCATGAATGTCCAAGTTAAAAGTGACCTTCTGTAACCCATGCATTTAATAAAGCGACCAACAGGATTGGGTGGTCAGGCTTGCTGACTTGGTTGACACATATCATCAGTTCCCAAATTTGTAGATTGATGCTCATGCTGTTGATTACTGTATTGCCTGGTCCAGACTTGATTATTTACAGACAGCCGCCATATAGCTAGAATATTGCTGAGTGCGACGTAAAACTAAATTCACTCACTGAAGGTGGTGCAGATACACCTCTTGACATGGCTCTTACAGCTGAAAAAAATTGAATACACAATGCCATTAAGATTGTGGTCAAACTTAATACAGCAGTGGCTGAGTGGGTTAGATCATGGTTAAGTATCAGAGCTTGCCCCTGAATAGCTGACACTTAGTTTAAAAATCTTTAACTTACTCAACACAATTGTTGAATCGATGTCATAGCTTTACATTTACCATTACGATCTGTTCTGTCATTTCGGACTGCCATGGGACCTGGTTTAAGAAAACCCTGTTTCCCTCCCCATGTTTTGGAAACCTTGGTTATGTCATAGTTTTGGTTTTCTTGTCTGAAAATCATTCAAATCAGACTCTGATTTTTAATGGGATCAATGGGATCTGTTTGTCATCTTCATTGACTTGTTGACGCATGTGTAAAAATTGCATAGATCAATGCTCATGATGTTGTTAGTCACTGGATTGTCTGGTTCAGGCTTGATTATTTGCAGACCGCCCTTACATAGCTGGAATATTGCTCAGTGCGGTGTTAAACAATAGACAAACCATGATTTCATTGTATGAAGACACATTTGATTTACAATCAACTCATTGATGTCCTTCAGGCCGAACCAGGTCAAGTGGCAACTAATGATTGCAAGCTGTCACCGACGAAGTGGAAATTACCAGCAAGCCTTGGAGACATACAAACAAATACATCGCAAGTTCCCAGATAATGTGGAATGTAAGGATGTTGAACAATTTTGTTATAATTGTTAGTTTTTACCTGTGCTGAATGTTGTAGGAGCCATTATTGATTGTCCCTTGCAACAACGCGGAATGGGGGACTATGTGTTCAGCAGCATCTGTCCGTTTGTTTGTCCGTCCCATTTCTTGTTAACGCCATATCTCATGAACTGTCGTAACCAATGTCTTCAAATTTGGTGACAGCCTACATTGGGGGATTGTACAGACACCAGTCAATTTAGGTGACCTTGACCTTATGTTCAAGGTCACCACGACTCTTTGATCTCTCTTCAAACTCTTGTTAACATGATGTCTCCTGAACTGTAATATACAATGTCTTTAGATTTGGTGACAAGCTACATTGGGTGAATGCACCAGTTGAGTTAGGTGACTTTGACCTTATTTTCAAGGTCACCATGACTCTTGACCACTCTTCAAACTTTTGTTAACGCAATATGTGATGAACCATAATACCCAATGTCTTTAAAATTTGGTGACAGACAACATGGGGGATTACACAGATAACAGTCGATTTAGATGACCTTGATCTTATTTTCAGTGTGACCAGGACGCTTTGACCACTCTTCAAACTCTCATGATATCTCATGAACTGTTGTACCCAGTGTCTTCAAATGTGGTGACAGATGACATATGACCATGACACTTCGTCCACTTTTCAAACTTATGTTAACGGAATGTTCCATTGAACATTGCAACCAATGTCCTCAGTTTTGTCAACAGCCTGATTATCCAGACACCAGTCGTTTCACCCATCTTGTGTGTGAGCAAAAAGTAAAAAGTAGTGAATATGTTATAAATATTTCATTCTTCTTTGGCGGCTGGGGACATTGCCGTGTTAGTGGCAAACACTTGTTGTGTTGTTGATTGTTGACAGATGCTCATGGGTTTGGACTGGTTTGTTTACATGTATTCTGATACAAAACATACATTCAATGTGGAGGAGAACCAGAATTTTGATTCTGATGTGCATCTTTGCCATATATGGAAAATTGGCTCCTTGAAATTGCTAGGAGCAGAGTTACTTCCCTTAGCTTTGAAACCTTTCCGGCCTGTCACACTTCAGGCTTTCCTCCAATATATATTAAGCTGATATGATGTGATGGAACCCTTTCCTTGTATGTACAGTAACGTTTCTGTGTCCCAGGCCTCAAGTTCCTTGTACGCCTCTGTACAGACATGGGGTTGAAGGAAGCTCAGGACTACGCCACCAAGCTGAAGAAGGCAGAGAAGGCCAAGGAGCTACGAGAACAGGTGAGATGTGACCTCCATAGAGTGTCATTTACCTATCTCTGTAGAGAGACCTCTGTCTTTGGAGGACACCTCTGGAGAGAGGCCAGCTTGTACACGATGCCTTTGGCAGCAGAGCAGACTTATTTGTACAGGAATCCCTTGTCTGCAGGTTATTTGATTCAAGAATTTGACATAACAATACCCTTCAACATTTTACTCGTAAATAAACATATAGGTTAGAGATGGTCTTTTGCAGCTCATAAGGGTGAGAAGCGACTAAATAGATCAATTCGTCAGTCACGCTGATGTGGTTGTCACATGACTCTTAGTTCTGTAGATAAATGTTCATGATGTTGATCACTGGATTGTCTGATCCATTATTTAGAGAACATAGATGATGATATGCTGAGTGCGGTGTTAAGCAACAAACCATTTCACATAATACTATGGTATTTTGTGTTGTTGGTTTGCAGATGTTAATTCCTACAAAACTTTTGATGAGGGAGGTTGATGCTCTTTTTACTTGATGCCAGAGTATTTATGACAATCTGTATTACAGAGAGCTACAAGCGGTACACGGAGAGGCAGTGGTCGTGGACGTCGAGAAGGTAGTGCAGGGAGTGGTGAGTGTTCCTCACTCGAAACTCTGTATATGTTTTAGATGTGAGGACATTGTCCTGTTTACACTGGAGCAGGGAGTGGGTAAGCCTAAAGGTTAAAGTGTTCTCTCATCATGCTGGAGACACTGGTTCGATTCCCCACATGGTGTTTGCTGCCATGATTTTGCTGGAATATTGCTAAAAGCAATGTTAAACCATACTCTCTCACCCGTTTGTACCATATTCATGTCAATTTGTAGATATGATCGTAGTTATTTTTGTGTCCTTGTGAATTTTGTATCCTTGGAATTCCAGGATGCAGTAGGTCCACAGCTCTTTCTGTTTTTTGTAAGAGATTGTGTGGATACACTTATGATCTAGTGTATTGAGATTACTAAACGGCATCACTTGTGATATCATTTTTATGAAACTTGTTAATGGTTTGTTATCTAACAAGATACATACCAATACCATTCATGTGTTTCATAAATATGGTATTACATGGGACATAGTTTAGTAGTTTATTTATTACTCACCCAACTTTAGCAAAATAATATTTAGCAAAGTAATATTTAGCAAAATACCTGTTTCCTAAGAATTCAATGAGTATGGTGACACTCAGTTTTCCAAGAGTCAAGCAGGGTCTAATACTATAGTAACAGAGGTATTAGCATTGTGACATCATAACTGTAAACCACTTTGATGTCATACAGATGGCATTACTCAGTGTTAAAAAACAATTTGTAATAATGTGAAGTCATTAGAGGGATATAGTTTTGAGTGAGTAATAAAACTGTGTCTATTTGCATGGCCTTTTGTTTGGACAAATATGTCTCTGTCCTGAAAGCAAAGGCTTACTTAATGTCTGCAGAGACTTCTGATGACATGAGTACAATGATGTTTTGTCTGCAGATCGTGAAGGTAGTGGTGGTGGTCATCGCAAGGAGAAGGGCCGACAGCGTGGGGACAGAAAACGTCCAACATTTGATGAGGAAGAAGAGAATCCTTACCAGTCTGGTCAGAAACAAGATATAGGTTTGTTGGTCTTCTTATGTTCTTGGAGAAGAAAACTCATTACTTATGCGATCTCTTGTCAAGTTAAACAACAATGGAAATTTGTTATAGAATCATCATGCAGGAATGATGAATTCATGTAAGCATTATAAAGAATTCTGATGTCATTCTATAATTCATCTTTAGATGCAACATATAGCGACCCCCTGGGCCCTCAGATGGAGCGTCCGAAGACTGCTGCCAGACGCAAGGATGCGATGGAAGATGAGTTTGGTGATGAAGAACTGGGAGATGACATGTTGCCAGACTAGACTCGGGTTTCCCACACTTGCAGCTGTTACAGGAGGAAGCTGGCACTTTCACTCTTGATAAGAATCATTAATAATATCTAGCTTGTAAAGATCTGTTTGTTTAAAGACATGCCTCTAGAAGTTTTGGATTGGCATTGATATTTGTGTAGCAAAAGATTAACAGAAAGTAACATCAGTTGTAAGTAAGCATTTGATATTGTTTAGAAGGTGCTCTCTGGATCCTTGCATCTGAAGTTTGCAGCTGCTTTGATGAGTTCAGTACTAGTCACTGTCTCCAAGCTTCAAACACATATGCAATGATCTGAAACTAAACTAATCATCTAGGTTGTGTCGCCTTTCAATATCAGGAAAATGCTGTGTGTAAAGAACTGGGCATATTACCACACGTTTACAAACATGAACACAAAATGCACAAGGTGCGTATTTTAAGGTTGGTATTTTTTTGTGTAAGATTGCATCCTTGTGTTAAGGAAAGTGTCAGATTCCTCCTTGACCACCTCCGTCCATTGTTGTAGATGAAACTGACATTGTGTAGGATCTGTGTTTACATTCCTGTGATAACCGTGATACATCTACATCTATGTACATGCTTACTGAGAAATAAATATATATGCCACAATGGACATTGTTGTTTTATCTCACCTGATCAGATGAGTTAATGGGATTGTCTATGTGTCCTTTGTCCATTGAAAGACATCCTCTCCAAGATACCACTGCATCAGTGACGTTTTTACATATTTCTTTCTCCTGTAAAGATCTGGGTTAGAATTTGTCTTCAGCAACCCATGCTTGTAATGAAAGGCTACTAATGCGATCAGATGGTCATCCTTGCTGATTTGGTTGACACATGTCATCATATCCCATTTGGGTAGATCAGTGCTCCTGATGTTGATCACTGGATTGCATGGTCCAGGCTCGATTATTTACAGACCCTGCCACAGGCCGCCACATTAAATTTATTGAAAAGGTTATTGGAAATTACTGTAGATTTTAGTTCTCTGTGTACAAATACAGTTGGCATGTCCATGTAGATCGCAACTTAAAAATCCCAAACTTGTGGATTGTCTTAGACATCTTACACCACTGACTACATATCCAGTGTGCATCAAATACTGTGGCTCTAGATCTATTCAATACTACATTTTGGTTTATATATAGAAGATACTGTAACAGAGACACAAAACAGACTTGGCGATGAAATGTTCATGCTGTCATAACAACAACTGTGAGTGACTGGCTTTGTTTTGAATGATGCAGTCAATGCAAAAATCTTGCCAGCTTAGTGTTATGTTAGGTTATATGGCCAAGAAACCTTAATGGTATGCTATTTTAAGTTAATAAACATCAGGCTGCCCTTGTACAAAGCAACCATAGTGCTACGCCACTCCAATGTTAAAGTATGGGAGTTACGGTCACCTTAGTCCTAAGATCTCTTTGCGCAAGGACACCAATGTAGTATTCTAGTAGAGGTTTAAGTTTAAACATCATTAAATGTGATCTTGGAAAATGCACTCTGATTGAGAATGGTACTACAAAGGGTTTTTTTTTTTAATCTGAAATGTATGTGTCATTTCTTCCACATGGAAAGAACGGAAAGACAGTCAAGTCTGAGACACCGCAGGGGTAAAAAATGCCATCAGTCACTGTGTAAACAAAACACTAACACTTGCCTGATAAGGATATTGGATAGCAATAATCAGAAACATTACTGTTATGCACTTTTTAAACTGTTAATAGAAATTAACTGCACATGGTCTAGCCAGCTCAAAAGTGTCCCCATATGCCGACAATATTGTTATGTATTTAAGAGATTTATACTCCTTGGCCAAATGTAGACATAGCATCAAAATCAGGTAATATGACACACCTACCTTATCACCCATACTGCAGATCTTGACCATGTTGAACGCCAGCGCTTGTCACTACCCATTAGACAATGTGATCAATTCTCAAGCAGTTTTGTCTATGAACATGTGGACACTGTATCAACAGTGGACTGAACCCAGTTAGTTTTTAGTAACCTGATACCTCCTGTAGCTAGTTCCGCATCAACAAGAAGTAGAATCTTTGGATGATGGGAGGTGTCATACCAATTACTGAACAACACGTTTACTGCTGCTGAGATATCCTAAAAGGTCGGGACTTTTCTAGCATTTGGCCTAGGACTATTTCATGAAATTGAAATTGAAACAGCGTCTGCCATGTAAGAAGGTAAAGGGCATATGACCCTATATGCATAATGAAATGTGGCAGATGAATGTAATGGTTGAATAAGAATTTAGTGCGGAGCTGACTACAGCACAAACTGTCATGATTTGGTTTTACTTCCCTCACTCGGAAAATCAAAAGATAATCATTTGACATTGGCAGATGATTAACGCCAAAGTGTTTTCATATCTTTCTATAGTGAAAAAACTTAACTACATCTTTGTTGATCATCTATAATTACACTATCATATGTACAATGTAACTTATTTTGTTTTGGAGACGGACGTGTATGTTTTTTTCCTGACTTGGACTCGTGTTTTCATTACATTCTGCATCGAAATGAATATTTGATCACGAACCGATTTGGAGTTTGATTGTAATTCGTCGGTATCATATTTTGACCAAAAATCAAATGTAACACACATATATGCTGTATTTGGGATAACCCTTTCTTGGTAACGTACATATTCTAGAATTTTTTGTTGGTCGAATTCCGTTCGGGATTCTAATCCACACTCTTAGAAAATGCTCAGGCATCTCGATCAATAGTCGCCAGCATATACATATATACTTAGTCATCAAACCCACTCGGGCGAGACTCAACCCAACAACCAGAATCAGTACTTTACCGAGAAGGCCTAATCCCCAAAACATGTGTTATCAGGGAGCCCATATTGAGGGTATCCCAGGTGTTACTAAACAAAATAGATCTCTCCAGTTTCTCAGAGCAGAGACCATAATCTCTGCTCAGAGCCACTGCTTGCTTCGCGGCTAATAATTTTTGACAAAAGCAGATCCGTGACTCCATGGTCAGTTTGTCTCGATAGAGACTGTGGAGGTTACTGAATTGAACAGACATTTTGTTACATGTGTATTTGTTTAAAATTTACGTTATATATCTCACATAAAGATGCAGTAGTAACTGCAGAGTAAAGAATACTACTTGGTGTATTTTTACCTCCTTTTCAGACGGCTGGGTTCTGTGGTGTAGTGGTTATCACGTCTGCTTTACACGCAGAAGGTCGCGAGTTCGAACCTCGCCAGAACCTCTTTTTTTCCCCCTCCTTCCAAAGTATTTTTTGTGCTTGGTTTTCATATCTTAAACAGTAATTATGACGAGTATAAAACTTAGTTAGCCTTAATTGGAACTTAGTCTGTTTGTATATCAGGATGAGATACAACCTTGTTCTTGTATGCGTTCCTCCGTCAAATCTATATATAAACTTGGGTTTTCCCGGAGTTTAAGCGCACTATTATATACTTTAGTGACGTAAGAGAAAAATGCTCTTACTTGTTTGAACTTGCTCTGTTCACACCAGCCGCTTTACCCAGAGCTATATTTATGCCGCGCGAGGTTCTTCAACGACGTTAATCTTCTAATCGAGTTTTCAACTATCTGCACCCGTGAAACTTCACTGAATGTTTGACCCAGCTGAAACATACTGAACATCGTTGGATAAGATCTCTATGTTCTGACGTGGATTTTGATCTCTCAAAACAGCATGGCAAACGTTCAAGGTAATTTTGTAACGGTATTTTGGCATAATTTTTTACATCCTTACACTTTTTTCACATACGTGAAATGGCTAATGATGGACTAAAGCTAAAGCTATCAAAAAGAAATTTCACGAACATTTCCGAGTGACATCACAGTACTGAACTTAAATTGAACCACATCATGAGCCAGCCTCGCAAAGTGTATAAGGCATTTCGCACCTACTTTTTTTGCCCTTGCACCCATCAAAAGTCTTGCTCTATGACGGCAGTATTAAAATATTAATATCTGGAGCTGGCGGTGATCGACTGGATTTGTCGTACGTATCTCCTTGGTCAAACGATGTTTTCGACGCGACATGTTTCGAGTCATATTATTCCCATTCGCAATATCTATAGTCCGGTAGAAACAACATTGTACCCGGACATTTCTGATAACTGGCCAAATTTGTGTTTAAATTGACTAGACGGTTGTTATTGCTCACTTTATAAAACCCAAAGAAGGTCAAGGCTGGAGAAATGTATTTTTTGTGCATGGTTTTGGTGGTGTGGTCTAACTATGCGGGCCTGTTATGGCTACATAGTTAGTAATACATTTCTGGTTTATCCTGATAATGAAATGTTTGGTTTTTTCACTTCTAAAGTAGTCTGCCTTCATACAAATTTAAAATATTTTAATTATGTTATTATATATTTTAAATTAAGACATCGGCCTTCTTGAATAAAAATGCTCGCCATTTTGAATTCAATATGACCGCCATTATTCAATTCAAGAGGGTTTACATAGTATTTATTACGTACAGCCTCGATTTGATTACGGCCAAGGCAAAACATTTGAGACGGCTCAGGGAATGCGATGGGTCTCACGACCGGTTAAACGTCGGCACCATCGTTCACGAAACATACGCACAGATCCGTGCCAGTAATATTCGTACACTTGACGTGATTTCAATAGACTTATATGTTAATGTAGTAGAGCATAATGTCAGCAAGGTAAGTTTTGGGAATCTTGCGTCCTTCAGTAAACATGGAAAGGTAATAACAGAAATAATCAGATTCATATGATTTTAAGGCCGAACTAGGCAAACAAGCACGACATATCATGGCATGGGAGTAACAATCACTTGGTAGTAACTTAGTTTGTTGGCTCCTGATTTACTATGTCTTTGATTTTCTAAATAATATATGTATTAATAAGACTATGCTGAAAGTGATTATTAGTATCACAACTCATGGTGAAGTTATTTCAATATCCAGAGAATTTGAAAAAAAAAATACAACCCCAAACAAACAAAGCTTACGTTTTGGTCACACCCTGATCAGGCATTGTTCAGTCTTGGAGCAGAATAACTCAGAATAAGTCAGAATAAATTCTAAGTTGACTATTCATATAACTAGAATGAACATTGAAACATGTGTTAAGGAGGTTTTTGAGGAGGTTACCGATGTTTGAACACTGAGCCAAAGTAGCCTATAGTAAAATGTTGGTTTTGGACATTTGTTCAAGGTTTGTTGATTATTATTTGAGAAATGAGCTACATACTAAATTGCACAGCGGTTTGCAGGAGGTGAAAGCTTTCAGGACATTTTCCTGTGTGTTTTCCTGAAATTTTGTTAGGGTTTTTTACCAAATTTTGAAACAACCTTAATTTATTTTTGATGACACTAGTAAGTAGGGAAACAGATCAGATGTTGTGTTGTATCCTCTAGGCCGCGCTGACTGATTTGTTTACATTAACATGTGCAGAGCAATAAGATTCACGAAGCAGTAGACGGGAAATTTTTTTCTGCTTTGTTCATCAAAGGTAGAAAACCACGATTTCACATAAATGATTTAACTAAATTTGAACATCGGATGAAAGATGGAACTTAAGGCGCCCGCGCAGTGTTGACAATCTATTTATAGATACCGAAACGATCTGCAACATGAACATCTGGTTGTGTTCACGTTTTTTATAAATTACGAATTGGAATTATGGACAAAACATAATTCAGTTACCCTTCCCCTGCTAATATCTTAGACGGACGTGAATTGTCAGATAGATTATATTTGGTTCGTAAGAAAATACGCCTCCCACACTCAGCAGCTGGTCGGGCATGTACTGCAGTAACTAATTTTTCACTCGCCATTTACAATCTGTCAAGTAAAATAAATTAAAAATCAAATAGTATAACTTTCCTATCGGCTCAGTGCCACAAAGCAGAATTCTTCAACACCGTTGTTATTCTGAATCACGTTTCGCCGACGGTGAATGTACAGGTCTAAAACTCTAATGACAGTTAAACTGTTTCATGGCTGTTCGTAAAATGCAAATGGCCGGAAGAGGTATCACGTACACATGAGAGTATGAGTACCTTGGTATTATGATGAATAAATGAGATATCACATGAATAGGAAGTAAAATAAAAATAGTGATAAATCAATTCTAACAATTTTAAAGGTCATATGCAACATAATTAAAATACAATTTTCAGTTATTCATGACATATAATTTGAACCGCTGCTTGTAAAATAACAAATAAACAAAATTATAAGCGTACAATCGCGATTCAGAAGTGCAATATTTAGTACTTGGGCTTACTCTCCTCGAACCGAAGCCCTCAGGAGACCGAACCAGTCATAGCGGGTGGATGTGCACTCAAGTGTAACGACGGCTTCCGATTGGCTGGTTCATTTGCTGATACACTGTGGGCTCATTGTGTGTACAGAAAGATGATCTGTTTGATGGGCATTTTAGAGGTATGGTGAGTCACTAGAAAGTAAGATTCTTTATGGATAACAACTTCTTTCATTGTACTAAATGCGTCGTTTCAGTATGGATTCACACACCTTTGTCAAACAAAATCATATACACTAGAAGAAGTTGTATCCATAAAGAATGTATATAGATATGCTGGGTTTTGTAAATACATGTTCTCTGAATTTGCGCTCGATCCAATCAAAAATCATGTCAGTAGAGATGGTAAACTACTGCGTAGCTGGAATCTGTCATTCGTCCAAGTACAAAGCAGGACTTGAAACTGAAAAAGAGTTTGCACCAGTCTCCGTCAGATCCACTCATCCGAGAAAAATGGATGTAGTTTGTTGGCAACCCATAGACGTAATTTTTATTTATAAACATCATGTCATGTGTACAAGTATCACACCTGCGTAATTACATAATATGACAGAGACGGGACTCGGCTGTCATATATCAATTTATTTTGTTTATATCGTATAGCGTGATAGGTGTTAAGTTCAAATTGCATGTGGTCAATGATTGACGCTGTCTATTGCATATTGTCTTTATCATACAGGCAGATATATAGGTGTCAATAAACCAGACATTGAGTTTTCTGTGTGAGAGAGACTGCTTTCCACCATCATCAAGGTTTTATGTAACGAGTACATTGTTTACTTGGTTTGTGTACACAACCATGATTAGACTACTGCTCACGAGTTCATACTCCCGGCATACTGTTTCAAGCTCCGCGAACCTACTCACTGCGCATGCGTTATGCGCGCATCACGGCACAGCTGTTGAAACCACTTTTTTCCCCCAGCGATGGGGAAATTTAGTGAATCGTTTGAACTCCGATTTCGCGGGCTTTATTATTGGCGTTTTTGATGATTTGTTCCGGTAAGTGCATACCAAAAGGTATCAGAATATGCAAAGTTGTATTTTATGTTGCATGTGACCTTTAACAGTCTTATTTGTTTGCAATTAATAAATGTGAGTAAAATATTATTTAAGTTCATATGTAATGGAATATTTGAAAAGTGAATAAAAATGTCTAGAATTACAGATGAACGATGCCCAACAGCAACACGTCTGCTCTCAGTGAAGACAGTACAAGTTAGTTTTGAGTCTTTTGACCTTTACATATATTATAATAAAACAGTAAGGTTTTGAAAAATAATACCTGAAAAAACACTTATGATGAATATTCATTAAAGAAGACGTAGATGTGTTTATATCATTATAAGCAAACAAACAAACAAACAAACAAACAAACAAAAGTCTGTGAAAAGGGCCATAAATCCAAAGGGTGAAACAGTAAAAATTGAACATAGTATCGATTTATTTGACGGGGAGTGAATTGGTTTGACTCAGGATGCGTATAATGTAGAAAACAAGTCACACAAGAACATACAATAATGTCATCGATGTAACTGGGACATATACGCAACAACATCCACTTGTATCATACATTGTTTGGATGTAATGCAGATTTATGAAATACCCGTAAAATCTAAATCAGGCATGAATAGTTTCAAAGGGAATGGGTAAAGGATTACCAGTTTTAATGTTACTTCTCGAGTCAATTTTAAAATGGCGACCAACTGTTGAAAATATTCCTCTTTTATCATTTGAAATATTACACACTGATTTCAAGTGATGGAAATGCAGGTATTTCGAAGGGTGCCACAGGGCACCGGACTGATAATCTAAGTGTGCTAATGTGAAAATAATTGTGCCCTTGCCTTATGATGATCCATCTTAATTATGCCATTTCAATTTAATAGTAAACGCATAATGTGAACCTGTGCACATGAGAGCTAGATTTCCTGGACCCACTTGCACAAAGCGATCTTGGCGCCTCGACTGTCTTAAGCCTACATTGGAAAATGGGAGCTACAATCATTGTAGCGCTAAGTTCACTTTGTGCAAGTGGGCTCTGAACTCTAGCTCAGCCTAGTTTGAATCACAAACTAACCCACACACTATGTTATCATTCAAAATGCCATTTCCTGTTATGCGCACTGATACTCAAACCTGCCCGGCTCGTGGTAAGATATAATACAATAGTTGCCAGAGATAAACAGTCTGATGGGGAGCGAAAACAGGTTTTCAATCATTTCAGGTAGTCAAATTTACTGCCTTTGCCATTAGGTGAGTGCCACCGGAACATTTCATCCATGACAATTCAATATTAACCGTGATATGGCACGAAAGTTAGGCACTATTTCGATCCCTATTTTCTTTTCCACTACGTCCTCGGATCTCCATGGGGATACATGTACTTACCATGTCTGAGAAAAAATATTTTGTCATTGCAGACTACCTCCTGAAGCTGCTGGAGAAAGCGAATAAACACTGTTTCGGAGGAGTTTCGGAGACTGTTTTGCACCTTTACCGCAACAAACCATCAGCTTATTTTGATGATATCCAGAGCAACAAGGGCAACCTCATGGAGAAGTATTTAAAAGACAACGGAGGGGACCCATATTGTCCATTAAACGGAAGACTCGAAGGTCTGTTCTTTGGAGTGACCTTACGCGGTGGTGCTCTGCCACAAATGTCACCTTTTGGGGACACTAGAGTTATTTTACCACTGCATTCAGTCTTTGATGACTCGGCCAAGTTGTATTTCGCCGACTTCTTCTGTATGCCTGTAGGTGCTAACACTCATTATGTAGTTCTGGTGATCACAAAGGATGGCTCGGAGTCCGACCGTTTCTGTGAACAGGAGTTGATCAAACTGGATCCTTACAACAACAGGTTCCTTTCCAAGCATGGAGGCAGATACCAGACACTTTCTCGGCAGGGACTGTGGGTAGAAGTGTTCTATACAGAGCATGTGGACATATCGAGTTTATTGCTTACACGTACGGGTGTGCTGGGGCATGGGCAAAGCGTAGGGGGAATAGCGAAAGATCCAACATGTCCCATATGTAATGTTGAGCCCGAGACAAGGAAAGATCATCAGAATGACTTGCATGGAGTTGGTGTCAGACGTGATTTGATGATGAGACCTCAACAGACTCTGTATCAGGGAGGTCAGGTACGGATGTCGAAGAGTACATGTCAAGGAGAAGGGGATATGAGACAGATGGAGGTCAATCAGTGGGATTTAGGTTACAGAACAGGCGATCTTGTTGGGAAGGGCTATAACGGATCGAACCACATGTCTATATCTTATGAAGGATCAAAACGCAGAGGAATGGGTTATAGAGGACCGTTCCAGAGGGAGATGGATTATGAAACATCGAATCACAGAGATGTTGGTTATGGACAGTCGAATCCCTGGGATGTTGGTTATGGCGGGCCGATTCCCAGGGATGTTGTTTATGGACCGCCGCATAACTGGGATGTTGGTTATGCACAGCCGAATCACTGGGGTGTTGGTTATGGACAGCCGAACCACTGGGGTGTTGGTTACGGACGGACGAATCACTGGGTTGATGGTTATGGACAGCTGAACCACTGAGATGTTGGTTACGGACGGACGAATCACAGGAAAGTGTGATATGGCTGGCCGATTCCCAGGGATGTTGCTTATGGACAGCCGAATCACAGGGACGGACGAATTGCAAGAATGTTGGTCAAGGACGGCCGAATCATAGGGATGTTGGTCAAGGACGGCCGAATCACAGGGAAGTGTATTATGGAAGGCTGATTCAGAGGTCGATTTGTTCAGGAGCGTCAAGTTTCAGGTACATGGGTTATGGAGGACCTATTCACGGTTACAGATCTAGTTGCAATCAACTGTTAGTTGATTTTTAGATACTTCTGTTGTAGATTATTGCTTTGTGTGTTATAAATCCCCCGCTTATTTTGCCGACCTGTTAAGGTGTATGAAATGGTGAAAAAAATAATTAAGAAATCATAATGTATTTGAAGTGTAAGAGCTTGACTCTTGGTTATAAAAACAGAATGTGTTGGCTACTGGTGTTTAGTATTCTATCAACTGTATCAGATAGGAAAAGAACAGGATGGAATATGTTATAAACGTTTGGAATGTGATCAATGTGTATGTTGTGTTTTGACCTTGTGTTAGCTTGACGGAGAACAGACCGAAATGTTCTTTATTTAGTACCCATACCCACACATGTACATAATAGTGAAATATTGAGGGATATCTTGAATGGGTGAGTTTAGTTTTATGCCGCACTCAGCAATATTCCAGCTATAGGGCGGCAGTCTGTAAATAACCGAGTCTGGACCAGACGGTCCAGTGATCAACAGCCTGAGCATTGATCTGCGCAATTGGGAACCGATGATGTGTCAACCAAGTCAGCGAGCCTGACCACCCGATCCGGTTAGTCGGTTCACATTTGCGCAGATCAATGCTCAAGTTGGTCACTGGCTTGTCTGGTCCAGACTCGATTATTTACAGACCGCCACAATATAGCTGGAATATTGCTGAGTGTGGCGAAAAACTAAATTAAACTCACTCACTCACTCACTCACTCACTTTTCTCAGCGGACATATAATACAAACAAACAGTATGGGAACATCCTAAATTTGCTAGACATATATACTCGGTCAAATTAAACCCTTAAATCTGTAAAGGATGAATTTAAATTTGTTAACTGACTGTTGTCATGAATATTTACAGAAAAGACATTGTCAAAGGCGACATGCCTCCCTTTAACGCCCACGTGCACCGATCTGAAGCATGTGAAAATGACATTTTTTACCAAAAGTGTGTTTTCACGTGCCATTGTTCATGTGTACACACGTGCTTTTGTGCTTATGGTAGAGTAACAAAGCAGGAAAACGAGTTCAAACAAGAGTTAATACTGTGAATTTCATTGCCACGACTGTCAAATGAACGTGCAGTTGACATGGTGCATACGGGTACGTCCGCAGCTGACCTTGCCATGGTGATGGGATGCAGTCGCCGTGTCTGTACATAATCGAGTCTGGACCAGACAATCCAGTGGTCAACAGCACGGGCATCGATCTACGCAAATGGGAACCGATGACATGTGATCACTCCATCCCGTTAGTCTCCTCTTACTACAAGTGTAGTCGCTTAAGGTGTGTGTGTGTGTGCGTGTGTGTGCGTGTGTGTGTGTGCGTGTGTGTGTGTGTGTTTAAATTTGGTCATTGATTCTCTAAAGTCAGTGCAACTTTGTGTGAGTAATGGACACTGTAAACGACATGTTGAAGCACGTGAAATAACTAAGTCAATATTCGTTGAATTTGAGTGAAGTGAAACGTTGTCAAAAAAACAGCGAAAAACGGGGATGCTGAAACACACCAACAGAGTGTTTGATTCAAACGCCCCAAAACACCAGTCTGGTGCAAGTGGAAGACTTGTCCCGGACTCTATACAAATATCAATACAGTTCATATATACGCCTCACAATAAGTTAAGCAACTCAATGTTAGTCCCATTACATTTTCATTTCATTAACAATAGACTAACAAATCACCAAAAGCAAGTGCCCGTGAAACAGTCATGCAAAATGTGCGGCAATGATGGAACAAAATGTTAACATTAAAGATCAAGTCACTTTGGGACAGTGAAACAGAGTTCAGTAAAGCGAGTCACCATAATGAGCATGAGTGCAAGCTTCTACGCGTATGTGTATTGAGCAAAGTAGCCTTTAAAGTTGCTGTTGTGGAATATTTTCCCCATTCTCTCTGTAACACCGTTCAAGTTCATCCAGAGTTTAAAGAGGTGAACGCTGAGACTGTAAACACGACGTCCAATAATGTCCCAAGCATTGTCAGAGGGGTTAAGATAAGGTGACCTTGCATGCCACTCCATCTGTGTGATGTTGATGGAAACAACATGGTTAAGAGTGAGTTTGGTTTTACGCCGCTTTTAGCAATATTCCAGCGATATCACGGCGGGGGACACCAGAAAATGGGCTTCACACATTGTACCCATGTGGGGAATCGAACCCGGGTCTTCGGCGTGACGAGCGAACGCTTTAACCACTAGGCTACTCCACCGCCCCTGACATGGTTAAGAACTCTTTCTCGGACATTATCATCCATACACATGAAGTAAGGACTAGCCTGTTGTACAAGAGGTATGGTTATAAATAGGTTTTAACCGATCTGAGTGCATGTGTGAAATGTGGAGCACATTCATGCCACACAGCTTCTTTGTTGTTTCTGAGGGTTGTTGTGTTCGGGTGATCTTGTCAATGTTCTCAGATAAATCAATCTGGCAGTCACTAAATGTTATGTATTCTTTGAATGTTTACCTTTCAATAACAAGCCGGCAAAAATCGTTACAGAGATTGATAAAAATATTACACTGAAAGTACCTGTTGCTTAATTGTTTGTGAGGACTACATTATATTGTCCCCAATGTCTCGGACTCGGTCGAGACGAGTTCTCGACTGTGTCGAAATCATCTGTCGGTCTCTGCCGATTTCCTTACATACATCATTATTTTTACCCTGATGTCTCGAACTAAATTTAGATGTGTCGAATTCTAGGTTGTGTTGAACTCATTTTAGGGTCCTAAGGAGGTACAAATTTGTCCTTTTGTGTCGAAATGTGGCATGTTTAACTACACAAAGTGTCTTGGACAAATGTCACCCGGACAAATGCCACAAAAATAAAATAAAAACGACCAACACAATATCATGTTTCCTGGATGCATTTCCATAATTCATTTTCATTTATGCTTTCATTCTTGCTTTCATGATCTGCTTTCATTTTTCATTCAAAGTCATTTTTATTTATAGTTTTATTTAAACTTTCATGATTGTTTTCATTATCATCTTGTTTTCATTTTCATTCACGCACTTTCATTATCATCTTGTTTTCATTCAAAGTTTGATGCCATGAGCTACACTCCTCAGGAATTCCATTTGGTGTCCGTATCTGAATCTGCAGCAATGACCTCAGGAATTCCATTTGGTGTCCGTATTTGAATCTGCAGCAATGACCTCAGGAATTCCATTTGGTGTCTGTATCTGAATCTGCAGCAATGACCTAGAGAGGCTGCTGGCAATTCCGATATTGCGTTCTGTGACTTGTGATGGTCTGCATCGCCAACACCTGGCTAATCACCTGGTCGTGCCCTCCCCTCAGCACATCCAAGAAATGTCAGATGCTGGGATGACAGCCTGTCATGTTTGTCAGCAATCTCATGTGGCACCCTTCTAGTTTGTTGGTTGTCCATGGAAGTCCTCTGATGCTGGTTCCTGCTTGATAACGAGAACATTGGGAGAAACGGCATCTAGGACAAAAACAACCCAGATATTTTACCGTTATACTGAGAACAGTTACCACCCTTATTGACATCCATGTTGAATAATCAAAGTCTACATAATTTTACATCAAAATCAACATAATGGCAAACACGTGTTGTATTTATGTATGTATAGCCAACTTAAGAAAAACGAGTGAGTGAGTGAGTTAATATTTAGCGTCACATCGGCAATATCTCTGCCATATCGTGACGAGAACATTTAACATTTCAATGAAATAAATACATGTGGTAAAATCTGTCAACGAAGGACAGTAAAACACCTAGAATATCACAATTTGAATTAAAACTAGCATGGAAAGTTAAAACTAATATCACTATTTAGACAATGCAATATAAAAACAGGCTATAGATCGCCAAGAACAGAAGGAAGATCACCACACTAGGGACCATGGGGATTTACAGTACCTCTGCTACCTGCATGGTCTGGCGAAAAACGATGTTGTAAGCACTTTGTTGTAAGCACTTTTACTGCTGCCAACTGTACAACAACTTCTTTATCATTCAGGGGAACATCATAAGTGTGAGTGAGTGAGTTTAGTTTTACGCCGCACTCAGCAATATTCCAGCTATATGGCGGCGGGGAACATCATAAGCAACGTGATACTTAATTATGAACGTTTACAAATATACTCCTCACGAAAATACGCAACAAGTATTTTCAGTGGATATCTTTATCAACCCCCATAGCGATCTTTGCTAACATGTTAGTGAAAGGTAAACATTCAAAGAATACATAAATTTTAGACTGTCAAATTGATTTATCTGAGAACTTTGATAGCATCCACCGAACGCAACCACCCCCTGAAATAACATGCAAAATGTGTGGCATGAATGTGCTCCGCTCTTTGCACATGCACCCTGATCAGTGTGTGAACCCTCCTGTAATCATTCCTCTGATGCAACAAGCGGATCCTCACTTCACGTTTCTGGATTATAATGGCCGTCAATGGAAGTTAATGTCTGAGAAGAGTTGTTGATGATGTTGTTATTGCTCAATACCATTTCATATCATTTTGTTTATTGTGTGTACATAAGTTTCATCTTTCCATTGCATTATTCCATGATTTCAATACATTTCAACAAATGAAAATGTAATGAGACTAAATGTTGTTGTTTTATTATTTGTGAGGAGCATAATTCACAAATTCCACTCGTGTGATAGGACCAAATCAGCCACTTCTTCTACCAGTCATATCACAAGTATACCCTCTCCTGACTGCATTCTCCTGACTCACCGGACATTCGAATTATATATAGTCCGTTTGGCTCAAAAGCGGACCGATGAATTGCTATACAACGAGGAAACTAATCAGCATAACATATTCAATGAAAGGCTGGTCATAATCAAAACATCACACCAACTCTGTGAGGTTTTTGCAGAATATTTGTCCAAATAATAAAAAAGTTGTTTAACAAACTATGATTAAAATATTTCTGTTCTCTATGTAGCTTTCTCGAGACTGTCGGGTAATCTGCGAGTGTGTGACATTTTTCTTGCAAGAAATCCTATCAAACAAGCAAATTGATAACATTGAAAATTATATTTATGTCCCTATCAATACAACATCAAAATAAACCTACTGTTTATTCTCTCTGTCCTTCTCAACCCATGTCACACTTTCACGTGTAGTACTTTTTACATATTTGCTCCACGTCTTTCACTGGCAATCTAGAAGTTGGGTAGATGAAAGATGAGGACTATTTTATGGATATACAACTTCTTTATTCAATTGCTGGACAACGACATTGAAATCTATGTCGAACCGTCGCTAATACAAAATACATGATCACTTGCTTGACAACAACATTAGAATATATGTCGAAACGTCGTTAATACAAAATACACGATCACTTGCTTTACAACAACATTAGAACATATGTCGAAATGTCGCTAATACAAAATACACGATCACTTGCTTGACAACAACATTAGAATATATGTCAAAATGTCGTTAATACAAAATACATGATCACTTGCTTGACAACAACATTAGAACATATGTCGAAACATCGTTAATACAAAATACATGATCACTTGCTTGACAACAACATTAGAACATATGTCGAAATGTCGTTAATACAAAATACATGATCACTTGCTTGACAACAACATTAGAATATGTCAAAATGTCGTTAATACAAAATACATGATCACTTGCTTGACAACAACATTAGAACATATGTTGAAATGTCGTTAATACAAAATACATGATCACTTGCTTGACAACATTAGAACATATGTCGAAATGTCGTTAATACAAAATACATGATCACTTGCTTGACAACATTAGAACATATGTCGAAATGTCGTTAATACAAAATACATGATCACTTGCTTGACAACAACCTTAGAACATATGTTGAAATGTCGTTAATACAAAATACATGATCACTTGCTTGACAACAACATTAGAACATATGTCGAAATGTCGTTAATACAAAATACATGATCACTTGCTTGACAACAACATTAGAACATATGTCGAAACGTTGCTGTTGTACATCTCCATGGATGTTACATTCACATCCGTGGATGATATTCTCATCTATATGTTGATATATCTGGATTCTGTTAGAATAGGTACGTATACTCACGTTTTGCATGCGTAACACCTGTCTTTATGCTAAAATAATAACAACAATAATAATAAAATACAATAAAATGGGCCTGATGATGTACGCCTCTCCGTGGTGGGCCTAGATAGGGGAATTTTATTCCCTGAACTGAACGTACATCACCCAGTTAGGGTTGACCCCCCGAAGCTGGTTTTTACTGGGTTACAGACAAACAAGGAGAAAAACATCTTACAACTCCGCAGCCCAGTCAGCCTTCCTCCGGTAGTGACACCAACCACACTGGAGATGGGACTTGCCCCAGGGGAAGGCACAGAACCCGACCAAGAATATCTTGGCCACAACATCTAAAATCCACACTACTTGAGTGTGCGATGGCGACTGGATGGCCTGACAATCCACGCATAAATGGCAAATCGCTTAAGCTGCATTGGGACAATGCCATGCCCATGTATGCTTACCTGACGGAGCAAAATCTCCGAGATCAACTCCGGAGGCTAAAACATCTTATGCCCCGTGAGCCAGTTCAACCCACAACTGGTGCCCGTCAGGAACCTTTGCAAGAGCAAAATACTCAAGTGGCAGCAGACCCAAAACTTCTTATGGACGTCCGCGTCAACCTCTTTCCTCTTCCTGGTGGAAACTCTTCCGAAAAAGAGCCAATTGGCCCCGAAATTTTGGACCCTCAATCTTCCTCTTCTTCAGTTGCAGACCTTACCGAAAACCCTGTTTATATTTTGTTTACTTCTATTTATGAGGAAATTTGCGATTTACCTTTAGAGAAACGGAGGCCAATTAAACAACTAAACATGTCTTTTCCTAAAAATGAAATTTATTTACTTAATGAAATTATCTCTTTACAACTTCCTGCGGACTGTTCATTACATGAAGTAAATTGTTGTGTCTATGCTGCCGCTCGAACCTTGGAGGAACTTCACACAGTTTCCAAAGAAAAGTCTTCTAATACTACTAAAAATAAACCAAGAAAAAACCGGTTTCAAGTAAAATTAACAGAAACTAGAAAATATATTTCCTGGATAGAACTGTGCCTGAAATTAAGATCATCAGGGAATCCCATGTCTAAACGACAAAAGGCAATCTGGAGAAAATTAAAATTACAGTACAAAACAACAAAAGAAAATGTACTTCTCCAAATTGTCGATTCCCTTAAGGCAAAAATAAAAGTTTGGACTGAAAGAAAGAAAAAATGGGAAAAGAGAAACAAATTTATCAAACAAAATAAACTTTTCAAAAATAATGAAAAGCAATTCTATAGGCAACTTGAAACAAGTGGTGATGGTGAGCATGATAAACGGCCTCCCATGGCTGCCAGTGAAAGGTTCTGGAAACAGTTGTGGTCTGTACCCGGCAACTGTAACCTGGAGGCACCATGGGTCAGTGATTATGACCATGCAATGCATGAGAAAGTAACTAGGTCGTTTGTGTGTTACATCTCACCAGATTGCCTTAAAAGTGTCATTAAAAAGTCCAAATCTAATACAGCTCCAGGGCCTGATGGCATTCGAAACCGGTACTGGAAACTGTTTCCCTGTGTCCAAGCACCACTCCTTCACTGTTTCAATTCTCTTGTGGATACAGGTGATGTTCCTCCATGGTTCTGCAAAGGTCGCACAATACTCCTTCTCAAAAAAGGAGACTTGACTGATCCCCAAAACTTCCGCCATATCACATGTCTAAATACTCAATATAAATTATTCACAGGGTGTTTGACAAACCTCGTGTCATGTTACTGCTCTTCCAATGAGATAATTTACAGGGAGCAGAAGGGGGCGAGAAAGGGATATTGGGGGTGCAAGGATCAACTTCTTGTACAGAAAATGATTTTGGAAGAGGCTAAAACCTATCACCGCAACCTCTCCATGTGCTGGATAGACTACAAAAAGGCATACGACTCTGTCCCTCACGAATGGATTCTGAAGTCTCTTCAGTGTATTGACCTCCCTGAGCGATTACTTGATTTACTCAAGTCTTTAATGAGTTGCTGGTTGACTTAACTTGAGATGTACTCACAAGGGCAGGTGCAGACTTCGGAATCTATTCCAATTAGAAGGGGAATTTTCCAGGGGGACTCCTTTAGTCCTTTGCTTTTTTGTCTGTCTCTGAATCCTTTGAGTTTTCTGCTCAATAGGGAGGAGGGCTATCATCCCGGACCTCCTCAGCACAGATCCCCAACACCTCTTACTCATCTCCTCTACATGGATGACATCGAGCTCCTTGCCAAGGGAGAGACCAATTTGAAAGATCAGGTTCTCCTTGTCGAGTCCGTCTCTAATGATATAGGCATGACGTTTGGACTCGACAAATGTAATACTCTTCATTTGAAACGTGGCAAGGTAACTAATGATGGATCGGTCAAGTTACAAGGGGGAGGAGTTATTGAGCATCTTGTGGAAGATCAGGCCTACACCTATCTTGGAATGCAAGTTCGAGACAAGCTCCAGAATGCCCTGATTCAAGATAAACTTCGGGCCGAGTATAAATCTCGTTTAAAGAAAATCTGGAGTTCAGAGCTAAATGCTCGAAACAAAGTCAAAGCCACCAATACTTTTGCTGTGCCAGTCCTCTCCGATTCCTTTGGAGTAGTTGATTGGACAAAACAAGACATCCAGAGTCTTGACCGCCTGACCAGAAGGATCATGTCTGATAACAGAGCACACCACCCTCGTTCCTCTCTTAATCGTTTATATATGCCAATCAATTCAGGAGGACGGGGTTTGATTAATGTGGAAGCTCTTCATGACAGAATTACATGACAGAAAAACTTCTCTGGAATAGGCCAATATACAGCCTGAGACGAATTCCAGCCAACAAACCTGATCTTGTCCTTTTTGATAAAGCCAATGAAATTATTTATATCATTGAATTTTCTGTCCCTTTTGACAGCAATGTGATTGGCAAGATTCAGGAAAAGCATGATAAATATGCGGACCTCGCCTTTGAAATGTCTCGCTTGCATCCCAAGTACACTGTCGTCAGGCTCCCCATTGTTCTCGGTGCCCTTGGTTTGGTACCTCCTGATCTCTTGGCGCAGATGAGGAGAGTGCCCGGGTTCTCCACCGGGAGCACAGCCCTTCTGACAATCTGGGTAATGCAGAAGGCTGCAGTGTTGGGGAGCCTCCATATTCTCCGGAAAGTTCTTGGTGGGTTCGACTAGGCAGTGTTTCCTGGGAGAAGTCCCATTCGCTGTCTGGGCTGCGTGTAGAGGGGGCGAGGGCCCTGAGCTGATGATGAGCTTGACCAGCCTGACTGTGCCAGGATCACCCGAACCCTCTCTGCTGCATTTCAATTTTTAATCTGTAAAACAGAAAATACAATAAAATAAAAAAATCAATCACGGAAATTGAGTAAATATCACGGTGTGTATCTAGATAATAGGGTTCGCTTGACACGCCGTTCATTATCGCAACTTTACTGGATGGTCAGTTTTGTTTAAACAACCCCTCCAATGTTTACTTACTAGGTGGATATTAATCCCGTCGCGGTGTCCGGAGCGAGATAAAATCCGTGAGTGACAGCAGACCTGGACCATCAGGTATTCACATACGTGTACCTGTGCTTGTATATATGGTTTCGGTCGAGCGGTTTAACCTGTTTTAACATGTCCATTTTAGTCTATGTTAAGATTTGTCGTCGTGCGCCAGCCTACTATACAGCCGGTGTGGTTGTTGGAGGTGACAGGGTCAGTGAATCGATTGTCTATAACAGCTGATGAAGGATATCAATATATGGATGATCTCTAAATGCCACTCAAAGACGTTATAACAGTTGACACTCGGGCTCCTTATCACGCGATATACTGACGTAACTTGTGTTGACTGACAACACACAACGAGCCCAGAATAGCAGCACCATGGCCACAAGAGGACTGCGGGATAAAAGTAATTCTGAACAACATTAAATGCTATATTTATCTACGGCCTTTCTGTTTCCACTGCTGATTGGGATTTTGAAAAATAGTTTTACTGGCAAATGACCATATATGTAATAGTTGCATTTTGAAAATCTAACAACTATCTTAATCAGCATATGAACTGCAAAAGTTGAAAAGGAACATTCTTCTAAACAACAGTAAAAAGATCAAATTACTCTCTGGAGCCACAACACTCGCAAGGCTGACATGTGATCTATTGCATCAAGCTTGTGTACTTCTGTTTATTACTGACGAAGAGTATGAGCTGAAAAAGCAGTTTATTTTGGCTATGTGTTTAATAATATTTCCTCCATTTTCGGGAAAAGATAATTTAAATTCCAGCCGTGTGGCGCCGACTTAAAATAAGTAAAATGCTCACTAGCTGTCCCACTGAAAATCAGATGATCAGCGCCTTACATGCATATTTCAAGGCTGTGTATCAAAGTGCACTGACCTGAAGTCTGTAAAAGTCCCTAGGATCACGTGGTATTGTGATTACCTAGAACAGCTCAGCCACGTAGAAATATCTTTCTAGCATTAATCACGGCATTGTCTGGTCGAAACTCGGTTTCAGAAACCACCAGATTGATTTGAGATGGAATGTCTTTATACAACAACCTCATAATGAATGAAAACAAACAGGAGCTAAACAGAACTGTTCAAACTGTAATTTTGTTTAAATATTCTGTATTCATAACACTGGACCTGCTGGAAGCCCTTACATCTCTGATTCAACACAAAGTGTCCATGTTAAGTTATAACATCTTTATGAGCTATCACTAGTAAGCTTGCATAAAAGCAGAATAGTGTACGCAAGCAAAATGAAAGCGATGGAAAAGGACATGCAAGCACGTACGCACGCACACACGCACACACGCACACACGCAAACAAACATTCATGCTATGCGTCGCAATAAATCTTTCACGCCAGAGTTATTTCTTACTTCACTTCACCTGACTGCCTAAGTATGGGTCTCCAACAACAGTCTAATCGCCAGTGCTTCATTTCAAGGAACGTTCGGCTTGAATGGGTGAAACACACTAATAGCAGTCATTGAGACTACGTCAATGGAGCAAAAGGGGCGACAGGGGTGAGCGCGGTACAGAAATAGTTTGTACAGAATGCATAGAAATATATACATGGGAAATGTATGCGAATATATTCTTGGGATATATCTGTCTTTGCTGGGATATATCTATCTTTGAACATGTTGTTATTATCACCAAGACTTCGCAGGGGGCACTAAGTCAGTGGCTAAAGCGTGCGCCAATCAAGCTGTATTTGAGGGTTTTATTCCCATTTCATATCATATGCTACGATATTTCCAACAGCAATGCAAATCCCGACTTGTCCACTGCGCAAAGTGTTCTTTCCTCTGCAATATTTACTCCCCGCTCTGAATAGCTCAGTGTCCGCTGTCACGCCAAAGACCCATACTCATTTCGCACGTCTGTGCGGCCCCGCTATGATTTTGGTGGGACATAGCGGCGTAAATCCATACTAACTCACTTACTGACATTTCATATTTTGCGTAACTTCTATATGTCTGACTCAGAGTACTATGATTCATATGACACATTTAGCGAGATGCATTTGTTAATAAATCTATCACGAATATGTCAGTGTCACATAAAACAATAGATAAATGAAGGTTAGAATTTGTGTTGCAGGAACTACAAGGTCCAGTCTTGCATGATGTATACTCACAAGCATAGGAAACGCAAGATATTTTTGTTCAAATAGGAAACAAACTTGGAACCCTCAACTGATATGAGCTGGCATATAGTGGAGCCAGAGGGTGTTATCAATATTTTTGGTGCGCTTCGGAGGGCCGGGTAAAAACACATCAATAGAAGGAATCACCAAAACACACAACACCAATGAACATGTGGGTATCATGCACACACATCTCGTGAAACCAAACATGCACGAATTGTCACCATCATTAGTGGGTATAAGATTGGACAAACGTTTGGTCTATCATTCCTTGTTCAACAATGCTACTCTCTGCCACTCAACCAGGCTATAGGGGGTTAGGAAGCTTGTTGCGCGTCATTTCGACTTTAACATAACCACAATTTTCGTGTCCAGCATCGATAAAACGCAACACACACCACGGATGATCTTCCTAGGAGCGGTCATCCTAGGGCCACCACCCCTAGAAAAGATGGGAACGTTACTCGTCAACACAAGAGAGATCTGTTCTTATCAACCCGTTTACCTTTCGAAAACGTAATGATGTCATCAGTCTTGGTAGCCAGTTAAATGCCTCCACTTAAGTATTTGTCTTGACGCATTGATAAAAATACCATTCATTTCAGATCAACGTTTAGCAGTATGGAACTAGCCCGTGTTCCGATACCGTCAACGGTCTTCGTAATTAATGGGCGTTCTTCACACTGTACTATGAGCCATACAGTATGAAATACTGAATGAAACGCCAGCATCTGTTAACAAATCTATCCTGAAACATTTTCACTTACAGTGTCAGTGTAACAAAAACAAGTGGTTATCTTGGAGGATAACATTTGGTTGATGAATCACTTCATTTTTCTTTAACCTGTTAAGGATACCTATTGCTATAATATCATTCATTTCAGATCACCTTCAAGCGCTACTTGCCATGGCTGAAGATCATTGCTCTGGCTCGTATTCCGATAAAGTCAAAGGTCTTTACCGCAGTCAACCCGAGGACTATTTCGACGAACTTGGAAATAACATCATGACGCCACAACTGAAGGACAATGGTGGGGATCCACTCTGTCCCATAAACGGGAGACTTAAAGGTGTGTTTTTCGGGGTGACCCTTTGGAACGGTGATCTACCAACTATATCCCCATATGGAGACACCAGAGTGGTGGTTCCCCTGGAGAGACTCTTTGATGACTCTGCCAGGCTGTACTTCGCTGACTTCTATTGTATGCGAGGTCAAAGGGATAACCACTACGTCACATTAGTCCTTACAAAGAAGGGTACAAAAGCTGATCGCTTCTGCAGGCAGAATCTCATTCCTTTGAAAAAACGTAGGAACATGTTTCTGAGGATGAAAGAACGCACCTATAAAACTCTCCGGAAGAACAACGTATGGGTTGAAGTCTTCTATACAGATAAAGTGGACATATCTGGACTGGAGCTGGATCAAACTGACGTGATTGGGAGAGGAAGGAGCTCAGGAGGCATACCTAAAACATTTGGTTGTGACATATGTAATGTTTAACTAGCTAAATGTTTGTTGAAGATGGTCGTCAAGATGGTTGTCACTGTTGTATGCCATTGAATCACTGACAAGACACTATCGATAACTATTTCTTAAATGTGGTCAGTGGTAGGTCAGCTTGGAGCCTAATCAACTGCCAAGGAGAAGAAGAAAGGAGACGGGAAGGAGCTTTGTTTCAAGCTCAATGCCGGCAGCAGAAATAATTGTTTAAATCTTACACCAAGTGGCGGAACAAGAGAACATTTCTTATTGTATAAATCCTAATAGAGGACGTTAAACACACAGTTACATGCAGGGTTAGATACGTTAGAATATAGTTTTGAAATATATTGTAATGATAATTTTATACAGCATTGTATAAGAGATGGGTCATCGACGTCAACATAGAGACTGTCAACAGGAGAAGTTCTGAAGGACCCGAGACAAAGTCTTAGACCTTGGTGGTGGACACAATCTAATAGTTTCAGGTCGCTTTTGCAGGCTCCACCATATATTATGGAGCCATAATCAAGTTTGGGCCGAATGAGGGATCTGCATAGGTGAAGTAGGGCAGTTTGATCCTCTCCCCATTTTGATTTGGCAACAACTTTTAACCTTCAGGCATTTAATCTTAAGGGATTTAATATGCGGCAAAAACGTCAAGTGGGGATCGAAAATCAGACCCAGAAACTTGGCCTTCTTGACAACTTTGATAAATGTGCCGTTTAGAAATAGTTTAGGGTCTTTATGTGATTTGTATTTACGGCAAAAATGTATGCAATTAGATTTAGATAATTAAAGTCCTTTTTCTAGACATTATTTATTTATTTTGTTTAGACACAACGGCATTTGCCGTACACATTTTTACCGCGACAAGAAATATTAAAATCATCCACAAGAGGTGATCCATCAGTTGAATCTTTTAAAACCTGTATAAACTGTTGATTTTGGCACTAAATAAAGTTAGACACTACAAACTGCCTTGTCGGACACCCTGATCCTGATCCTGTAGTGATCAGACAGGGTAGAAACAACACACACTTGAAATTGTCTGTCATTTTGAAAAAGCTGGCTATAAATTGACGTAAACGGCCTCGCAATCCGAAGCCATGTAAATCTTGAAAATGCCACGTCGTGTCGTATGCTTTTCCAAGATTAGTGAGTGAGTTTAGTTTTACGCCGCACTCTGCAATATTCCATCTATATAGCGGCGGTCTGTAAATAATCGAGTCTGGACAACACAATCTAGTGATCAACAACATGAGCATCGATCTGCGCAATTGGGAACCGATGACATGTGTCAACCAAGTCAGCGAGCCTAACCACCCGATCCCGTTTGTCGCCTCTTACGACAAGCATAGTCGCCTTGTATGGCAAGCATGGGTAGCTGAAGGCCTGATCTACCCCGGGACCTTCACAGGTTTTTCTAAGATTAACGCAGCATAGTGTTTATTAATTAGAGCGTTTTAAACAAATGATTACAAACGCACTTGTTTTTATGGAAACCACTTTGAATATCTGTTATGTGGTACGTGGAAACTATTAACGTTATAAGTCGATTATTTATCATGCCTTCCATGATCCTGCAAACGTTGCTAGTTACAGAGATCGGTCTCTAGTTGCTAGTTACAGAGATCGGTCTCTAGTTGCTAGTTACAGAGATCGGTCTCTAGTTGCTAGTTACAGAGATCGGTCTCTAGTTGCTAGTTACAGAGATCGGTCTACAGTCCGGTATCATCATGTGCAGGTGTAGGGAAGGGTACAAAAACAGCCTCGCGCCATGAAGAAGGAAATCCAAATATCATCATGTTTATTATGGTCTCCGAGCACGAATCCCGTAAGTGCTTCGGGAGCTGATAATGCATGTTATCAGCCTCTGTAGCAGCATCATGAGCTTGTTCAAGAGAAGTATGAAGCTCATGAATAGAAGATATTTCATTACTAAGATGCCAAGGAAACTGTGATTGACGTTTTGGCTGCATTAGTAATGTTTGAAATCTGAATTTCATGATTGAAACACATTCTAACATGATTGAAACACATTCTGAACACAATCACAGCAATTCTGCACAATTTGCTTGCTTGTAGAGTACTTGAGGGAAAGTTGTTGAGAAAAGCATGCACGAGATCTGTGTGAAACTGACGACTCTTTTATCGTTATCCACAGACTCTGTAGACGGAAAAGTCATTTTTTCCAGTTTGATTGTGCATCATTATGTCACGACTGAATGCAGATGAGCGATGGAGAACTACTTGCATGACCGAAGCTGGTACATCTCAACGTAACATCGCAAGACTCTTTAACGTCCATAACAAAAACATGATTTGCAGTTTATGGCAACGTTATCAGCACAGTGCAAATGTTCAAGACCACCACGACGGGTTCCACATGTGACCACGCCTCGTAATGACAGATGGATCCTTACCACACATCTCCGTAACACGTTCCAACCAGCAACACACACAGTACCAGGAGCGAACGGAATCTCTGCAAGGACTCTTCGAGATGACTGGCTGCTTGTATCGACGTCAAGGTGAATGTCATGTTACTCCGTGTCATGGATGGTGATCGTTTTGGAACTTGTGGCGTAATGAGTGAGTGAGTTAATATTTAACGTCACATCGGCAATATTTCAGCCAGAGGGTGACGAGAACATTTAACACTGAAATGGAATGTAAGACTAGTGTATTATAAAGACCTGTCGACAAAGGACAGTACAACAACTAGAATACCACGATTAGCATTACAACTAGCGTAGAAAGTTAAAACTAATATCATTTTATGGACAATACAGTATAAAACAGGCTATAGATTACCAACAATTGAAGGCAGATCAAGCGACTAGAGAAGTGGCGTGATGGTTTTGGGTGGGATCACCACCACAGAGAGGACGCCACTCCAGATCGTTGAATGGAGTCAGTTATGGTGACGAAATTGTGAACGTTCAGGTTTTACCGCTTTAGCAGCAACACGGTCCGGGTATGCCTTTTTTGTGGGGATTTCATAAGCCATGGTGAGTGTTAAAACTGCATCATCCGAATCCTTACCTTTCAACACGTATTCGTGAGTGAGTGAGTGAGTTAACATTTAACGTCACATCGGCAGTATCTCAGCCATATCGTGACGAGAACATTTAATTCTGAAATGAACTATATGCCTATTATAAAACCTGTCAACGAAGGACAGTAAAACAACTAGAATATCACAGAGTAGAGTATAAAACTAGTAACTATACCTAAAACAATTTATCTTTAGAGGACAATACAAGATAAAAATGGGCTATAGATTGCTAACAACTGAAGGTAGATCACCATACTAGGGACCATGGGGACTTACAGTACCTTGGCTACCTGCATGGACCCTAGCTGGATTTACATCATCCCCTCAGGAGTCAGCAATTCGGGAAATCTAGCCATTCAGTAAAAAGACATTTATTCTACGATTAAAAACATGGAAAGTTTGAATTTACTTTAAATGTTTGTGGACTTACGTACCCTCTCAGGAGGACAATAGTTTTACAATACTTCAACCCCCTTTGAGGATACAGCCACCAACAAGCACAGTTACCAATTTAAACTTCCGATAATAAAAATTATCTATTTACAATTCATTTAATAAATCTAATTCTTTTAAAAATCCAATAATTAAATGAGAACTGATATTAGTAAAAAGGTCCTTCATACTACGTGATTTAAAATAGGTATCCCTTGTGATGGAATACTCCACGCAGTCAAGCAAGACATGCTTGACCGTGATTCTTTCATCACAAGGGATACAAAACGGAGGATCCTCACCTTTCAAAAGGTATTTATGCGTATATCTGGTGTGACCAATACGACATCGTCGCATAACGACCTCTTCAAATCTGGACTGACAGCTCAAGTAGGTGTAACCAATATACGGTTTTATTTCATGTAATTTATTTATACCTACTTGGGTGTCCCACTTCTTTTGCATCAGATCACGTATATAAGTTCTAATATTCGCTTTGTAATCTGAGTATGGAAGAAGAAGTGGTGTCACAGATTTGTTGAGTGCTGCCTTGGCAACAAAATCGGCCATTGTGTTCCCTGAAATGCCTACATGGCTGGGTAACCAACAGAAGACGATGTCGTATTGGCCAGTAGCAAGATCATTATATAATTCAATAATTTCAATTAAAAGTGGATGTTTACAAGAAAGATTTTTAATCGCCTGAAGGCAAGAAAGAGAGTCGGAATAGATTATATATTGTTTATGTTTATGGCGTCTTTGAATATATTTAAGAGCTGTTAATATGGCGTTAGCCTCAGCGGTAAAAATAGAACTGTTGTCTGGTAATCTAGAAGATATTGTTCTGGATCCAATGACAGTGGCACAAGCTACTGCGCCACCGTCCTTGGACCCATCTGTAAATAAGGATTTATAACTGCTATATTTATGTTTCAATTGATTATATTCTTGTTTATACTGTAATTCATTAGTTTCCGATTTTTTAAATGCGGTCAATGTTAGGTCCACTTGGGGCCTAACCAACTGCCAAGGAGGAGAAGAAAGAAGACGGGAAGGAGCTATATTTTCCAGCTCAATGCCGGCAGCAGCAAGAAATGGTTTAATTCTTAAACCAAGAGGCGGTACAAGCGAAGAGTTTTTATTGTATAAGTCCTCACACAGAGGACTGAAAACACAGTTATATGCAGGGTTTGACTCACTGGAATATAATTTTGTTACATACTGTAAAGCTAATTTGATACGTCGCTGCTCAAGAGATGGCTCATCGGCCTCAACGTACATGCTGTCAACAGGTGAAGTTCGAAAGGAGCCAAGACAAAGTCTTAGACCTTGATGGTGAACAGAATCTAAAAGTTTCAGGTTGCTTTTACAGGCTCCACCATATACAATGGAGCCATAATCAAGTTTTGACCGGATCAGTGATCGATAAAGTTGCAGGAGGGTAGTTTGGTCCCCTCCCCATTTAGAATTTGAAACGACTTTCAACAAGTCAAGTGCCTTCAGGCATTTAGTTTTGAGGGATTTGATATGTGGTAGGAACGTTAAATGCGAGTCAAAAATTAATCCCAAGAACTTGGCCTCCTTTACAACTTTGATGGGAGTGCCATCTAGAGATAGTTCAGGGTCCTTATGTGGCTTATATGTTCTGCAAAAATGTATACAATTAGTTTTGGACTTCGAAAATTTGAAGCCGTTTTCAAGACACCATTTATTTATTTTGTTTAAACACAACTGCAGTTGCCGTTCAATAGTATGCATATTTTTACCTCGGCAAGAAATATTAAAATCATCCACGAAAAGCGATCCATCAATTGAATCGTTTAAAACTTTTGACAAACTGTTGATCTTGATGCTAAAAAGAGTGACAGATAAAATACTGCCTTGTGGAACACCCTGAACCTGATTGTAATGATCAGACAGGGTAGAACCCACACGGACCTGGAATTGTCTGTCATTTAAAAAGTTGGCAATAAATTGAGGCAAACGACCTCGCAAACCAAAGTCATGTAAATCCCTCAAAATACCATGTTTCCAGGTTGTGTCATACGCTTTTTCAAGATCAAAAAAGATAGACACAGCATGTTGTTTATTAATTAGTGCGTTTTTAACAAATGACTCCAGTCGCACTAAGTGATCGACAGTACTTCTGTTTTTACGGAAACCACACTGTATATCTGTGATAAGATTATTTGTTTCCAAGTACCAAACAAGTCGATTATTTATCATGCGTTCCATGGTCTTGCAAACACAGCTAGTTAGTGAAATAGGTCGATAATTGGACGGATCCGTATGATCACGTCCAGGTTTAGGTATTGGTACTACTATGGCGTCACGCCATGACGGAGGAAAGTTACCCGATGTCCAAATATCATCAAAAATATTGAGAAGCGTTTCTAGGCAGGATTCTGGTAAGTGCTTCAGGAGTTGATAATGTATGTTATCAGCTCCTGTAGCAGTGTCATGAGCTTGATCAAGAGCAGTATGGAGTTCATGAATAGAAAACGTTTCATTATAATCTTCCCCATTATCAGAATTGAAATTAATAGTTTTCTTTTCTTGTTGTTTTTGATATTGCTGAAATTTAGGTACATAATTTGAAGAGGAAGAGTGTTTAGCAAGGGTTTCACCCAGTTTATTAGCAATATCTGATTTATCAGTAAGCAATTGATCTCCATGTTTAAGATGATGGACAGTAGATTTAGTACCTTTACCTTTGATTTTCTGGACCATGTTTCATACCTTGGACATGGGTGTCCGAGAATTTATTTTGGATACATAATTTTGCCAAGATTGGCGTTTGTTCTGTTTAAAAGTACGCCGTGCTTTAGCATTTAAAATCTTAAATTTATTTAAATTATGCACCATAGGATGGCGACGGAAATAATGTTCTGCTTTTTTCCTTGCCTTCCTAGCTTGTTTGCACTCATCGTTGAACTATGGTTTTCTTATGTGTGGAACTGCAGAGGACTTTGGTATACACTCATCAGCTATGGAATTCAGTTCATCAGAAAAAGATTTGATAGTATCAGAAACGTCAATAAAACGTTCAGGTTTAAATTTTTCAGCACACAGTGTTTCATATAAAGCCCAGTTAGCCTTTTTAAAATTCCGCCTTGATGATGGAGGAACATCAGATGGAGTTACAGCTTTTAATATAGTAGGAAAATGGTCACTTCCACACAGGTCATCGTGGACTGACCATTCGAATTCATTTAATAGTTCGGAATTTGTCAATGACAAGTCGAGAGCAGAATACGTCCCTGTGCCAGGGTGTAAATATGTGTTGGAACCATCATTATAAACACATAAGTCATTGTCAGAACAAAAGTCCTCCAACAATTTACCTCTAGTGTTTGTATTTACACTACCCCAGAGTGGGTTGTGCCCATTTAAATCTCCCATTATAATACAGGGCTTCGGGAGTTGGTCATATAGAGCTTGAAGATCAGTTTTAGTGAACGTCGAAGACGGCGAAATATAAAGAGAGCATAGCGTAAACGCTACGTGTAAGGTAATTCTCACTGCAACAGCCTGCATATTAGTATTAAGTGAAACAGGGCTTTGAATAACGTTTTGTCTGACTAAAACGGATGACCCGCCAGTAGCTCTATCACCCGGAGGTGAAAAAGAATGATATGCATTAAAATGACGAAGGTCAAATGTATCTGTTTGCTTTAAATATGTCTCTTGGAGACATATCGCTGAAGGTGTGAAATCTTGGACTAATAGCTGTAATTCATGTAAATTAGTCCTCTGCAGTTCCACTGTACAATATTAGTGGAATAAACTATCTTTAGGGGGGATTTATTGGGGATCTACCCCGCACTCTTTTGGAGGGCGACAAGCTATGTGCCCTAGAATGGACGTTTTCAGAAACGTCCATGTCTTCAAGAGACCCGTATTTATTAAACAATTGAACTTTATTTTGTGACCCCTTGGGAGCCCTGCCACTTTGTTGTTTTGAAACATCAGGCTTAGGCTTAGATTTACCTTTAGCAGTTTGTTGTCTATCAGTTGTAGATTGAGACTCAGTGCGTGACTGCGAAGATGATTTATGATCAGAAGAAGTGAGTGAGTTAATATTTAACGTCACATCGGCAATATTGCAGCCATATCGTGACGAGAACATACATGACAAAAAAGAATATATATGCATATTATGAACACCCTGTCTACGAAGGACAGTAAAACCACTAGACTATCACAGTTAATATTAAAACTAGTGTGGAAACTTATAAAAATATAACAGTATCATTATTTGGACAATACAATATAAAAACAGGCCATAGATCGCCAACAACAGAGGGTAGATCACCATACCAGGGACCAAGGGGACTTACAGTACCTCTGCTACCTGCATGGTCCCTGACTGGATTTACACCATCCCCTCAGCTGTTGGCGACTGTATGCTAGATTAGCCATAAATTAAAATGACACATATTCTACGATTAAAAAAGTGAAAGATTGAATCTGACTTAAATCGTTTTGGGACTTACGTACCCTCTCAGGAGGACAATAATTTTACGGTACTTCAACCCCCTTCGAGGATACAGCCACTAACAATCTCAGTTGCTAATTCAACTTCCAATCATAAAATACTTATTTATTTACATGTCAGTCAATAAATTCAATTCTTTTAAAAATGCAATAATTAAATGAGAACTTACATTACTAAAAAGGTCCTTCATAGTTCTTGATTTAAAATAATTGTCCCTTGTGATGGAATATTCAACACAGTCAAGCAAGACATGCTTGACCGTGATTATTTCATCACAAGGGACGCAGAACGGAGGATCCTCACCTTTCAAAAGATATTCATGCGTATACCTAGTGTGGCCAATACGACAATACGATTTGTCTTCAAATCTAGACCGACATCCCAAGTAGGTGTAACCAACAAATGGTTTTATTGCATGTAATTTATTGATACCTACTTGGGTGTCCCACTTCTTCTGCATGAGATCACGAATGTAAGATCTAATGGTGGCTTTATAATCACTGTAAGGAATAAGAAGTGGTGATACAGATTTGTTGAGCGCTGCTTTAGCAGCAAGGTCAGCCAAAGTATTACCAGAGATTCCAACATGGCTGGGTAACCAACAGAAGACGATGTCGTATTGGCCAGTTGCAAGATAGTTATAAAGTTCAATAATTTCTATTAAAAGTGGATGTTTACATGCTAGGTTTTTAATAGCCTGAAGGCAAGAAAGAGAGTCTGAATAGATTATGTACTGTTTATGTTTAGGATGTCTTTGGATATATTTAAGGGCTGTTAATATGGCGTTTGCTTCAGCTGTAAAGATAGAACTATTGTCTGGTAATCTAGAAGATATTGTTCTGGATCCAATGACAGTAGCACAAGCCACTGCGCCATCGCCCTTAGACCCATCTGTAAATAAGGATTTATAACCGCAATATTTATGTTTCAACTGATTATATTCTTGTTTGTATTGTAGTTCATTAGTTTCTGATTTTTTAAATGTACTTAATGTTAGGTCAACTTGTGGCCTAACCAATTGCCAAGGAGGAGAAGAAAGAAGACGGGAAGGAGCTATGTTTTCCAGCTCAATGCCGGCCGAAGAAAGAAAGGGTTTAATTCTGTGTCCGAGAGGTGGAACAAGAGAACACTTTTTGTTGTATAAATCCTCGTAGAGAGGATTGAAAACACAGTTATATGCCGGGTTAGATTTGTTAGAGTATAGTTTTGTAGCATATTGTAAAGATAATTTTATACGTCGCTGAGTGAGAGATGGCTCATCTGCCTCGACATAGAGACTGTCAACGGGAGAAGTTCGAAAAGATCCAAGACATAATCTTAGACCTTGATGATGGATAGAATCTAACATTGTGAGACTGCTTTTACAGGCTCCACCATATACAATGGAACCATAGTCAAGTTTGGAGCGAATGAGTGATCTGTATAAGTGAAGTAGGATGGTTTGATCGCCTCCCCATTTTGAATTTGAAACAACTTTTAACAAGTCTAGTGCCTTCAAACATTTAACTTTAAGGGATTTAATATGTGGCAAGAACGTCAAGTGGGAGTCAAATATAAGACCCAGAAACTTGGCCTCTTTAACAACTTTAATAGGTGTGCCGTTTAGATACAGTTCAGGGTCCTTATGTGGTTTGTATTTACGGCAGAAATGTATACAGTTAGTTTTTGACTTAGAAAATTTAAAGCCGTTTTTGATCGTGATTTGTGAGTTGGCTGAGACAAAGATTGTTCTCCAGATACAGATGAAGTCTGACTACAGGACTGTGACCCGGCTTTAGATACCACCTGAGTGTTGACAGAAGATGTCAAGGTTTGAGTAGACTGTTCGGGTGCAACGAACTGAGCATTATTTGTTTTAACCCACGTCAAATCTGTCTGGCAATGTATCGACGAGGTAGTTACTTTTGAGGTATATTCAGGAGTTCTTACAACTGATGCAAATGATTCAGTATGTGCTGCAGATTCCACAAGTTTCTTTGCGTCAGAAAAGCTGACGTTCTGGGTGAATTTAATTTTATTGATTTCCGTTTGTTTTTTCCAGACTGGACACTCTTTGGCGAAAGACGAATGATTTCCCGAACAATTTGTACACTTTTTATGGTCACTGTTACAGTCTTCTGTGACATGAGTATTCTCACTACAGTGGGCGCATGTAATGGGCTTGGTACAAGTGTTAACACCGTGCCCATACCTTTGACATCTAAAACATCTCAAAGGATTTGGGATGTACACGTCAACTGAAAGACTACAATAACCTGCTTTAACAGACTTCGGAGGATTTGGCGATGAGAAGGAGAACAGATAAGTATTTGTTTGGACCGTTTCATTGTTTCTGCGGATCGTGAATCTTTTAACATAAATCACTCCCTGATCTTTCATCTCAGAAGCAATATCTAACTCTGACATATCAGCAAACAATCCATCTCTGTCTCTGATTATGCCTTTACTGGTATTCAGAGTCCTGTGGGCAGTGATAGAGACGGGAATTCCAACAAATACTTCTGTTGACATGAGGTTCTTTGCTTGCTGTTTTCTGTTGCATTCAACCAGCAGAGAGCCTGAACGCAAGCGTCTAACGTTTTTAACCTCACCTGCAATGCCATGTATACCCTTGGAAATGGCGAAAGGGTTAAGTTTCATTGGCGTCTTGTCTACAGTTTCTAGAACTAAAAATCGTGGCCAATAGTCGATTGAGTTGGAAGGTCGTTGGTCGTCATCATCGTTGTCCAGTTGACGTTTATAGCGTGGGGGGTTTGGTACTCCATAGGTAGTATATATGTTTCATCATCCGAGCTGGTCACAAAGGACAATGCTAAACACAAGCGGGTCTCCAACTTGCAGCACCAAGGATACTCGGATGATATACTCCAGCAGAAAAACCAAAAGATTAATTCTTCCACCAGATTGGCCCATGAGCCACCGCCTTCTGGGCATAAGACTCTAGGCAGAATTCATGTAAACAAAATTCAAGTCAAATAATATTCTGAACAAAGGGTGCCAAGACTAAAGTTTAAACAATTCCAAATCAAATTTTGTGCAATTACATATTATCTATGCACAGGGCTTGGCATGACCAGCCGATTGGTTGAACCGGGCCCATTCAACCACCCGTCTAGGTGAAGTCAGGGCCAAAGTGGTGTATTGGGCATTAGGAACACTGGTCCTGCTCCCATGCCCTCAACCACCAGGATCCCCTCCTCCACCGACACAGGGCCGCAACCCACGGCAAACGGGTTGGTGGACCAAATATCCCCCCGGGTCCACTACGGGGGTGTTGGCGAGCTCTTGGCGTTACCCAGCACCCACCACGAGGAGGTGGCTCGCCACGGGTGCCTGATCAGAAGAAGACTTTGATGTTCCAGGAAGTGATTCTTCAGTCTGTGATGACATAGCTGGGTATAGAAGTTGTGGAGAGTCACTGTTGACCCAAGTCAAGGTAGTTTGGCAGCTTGTAGATGACTTTGTTATTTTAGAGCTGCGCACAGATGATGCGTTTGCTACTGTAGCATAACTTTCTGGAAGATCAGATCTCTTCACCAGTTTTTTTGCTTCAGAAAAAGAGATGTTTTGGGTATACTTTATTCTGTTTATTTCCATTTGCTCTCTCCAGATTGGACACTGTTTCGATGAAGATGAATGGTCACCTGAGCAGTTGGTACACTTTTTAAAATCACTGTCACAATCTTCTGTTGTGTGTGTTTTCTCACCACAGTGAGCGCACACAACAGACAATGTGCAGGTATTTACGCCATGCCCATACTTTTGGCACTTGAAGCATCTCAATGGATTTGGAATGTACGTTTCCACTTTGAGTTGACAGTAACCAGCCTTTATTGATGTGGGAGCAGTCGGAGTAGAAAAAGAGAACAAATAGGTGTTTGTTTGTTGGATCTCATTGTGTTTACGGGTAGTGAAACGTTTCACATACAACACACCTTGTTCCTTCATCTCTGAGGCAATATCAATTTCCAGCATATCAGCAAAAAGGCGGTCTCGGTCTCTCACTATGCCTTTGCTGGTGTTAAGCGTTCGGTGGGCAGAGACTGATACGGGAATGCCAACAAAAGATTTAGTTGACAGGAGGTTATTTGCCTGTTGTCTCTTACTACATTCAATAAGAAGTGAACCTGTACGCAAACGTCTAACATTTTTAACATCTCCTGCTATGCCTTGTACGCCTTTTGAAACAGCAAAAGGGTTCAGCTTCAAGGGAGTCTTGTCAACAGTCTCAAGTACTATAAAACGTGGCCAATAGTCAATAGATGTGGACGGTCTTTGATCATTAACATCAGGATCCGTGTCAAGAGGACGTTTTTTCTTGGTCATAGGGGTTTCGGAAGCCATAGTTAGTGTTTTAAGGTTCATCATCCGAGCTCCCCACCCACCACGGAGTATCACAAGGACAATGCTAAAAACAAGTGGGTCTCCAACTTGCAGCACCAAGGATACTCGGATGATATACTCCAGCAGAAAAGTTATAAATAGCTAATCCACCAGATTGGCCCATGAGCCACCGCCTTCTGGCATAAGACTCTAGGCAAAGAGCAAAACATCACATTGCAAATCATTGACATCTGATATGTATAAATGTACCGAGTCCAAATGTAAAACATTTTCAAATTAAACGTACATGTTTAACGTACATGAGTGACGTACAAGTCCATACACAGGGCTTGGCGTGACCAGCCGATTGATAGAATCGGGCCGATTCTACCACCCGTCTAGGTGAAGTAAGGGTCGAAGTGGTGTGTTGAGCAACAGGAACACGGTTCAGGCTCCTACTGCCCTCAACCACCAGACTACCGTCCTCCACCGACACGGGACGCAACCCACGGCAAACAGGTTGCCCAATTCGGTTGCTCCTTGCAACCAGCAATGGGGTGCTATGGACCTAGTTGACCCGGGTCCACACGGGGGTTTGAACGGCTCTTTGCGTTACCCAGCACCCACCACGAGGAGGTGGCCGTTCACGGGTGCCCGTATTCGTGAGTGTATCTTATATGGCCATTGTGACATCGTAATGACCTCTTCAAATCTGGACTGATACCCCAAGTAGGTATAACCAATTACTGGGTTTTATTGCATGTAATGTATTAATCCCAACTTGGGTGCACCTGATCACGGATATAAGATCTATTGCAAGCTTTGTAGTCAGAGTATGGGATAAAAAGTGGTGTCATAGATTTGTTGAGTACTGCTATAGCAGCAAAATTGGTCATTGTGTTGCCAGAAATGTCCATGTGGCTGGGTAACCAACTAAAAAAGCCGTATTGGCCAGTGGAAAGGTCAATATAGAATTCAGTAGTTTCTATCAAAAGGAGATGTCCGCAAGCAAGACTAATAGCCTGAAGAAAGAGAGACTGAAAAGATCATGCATTGTCTATATTTTGAAGCTGTTGGTATTGCGTTTGCATCTGCTGGTAAAACTGAAAACTGGTAATCTAAAAGATAACGTTCTGGATCTAATAGCAGTGGCACAAGCTACCGCACCACTTGGACCATCCTTTTATGAGTTACAAAGTCGTGTCCATCTTTTAGATGATGAACACTAGAATTTCTACCTTTGCGCTTCATTCTCTGTATCATGTTCCACACTCTCGTCATATAACTGACACAATTGTGTTGATATGAAGTTCTTGATAAGAATAATGCCATGAACGGTGAGAGATTCAATTACACCCAAGTGCGTTTGTTTACAAAACGGTTCTCATGGGTTTAACTGAGTGCTTTTAACGACCTTGCGGGCATGTTTTGGAGCTTTTCCGATGCAAATATCAACAACAAAACACGAACACGACAATAACAACGACAACAACACCACCACCAACAACAACAACAAGAAGAGCACAACCAAGTTCGGAAATGATAGTGTACCTTTGACGGTGGCGATATTTTATTTTGAGATGAAAAATAGTTTTCGATCCGAAGCAAGCAAAGTACGTTGTCAACCTTTGCTCCCTTCGCTCCTATATATGAAGACTTCAAGTTGTCATATTCACAATGCTGCGCTACCCCATTTCCGGTACAGTTTGCATGTGGTTCACCTCCGTTCTCAGGACACTGGTTTTACATGATGCTGCAGATCATGAGTGTTTTCATACAACACAGTGATAAGAAGAAGGTATGATCAAATCCTGACCAGGATCTATCTCAAACCGAAAATCTTCAACTTCTTCGGGCGATGCAGTAACTGTTAGGACTTTCAGATGCAGATGAATTAGCTTCTTGAACATAGGTCCTATGCCTGTGACCTTAACTTCCTATAGGGATAACAAGGTTAGAAATATTGAAGGTACCCTTTAAAATAGCTACCGCATTGATTTGTTACTGAATAAATGTTGCTACATACATTTGTGAACATTTGTGAACATTTGTAAAGTGCGATGGTGAAATGAAGAGAAGATTGAAGATCGTTGTCACTGCATTGCCATTGACCCACCAACAAGACTCTATCAATGATTATCAATTAGTTTTGTAGATCCATCGCAATTCACTATTTGTAATGTATCATATGTACTAATGGGATCGGGTGGTCAGGCTCGCTGGCTTGATTGACACAGGTCATCGGTTCCCAATTACGCATGTTGTTGATCACTGGATTGTCTGGTCCAGACTCGATTATTTACAGACCGCCACCATATAGCTGGAATATTGCTGAGTGTGGCTTAAAACTAAACTCACTCACTCACTCACTTCCTGTTTGCAGGCACTGACAGTGAGGAAATGGACATGGATAACTCTAATGAAATCTTTACTGTAAACAAACATCTTTGACCTTGAGTTTGTTTTTATTTAAAATAAGGCCGTAGTTTGTTTCAGGCAGGACTTATTGATCCTTTCCGTGGACACCTGGTGTCATCACTAATTTTCATTGACTCATTCGTGTAATTTTCACCGCTATTTTAACCTTACAGATAATTGAAACTGTTTCTGGCGATGCTCGAAAATGAATATTCTTTTGCGTTTTAACTGGAGATAGAAACATAGTGTTTGTCCATTTGTCAAACACCCAACTGTCGGTATAACTGAGATGATAGTGTAAATGACATCAATTCCATGATGCATCACAGACTGTTCATATTATTCATCATACGATGTTACATTGAAACAAATAGTGCAAATGAGTAACTCTCTTAGTATAATCTTTGTAATCTACTGTGGCCTTTTGAGTAAATTAATAAAGTTTCTAAACATAAATTTCGAATAACAAACACCAATTTAGCTTTTAGGAAATGTATTTTGTGTGAGGACTGTCGTGACTGGTTAGCTTTCGTAATGGTCTGGGTGCACCGTGTTTCAATCAATGTGTGATTGAAAGGCTGCTATGCACAGTGGATGGCTGGTTTCGGTACAGAGTACTCCACAAACAGGCCACCGCTATGAGGAGCTTGGCCGAGTCTATTTGTAAGCAACATGGCAGCTATCTCAGATAAAGGTAATTGTGCATAATGCATACATAATTACGTGCTTTCGTGTTTGTAGGCTAACATTCATTGTAGGACGTTTCAAACGGTATATAGAAGTTAGCCCGCCCATTGTGCTTCCAACTTTCTGCATGTACTTTTGTTAATCATCGAAAAGACCGACCGAAGCCTGGCAAGTCAAATCAATATATCGATAGATTATCATTGCAAATACAATGTATGTTTAAAACCTATTTCGTGTGCTTTTTGCCTGAGAGAGGGTTAAAACCTCTAGAACAATACTTATTTAGTTATTAGCACACTACTTTCGATTTTGGATTCAGCGAATGTAAGATTTTCAGGAAAGTCAGTAGTTCTTGGAAACTGATATTCAATGCGCCCGTCGTTTGGCATGCGCTGTGCAGTATGTGATGGAGTTGTCAAACGGTTACTCGTATCTCCTCGTGTCTATGTATTTCCCGTCACTCACCACATTTAGATTATTCAGAAGGAATTGAGATGTGTATGTGTAACTTGCACCTGATTTTGATATATGTTCCTCAATGAACGATCATTTCTGGGGAACATGAAAACTCCTGTATATATATACTTCGTTAAATATACATGTATTTTGACTTTATACAATATACATATTGAGAGTGTGTTTATGTACGGGTAGGGGTAGGGGCTGTTTCTGGTGAAAACGATAATTATGCTTCAGTCTTTCGATAAAATAAGTAACAGTCAGAAATGCTTTGTGTTTCAAAACATTTGTACTATAATTCCATTCTTATAGCGGAAAGAACGCTGCAGCTGGTGTTGGGATTACAGAGAGAGAGAGGGAGAGAGAGAGAGGGGGGGAGGGGGAGAAACTATGTACATTATCTAAATTGTTCAAAATAGGAATTTTCTTTTCGAAAATTAAGCAACCGACTGCCACCCAAATGCTTCGAATATCAATATATTTGGACTATAATTCCATTTAGCCCATTTGCTATATTTCTTAAAAGATATGGACGCTGGGGCTCTGTTGGATCATTTTGGACATATGTATGCTGTCTGAATTGTTGAAAAACAATTATGCTTCTGGCTTTCGGTAAAATAAGCAACTGTCTGTCACAAACTACTTAAACGCATATAAATATATTTGGATTATAATTGCATCTTGAGTACTAAATATTTTGTTGAAATGTGTGCGGTTTCCTGTCGGAAGCTGAAAAAAATGTTTGTCACCAAACCAAATCGCAAAATATATTGAGATATATATATTTCAAAAGAAAATAATTACTTGACTACACATCCTCAGCTGAAAAAAATTAATGTGTCGACAAACCAAAACACAGGCCCCAGCGAAACACTGAATATATCGGTCGGTCTCCTGGTATGCAATAAAATATATATTGTGCAAAACAATTTGAGTGTATCCTTTACACATATGTAACAAGTGATTATTCTTCACAAGGCTTACCTTTGATTGGCAGATTACCTGCACAGGCTGCTGAAGAAGGCTGACACATACGGCAATGGTTTCCCTGCTGATAGGGTGAGTGTCCTCTACCGCAACAAACCATTCTCCTACTTCCAGAACATTCGGAGATACCACCACAGCGTAATGAAACCTTGCATGAAGGACCACGGAGGTGATTATCGCAATCCTATAAACGGCAGACTTGCGGGTCTTTTCTTCGGTGTGACACTGTACAGGGGCGATCTTCCGGATAGGTCGCCTTTCGGAGACACCAGAGTGACCGTGCCTTTGAAGGAAGTCTTTGACGATTATGCCAACCTTTACTTTGCTGATTTCTACTGCAAACCATCGCGAACCCGAATTCACTATGTGACGCTTGTCCTCGCAAAGTCTGGGTCATACTCGGACGATTTCTGTAGAGGACATCTCATCATGCTGCGGCCTTATGACAACATATATTTGAGAAGGGAACCCTACACTGACACCTACCGTTCACTGCGTCGCACAGGTATAAATGTGGAAGTGCTGTATACAGAAGCCATTGACATCTCAAACAGACCTATCAGCTTTACTGCTATCGTGGGTCAAGGTCACAGCACCCCAGGTGGCATACAGAAGACTCGAGGGTGTGTCATTTGTAATGTAGACGTGAGGGGGAGAGAGGCGGATTGGGATGTCAACCGGTATGAAAAAGCACATGGTACAATTGTTTATGACATTTTTGTAAACCTATTACGGTTTCTGTGGAATTGCCTCAGGTCTCTTTTTCGGTGACTTTTTCCACCAGTCTACACCATTTGACTCGTCACTGATTAAGATTTCGTCAAGGTATAGTTGAAATCATACCGTCATCTCAAGTGTCTTTAGAGTTCTTCTGGATAGGACTTGTATTCACAGGCCAGTAGGTCGGATTTGTGTCCAAATACACAACTGACTAAGAAATGAGAAGTTCTGAGAAGTCTAAACCGTTACGCCTAATTTCGATGTTGGATATGCTGCATATAAAGAGTTAATGTGTTCTATGTCGATCTGTTGTCATTGCATCAAGACATTTGTGAGGAGCGGAAGAATGGGAACAGCAAAATCATTTTGTAGAACCTGAAACATGTCCAGTGAGTCATTTTGTCTCTAAATTTATAGAAGCTGAAACATGTCCAGTGAGTCATTTTGTGTGTAAAGACTGAAGCTCAATATGTCTTCCAAGTATTTGATGGGGCAAACTAATTTTTAAATATCCCATCTGAAATGAAATGAAAAATATTATTCTTTTAGTTCATGGTGTTACCTTTGACTACGTTTTGTGTAAACATGACGTTAAAGCTTAACTGTCTCAACTAGGACAGTCACAACGTTGTCCCTCACATGTCAGTATTAGCAGAATCTGATATAGCTAATAACAACATGTCCCTCGCGATTTGTTGTAAATAGCAACTCATCCCAAGTTTAATAAGGTGAACGCCGAGGGATTAGTTGCTATTTGACTTACACGCCACAGTTTTTTATTCTATTTGTGTTCTCAGGTACATTACAGGAGGCAAGGCAATATATATCACATCACATATAAATATATGGAAATGTAAGGTTTTGTGGCATTTTGCACAGAGGGCATGTGGTATATAACAGATCCTTCAGGTATTTAGAGATATAAATAAATATATACATTATGGCATTTTACACAGAGGACATGTGATTACAGAAATAGGTGGAGGTGTGACGATACAAAGGATGCTTCGATTCGATGCATGATCGATATTTTATCTTTAGATAATTTATTATTTGAAAATGTATATTTTTTTACCAATTGACCATGCGCATTTTGCCGTTACTATCACGTTCTAGTAAAACATTGACAGTTTAAGGTGATATACATCATGATATGAAAAAAATATCGATATATTTATCGTTTGATAAAGTAACGCAATTAACGATACTATAATATATCGCCACAGCTCTGGAAGGTTAGCTTAGGGAATACATTGGGAAGAGGTTGTAATCATCTATTGATATTAGAGGAGTCCTCAGTACTAGCAAAAACACCAGGTAAGTGTTTCTGTTTTTCATGGCTATAATCCTTTCAGTTGTACATGTATCTTTTAGTAGTCTAAGAAATCTTTCAAAACATTTTCTGCACTCACCATAATAAAGCCGTGTCACGCTAGGGCAGTACATTAGAACCAACCTCTTATGACGTCACAAGAGATTGATAAGAAACATAAACAGCTGGTAGTATCTGTTGTAAAGATCATATCACTCCAAGGTGTGTAACTGAGTATTTGTTAAACGCTATCACACATGAATTTCTAGACCAAGTGGATTAGGTTTTAAAAGTATCGGTGGCCTAATACTGATCACTGGGTTGTCTGGTCCGTACAGTCCGAGCGTATTCAGTGCCAGTCCACCGTGCGACCATTTGCGAAATATCATGCTGTCGATAGTAATTGTTAAATAGTATCACACGTGAATGTCAAGGCCAAGTGAATTTGATTTTAAACTGAAACACTTTGCACAATTAGTCCAAAGGTCAAAAAAGATTTTTTCTATTTTCATATTTTGTAGGTCTTTTTTTCACTCTCGTGCTGGTAGAAGATGGAGATCAGAAATTCAAAGCCCAAATACTGATTACTGGGTTGTCTGGTCCTCAAACCCTCATGCACAGGTCGCCGTACAATATAGTCTTATAGTGGCAAGAAGACGAAGGAGAAGAAGAAGTGACTGTTGAAGGATAATGGTTGTACACCGTCAACCCCGGATGGTCGTTGACTGGTTATCTCATTACACAAACGGAAGTCTTCCCTGTTTGTCAATACATACCAGCCACGCAATTTTGGGTACCTAATATCAGATATCCCATCTGTTCATGCTTACATCACACGTCCATTATGTCTGCTTGAAATGCGTTACGACTCCACATTGAAATGATAACAATAACAGGCCTTGTAAACAGCTCAGTCGTATGCAGGGCTGTTAAAGTCGATAACCTAGATTATATTTCCTGGAACGGTAGCGGTTCGTAGAATGTATAATTGGACGCCAGTGTAGGGCGTAGTAGGCAGCGCCGCTTGGATTGAACACACAACTTACAGGCAGCGTGACACGCGAGTAAGGCGTTCACGTAATTGTACTCCACCAGATAGACTAATGATTAGTCTCTGAAAATATAATTTTAGTCAAACAAACAAGTTACAAATGCATTCTTATAATGTAGTTGAACTCTTTGTTGAAGTGATGACACGCCCTTTTATAACATCTTTTATTTGACCAGATGAATCTGTTTGTATCTAAATCCATTCACTATTGTACTTCAAGCAACTCCACTTGATATGATCATAATGATATAGCATCATCAGTAATGAATCACGTATGGACTAGAAGATCGGTTCGAATCCCGGTTTCTACGGTTTTCAGTGCCATGTCCATGTCTGTGGAATTGACTTAAGTGGTGAGCGATAGCATGAAAACATTTTGCGACACTGCAATCTCATGACCCTTTTTGGGACATAGATGCAACACAGTCATATGTGTGGCTATTGAAGGTGTTCGTATTGACTATTCATTTTGGAAGTGATGCGCATAAGAATATATTGAACATTTATGGATGTCAGGTTCTATATTCTGTAGAACACGACGACTCGGAGTCAGAAAAATGTATACCATCGAACGTGTTAATACTTCAGAGATTGGCGACAGACTTTTCAAAATGTGTGATCCTTAACACGATGAGTTAGACAAGAACCTGGAGCGTCCACCCGTCACACGAAATACTCCGGTTTGATTTGCAGCCCAAAAGTCATCTCACCTGCTATAATAATACAAATAATAGTGTAAAAACCGACTCATCCACAGTTACCTTGTGCTGTGATGTTTTGAATACATCTCCAGTATTAACTACCCCCTTCTAATCAAGCGACCATTGGTCCGTTACTAAACATGGTCCCTAGTATGGTGATCTACCTTCTGTTGTTGGCGATGTATAGCCTGTTTTTATATTGTATTGTCTAAATAGTGATGAATAAAGGTTTAACTTCCACACTAGTTTTATTTCAAATTGTGATATTCTAGTTGTTTTAATGTCCTTCGTCGACAATATACATCGTCTATAATATACATATAGACCTTATCGTTGTTAATTGTTCTCGTCAGGATGTGGCTGCAATATTGCCCAGGGGAACCTAAATATTAACTCACTCACTCTCTCACTCCGTTTCTGAATCTTGGCCATATGTTGGGCCATATCTGAGTAAGTGAATTTAGTTTTACGTCGCGTTTAGCAGTATTCCACATTGTACCCACCCACATGGGTAATCAAAACCGGCCCTTCGGCGTGACGAACGAACGCTGTTACCACTGGGTTAACCCACCGCCCATATAAAGATGCCGTTAATCAAGGAGACACATTCACGTTATCAATAAGGATGTCCAGCTATTCACAGATCGTTTTCTAAGGTTACTTCAGGTGACAGATTTGATGAAAGAGTGAGTGAGTGAGTGAGATAATATTTAACGTTACATCGGCAATGTGTCAGCCATATCGTGACGGGAACAGAACACTGAACACTGCATTATAAAAACCTGTCGACAAAGGACAGTAAAACAACTAGAATATCACAGAAAAGAACGTAAAACTAGTAATTTTACCTAAAACAGTTTATCAATAGAGGTCAATACAATATAAAAATATACATTGCTAACAAATGAAAGTGGATCACCATACCAGGGACCATGGGGACTTACATTACTTTTGCTACCTGCATGGACCCTAGCTGGATTTACACCACTCCCTCAGTCGTTAGCAATTTAGGCGCATCTAGCCATAAATCTAAAAGAAAACCTATACTACGATTGAAATAGCCGAGAGTTTGAATTTACTTTGAATGTTTGAGAACTTACGTACCCTTTCAGGAGGACAATAGTTTTATGTTATTTCAACCCTCTTTGAGAATACAGCCACTAACAACACAGCTACGAATTGAAACTTCCAATAATAAAATATTTATCTATTTACAATTCACTTAATAAATCTAATTCTTTTAAAAATGCAATGACTGAATCAGAACTTATGTTATTAAAAAGATCCTTCATAGTTTGTGAATTAAAATACTGATCCCTTGTAATGGAATATTCAACACAGTCAAGCAAAACATGAAATTTCTTCTTTGAGTCATTTGTTTCTTATTTTTTAAAATGATGTTAATGTTAGGTCAACTTGTGGCCTAACCAACTGCCAAGGAGGAAAAGAAAGAAGACGGGAAGGCAATATATTTTACAGCTCAATGCCGGTAGAAAAAATAAATGGTTTAATTCTGAGCCCTAGGGGCGGAACAAGAGAAGACTTCTTGTCATACAAATCCTCATAAAGTGGATTGAACACACAGTTATAGGCAGGGTTAGATTCGTTGGAGTATAACTTAGTAATGTATTGTATACGACGTTGTGTAAGAGATGGTCCTCAACGTAAATACTGTCTGGAGGTGAAGTTCTAGAAGACCCAAGACGGTGTAAGTGAGTGAGTCAATATTTAACGTCACATCGGCAATATTGGAGCCATATCGTGACGAGAACGATTAATTCTAAAAATACAAATGAATTACTAGCACATACATTCTAAAACCCTGTCAACGAAGGACAGTAAAACTGACTAGAATATCACAGAATAGAATATAAAACTAGTGAATAGACCTAAAACAATGTATCTACAGAGGACAGTACAATATAACAATGAGCTATAGGTTGCCAACAACTGCAGGTAGATCACCACACTAAGGACCATGGGGACTTACAGTACATTTGCTTCCTGCATGGACCCTAGCTGGATTTACATCATCCCTTCAGCTGTTAGCAATTTAGACAAATCTAGCCATAAAGTAAAAACACACCTATTCTACGATTAAAAAGCTGGAAAACTGAAATTTACTTCAAATGTTTTTGGACTTACTTACCCTCTCAGAAGGACAATTATTTTACGGTACTTCAACCCCCTTTGAGGGTACAGCCACTAACGAGTTGAGTTACTAATTTAATCCTCCAATTTTAAAATATTTATCTATTTACAGTTCAGTTAACAAATTTAATTCCTTTAAAAATGCAATAATTAAATGAGGACTAACATTGTTAAAAAGATCCTTCATAGTTTGTGAATTAAAATACTGATCCCTTGTGATGGAATACTCAACACAGTCAAGCAAGATATGCTTGACTGTGATTCTTTCATCACAAGGGATGGAGAACGGAGGATCCTCACCTTTCAAAAGGTATTCATGTGTATATCTGGTGTGGTCAATACGACATCGCCGCATAATGACCTCTTCAAATCTGGACTGACAACCAAAGTAGGTGTAACCAATGTAGGGTTTTACTGCATGTAATTTATTTATACCCACTTGGGTGTCCCACTTCTTCTGCATCAGATCACGTATATAAGATCTAATAGTAGGTTTAAAATCTGAGTATGGAATAAGAAGTGGTGTCACAGATTTGTTGAGTGCCGCCTTGGCAGCAAGATCGGCCATCCTATTCCCAGAAATGCCTACGTGGCTGGGTAGCCAACAAAAGACGATGTCGTATTGGCCAGTGGCAAGATCATTATATAATTCAATAATTTCAATTAAAAGTGGATGTTTACAAGAAATATTTTTAATAGCCTGAAGGCAAGAAAGAGAGTCGGAATATATTATATACTGTTTACGTTTCGGGTGGCTTTGAATATATTTAAGAGCTGTTAATATGGCGTTAGCTTCTGCTGTAAAAATAGAACTATTGTCTGGTAATCTAGACGATATTTTTCTGGATCCAATGACAGTAGCACAAGCAACTGTGCCACCGTCCTTGGACCCATCTGTAAATAAGGATTTGTAATTGTTATATGTATGTTTCAGTTGATTATATTCTTGTTTATATTGTAATTCATTCGTTTCTGATTTTTTAAATGATGTTAAAGTTTGGTCAACCTGTGGCCTAAGCAACTGCCAAGGGGGAGAAGAAAGACGACGAAAAGGAGCTATATTGTCCAGCTCAATACCAGCAGCAGCAATAAACGGCTTTATTCTGAGCCCAAGAGGTGGAACAAGAGCAGAGGTTTTGCTATACAACTCCCCATAAAGAGGATTGAAGACACAGTCATATGCAGGGTTAGATTCGTTAGAGTATAGTTTTGTGATATACTGTAATGATAATTTGATACGGCGTTGTGCAAGAGATGGTTCATCGGCCTCAACGTAAAGACTGTCAATAGGTGAAGTTCGGAAAGACCCAAGACAAAGTCTTAAACCTTGGTGGTGGACAGGATCAAGAAGTGTAAGGTTGCTTTTGCAGGCTCCACCATATACGATGGAGCCATAATCAAGTTTAGAACGTACGAGTGATCGATATAGATGGAGAAGGGTAGCTTGATCCCCTCCCCATTTAGAATTTGAAACCACTTTCTACAAGTCAAGTGCTTTCAGGTATTTAGTTTTAGTGAGTGAGTGAGTGAGTTAACATTTAACGTCACATCGGCAATATTTCAGCCATATCGTGACGAGAACCATTAATGTCATACATAATAGAGAATGGTAAAAAATCTGTCAACGAAGGACAGTAAAACAACTAGACTATCACAAGAAAATATTTAAAACTAGTAATGAAATCTAAAACAATTCAACTATAGAGGACGATACAATATAAAAACAGGCTATAGACCGCCGACAACTGAAGGTAGATCACCATACCAGGGTCCATGGGGTCTTACAGTACCTTTGCTACCTGCATGGACCTTAGTTGGATTTACACCATCCCTTCAGCCGCTGGCGATTGTACGAATGTTTAGCCAACTTTTAAAAGAACAAATATACTACGTTTAAAATCGGGTAAGCGGAAATTAAACTGTGAAAGTTTTGGGACTTACGTACCCTCTCAGGAGGACAATAATTTTACGATACTTTAACCCCCTTTGAGGATACAGCCACTAACAATACCAGTTGCTAATTTACACTACCAATCATTAAAATATATCTATCTACAATAGTTATTAATCAAAATTCAATCATGAAATCAATTTCTTTTAAAAAACCAATAAGTAAATGAGAACTAACACTATTAAAAAGATCCTTGATGGTTTTGACATTGAAATATTTCTCCCTTGTGATGGAGAATTCAACACAGTCAAGCAGGATATGCTTGACCGTGACTCTCTCATCACAAGGGATACAAAACGGAGGATCTTCACCTTTTAACAGGTATGTATGAGTATATCTGGTATGGCCAATACGACATCGTCGCAAAATGACCTCTTGAAATCTGGACTGACAGCCCAAGTAGGTGTAACCAATATAGGGTTTTATTTCATGTAATTTATTTATACCTACTTGGGTGTCCCACCTCTTTTGCATAAGGTCACGGATGTAAGATCTAATACTAGCTCTGTAGTCAGAATAAGGAATGAGAAGTGGTGTCACAGATTTGTTAAGTGCTGCCTTGGCGGCACGATCGGCCATTGCGTTCCCTGAAATTCCTACATGGCTGGGTAACCAACAAAAGACAATGTCGTATTGGCCAGTAGCAAGATCATTATACAATTCAATTATTTCTATTAAAAGTGGATGCTTGCAAGAAATGTTTTTAATCGCCTGAAGACAAGAAAGGGAGTCGGAATAGATTATATATTGTTTATGTTTGGGGTGTCTTTCAATATATTTAAGAGCGGTTAAGAGAGCGTTTGCTTCTGCTGTGAAAATAGAGCTGTCAGCCGGTAATCTGGAAGAGATTGTCTTAGACCCAATGACTGTGGCACAAGCCACTGCCCCACCATCCTTGGATCCATCTGTGAATAAGGATTTATAGGTATTGTATTTACTTTTTAATTGATGGTATTCTTGTTTATATTGTGATTCATTAGTTTCTGATTTTTTAAATGTTGTCAGTGTAAGGTCAACTTGTGGCCTAACCAATTGCCAAGGAGGAGAAGAAAGTAAACGAGAAGGAGCTATATTTTCTAGCTCAATGCCAGCAGAAGAAAGGAAAGGTTTCACTCTGATACCAAGAGGCGGAACAAGTGAAGACTTCCTGCTGTACAAATCCTCATACAAGGGATGAAATACACAGTTATATGCAGGGTTTGATTCGTTGGAATACAATTTTGTTACATACTGTAAGGTCAATTTGGCACGGCGTTGGGTAAGAGATGGCTCATCAGCCTCGACATAGAGGCTGTCGACAGGAGATGTTCGAAAGGAGCCAAGGCAAAGTCTGAGACCTTGGTGGTGAACAGAATCCAAAAGTGTTAGGTTGCTCTTACAGGCTCCACCATATACAATTGAACCGTAATCAAGTTTCGAACGGATCAATGATCGATAAAGTTGTAGGAGGGTAGCTTGGCCCCCTCCCCACTTACAATTTGAAACGACCTTCAACAGGTCAAGTGCCTTCAGGCATTTAGTTTTGAGGGATTTGATATGGGGTAGAAACGTTAAATGTGAGTCAAAAATTAATCCCAAAAATTTGGCCTCCTTGACAACTTTGATGGGAGATCCATTTAGAAACAGTTCAGGATCTTTATGCGGTTTATATTTTCTACAAAAATGTATACAATTAGTCTTGGATTTAGAAAACCTAAAACCGTTTTCGAGACACCATTTATCAATTCTATTTAAACACAATTGTAGTTGCCGTTCAATAGTACGCATGTGTTTTCCACGACAAGAAATATTAAAATCATCCACAAAAAGAGATCCATCAAGTGAATCGTTTAAAACCTTTGACAAACTATTGATCTTAACACTAAACAATGTGACGGACAAAATACTGCCTTGTGGGACACCCTGATCCTGACTGTAATGATCAGACAGGGTAGACCCCACTCGGACTTGAAATTGTCTATCTTCTAAAAATTGTGATATGAAAAGGGGTAAACGACCCCTTAAACCAAAATCATGGAGATCTTTCAAAATGCCATACTTCCATGTAGTATCATATGCCTTTTCAAGATCGAAAAATATTGATACAGTATGTTGTTTATTTAGCATGGAATCTTTAATAAAAGATTCTAAGCGTACCAAATGATCGATCGTACTACGATTTTTCCGGAAACCACATTGAATGTCAGTGATGAGGTTGTTGGTTTCCAGGTACCAGACTAGACGATTATTAACCATACGTTCCATTGTCTTGCAAACACAGCTAGTTAAAGAAATTGGTCTGTAATTAGATGGATCGGTATGATCCCGGCCAGGTTTAGGAATAGGAATGATTATAGCATTGCGCCATGATGGTGGGAAGTTGCCAGATGTCCAGATACTGTCAAAGATATTCAATAATGTTTCTAAACACGATTCAGGGAGATGCTTTAGGAGCTGATAATGAATATTATCGGGTCCTGAAGCAGTGTCATGAGCTTGCCCAAGAGCAGCATTGAGCTCATGAATAGAAAATAGTTCATTATAATCTTCCCCATTATCTGAATTAAAATTATTAGTCTTTCTTTCTTGATGGTTTTTAAATTTCTGAAAAGTCGGTGAATAATTGGATGAAGAGGAATGTTTAGCTAACGTTTCACCTAGTTTATTAGCAATATCAGCTTTTTCGGTTAAAAGAGTGTCACCCTCCTGAAGATGGTGCACACTACATTTGGAACCTTTACCTTTTATCTTCTTCACCATATTCCATACCTTAGAAATAGGTGTTCGTGAGTTAATTCTAGAAACATAATTTCGCCATGACTGTCGTTTACTTTGTTTAAATGTACGACGAGCCTGGGCGTTTGAAATTTTAAACTGGTTTAAGTTATGGACGGTTGGATGTCGACGGAAATATTTTTCCGCCTTTTTTCTAGCCCTTCTAGCCTGTTTGCAATCAATAGTAAACCATGGCTTCCGAATATGTGGAACCATAGAGGACTTGGGAATACAATCATCGGCAATCATGTTTAATTCATCTGAAAACATTTGAATAGGATTAGACACATTGAGAAAGAATTCTGGTTTTAGTCTGTTAGTGCATAAGGTGTCGAATAAGGACCAATCTGCCCTGTTAAAGTTCCATCTAGACGACGGTGCAGCGTCACTGGGGTTTATGGCTGAAGGTATAGTGGGAAAATGGTCACTTCCACAAAGATCGTCGTGGACTGACCATTCAAATTCATTGTATAAACTGGAATCAGCAACAGATAAATCAAGAGAGGAGTATGAACCTGTCGCGGGATGAAGATATGTATGAGAATTATCATTGAAAATGCATAAATCAGTATTCGTGAAGAAATCCTCAAGAATTCTTCCTTTCCCATTGGTGTTACTGCTACCCCAAAGGGGGTTATGACCGTTTAAGTCTCCCATGATAATACAAGGTTTTGGGAGTTGGTCATAAAGGATCTGAAGATCGGATTGCTGCAGAGTCGATGATGGCGGAATATACAATGAACACAAGGTAACAACAATATGCAGAGTAACACGGACTGCAACTGCCTGAAGAGGGGTAGTGAGAGGAACAAGACTGTGGATAGTTCCCTGCTTCACCAAGATAGAAGATCCCCCTGTAGCTTTATCACCGGGAGGTGAGAAACAGTGGTATGAATCACATTGTCTGATATGAAAGTTATCCGTGGATTTTAGATACGTTTCTTGCAAACATACTGCTGCTGGCTTGAAGTCTTGAATTAATAGTTGCAAATCAGTGAAATTGTTTTGAAGGCCTCTACAGTTCCACTGAAGGATATTGAATGAACAGCTCATGGAGGCTGAACTGGAGATCGGGATCTTGAGGAAGATCCTCTCCGCTGAGTTGTCGGAGATGGAGTGACTTCCATGTCTAGAGGTTCAAAGTTGTTATGAACCTCTACAGGGGATGTTACTGGGGAAGGCACCTCTACATGTTTGAGGGTCCTAGATCCTTTCTTCTTTGATTGTTTCTTTTCCTTGTTAGTTAGTTTTACACTATTTTGTGAGTTTTCCACTGTCTCGGGCTCTCGAGCAAGCGGAGGTCCAGATTGAATAACAGTCTGTGAAGCCAACGTTGATGATGTGTTGTCCTCAGGAGTAACTGATTGTTTATCAGTGACCCAGCAGATGTCTGTCTGACATGCTCTGTCAACTTTGCTCTGTGAAGAGGTAACAATAGCAGAATAAGAGTGAGAAAGTGACTGAGTTGTATGAGTCTGAGCTGTCAGTAATTTTGTTGCCTCCGAAAAAGAAATATTATTTGTATACTTCAGTTTGATAATCTGGGATTGCTTCTGAAAGAATGGACAGGATTTTGAAGAAGAGAAGTGGTCACCATTGCAGTTAGCACACCTAATATCATCTGTACAGGTATCCATACCTTCATGAGGTTTGCTACAACGACAGCATGTTGGAGATTTATTGCAGGACCTGGCCCCATGTCCAAACTTCTGACAGTTATAACAACGGAGTGGAGTCGGTATATACACATCGACTCCAATGTTGAAATAACCTGCCTTAATTGATGGTGGTACTTTTGGTAAGGCAAATGTAAGAAGATACGTGGTCGTTTGAACAATCCTGTCTTGCTCCTTCCTAGTAAATCTCTTCACAGATGTTACTCCTTGAGACTTCAGCTCTATCGCTATCTCATCCTCAGACATGTCAGACAGACATCTAGCACGATCACGGATTACACCTCTACAAGAATTGAGATATTTGTGTACCGAGACAGAAATTTCAGTGGTTCCAAAATGGCTTGCTTTGAGTAAATTGATAGACTGTTGACGTCTTAAACATTCAACTAGCAGGGATCCATTTCGTAAACGCGATACGTTCTTAACGTCTCCACAAATCCCTTCAACAGCCTTAGAAACAACAAAAGGATTAATCTTAAGGGGTGTACCATTAATTCCATCGACCACCAGAAACCGCGGCCATGAGTCAGCAGTAACCTGTGAGACACTGTCATCATCAGATGAAATGATTTCTGTATCTAGATGCCGTCTTTTACTTTTCGATCGTGAACCAGTGTATTGTAAGGTTGCCATGATAAGGGAAAAGATTCAACATCCCTGCTCCCCACCCACCATGGAGTGTCAACAAGGACGGTGTCGAAGTGGAAGCCAACTACAAGCACCAGGGTTACAGGGATGCTATACTCCAGCAAAAGAGACACAGGTAGCTACAATAGTCAAACAGAGTGAAAGTAAGGCTGGTTCCGCCCTAGACATTTACCTGATGACAAGTAGAACCCGGAGGTCAATAATGCCAGATTGGCCCATGAGCCACCGCCTTCTGGCATAGGACTCTAGGCAAATTTATCTTGCAATCATTTGTATACTATAAATCAAGATGACCAATACCCAATAAGATAAGCGTGCAAAACATAATTGCTATGCACAGGGCATGGCGTGACCAGCCGATTGATAGAATCGGGCCGATTCTACCACCCGTCTAGGTGAAGTAAGGGCCAAAGTGGTGTGTTGAGCAACAGGAACACGGTTCCAGGTTCCTGTTGCCCTCAACCACCAGACTACCGTCCTCCGCCGACACGGGACGCAACCCACGGCAAACAGGTTGCCCAATTCGGTCGCTCCTTGCGACCAGCAATGGGGTGCTATGGACCTATTTGACCCGGGTCCACACGGGGGTTTGAACAGCTCTTAGCGTTACCCAGCACCCACCACGAGGAGGTGGCTGTTCACGGGTGCCGTATTTAGTTTTAAGTGATTTAATATGCGGTAAAAACGTTAAGTGTGAATCAAAGATTAGACCCAAGAACTTAGCTTCCTTCACAACTTTAATCGGAGTCCCAACAAGAGACAGTTCAGGTCTTTATGTGGTTTATATTTACGAAAAAAATGTATGCAGTTAGTTTTCGATTTAGAAAATTTAAAGCCGTTTTCAAGACACCATTTATTAATCTTGTTTAAACACAACTGTAGTTGCCGTTCAATGGTATTCATACCACGACAAGAAATATTAAAATCATCCACAAATAACGATCCATCAATTGAATCGTTTAAAACTTTTGATAAACCGATTATCTTTATACTAAAAAGTGTGACTGACAAGATACTGCCTTGTGGAACACCCTGATCCTGATTATAATGATCAGACAGGGTAGAACCCACGCGAACTTGAAATTGTCTGTTATTTAAAAAGTTGCCTATGAATTCAGGCAAAGGACAACGGTAACCGAAATCATGTAAATCTCTCAGAATGCCATACTTCCAGGTTGTGTCATATGCCTTCTCAAGATAAAAAAAGATAGACACAGCATGTTGTTTATTAATCAATGCGTTTTTCACAAAGGATTCTAAACGCACTAAGTGATCGACAGTACTTCTGTTTTTCCGGAAACCACATTGTATATCTGTGATAAGGTTATTTGTTTCCAAAGCCGATTATTTATCATGCGTTCCATGGTCTTGCAAACACAGCTAGTTAATGAAATCGGACGATAATTGGATGGATCCGTATGATCACGTCCAGGTTTAGGTATTGGTAAAATTATAGCATCACGCCATGAAGAAGGAAATTTCCCGGAAGTCCAAATATCATCAAAAATTGATAAGAGTGTCTCTAAACAGGATTCTGGTAAGTGCTTCAGGAGTTGATAATGTATGTTATCAGCTCCTGTAGCAGTGTCATGAGCTTGATCAAGAGCAGTATGGAGTTCATGAATAGAAAACGTTTCATTATAATCTTCCCCATTATCAGGATTGAAATTAATAGTTTTCTTCTCTTGTTGGTATTGATATTGCTGAAATTTAGGTATATACTTAGAAGAGGAAGAATGTTTAGCAAGAGTTTCGCCCAGACATTATATGAATCCGAGGTAGGAGGTGTCATGTTGAGAGATTAAATTATCAAATTAGTTTCAGATCCCAAACAATAATTCATGTCTACATTACCACACATGGTGTTGACAAGAACATGATTACAAAGAAGAAAATTTGGCCCCCACTAGACAACGGTACAATGTTTTTCACATACGCTCGATGAATTAAATTGGTAATGACATTTATGTCAGCATAGATAGAATGTATAGGACTGTTGGACAGAAACAATGTATTTACAAGTTTATGGGGGCAGTCATATGAATGTGTTTGATGATGGACACAGAGTCACACATTGATCCTGAGAGATAAAGAGATCAAAAGGGAACCGCTCATGCACGTGCTTTCCATGAAAGTTATGATGGGTTGTGACGTTCTGGGGTATTCTTTTTTTCACTTTTCGCCATTTGTGGTATTGCATTGGTCAAGGAAGGGTGATATCAATACTAGTTCTACTGGTCGTTGGGGTGTATGCTACGTCCATGAATGGACGATGTAGCTTCCCCCAAAGACAAATCCTATGTAGGCGTGGTGGGGGCACGTACACTCACGTACATGGTGACCCTTATACTACGATAACAGTAATTAGATTGAGTGGGAATACGACAGAATAGAAATCGATCTGAGCCTCTTCCCACGTCTCAAGGTAAGTGCTTATTCACCATATTAAGAATGAATCTAAAGGAGTATGTTTTAAGTCTTAGTCTCTGGGTCACCCTCCCAATTCGTATTATTATTGTTATTATTCAATACTATTCGTTCAGCTACATCATTTCGCTGCAAAGTCAAATCATTTTTTATCCAACACTCTCATCAAAGGGGAAAACCAATTGTTTCATGCATGAAATAATTCAAGAGTACACGTTAGTTGCCGAACTCCTCACATTTTAAAAAAAATCCGGTTCTGGTTTCTATATGTTAATGTCTATGTCAACATTCTTTTCGTATTAGAAATAAAAATTGATAATATTTCAGCACATTCAAGGGGAAGGTGCCCGATTTCAGGACCTTCAAGGAGATGTTGGGAGGGTCACAGTCAATGGCCAGCCGTGTGAAGGTAAAAATAAAGTACATTGAAAGTACTTTGAAAGTGCCATCTTTAAAGCTGCTCACATCTTATGTCATATAAACTGGTATCAAACTGTCTTCAGGTTTTTAGCAATATGATAAAATCTTGGTGTTCTGGATAATAGAGTATGACTAATACGCTCTTCTGGTCAAAGATGAGACGATGCAAAACAAAATTGCACTCAAACGCTTATTGAGGGGATCATGTTAGCACTAGTGACTATCACAATCACACTGTGGTTAACTGCGCTTAAGAAATGGACCAATTACTATTCATTGTTTGTTCGAACGCTCATGACACCCACATTCCACCATCTTATATTTCAACATGACAGGGAAAACGTCATTCGGTGTTTATAGTGCTGACGTATGAATGTATGCAGGGAAGTCGACGTTGTCACTACAACAGTGCACCAGCAACGTGTCAACATGGCAGAGGCACCACTCGCTGATTTGGGTAATTACAATAATCTTTACTTACTTTACTTACTTTTCAAACAGATTCGTATAATACACAGTACAGGTATGCTTACCTAGATCACAGGAAACAAGGCATCTGAATCCCAAACAAGGGGAATGTATTAATTATCTCAACCATTTTAGGTCACCTATTGGTCGCCATGTAAAAGCTGTTGCTGCTAGAGGAACCAACCATACTCGGGCAACAAACGTGGTTAGGCAAAATTTACATAACAGTAACAACAGCAGCATGAAGAAAAGCTAAGGCATTTTCACTCATTCTCTCTCTATATAATGGAGGTGGATGCTTGTAGGCTGTTTAACCAGTAATGAGCCACATTTCAATAATTTGATGCTCCAGCCCAGCCTTGCTATACAATAACCCCATAACCCCGCCACACCACTCTGGATCAACCCTCCACGAGGAAAGACAGTCTCAGTGACAAATTTCCTTTGATGTCCTTCAGCTTCAGAAAGAACTGTTAATGCTTACGTGACGAAATATGAGGACAGATCAGTCTGAAAAGTGAATACGTCAACCATGTTTGTATATGTTAACCAATATCTAACTAGCATTACTATAGGGGTAACATGGTCGGAGATATGGAACCTACCTTTTGAAAATAGTTATTCTTTGATCGTTGTGATTGCTGTGTCACTCCACCATCAACAAGACACTATTAATCACCATCAATGGATAGTTTTGTAGATTCATCACCATATTACCTATTGGAAAGATAGGAAAATATTGCTTTAACACAATTCACATAACTTAATACTTTTTGCTACATATGTAACGTGTAAATGTATAACTCGAATACATTGCATTAATATGAGGGTAACATGGCTAGGGATATTAAAAGTACTTTTTTTTTAAAAAAAAGAAAAGTTATTGTATTGATTTGCAGGTAGTTTTTGAATAAATGTTACTACACAATTGAACGTGAACATTTGTCCGTGGGCTATAAGTACCCTTAAGGTTCCAACTTCAATTCGAAACTAGACAGTAATAAATGACGAGTGTTAAATTTTGTAAATTAAATTGCATTAGCGAAACAACGAAAACTAAGCCTATTCTGTAAAGTTGGAGATAAGAGTAAATGTTTGACAACCCAACAACACAACACGAAACATGCCGCCAATGGGTGAAATGATTAACAGTTTCCAAGAAATACTGACTTACCTGGAAATCTCAGATTCAATGAAACTGAAATCGAAAGCAGTGCGCTTATATTGAAACAACAAAAAACTTCGTGTTCTGGATAATAGAGTATAACGAATATGTTCCTCTGAGTGGTTAGAGATGAGATGATGTAAAACGAAATTCCACTCGAATGATCATTGAGGGGATCATGTTAGCACTGCTGACTATCACAACTGCACTGTGGTTAACTGTGCCTAAGAAATGGACCAATTACAATTCATTGTTAGTCCGAACGCTCATGACGTCAACATTCCACCAGCTTACAGTTCAACATGAAGTTCTTAAAAAACGTCCTTGACTATTTATAGTGCTGACGTATAAATGTATGCAGGGAAGTTGAGGTTGTCAAAACATGAACAGAACATCAACATGGCAGAAGGACCAAGCACTGTTTCAGGTACTTACGATGCTCTTTTCGTACTTCTCAGAGTCGTATGATACACAGTACAGGTATGTTTATCTCAATCACATGAAAAAAGGCACCTGTACCCTAATCAACTGGAAAGGGTTAATTTATCTCAACCATTTTTGTTCATACCATTGTCCATCGTGTCATGATTGTAGATTTCCAGCAACCATACAGCGATAACAAACGTTGAACGGCTGGATTGCTGTAACACTAACAGCAGCAATGTGAACCGAAAGAAAGGCATTTACACGCAGATGGAAGTAGATGGCAGCAGCCTTTTTAATTATATATGAACCACAATTCGATACCTGAAGCTTAAGTTAAAGGTTTTAGCCTAACCTTCGTCTGATTTTACCAATGCGAGCGGAATTTTCTTTTTGTCTTCATAATTAGTACGAGAGTAAGTGAGTGTTAGGTTACACTGCCTTTTGCAACATTCCCAATATTCCAGCGATATCAGGGCGGGGTAGACCGGAAATGGGATTCACACAAGGTACTCATGTGTGGAATCGGACCTGGACCAGCATCACCATATAAAGGAGACACGAATTATTAGATTATTTGGGAGTTAACTTCATATGACAGATTTTATGATAGAGATAACAATACCTATGTTCACCACGTTCAGTGACTGAAACCCTAAGGAACAGTGACGATTTCTCGAGTGCTTGTGTTTGATGGTTGTGTGAAAATGGTTCTTATCTGAGATTGTAAATGGTCAAACAAGTACATTAGTGTTTGGAAATATTTTGCATTCATTTCACAACCATAAAGATAAACAATCAATGTCTGTTCAATTAACACGCACGCACGCACACATACTCTCTCGTTTTACCATTTGACGTCACTGTTTCATACTAGTGTAGTTACTATTTCTAATCAACATCGCACTGTAAACCTTATGGTATGAAATACTGAATGAAATGTTAGCATCTGTAAACTGAATCGTTTTACTTAGCGCAAAAGGAGGTAGAGAAAAGAATTTGTTTTCCTGAAGGTTAGCTATTGGTTTATGAGTTTTTATTTTTGTTACAAATAATTATTGGAATAAATACATTTATTTCAGATCATCTTAAGGCACTCCATACAAAGGCTAAACAACACTGTTCCGGACAGTATTCTAATCCAGTCAAATTTCTCTACCGCAATAAATCCAAGGCCTATTTCTCCACACTTGAAAAGAGCATCATGAAGCCACAACTGAAGGACGGCGGCGGGGATCCAAGATGTCCCATAAACGGGAAACTTGAAGGTGTGTTCTTCGGGGTGACCCTTTGGAACGGTGATCTACCAGACAAATCACCATACGGAGACACCAGAGTAGCGGTGCCCCTTGAGAGACTCTTTGATGACTCTACCAGGCTGTACTTCGCCGACTTCTACTGCATGGATGGTCAAAGGGATAACCATTACGTCATACTGGTTCTTACAAAGAAGGACACAAAAGCTGACCTCTTTTGTAAGGATCGACTCATACTTTTGGATGAACGAAAGAACGAGTTTCTGGGGAAGGAAGGAAGCACCTACAAAACTCTCCGGCAGAATAAAGTATGGGTGGAAGTCTTCTATACTAATGAAGTGGACATATCGGGTCTGGAGCGGACTAAAACTGGTGTGATCGGGAAAGGAAGCAGCACAGGAGGCATACGGAAAACACCTGGTTGTAAAATATGCAATGTAGATCTAGACACTGATGTCCCTGACCTTCAGAAAGTAATGTCAAATATGAAATTAGACCATTAGACAAGCTAAGGACAGATCAGTCTAAAAAGTGAATATACTGAAACTATGTTTGTACATGCTAACCAATATCTAGTTTTTTGAATTACCATAGGGTAACATGGTTAGATATATTGAAGGTACTTTATGATAATAGGTATTGCACTGATTTATTTCTGAAGAAATATTGCTACATACTCTGATTGAGAACATTTGTGAAGAGATGTCTATATCGTTGTATTTCTCAAAATGAAATGTCTTCTTCGTTGTCACTGCTTTGCTATTGACTCATCAACAGGACGCTATCAATGACTACCAATAGGAAGTTTTGTAGATCCATCGCAATTCACTATTTGTAATGTAACATATGAATAATTAACATGGAAATGGATACCTCTAATGTGCTCTACAATGTAAACAAACATCTTTTTTATTAAACTACTCGAAACACAGAGAAGCTGTTTGCTTGATACCTGACTTTATGCTTGATAGCGGGTTAAAACCTATATGACAATATCAACATATTTGTTGTTTCGATATTAGCGCACTGCTTTCTATTTCGGATTCGGTGAATTTGAGATTTCCAGAAAGGTCAGTAGTTCTTGGAAACTGTTAATCGATACACCGTCCGCACGCATGCATTTGTTTTCTGCCCTTTTCTGTACAATGCTGGCACCGTGTCCCTTAAAAACAGTCTGGCACGAATAATTTTATTCGCCAGTAAAATTGGAGGCGTATCTGTTGCTATCCGAAATGACTTATATGAAAAAAGAGTTCTCAAGTGAGCCCGTAAGATTATATCTGATCTGCTATGAGTATAAATTACTTCTATCTGAGCGCCGTTGTAATTTACCCCGTTTTAAATCCAATCGTGCCATGAATTTCTTTGTTCCCACACGTATTTATCTTTTAAAGGATTCCTAGTGTTAGTCTTACCTTGTTAGCGCGTTATATGTGTGTGATCTATTTTATGTCATGAAAATGATTGTATAATTTCACTGTTTGAGCTCTGTGCTTTACACAAGAATTACCTGAAGGGTAATAAAGTATTGTTATTGTCATTATTCACTCAGCATATAATGTCATTATATTATTCATAAGATTTTGTGCATTTTGTCAATGCAAGTTTCATTTAGAACGAACGACCGAACCTTGAATGAGTGGACAATTTGGCCGGCAGGTGTTGCTGAGATTACAAGACTACTTAAAGCATTAATCATTTTGGTCAGTTAATTTGAGCCAAGTCAATTAAACAGGTACGGTATGGATACTACGTGCAGCCAGTGTACTTGGCATTATAACCATGGAAAATGACTTTTGTTCCAAAACACTCTTGCAAATGGCATTATATCAAGGATGGCATTATAACTAAGGGCATTTTAGCTAGGGTGCACTGTACATTGCCATGACATATACACCGGACTAGTTAACGTTCCCTCATTCTCTCAGTCCAGAGGCTACAACCCAGTTCTACTCGGACATGTACCTTTAAGGTACTGTTAGACGCAAGACACTTCCTATGACGAATGTTACATTTTGTAAATTAAACTGCATCAGCCCAATAGATACGAGCCACACATACACAACACTCCAATACGAACCGCGCAGTGCATGCCTGGGAGTCATGTTGAGTAACTGATTCCAAGAACTACTTGCTAGTGAATCCAGAATCGAAGGCATTGTGCTAATATCGAACCAACAGTTACATTGTTATTTCATACATTAAGTGCTGATATAAAATTACCCATTTTCGCAATGTGGTACGAAGCACTATAAAACGTTTAGAGTCTAAATGACTTCTGATATGTGCATGATTAAAAGTGTATGGTACTGAAGGAATAGAGATTAAAATATTCGAGCAAGTGTGTCATATCGGGGAAATATAGTGATTGAGTTAATATTTAACGTCACATCGGTAATATTTCAGCCATATTGTGACAAGAACATTTAAGAAGGATTATATGTACATTATAAAAACCTGCCAACGATGGACAGTAAAATACTAGAATATCACAGATATAAACATAAAACTAGCATGAAAAACTAAAACGTTGTAATTGAAGATAATACAATATGAAACACGGACTATAGATCGCTAATAACCGAAAGTAGATCACCATACTAGGGACCATGCTATCGATCAATATATATTTTTGCACGAGTGACGTATAATTCATGTTACACACTTGGTCAGTTTCCGTATTATCTGTTTATTTAATGTATATTTAGGCAGTAAAAGACGCAAAGAAAGGTTGATGGCCCTTTTCATTCAATAGTTCGATGGCATCTAAGACCTGCAAATACAGAAACAGTGAATGCTGGACAAAAGTGATATATGCGTATGTAAAACTCACTGGTATTAAACAACCGTCGAATCTCCATCCATGAGTGAGAGCGGACAAAGGGCATCTGGACCAGTTGTAAGCATCCTGCATGAACATCTCCACATGTCTAAGGTATGCGCCGGATGGGTCCCAAGAATTCACGAGGGAAATGAAACTCACAAGAGTCGCCATAAGTAATGCCATGAGGTAGAACAGACTTTATGTATTTTCTTTCGTGTAAGTCGCTCTCACAATAAAAGAAGTTGTTATCCATAAAGTCTGTATGTTTGTACTTCCCAACTTCCAAAATGTCACTCATAGAAGTAATGCAATGATTACAAATCAACAAAAGAACGGATGATTTTCAGTTCAGTTACTTGTGATGAAACAGATTCATCACTTTGACCCTAAGAGCAAACATGCATCCATGGAGCGGAAGCACGCCAGGTCTTCTTCCACCAAGAAATTCAAGTCGTCCAGATCGGCCAGGAAGGTTATCACCACCATATTTTGGGATAGTTAAGACATCATCCACATAGTTCCACGAGGAACAACGGATGGGGAATATGAGGGCACCCGACTGAAGAAACGGAGACCAAGTGACTACGACCTGTTTCCTAATCTGAGGAAGCACCTCCATGGAGTGCATGCGTGAGTAAGAGAGTGCGTGAGTTAACGTAGGTAGTTACAGCGAGTGACAAAGACACCAATTATGAAAAAGAAGAAGAAAAAAACATGATCGAAGGTCAGTAAAACCCACTTTAGTATAACAGAATATATCAAGAAATAACAAACATCTATCTCTGGACTTCAGATTAGGACAATACTATATGAAAATGGGCTGTAGACCGCCAGCAGCTGAAGGCAGATCACCACGCTAGGGACCATGGGGTTAAATGGACCGATTACTATCCATTGTTTGTCCAAACGCTGATGACGTCAACATTCCACCAGCTCACATTTCAACATGACAAAGAAAAACGTCATTCAGGATATATAGTACCGACGTATTAATGTATGCAGGAAGATCAAACTTGACAAAAAAACACCAGCAATATTTCAACATGGCACAGGGACCAAACGCTGTGTCGTGTATTTACGATGCTCTTTACTTACTTCTCAAACGGATCCGATAATACATTGTATAGGCCAGTCTCAACTGCATGAAAAAGGCACCTTCATCATAATCAGCTGGAATGGATTAATTTATCTCAACCATTGCATTCTTGCCCATGTACATGGAGTGCATATATTGTTCTCCGTGTAGAGTATGTGTATATGGAGTTGTTAAAGCAATGATAAAGGGATAGCACTCGTTGTTAGACAGAGCTGCAGCAAGATTAACAACGGCACTAGGAAGAAAGGCAAAGGCAGTTTCACAGGAGGTACATAAAATGGAAATGGATAGCAGTAGGCTGTTTGGATATTGAAGAAACATATCTCGATATGCCTGGAACTTCAGTTAAAAGTGTATTCCCTTGTCTGATTTTGCCAGTCTGAGCGGAACTTTCAATTTGTCTTAAAGGCGCAATGAGTGAGTGAGTGAGTGGTTTGTGGTTTACGTTTTATTCCAGTAGTACCAGAACACCAGAAATGGAATTCCCACAATGGACCCATATGAGAAATTGAACCCGGGTCTTCGGTGTGACGAGCGAACGCTTTTACCACTGGGCTATCCCACCGCCCCCAAAAGACCCAGTAAATCAAGGAGACAAATCCACGTTATCAACAAGGATGTCCAACAATTCATACATTATTTAAGATTGAGTTAAGTTAACTGTAGATGATGGAGACATACCTTTATTTATGCTTACCACGTTGAGTCACAGAAGTCCCAAAGAACAAAAAAAGGTTTTCCCGTATGCTTGTCGTGTTTGATGGTGTCGTAAGAATCAAATGTTTTTGACTGAATTGAACTTGGTTCCTATTTAACATAGTAAAATGTCATATAAGCACATTAAGTGTTTAGGAAAACTTTGTACTCATTCCACAATCGTAAGGATAAACAATCCATACATATTTCTCAGTTCAATAAACATTGATGTGACTAAATGTACTGCTTGTTTTTTCCCCATATGATGTTTCTGTTTCATATCGGTTTACCTATTATTTCATAATTTGCGATATTAACAAATATATGCACGACACGCTATACTGTGAACCATATGGTATGGCATTGAACGAGCTGTATCTGATAATAGTGAGTTAGTGAGTTAATATTTAACGTCACATCGGCAATATTGCAGCCATATCGTGACGAGAACATACGTGACAAAAAGAATATATATGTATATTATGAAGACCCTGTCGACGAAGGATAGTAAAACCACTAGACTATCACTGTTAGTATTAAAACTAGCGTGGAAACATAAAAAATGATAGTATCAATATTTGGACAGTACACTATAAAAACAGGCCATAGATCGCCAACAACAGAGTGTAGATCACCATACCAGGGACCGTATCTGATAATAAAAATATCCATTTTCAGATACTTATTGATAAAGTATGTATTCATTTCAGGTCTTCAAAGACTCCTTTCGAGTGCTAAACTTAACTGTTCCTGCTCGGATTCCGATACAGGCCACGGTCTGTACTGAAATGCACAAGCTACATACTTCAAGAAACTGGAACGCCAAAAAACCAAAAGAAAACACCATGATGCCAAGTAGGAAGAACGACTATGGAAATGCGAAGCTGTCCTATAAACGGGAAACTTGAAGGCGTTTTCTTCAGTGCGACCCTTTGGACCAATGAGTTAGGGAATCGCGTTTTGCCAACTATATCCCCATATGGAGAGCGCAGAGTGGTGGTTCCCCTGGAGAGACTCTTTGGTGACTGTGCCAGACTGTACTTCGCAGATTTCTATCTATGTACTAAAAGCAACAATTACTACGTCACTCTGGTCCTTACAAAGCGTGGTACAGAAGCCGACGACCTTTGTCAGGAGCTCCTCATTTCTTTGAATGAACGAACCAACGTACTTGTGAGGAAGGAAGCACGGACCTACCAAACTCTCCGACAGGACAACGTATGGGTTTACGTCTTCTATACAGATGAAGTGGACATATCGGGGCTGGACATCACTGACAATTCCGGGAAGGTAATCAGACGAGTGGGCACACGTGAAACACCTGACCAGTCTAATGTCAGTGAAGGTGGAATCGAGTAAAATAATGAATCGGCAACAGTATATTATATATGGATAATCCCAGTGTATATGGACCGGCTGCCATTTTAACAACAAGAATGACAACAATCTGAGTTTGACATTCTTTTCATCTAAACTAAGGGAAAGAATGAGGCTGTAGCTTGATTGATACCGGCAGACAGGACATATTTCACCTTTTCGTGAACACATTGTGGCACCACTAATTTTCATTGATCCATTCGTGTAATTTTTCCACTTTACATATAACTGAAACTGTTTTCTTTTGCACTCACGTTTTCCTTCATATGTGAAGTCATGTAAATTCTATTGGAAATATTAACATGATGTTTATCCATTCGTCAAACATCCAACTGTCAGTATCACTGAGATGATAGTCGAAGTGGAACAACAATTCTGTGATGCACTACAAAATCTGTCTATTTACTATGCGATGTTACATAGAAACAAATAGTGCACTTAAATACATGTGTTACTGTCACAGAAATACGTTTGTAATCTACTGTGAGTGACTTTGAACAGTTTTACGCCGCACTCAACTATATTCCAGCCACATGGCGGCAATCTTTAAATAATCGAGTCTGGACCAGACAATCCGGTGATCAACAGCATGAACATCGATCTGCGCAACTGGGAACCGATGACATGTGTCAACAAAGTCAGCGAACATGACCACCGGATCCCAATGGTCGCCTCTATTAATATGCAATAGTAACCTCAGTTGCAATACGGCCCTTGCATGGTGCGAGTGTTCAAGACGCGCGACTGGAGGCATTCAGATTTAGTTGTGCAATCAGAGACGTTGTTTCAAGATCTCGGTAATTTCCGAATGCATCAGGAAAACTTGCCACTACCAGTTTTTTGTTTCTACAAACACATCCTGGCGATTGATCCCTGGACTCTCTTTTGCCAGGTAATCAACAAGCGTGTGTTGTGAAGATGCGATCTGGATACCACTTGAGATGTTCAATGGCAGTCAGTGTTGCCACTTTCAGAAGACGGTGTTGTCCGAATCGGTGTCGCTGTCGTTAGAGTCTATCCTGATGACGACTGGCTTGATGGTGGCATGGTCCAGTCCACTTTGTTCCCAATAATGTCTAGGCCCTAGCTAGAGTTACATCATCCCTCAGCAATTTAGACACATCTAGTCATACATTAAAAAGGTACATATTATACGCTTAAAACAGTGGAAAGTTAGAGTTTACTTCGAATGTTTTGGGACTTATGTATCCTCTCGGGAGGCCAATATGTTTACAGTACTTTAACAATCTTAGTTACTAATTCAAACTTCCAATTATAAAATGTATATCTATTTACAATTCATTTAACAATCTCAGATAAAGGTAATTGCGCATATTGCTTATGTAAGTACGTGCTTTCCTGTTTGCAGGCTAACAACTTCGAAGACATTTCAAACGGTATATAGAAGTAGCCCACTGGGCTTCCAACTTTCTGCATGTACCTTTGTTAATCATCGAAAAGACCGACGGAAGCCTGTCATATCAATATATCGATAGATTATCATTGCAAGTACAATTAATGTATGCTTAAAACCAGTGCTTTATGCTTGAGAGGTGGTTGAAACCTACATAAGTATATCAATGTAAGTGTTCTTTTGATATTAGCACACTGCTTTCGATTTCGGATTCGGTGAATGTGAGATTTCCAGAAAAGTCAGTTCTTGGAAACTGTTGATCAATACGCCCGTCGTTAGGCGTGCTCTGCACTGTTTGTGTTGGAGTTGTCAATTACTCGCATCCCTTTGTGTCTATGTGTTGGTAGTTACTCAGCACAAAATGTCATTAGATGATTCAGGAGACATTGAAATGTGTCTGTGTAACTTGCACCTGATTTAATATGCGATGGCTCAATTAACTATCATTTCTGTGACACATGATAACTCCTATACGTTTTGACTTTATAATATACATATTGAGTGAGGGTAGGGACTGTGGTTGAGGCCTAATATGTATTTTGTCTGAATTATTGAAAAGGATAATTATGCTTCCGTGTTTCGATGAAATAAGTAATAATCAGAAATGCTTTGTGTTTCAAAACATTTGGGCTATAATTCCATTTTCATAAAGAAAAGAAAGCTAGAGCTGGTGTTGCGATGATATATATGTATACTGAAAATATGTACATTATCTGAATTGTTGAAAATAATTATGCTTCACTCTTTCCGAAAAATAAGTAACTGTCTAGCATCAAGATGCTTTAATATATTTGGAATGTAATTCCATTTAGCCAACTTGCTATTTTTCTTAAAAAGTAAAGGTCGTTAGGGCTGTGTTGGGATCAATTTAGAAAGTACGTAAGTCCCAACCTACTTGCTATTTTTCTTAAACATTTAGGGTCGTTAGGGCTGAGTTGGGATCGATTTAGAAAGTACGTAAGTCCCAACCTACTTGCTATTTTTCTTAAACATTTAGGGTCGTTAGGGCTGAGTTGGGATCGATTTAGAAAGTACGTAAGTCCCAACCTACTTGCTATTTTTCTTAAACATTTAGGGTCGTTAGGGCTGAGTTGGGATCGATTTAGAAAGTACGTAAGTCCCAACCTACTTGCTATTTTTCTTAAACATTTAGGGTCGTTAGGGCTGTGTTGGGATCGATTTAGAAAGTACGTAAGTCCCAACCTACTTGCTATTTTTCTTAAACATTTAGGGTCGTTAGGGCTGAGTTGGGATCGATTTAGAAAGTACGTAAGTCCCAACCTACTTGCTATTTTTCTTAAACATTTAGGGTCGTTAGGGCTGAGTTGGGATCGATTTAGAAAGTACGTAAGTCCCAACCTACTTGCTATTTTTCTTAAACATTTAGGGTCGTTAGGGCTGAGTTGGGATCGATTTAGAAAGTACGTAAGTCCCAACCTACTTGCTATTTTTCTTAAACATTTAGGGTCGTTAGGGCTGAGTTGAGATCGATTTAGAAAGTACGTAAGTCCCAACCTACTTGCTATTTTTCTTAAACATTTAGGGTCGTTAGGGCTGAGTTGGGATCGATTTAGAAAGTACGTAAGTCCCAACCTACTTGCTATTTTTCTTAAACATTTAGGGTCGTTAGGGCTGAGTTGGGATCGATTTAGAAAGTACGTAAGTCCCAACCTACTTGCTATTTTTCTTAAACATTTAGGGTCGTTAGGGCTGAGTTGGGATCGATTTAGAAAGTACGTAAGTCCCAACCTACTTGCTATTTTTCTTAAACATTTAGGGTCGTTAGGGCTGTGTTGGGATCGATTTAGAAAGTACGTAAGTCCCAACCTACTTGCTATTTTTCTTAAACATTTAGGGTCGTTAGGGCTGAGTTGGGATCGATTTAGAAAGTACGTAAGTCCCAACCTACTTGCTATTTTTCTTAAACATTTAGGGTCGTTAGGGCTGTGTTGGGATCGATTTAGAAAGTACGTAAGTCCCAACCTACTTGCTATTTTTCTTAAACATTTAGGGTCGTTAGGGCTGTGTTGGGATCGATTTAGAAAGTACGTAAGTCCCAACCTACTTGCTATTTTTCTTAAACATTTAGGGTCGTTAGGGCTGAGTTGGGATCGATTTAGAAAGTACGTAAGTCCCAACCTACTTGCTATTTTTCTTAAACATTTAGGGTCGTTAGGGCTGAGTTGGGATCGATTTAGAAAGTACGTAAGTCCCAACCTACTTGCTATTTTTCTTAAACATTTAGGGTCGTTAGGGCTGTGTTGGGATCGATTTAGAAAGTACGTAAGTCCCAACCTACTTGCTATCTTTCTTAAACATTTAGGGTCGTTAGGGCTGTGTTGGGATCGATTTAGAAAGTACGTAAGTCCCAACCTACTTGCTATTTTTCTTAAACATTTAGGGTCGTTAGGGCTGAGTTGGGATCGATTTAGAAAGTACGTAAGTCCCAACCTACTTGCTATTTTTCTTAAACATTTAGGGTCGTTAGGGCTGAGTTGGGATCGATTTAGAAAGTACGTAAGTCCCAACCTACTTGCTATTTTTCTTAAACATTTAGGGTCGTTAGGGCTGAGTTGGGATCGATTTAGAAAGTACGTAAGTCCCAACCTACTTGCTATTTTTCTTAAACATTTAGGGTCGTTAGGGCTGAGTTGGGATCGATTTAGAAAGTACGTAAGTCCCAACCTACTTGCTATTTTTCTTAAACATTTAGGGTCGTTAGGGCTGAGTTGGGATCGATTTAGAAAGTACGTAAGTCCCAACCTACTTGCTATTTTTCTTAAACATTTAGGGTCGTTAGGGCTGAGTTGGGATCGATTTAGAAAGTACGTAAGTCCCAACCTACTTGCTATTTTTCTTAAACATTTAGGGTCGTTAGGGCTGTGTTGGGATCGATTTAGAAAGTACGTAAGTCCCAACCTACTTGCTATTTTTCTTAAACATTTAGGGTCGTTAGGGCTGAGTTGGGATCGATTTAGAAAGTACGTAAGTCCCAACCTACTTGCTATTTTTCTTAAACATTTAGGGTCGTTAGGGCTGAGTTGGGATCGATTTAGAAAGTACGTAAGTCCCAACCTACTTGCTATTTTTCTTAAACATTTAGGGTCGTTAGGGCTGAGTTGGGATCGATTTAGAAAGTACGTAAGTCCCAACCTACTTGCTATTTTTCTTAAACATTTAGGGTCGTTAGGGCTGAGTTGGGATCGATTTAGAAAGTACGTAAGTCCCAACCTACTTGCTATTTTTCTTAAACATTTAGGGTCGTTAGGGCTGAGTTGGGATCGATTTAGAAAGTACGTAAGTCCCAACCTACTTGCTATTTTTCTTAAACATTTAGGGTCGTTAGGGCTGTGTTGGGATCGATTTAGAAAGTACGTAAGTCCCAACCTACTTGCTATTTTTCTTAAACATTTAGGGTCGTTAGGGCTGTGTTGGGATCGATTTAGAAAGTACGTAAGTCCCAACCTACTTGCTATTTTTCTTAAACATTTAGGGTCGTTAGGGCTGAGTTGGGATCGATTTAGAAAGTACGTAAGTCCCAACCTACTTGCTATTTTTCTTAAACATTTAGGGTCGTTAGGGCTGAGTTGGGTACGTGCGGAACTGTTTTACAGTTAATAATAAGTGGAAGACTGAAGACTCGATGAAAGTAGGTTGAGTTCCGCCCGTACCCCCCGAGTCCCATCAAAAACCAAAATCAAAACGAACATGCGTACCTCACCCTAAATATACATTGAATGAACTAGAACAGTTATAAAGAAATCAATGGCCCTATTTCAGTGTTGGAATAATACCCCAGTGAAGGATTCCCCTTGAGCAAAGTTACCATCTAAGAGAGCGGGGTACGTGCGGAACTGCGGAACTAAACAAACAACAGCATTCAATGAAATTCAGAAAATGTACACATTTCATTTTATGTAACATTTAATACCCCATTCACATGATAGGAGAACACATTGTTCAAGAGCACAATAAGCTAAATTAACAACCACAAGTTTACAAATATTTGTGTGAAATATATTAACAACTTTTGCACAAACCAATTAACATTTTGGCATATAAACCGTTTCATTGTAATTTACACATAGTATAACCTAGCAATGAAAAGATAAAGTGCTCAAATATGTGTCTTTACGTAGTTCCGCTTACAGTCAGCTAGGTGATAACCAGGCAGCATGGAGGTCCAATACACACTGACAAGCATGTGCTTAGAATGCATGAGCTTTCGGAGAGGTCATGATGTGACCTTTGACTGATGTGACCTGTGAGCTTTGATATTACACATGCTAAGGCTACATAGTAGTGGGAATTTACTGGCCATATGCAACCGTTGTTTACACTTGTAACTGATTAGCAAAGTGTTTTAATTATTGGACCACCATGGAATAAATAATGAAAACCATTGTGATACTTGGTAAACAAATTAATTTCAGGGAGTTTGTACATTGAAAGGTATGTAATGAAATCGTGCATTTACAATGGTGATCTACCTTCGGTTGTTGGTGACTTATAGCCCGTAATTATTCTGTACTGTCAGTAGTGAATTCATTTCATGATAGCCTACTAGTTTTACATTTATATAGCTGTAATGATCTGATTTTTTTACTGTCCGATGACAGGTTTTTACTTTCAAACGTTATTGATTTTCAACTTGATATAGACTAGAATGTTCTTGTCTCCCACTCTGAAATATTGCCTATGTGACTAAATAGTAACTCACTCACTCATTCACTGGACTGATGAAAACTAATTATGCTTCAGGTTCTCGGTAAAATAAGACACTTCGTATGTAAATATATAATCCTATTGTAAAATAATTATGCGGTTTCCTGTTGGAAAATATGTTTGTCGCCAAACCAAATCAAAGAATATATAGAGCCTATATTTAAAAAGAAAAGAAAATATTTCACTTAACCTCTGCAGCTGAAACGAATACTGTGTCGACAAACCAAATCATAGGCCCCCAACCACTGAATATCAGACGGTCGGTCTCCTAGTCTGCAATAAAAATAAATTGTGCAAAACAATTAAAGTGTATCCTTTACACATATGTAGCAAGTGACTATTCTTCACAAGGCTAACCTTAGATTGCCAGATTACCTGCCCAGGCTGCTGAAGAAGACTGACACATACTGCAATGGTTTCCCTGCTGATAGGGTGAGTGTCCACTACCGCAACAAACCATTCTCCTACTTCCAGAACATTCGGAGATACCACGACATTATGAAACATTGCATGAAGGACCACGGTGATCATCGCAGTTCTATAAACGGCAGACTTATGGGTCTTTTCTTTGGTGTGACACTGTACATGGGCGATCTTTTAGATACGTCGCCTTTCGGAGACACCAGCCTGATCATGACCGTGCCTTTGAAGGAGATCTTTGGTGATTATGCCAGCCTTTACTTTGCTGATTTCTACTGCAAACCATCGCGAACCCACATTCACTATGTGACGCAAAGTCTGGGTCATAATCGGACGATTTCTGTAGAAGATATCACATCATGCTGCGGCCTTATGACAACATATATTTGAGAAGGGAACGCTTCACCAACACTTACCGTTCACTGCGCCACACAGGTGTAAATGTCTAAGTGTTGTATACAGAAGCCATTGACATCTCACACCTGTCAGCCTTACTGCTGTCGTGGGTCACAGCACCCGAGGTGGTATACAGAAGACTCTAGGGTGTGTCATTTGCATTGTAAACGTGGAGAGGAGAGAGGGGGTGTCAAAAGTGACGACAATGCAAATGGTACAACTGTATGTGATGTTTTTGTAAAACGTTTGAGGTCTCTTTTTCGGTGAACACTTGACTTGACTTTGCGTGTGTTTGTGACTTGTTCCATAAGTCTGGACGGATGGTCTCACCTTTTCGCGAACACATCATATCATCACTGTTTTACTCTTTCGATTCATTTCGTTAAGATATAGTCGATATCATACACTCATCTAAAGTATCTTTAGATTTCTTCTGAAAAGGACAGAGGCTAGTAGGTCTGGTTTGTGACCAAATGCACTACTGATTAAGAAAAGGATTAAGATTCTGAGATGATTAAACTGTTATGCCTAACTTCGATGTTGGATATGCTGCATATAAGCAGTTAATGTGTCCTCTGTTGATCTGTTGTCATTGCATCAAGTCACCTGTGAGGAGCTGAAGAATGGGAACAGCAGGAGTGTTTTGCAGAAGTTGAAACATGTCCAGTGAGTCATTTTATGTGTAAAGACTGAAACTTAATATTTCTTCCAATTTTGACTACGTTTTGTGTAAACATGACGTTAAAGCTTAACTGTCTCAACTACGACAGTCACAACGCTGTCCATAACATGTCAGTAGACTGTTAGCACAATCTCATGTGGCTAATAACAACATGCCCCTCATGATCTAGCAAGTCCCAAGATCCCAAGTATAATATATGAAATGAAAGTTGCGGGTTAGTTTCTGTTTCACTTACACACCACGGTTAACGACTGGCTGGACTTTCTACAATCAATGTAATATAGCCATGTCACCCTAGCTGACAATTACATGTTGTAAAAAGAGAGAGAGAGAGCGCAAGAGAGCAGAAGGGTTCAGAGTCAGTCCACTGAAATACACAGACATCCATTTCCCGAAACATCATACTGTGGAGTGTATTGTTAGAAGTTATCACAAGACCAAGTGGATTAGGTTTTAACATAAAACACATTGGAAAATTAATCCAAAACAAAACGTCTTATTTTATTTTCATATAATTTTCAAACCCTCACTTACTTGTTGGTAGAGCTGAAATAATGCCAGTGTGACTTTAAATCATAGATCACTCACCTGCTAGTGGAGATATGAAACACATAATATCGGTGGCCTGATACTGATCACAGGATTGTGTGGTCCTCATACCCTTATGCACAGGTTACCGTGCAATACATGGATATAGGACTGTACTAACTGTAGTGGCGTCAAGAAGAAGAAGAAGAAGAGAAGTGACGCTAAGGTAGTTGTACACCTTTAACCCCAGATGACAGTTGTCTGGTTCCCTTATTACACAAACGTAAGCCCCCTCAGTCTGTCAATATAGACCAATGTCTCAATTTGGGGTACCCATTATCTGATATACAATTCCATCTTATCACATTACAGCCTCACAATGTGTGTCTTGACATGCGTTCAAACTCCTACCCGTGAAGATCCGGGTTAGAATAGACCTTCAGCAACCCATGCTTGCCAGAAAAGGCGACTATGCTTGTCGTGGGAGGCGACTAATGGGATCGGGTAGTCAGGCTCGCTGAACTGGTTGACACATGTGATCGATTCCCAATTCCGCAGCACGGTCCAGACGCGATTATTTACAGCCATATAGCTGGAATATTGCTGAGTGTGGCGTAAAACTAAACTCACTCACTCATTCACTCGCGTTCAAACTCCGCACTGAAAAAATAACGATGACAGGCCCGATAAGTTGCTCGGTCGTATGCACAATCTCGCTTGTCTGTTGTATATCAATAACCTTTATTGTTATTCCTGTAATGCTGAGGGTTCGCATAATGTATCGATGGAAGGCCAGTGTAAGGTGGAATAGATAGCGCCACTTGAGTGACGTGCATGCACTCACATGCACACGCCAGTGACGTCAGTACGTCAGTGGGCTCACGTGAGCGTGATAACAGCGTTCAAGTAGTTGTACCCTATCAAACAGACTAATGCTTATTATCTGAATATATATAGTTTGATAGGAACAAGAATTGCTTCTAAAGGATTCCCAGTGAGAAGGTAGATTCAGAAACTGATCAAATCTCCAGAGATCCTTCATTTAGGGCTTGTGTATTGCAGGAAGGGCTAGGCTGGCAGACAAACCACCAAAGTCCGTCGTTTCATGCCACAAGATCATGATGGCAGTCAATCAGGCCACATCGGGATGTTCCCAATGTGCCACAAGTTCATTCTGCCTACAGTCGTATCAAAACAACGTTATGGTTGAGTGGTAGAGAAGTTTAACCTTGTTCAACAGTAATGACGTATACTTCCAATTCAAAAACTCAGACATGGGTGTCCAGAATTAACCAACCATATTAGCACTCGAGGCTTCAGTAAAGCTTGAACAAATAAGGAGGATGTTCCGAAATAATTACACAAGTTTACTGTAATATTGAGATACTAAGCATTCTTCCTCATTGCCACGCTAACCACATGACCGTGAATGTGAATGTTTTTGTCTCAAACGTACATCTCAATATGAGCTATTTCATAAACGTTTATCAACGTAGGCTTATGATACAGCTGAACTCGCACGGTGTTCTCCGCTAATATATAAAATATACTTAATTCCAAAAACAATTGCAATGGTACCAAAACACTGTAAATATTTTTCAGAGGTTGAAACAGAAGAACTTTTAATATGAAGATCAATAGATGAATCTATTTGTGTGTTATCTTATTTACAATTGTACTCCAAACGCCTCCACCTGATGTATACCAAATACCACACCTACTTATGTGTATCTACATAAGTGGTGACAAGTAGGTGGGTACTGCCAGTGTAATTAAAAAAGCAAAGCAAGTGCAATTTACGATACATGAAAACACTACCAAAAAACCCCAAACAAAACACACACCCCCCAAAAAAACCCCAAAAAACACCCCCCCCCCCAAAAAAAAAAAAAAAGAAACAACAACAAAAAACAACAACAAAAAACAAAAAAAAACCCCAAACAAACCAACACAAAAAAACCGTCATCTGCACCGCTGTGGTGGAGTTCTTGTAGGTGAGAATGATCGCTCGCTCATTTCGCTATCTTTGACGTACTTATCGATAACAGCTGAGGTAAAGTAGGTTGACTGGCAGCAATCAACGAACCTGTAGTAGCAGCAGCATGGCTAGAGGAGGACACCAGGACAGAGGTAATTCGAATTTTTATTCTGTTGGTTACAAAGAATATGCCTTACTATCAAATAACCCATATGTTAAAGCTACATTTTAAACCTGTACAGCTATTTTAGTTATATGAAGAAAAGGAACATCCATCTAAACATCGGAAAAGGATATTCTCAAATTTCGTGCATGTTTCATGCAGGCAAAAATTGTATATTTTGTCTGCTTGTTTTACTTTGTAATGTTGCTGATTATATTCATTTAATGTTCATATGTAGTGTAGTTTTACATTATCTGTATTGTTTGGTTTTAGACCCTTTTAAGTCCACGCTTCAGCAGACTGTTGTACGATCAATTAAAACAGAAAGAGAAAAGACACATTTGTGAATGGTGTCTGCATGGTTTCTCTGGACTGCTGCCTTGGCGTAGGGCAGACAGCCGTACAAATCGACATGACCAACAAAAGCGGCTACCACAGAAATCAAATGCCAGTGCCTTACTTCGAAGCCGTCATCAAAACGATGGACACTATCAGCCCAAACAGGGACAAAAGTTTCACGCATGAAATGCAGGAGCACGAGGCCTGTGGGTTTGGGTAAGTGGTCGTCTGATGCGATGGGAAAATGAATGCTCCCGTGGTATACAGAGGCCCCGAAGCGGCTGAAACATTTCTCACGTGTTTGTAACAGGAAGAGAAAACCACAAGGAAAACGCTGTACTCTTTCGCTCACAAAGGATGATATGCGAGCCCACACGAATGCCAAGAATTGTCACATGTGCTATGAACCGCTGAACGGTGATTCGGTGATTCACTGCCATATCACTAGTGAGTACAGAGGAGCCGCCCACGCCGCGTCCAACCTCAAACTCAAACTCAATCCCCAAACCATCCACATTCCCAGTTGTGTTTCACAGTCTCCGCGGGTATGACTCTCACTTCATCATGCAGGCCACGCATCTCCTTCTCGTTAAATGGTCTGAGATTCAGTTCCTGCTGTCAACTCTCGACAGTCTGGTCAAGGCCCAAAACTCGAACGACTTTCACATCACCAATCAGTACACCGACGCCGAGACGCAACCCTTGCTGATGAGAATTGGTGTTTGCCCCTGTCAATACATGGGCGGCTGGTCCAGGTTCGACGAGACGCGACTGCCTCCCATCAACCGATTTTACAGCAACTTGGCCTACTCAAACATCACCCAGAACAATTACACACACGCGATTAACGTATGGAATAAACTGGGCTGCAAGACTAGGTGATTATCACCACCTGAACTTGAAAACACATGTACTCCTGTTGGCCGACGTGTTTGAGATATTCAGTGAGTGAGTGAGTTGAAATGTAAAGCCACATCGGTAACATTTCATCCATATCGTGACTAAAACTGGTTCTAAATTCATAATACATACATATGATATATAAAACCCTGCCGACGAAGAACAGTAAAACCACTAGATTATCAGAGATTGAGTTAAAACTAGCTAGCACGTATCCTTAAAAGGAGAAAATCATTTTGGACAATACACCGTAAAAATGGACTATAGATCGCCAACAACTAAGGATAGGAGTTATAAGTACTTTTGCTACCTGCATGGACAATAGTTAGATTTACACCATTTCCCCAGCCACTGGCGATTGTAGGAAAATTTAGACGAAAATTAAAATACTGCGAGAACCACGGGAATGGACACGAGTTGGTGCAGCTTTACCCAAATGAGAATCATGGGCATTTTGGCAGCGTTCTTGTTCTCATGTTGGTCTCAGAGCTGTATTGATGAATCAGGATACAGCTCATCTTTCAGCGGACATCTGGTATAGTGTTTCGGGGTCAGCCGTTGTGTGTGAGTGGACGATATAATATACATATCTGGTGCTGTGAATTTCATCGAGGGGTGACAAACGGCTGGTGGAACAGGTTTCAGGACCACGAGTCCTATTTATGTTTTGTGCATTTATCCCTATTTCGAGTTATTTAATCATTCATCGTTCACCTATGAACCCAAAGGCACTGTACTATATTTTTTAATTTCCGCTTGAGGACTTATCTCTTGATGTAATAAAGGAGGACATATCAATATCATTTCAAACTGAGGTAACTACATTTGCTCACTTTTGCAACAAGTAATGAGTTAAAGATACTGCCACACTTCATGATTTGCAAAATTAACTTTTCTTTTATGTCTGACACACAAATGTATCTGTTAGTAAATCTACCCTGACCGTGACGATGTAACAAATAAAGGAAAAACAGAACTGGCAGAGGAGTCCTGAAGGTTTGCACTTGGACTAGGGATCATTTTTGATTTACTAAATTCGTTCGCGTTTGTTAATCACTTTTGATTTTTTCACCTTTTGTGCATATACGCATTGATAGAAACATCATTCATTTCAGATCGTCTTCAAGCACTACTTGAGAAGGCTGAAGCTCACTGTTGTAGCTCGTATTCCGATACAGTCGACTGTCTTTACCGCAATAACTCAGAGGACTATTTCGACAAACTTGAAAATAACACCATGACGCCACAACTGAAGGACATGGTCGGGGATCCACTCAGCCCCATAAACGGGAAAGTTGAAGGTGTGTTCCTCGGGGTGACCCTTTGGAACGGTGGGCTACCAACTATATCCCCATTTGGAGACACCAGAGTGGTGGTTCCCCTGGAGAGGCTCTTTGATGATTCGGCTAGGCTGTACTTCACCGACTTCTACCGCATGCTTCGTGAAAGGGATAACCACTACGTCACTCTAGTTCTTACAAAGAAGGACACAGAAGCTGACCTCTTTTGTCAACAGCGCCTCATTTGTTTGGATGAACAAAGCAACGTGTTTCTGAGGAAGGAAGAAAGCACCTATAAAACTCTCCGGCTGAGTAAAGTATGGGTGGAAGTCTTCTATACAAATGAAGTGGACATATCGGGTCTCAAGCTGACCAAAACTGGAGTGATCGGGAATGGAAGCAGCACAAGAGACATGCAGAAAACACCTGGTTGTAAAATATGCAATGTAGATCCAGACACTGATGTCCCTGACCTTCAGAAAGCAATGTCAAAAATGAAATTAGAATATTTGACAAGATAAGGACAGATCACTCTATAAAGTGAATATTGTAACACCCCCGAGCCTGGGGCGTCAGTAAATGAGAGACCAAGTCAGGATTTACGCAAGTAGTGCCTTTGAGAAGATCTGATTAAGTCCCTGTTCGAAATTCGCGCCGAGCTTATATAGATTCCTGACATGTCATGTGACTAGATATTAGCCAGTCAGAATCCACGTAGATGACTGGCTTGGCTATATTGGAAATAAATCAGATTTATAACAATACAAATGCAGATGAGGTTGTCCTTTCAATGTCCGTTTTGTCCGAATTTTACAAGGAAAATTATGGTATAATTTGTTTTATCATAGACAGTAACATTACAAAACGGACAAGCAAAATGTTTACTGAGCCGATGCCGTGACATGACGATTAATTATTAATTAATTATGGAGTTACGTATTTCATAAGAACATTAAAAAAACGGACAAGAAGTTTTGGTGTCTAAGTTAAGATATTACCGTAATGGCGGCTTTATTTGATGTTACACGTCTGTAGCCGTTATTTTGGAGAAAACTCAATCATAGAGTGTCCATGAAATGGATTTAGTGTCCGAAATGGTTTTAAGGACTGAATTCATCATAACTAGGATCTAATTGTAAATACAAAAGAAACGGACAAGACACTAACGTCAAAGCGACCTATATCATTACGCTAGTGACAGGTCATGGTAACATGTCAAAACGTCACTCGACGCAATCGAGTGATCTGATCGTACAATACAATGCATTACAAAATATCAGGAAAACACTCTTACTGTGTCCTGTTGCAATAAAATGTTTGCAAGGATAATTTAGACCAAATTAAGACCAAATATTAAGTTCGGTTTGATGTTAACAAACTTACCGTAATTACAATAGAATTGCAATGGACAAGGAGCAAGAAACTAGTTCCATTGTAGCATAGCCATAAAGCTAAACAATTATTCATGCGCATGAATAACACAGCTTGTCATATCGAAAAGACATGTTTCTGAACACTTTTCCCCAAAATAGTGGTTAAATATAGAAGGTAAACATGAGTGAATGAGTTTAGTTTTACGCCGCTTTTAGCAATATTCCGGCAGTATCATGGCGGGGGACACCAGAAAATGGGCTTCACATTCTGTATCCATGTGGGGATTCGAACCCGGGTCTTCGTCGTGACGAGCGAACGCTTTAACCACTAGGCTACCTCACCGCCCCGGTAAACATGAGTAGTGATCGAGTGCGTGATGTGGTAACGTATCACGATGGAGCGACAACCCCGCGAACTCTGAATTTGCAATGGACAGTTTGGGACAATTCCCGAAGAGCACTGGACTTAAAAGGTAAAACACATCCATAGTAATGATCCTTTTAACTTCAACAACATTATACAACCTCAGGGAAAACATGTCAGTTTGTAATCTAACGTGCCGAAGCAAAATAGAAATTACATGTCACGAAAATAGGTGACGATATTACCACATTACGACCGAGCACACAAGTTGTTGGGAATCATCCCGACGATAGTTATGAAATGTTATGGCAATGGTACAGTGATGCTTCTAAGTGATTATGAATACTTGTCTAGTGTTCAAGAACGAAGTAATTACATCTACTATAATTTCCATGATGTAGCGTTCAGCATGGCAGATTCTTAAGAAAATCAGTAATGAATATTACAATATATACTGAGTAAAAAAGAACCCTTCACATTCTTTCTTCAGGGCACTATGAAAGAAGTAGAGATGGTAAGATGATTAAATTGTTAGTAATTCATTGCTGAGAAAGGTGACAGTGCCACAATCAGTTCCAGTAGGCTACACCGCCGTTCCAAAACATGGGTATACAGAATGTCAAGTCACAAGAGTAATCATGCGGTGAATGGCCGCCCCGCGCATTCACCACTGCCAAACACCGTCTCCTCATCGACTGCCTGATCCTTGTGAACACGTGGTTGGGGATTCTGCGCCAATGCTCTTGCAAGGCAGCCCCACGTTCCTGCAAATTCTGAGGTTGGTTCCTAAGACCACTAAGCCTTCTCCCAAGTGCATCGACCCGTGAAGGTCTCGGGGTAGAATAGGCCTTCAGCAACCCATGCTTGCCATAAAAGGCGACTCAGCTTATCGTAAGAGGCGACTAACGGGATCGAGTGGTCAGGCTCGCTGACTTGGTTGACACGTGTCATCGGTTCCCAATTGCGCAGATCGATGCTCATGTTGTTGGTCACTGGATTGTCTGGTCCAGACTCGATTATTTACAGACTGCCGACATATAGCTCGAATATTGCTAAGTGCGGCGTAAAACTAAACTCACTCACTCACTCACCCAAGTGCATCCCAAACGTGCTCTATTGGAGTAATGTCAGGGGACCTCAATGGCCAGTCCATGACGTTGATTCCAGCGTTTTGAAGGAAATTTCGTGTCAACAGCGCGGTATGCGGCCGAGCATTATCATGCTGGAACTGTAGGCCGCCATGAAAGGAACGAGTTCAGGTGTGAGCACCTGGTCGCGGTAAGCAACAGCTGTGAGGTTTCCACGGATGACGAGAAGTCGGGAATATTGTTCCCACAGAAAACCCACCACACCATGCAACTCCCGCTCCCGAATCTGTCGACTTTCTGTACACAACATTGGGCATACCGTTCACGACGTCGTCTCCAGACCCTATGCCTGCCGTCCGCGAATCTGAGGGTAAGCCTGGATTCATCGATAATGATGGCTCGATTCCAGCCTCTCTGGGTCCATCGGAGGTGACGTTGGGTCCACAGCAGACGTTGACGTTGATAAAACGGCGTCAATATTGGTCCACGAATGGAGATTGGCAGCCCGCAACCGATTTCGAATGGTCTGTGAGGACAGTAGGCCTCTAAGACAATTTGGTGGTCTTCTGCTCGTGACATCGATATCACACGTGGACGGCCCGACCTTGGGCGATCAGAAGTGGTGCCAGTTTATTGTAGACGACATTAAGTCATTAAACAAAATTTAAAAAAAATATTCATGATTTTTAAAAAATTACATTTTGTGAAGTTTCTTTTTCGACTCAGTATACTATAACCATGTTTGTACATGCTAACAATATCTATTTTTTTTTTGCATTACCATAGGGTAACATGGTTAGAAATATTGAAGGTACTGTATGAAAATATGCACTAATTTATTTCTGAAGAAATGTTGGTACATATTCTGATTGGGAACATTTGTGAAGTGCTGTCTGTATCGTTGTATTTCGCAAAATGAAATGGTTGCTAATGCAAGACCACAAAAAAAACAAAAAAAAACAAAACAAAAAACAACCCCAAAAAACAGCACACACACACACATAAAAATAAAAAAATAAAAAAATAAAAAATAAAAAAACCCAGACACTCGCATCAGCAAGGTTTATTGTTATGGCATTGTAAGTTTTACAGTTCACAATGCATAAATTTGGATTATAATTGCATCTGGTGTACAATATAAACGTTTTGAAAATGTATATGGTTTCCTGTCGGAAGCTGAAAATTTTGTTTATTGTCACCAAAACAAATCGAAGAATATATTGAGGTTATATTTAAAAAGAAAAGAATATTTGACTTGAAATACTAAGTCCTACGTAGGAGTTAGTCATCTCCTAAGGAATTACTACTTAGTATCTCCAACGTAGGCCTTACTACTTACTATCTCCTACAGACTTAGTATCTCCTGTGTAGGATTTAATATCTCCTACGTAGGACTGATTATCTCCTTTGTAGGACTTAGTTTATCCTACGTAGGACTTAGTTTATCCTACGTAGGACTTAGTATCTCCTACGCAGGACTTAAGATCTTCTGTAGGAGATGCTCGATATATGTTATTATACATGAATCTGAAATGGTGTTCCCCCAGACACGGAAACCATTTCCTTCTTGACTGTTTCAGTCACTGTTTTAGAGATTATAGCCATGTGTTACAGGTATGAGTTATATTTACCATCAGAGTCTACTATCATGTGTTTCATTTACTCTAAGAGTCTACTTTTTCCTTCACAATTAGACACGTGTGTTCAACTATACTACTCATCAAAAGTTGAGACTCACTAATGTAAATGCAACCGCATACGTCAGTCAACTGTTCTAAACTAGATTTTGCAAAATTTTCCATACTGTTTAAAGTTACTTTTTACACATGAACTGATGTAGAACAGGACAAATTTATAACGTTGAAAAGATTATTGTCATGCGTTCAACAGACGATTAAACTGAATGAAAAATGGCAAATTCTTATCCAAACTTTACACCAAAACGCAGCAGTTCACATGCACGATTTTTGCACATGCTTTTCAGCAGTTTGATTAATCATCCTCGTGCAGTTAATCTGCATAAGGTTTGCAACTGTTTAACCCAAGTTGGTGGAGAAATTCAGCTCTGTACTGTTTCCTACGTAGGACTTAGTATCTTAGTATTAGTCTTAGTATCTCCTTACTATCTCCTACCTTGCTGATATTAAGTCCTACGTAGGAGATAGTGACACCCCGAAATTTCTTTTGTAAACCTGTTAATTGTTTGGAATTTACTCAGGTCTCTTTTTCGGTAAGCACTTGGCTTGCCTTTGCGGATGTTTCTGACTTCTACCAGTCTGATGGCCGGGTGCTATGACCTTTCCGAGAACACATCGTGTCATCACCATCTGACTCATCATTGGTTTCATTAAGATTTCGTCGTCTCAGAGGAATTATATTCATGGGATAATAGCTCTGATTTGTGTCCAAGTACACAACAGCTGACCAACACAAGGATTGAGATAGATTCTGCCAAACCGTTTTGCCTAATTTGGGATATAATGGATATAAACAGTTAACTAAGGTAATGCTTTGTCACTGCATGGAGACAGTTTTGATGAGCTGAGGAATGGGAACAACACAATTATTTGAGTCATATGGTGTGTAAGGCCTGAAGCTTAATATTTATTCCGAGCATTTGATGGGACAAATTAATTTTTAAAAATCCCATTGAAATGAAAGCAAAAATATTATTGTTGTGTTATTGTGTTACCTTTGATTGCGTTTTGTGTAAATATGACTTTAAAGCTTTACTATCTCAACTGCGACAGTCACAAGGCTGTCCCTAACATGTCAGCATTAGCAGAAATTGATGCGACCAATAAGAAAATGCACCTGATTTGTAGCAACTCATCCCAAGGTTGATATGTAACGGGCCTTGCAGCGGGACTAGTTGCTGTTTGACTTATGCACTGCGTTTGACGACTGATCTGACTTTCTAAAATGTTTTTAATAAAGCCATATCGGACGAGTGCAATATTATAGAAGCGGCCTCTGTTGACGTTACAAGAGGTTGATATGAAAATTATGCAGCTATCTATTATTGTAAACACCACATCATCCCAAGGTGTGTAAGGACTTGGACACATTTACTTGACTGTCTCAACTACTACAGTCAGTCATGCCGCTGTCCATAACATGCCATTATTAGCAGAATCGTACATAACCAGTAAAACTACATGCCATGCTTTGGTATTTTGGACACATTTACATTAGTTATACACTTCTGACTTCGTTTTAAATATATATATGTTGGTCAGTAGTATGTATTGGGTGACGAGAGATCAATTGGGGTATCTAACGGGATGAAAATATGAATGATACCAGTGTACATGATTTTTTTGTAAACGCGATATTGTCTGTCTGGAATTTCTTCAGGTCTCTGGGAACACATAGCGTGTGTTTGTGACTTGTGCCGCCAATCTGGAGGACATTTGACTGGACACTTGACTGACACTTTGTTTTAATATATGTAAATAGGTCTTTAGTTCATATTTATGAAGCTTCAACTAAAGTTCGAAATATTTTCAACATCACCCTTTCAAAATGTGTATATTTTAGTGATCACTAAGCCAAAACAGACAATATCATTTGTAACGTCATGGAATACATCGTTTATAGTCCCATGGAATATATCCTATAATACAGCAATACTGCACTGTACAGTCTGTTGACCAATTATTCCTTAGTGTCAAATATTTGTATATACACAGTGGATGTCAAGGTGTACTGTTTGCAATTTCTGATGATTAATTTCCTATTTCCTAATATATTTAACAGCCGTCTGTTAACTACATTCACCTAATATTTATAGTAAGAGGTGACTATCGTGATCACGAGGTCAGGCTCGCTGACATGCCTTTGTATCCCAGTTGCAAATATTTCCAGTTTCATATGTTTTTTCAACCACCCACTCTCTTGCTGGTAGAAGATGGAGAAAAGAAACATGTGATATTGGTGGCCTAATACTGATCACAGGATTTTCTGGTCCACATACCCGTGTGCACAGGTCGCTGTACAGTGCTCGAATATAGTATTACAATGGCAAGAAGAAGAAGAAGAAGAGATTCTGTTTAAGGATAAATACTTATACACGTTCATCCCGAAAGATTGTTGGCTGGTCATCTCTTTACACAAACGCAAGCCTCCCCAGTTTGGCAAACCAGTCAATTTTCGGTACCATTATCAGATATTGAATGCCATCTTTTCATGCTCACATCACAGTGTCACTATATCTGCTTGGAATGCTTTATAACTCCACATTTAAATGAGAACAATGGCTGGTATTGTGAGTAGATCTGTGTGCACCATGCCACGGGGCTGTTGTAGGCAGTTCAAAATCGATAACCTAGATTATATTTCCTGGAACGTTAGCGGTTCGTAGAATGTATAACTGGTCGCCGGTGTAGTGTACAGCACCGCTTGGGTTGAACATACAACTTACAAGCAGCGGGACACGCGAGTGAGAAGTCAATGTAGTTGTACTCCACCAGATAGACTAATGCTTAGTCTCTGAAATTGTAGTGAGTGAGTGAGTGAGTGAGTGAGTGAGTTGATATTTAACGTCACATCGGCAATATTTCAGCCATATTGTGATGAGAACCATTAATGTTATACATAATAGAGAATGGTAAAAAAGCTGTCTACGACGGACATTAAAACAACTAGATTATCACAGATAGATATTTAAAACTAGTAATTAAATCTAAAACAGATTAACTACAGAGGTCGATGCAATATGAAAACGGGCTATAGACCGCCAACAACTGAAGGTACTGAAACTTTAATTTTAATAGAAACTAACAAGTTAGTATGTATGTATGTGTGTGTGTGTGTGTGTGTGTGTGTATATATACATATACATACATACATACATACATACATACATATACATACACACACACACATATATATGTATACATGCACACAAACACATGGTTATAATGTAGTGGAACTCGTGCAATAGCAATTATTTATTTGCATTTTACAAACATGGAAAAAATATATATAAATTTTTGAACACAAATATAATGGTACTGAAGTTAAAATGCTGGAGTATTTGACGTGAACATCCTAATTACAATTATTACAGTTACATATCTCAGTTGAAAAATATCCTTCATTTAAGTTATGTATATGTAATGACATGCTTTTTAAAAATGTATATTATCTGACTAGATGAATCCATTTGCATTTTATTACATTTACAAATGTACTCCAGACAACTGTAAGAAACACTTGTAACCTAGAAGATCGGTTCGAATCCCGGTTCATCTTGATAGAGTTTCTATGTTTTGCAGTACTATGTCCATGTATGTGACGCAATAATAGTTTGCAGCTTTCATACGTGGACCTATTAATAGAACAGGTTTTCCTACGAACAGTGTCTGTGAGTCATAATTATACATGATTTTTAACACTTGTAGTATTGTGTTGTGTCACAACTGAAAACAAACCCGGGTAGCAGCACCATGGCCAGAGGAGGACGTCAGGACAAAGGTAATACTGTACAACATTGTATGTTCAATATCTCAGCAGGTTTTTACGCGATTGTCATAAACAGTATATATTTGTATCACCCGAAATGAAATAAACTGAGGGAAACAATTAAGGGAACATCACTACATGGCAGTTAGTTACTCGTTCGTCAGATTTCCTCTCACAGCGACATTCACAGCTGATGATGAGAATAGGAAATTATTAAAGGAACGCTTGAATTTTCTTGTGATTGTTTCCTTCAGTATATTTGAATTTTGATAACTGCACTACTGCCTTAGTCAGTAGATGAACTGCAACAGAAGAATAGGGTCAAAACATTACAACACAAGGCCAGACTGATGCGCAACAGTTGACGATTTGTGAAATATTACTTCCTTGAATACCAAAATACTCTCATGGATAGTCTTATAGGGGTATATTGCGCAGCTGTTATAGATCTTACCATTTCAAATTTAGGCACTTTAGGTGAGGAGATGTTTGCCCTGTTCAAAACCGCTCGCTTTTTGGTAAACTGAGTGATCTATTATTTTTTCATTACATTTTCTGCCTTTTCGGGAAAATTTGTAACCAGCAGTATTGTCACCAATACCTAGGAATCAAACGGTCAGCCCCCTAAATACTAAGTTTATAGCTGTGTAGAAAGCTTGGTTGACCTGGACTTTCATCAGTTACTGGGTTGCCTTGTCCACAGTCGTGTATTTTAAGACCGCCATCATAAAGTTGACGCAAAACAACATCAAAATAAAGTAACATAAACAAGCATAAGCATACTTCTTCCCATTTGTTTCTTTTAAAAAGAGAAAGAAAATACAATGTTATGTGTGGTTGTGGAAGATGTCATTTCACAATAAGTATTATAATAATCGGTCACACCTACAATACGTGAATATGTTGCAAGAAGAGATTAAACCAGACAAAAGCAAGCCATAAATCCCACATGTTTATGTAACCCTTGCAAATCATGTTGTCTCCAAACAAACAGCAAACCAAATCAATATAATATACGGTATAACTGTGAACCTGAAGCGTCTCAGGGTTCACACACACACGCACGCACGCACGCACGCACGCACGTATGTACGATCACGTTGCACGAAGCAACAGAATAATGCATTTTATCTGTCACGCGAATGTCACCTCTCTATTCATATCACTCTACTGTCTAAGTATGGCGTTTCCATAAATAGACTACTCAGAAAATGCTCCATTTCTTGGAACGTTCTGTTTACTTGGACATGGTACAGTAAACGTACGTCAATAGAAATACCCGAAACACGTCTCTTGACAGAACAGAGAGTCAGTAGACACAGGCAGAGACAAATCGAGATAGATATGCAGAATCCGCTGAAAGAAGTACATTATAAAATTACTACAAGCAATAATTGTCGACATGTAGGTGTATGCATAACTAGATATGTACACAGTTTTTTTACCAGCACGTGATACACATTATGATTGTCAGCTTCTTTACAATGATTCGGAGTATAGTCCTAGACACGTGCACCTTTGAACGTATTACTACAGATCAAAATGTGAAAACCTAAACCCGGTGAGTTAGCCAAGTGGCTCATGTCACTGGCTATAATGATATGAATAATTTTGCAAAAATCAACTATTCCTATTGCACTATTGCTTTGTGCTGTGGAGCTGTGCCTTAAAAATATCAACAATCTCCCTCGGAGACCTTGTCAAGTTGAGCACTGACAACTTGCCCGATCCAGAATCTTGGCCATATCTTAGTGAGTTTAGTTTAGTTTGTGTCGCTTTAAGCAGTATGTAGCTTTTAGCGGCAACAATGTGTAAAGCCACTGTATGGTGCCACGGATCGTGATATTCCAGGAATAGTGGTAAAACTCAGCTCACTAACCCACTCTTTGTTTGACATAACCTTAAGTGTGTGAGTGTGAGTTATAAACCATTGTCAACAATAGTCCAGCAATATCACAGCGGCTGACATCAGGAATGGGCGCCACACATTGTACATATGTAGGGAATCGAACCCGGGTCTTCGGCGTAAGGAGCCAACGCTTTACCAACAAGGCTATCCCACCGCCCCTAGGCCACACCCAATCATACCCTTATGGCAGGCCCTGCCCTGTGGTTGCTTTCTCCTGTCTGACATTTTATAACAAGTCACTCTTTAATATGTAGTGACAAAGGACATTTTCAGACGTATGCCAAAGTTTCCAGTTTCACAGGAATTCATTCAATACTTAATATGATAATTTATCATAGGTTACTATTTTCCAAGAGACATTAATCTACACGTCGTGGGATAAATACAATAACAGTTTAACACGTGATGGGAATGCTCAACAAGACTGAAATGTGTATGATGCAGATGTAAACTAGCATGTTTGAAGTTGAGAATTAGATTTATTCGCTATAAACTGTCAACATTTTCCCTTTCAGAATATTTGCGAGAGTTGCTAGGTAAAGCCGACGAACACTGTGATGGGGCCGACAGTGTAAGAGTGGTTGAGCTCTATCGAAACAAGCCATCATCCTACTTCCGAGGTATTCGGAGACACAATGGTAACATAATGGAACCGATTTTGAAGGACGATGGAGGGGACCCCTTCTGTCCAATAAACGGAAGGCTTGAAGGTCTCTTCTTTGGAGTGACCCTGTTCGACGGTGATTTACCAGCCACGTCGCCGTTTGGAAACACCAGAGTGACGATACCCCTTGATGAAGTCTTTGACGATTCAGCAAATATATACTTCGCTGATTTCTACTGCAAGCCTCCTCGTAGACGAATTCATTACGTGACCTTGGTACTTACAGAAGCCGGCTCACGTGCTGATCGATTCTGCAGACGACACCTGATCAAACTCCAGCCACACAAGAATATCTATCTGAGGAAAAAGAGACACTCTGAAACGTACACGACATTAGACCAAGATGAAGTACAGGTGGAGGTCTTCTATACTGAGAGCATTCACTTGTCCGGTTTAAATCTTACTTCTACCGGTACCATCGGTCAAGGTCACAGCACACCAGGGGGGATAAGCAAATCTGTAGACTGTGATATTTGCAATGTCTAGAGATGAATTGTCATTGGTGATGGTCATCTATGAAAATGGCAAATATATTTTCTGACGGATGAGGTTTCAACCCTAAGAAGCAGTAGAGCTGGAGGGAGACAAAATAAATAGATACAGAGTAGGAATAGAGCCTTTTTTCACAAAATGTGCGTTTTTTTAATTCTTAATGTTAGATCACTTCGTAATAGTCTTTAAAATGATTAATGATATAGATCAAGTCGTTTTGCACTGGTAACATTTCTTTTTTATAAATATGGATAAAGAAAGGTTACGGGTATTCCGAACGAAAAGGGCGGGTGGGAGATGGGGAAGATTGAACCAGGTCGGACAGCCTGTTGGTACCCAAGACAACTCTGTACGGTATTGTTTTGAATCAGCATCAATTGATAGAGGAAAGATTGTGACCTACATTTGTTAAGCTGCTTGTGTGTACACACACGCGAACGTACGCCCCGACTATCCCCAGCCCCAACTTGGGGTTATTATTGTTTCAAGACATGCAGTAGTTTGTCTGAACGGAAGATCTTAACATTCTATGTAAATAATACTGATTTTAGGGCATGCATAGCGAGCAGTATTTTCTCAAGGTTTTACTTTACGTTCCTTTTCTGTCCACTCTACTTTTATTACAAACTTCGCTGGAATACTCGCTATAAATACAGGACATTCTCAGCCTTGTTGATATGATGAGGATCGTCATTAAACAATAAATGGTGTTTTACAAATATTTTTGTAATGTGAAGTCTTAAGTGGGAAGATTTTTTAAAAGTACTATGAGGCTGCTTGAAATGTACAGTCATTACCTGAATATTATCCACCAGAGAGAACATCTTTTTTGCTTTCATTAAGTGAATCATCAAATGTATTTTCTGACTGAGGTTTGAGTTTTACAGTCTGGTTGTAAATTGTAATGATGCATTATATCGATTCATTTTTATCATTGTGTAATATTTATATCAAAAGACCATATGAATACATAAATGTTATATCACGTTGTGTAAAATGTATAACTGTGATGTCTATATTGATGTTTATATCTACCAATTTTATTACACTTGGTTTTATGGGTTAAGTTGATATAGTTTATGATTTTAAAGATTTTACTATCATTTTAGTTTTCAATAAAATATCTACTTAAAATGTAATTACCGTTTTCGAATGGCCAGTACAGGATATACGTTGCTTCAACACAATGCGAACCACATTCTAGTATGGGCTGAGATCTATCGTATAAACTCGTTAAGCAGGGGTCCCGGGTGGTCCAATCGTGTGTGCCTCTGCAGTTTGCAGAGTTGCGTCCCTTGGATATGCTAAAAACCAATGACGGTGGGTTCGAATCCTGGTTTGCTTATGTTTACATAGACGGTAATAGCAAAGAAGAACTCGGATTGCAACAGTGCAACAGGAAACGTTTCAGTAGACCAACGAACTACAGGAAAGGGGATCCGTGTATATGATGTGCAGGTGACTGATCAGGGTTCATACTGCTTTAGTCCACAGTAAGCCATGCTGAAATCCCAACATGTCAGTGTAAGAAGTAAGGGGTATCGATCGACGTCTTATTCTAACTAATGAAAAAGGTGTTTGAGGAATCGGTGTAATAGCGAAGACAAACACAAGGAGCCGTTCACGTTCAAAACGATTGGCTATTAATAGATACGGTCTTGACTATTTTTGACCTGTCACGAAATCTCTCAAAATCTTACTAATGGCCGGGTATTTGTATTTGTTCTTTAGTTAGTTAAATAGACGCTCATTTGTTCTCTGCTACTCCCCGGGATAGTGTAGAAAAGTACCAGGAACAGTATCCATTCACGTTCAAAACAACAGGTCATTAAACAGATCTCTCTTAAAATCTGTCACAACGAGTGGCAGATCTTTGATGTTGTAGTTGTTGTCTTTAACGCAGCTCTGATCAATATCCCAGCAAGATGCTAATATTCAAATACTGACCATGATATGTGGCAACCAAGGCAGCGAGCTTGACCACCCGATCCCGTTAGATGCCCCTTAGAGGTATGTGTTGCTGCAGTCTAAGTAGACTTAGTCTCAGTGTATTGCGTTACACTCCACCACTGAGTCTAACAAAACCTAGTAGATTTGGTAAGCTGTGTTCTGATTGGTCAGTCCCAAAGGTTACCTGACGCGACCTCCCATAATGTTTTGTTAGACTCAGTGGTGGAGTGTAACGAAAAGAACCGAGGATAAGTTTACTAAGACTGGGGTTGCTGAAGATCAATTCTAACCCGGATTGTCACGGGTCGAGTGGTTGAGATATTTGCACATGTATTTGAGGAGTACTTAGTAGAATAAGTTGTGGTTACATACTGTTAACCTCACGCCACTTCTCTGTCAAATAACGACATCATAATCCAGTCCAATCACAATGTTCTTTTGATTCCGACGACAGAAACTCCACCGATCATCAACAGGAAAAAGTTGTGAAAATAAGATGCATGTAACTCCATTAGAGTTTTTGAGAAATACACATTTGCTGTCATCCTCATCATCCAAAGTCAGACAAGCAACATTTTGTGACCGTTCAAGAACAACATGATACATTTCAGTAAATCATCTTCAAACACATTGGCGTCTTGAGATCTGTGTTCACTGCACGCTTAAAGGGAATCAAACGTGAAGCGGAATTGGCAATATACTAGTATACATCATTAGCATATTGCTGGTTATTACAAATGAAATGACACTTAAACTATAATTTGCTATCATTGTCCCCGTTACATTTACAGTCAAACGACCCACATTCAAGCTATTGCGTTACCCTAGCTAGCCTTAGACTGGTTCCGTCCCGCGTTTTCTTTGCTCTAACGCACAGAAACTAAGATGAACCAGTCTGGCCACGCTGTCCACAACACTGCACAAGGAGAGACGGAAACAAGTATTGATGCCTCGGAATAAAGTTTCACCCCTTTTATTCTGTACAAAACCCAGTTACTGCTAACACAGATGGGTTGTAGTACAACTAACTGTCCGGTTATCATGACCTCGGGTTTTCCTGGAAAGTGTTGTTACTTCAAACCTAGAATGCGAAATCGAAAGTGAAAGTAGCAATTACTGGATAAACACTCATGTCAAGGACGTGCTGATCATGACTGCACAAGTATACGTAGGTATTTATAGTACCTACGTATACACACTAACAAAACATCACTTTGGTGTCTGAAGATCTAGAGGAACTGGAAATCATGGCTGAAGGAGGGAGCCTAAATGACGGGAAAGGTAAAAATAATATGTGTGTGTTTGTGTGTGGCGTGCGTGTGTCTATCGTCTTACTCCACATTACTTAAACTGTGTCATGTGACATCACTTCTGATCCCAAACTCCAATTACAAAACAGCCATTAGATCGTATATCTATGATCTGATGCAGGAGAAGTGGGACACTGAAATATGTATTGATAAATTACATGAACTAAAACCCTATATTGGTTACATCTTGTTGGGTTGTCACTCCTGTCTGGAAGAGGTCATCATGCGACGATTGATCATACGTTGTATATACACGAATACTTACTGAAAGGTTTTGCACCCCTTGTGACGAATGAGTCAAGGTCAACGATATCCTGCTTGACTGCATTGATTTTCCCATCACAGACGATAAATATTTCACTGTCTAAGCACTAAAAGATCTTTTTTATACCATTACTTACCACTTTATTTTTGAATACCTAAGAGAAGTAGACTTGACTTAATATAGAAATTGTTATTAATATATTTTGGAAATAGATGTACTTTTATGATGGTTATTTTAATTAGTAACTCAGATTCCTATCCTCAAAATGATCCTCCTCCTCCTACGTAAGTCAGTTTAAACCTACATCATTGTTTACTCGTAGGATGTTATTCTCAATTAAAGCTAGATTTGTCCATAATCGCTCACATCTGAAGTGAAAGTGGTGGAAAAGACCTTCAGCAACCCATGCTTCCCACAAAAGGCGACTCTGCTTGTCGTGAGAGGCGACTAACGGGATCGGATGGTCAGACTCGCTGACTTGGTTGACACATGTCATCGGTTCCCAGTTGCACAGATCGAAACTGATGTTGTTGATCACTGGATTGTCTGGTCCAGACTCGATTATTTACATATAGCTGGAATATTGCTGAGTGCGGCGTAAAACTAAACTCCCTCGCTCACTCATTCTCTTCAGTTGTTGGCGATCTATAGCCCATTCTTATACTGCCGTGTCCTAATTTGAAATCTAGTTTGACGAGAGATGCTGGTTCTAATTCTTGATAGTGTAATATTCTAGTTGGTTTTCCTGTCCTCCATCGACAATTATGATATATTTTTATAGCTTTTATTATACATTTATAACTTTGATATGGCTGAGCTATCGCTAAAGTGACTCTACATTTTAATTCACTACGCTATTAACTGTATCACTGAATGTGCATTAACGAATACCCGTGGGTATTCATAAATCTCATTCATGAATCTCCTTTACCAAGTTTCTTCTGCAAAATCAAACTGGACCATTTCCAGTCACTGATTTTCATTCGTTCTACTTCCAGTTTTCATCCCTATGCTTCAGCTTTATAACTTCCTGGCACCCGTGGCGAGCCACCTCCTCGTGGTGGGTGCTGGGTAACGCCAAGAGCTCGCCAACACCCCCGTAGTGGATCCGGGGGCAATTTTGGTCCACCAACCTGTTGGCCGTGGGTTGCGCCCCTGTGTCGGTGGAGGAGGGGATCCTGGTGGTTGAGGGCAATAGGAACCTGCAACCGTGTTCCTGTTGCTCAACACACCACTTTGGCCTTGACTTCACCCAGACGGGAGGTAGAATTGTCATGCCCTGTGCATGGACAACGTTTATTTGGAATCATCACAGCATGGAAATGTTGATTACAGACTGTGACAACTTTATTAAATTGAACTTATATTTTGCCTAAAGTCTTGTGCCATAAGGCGGTGGCTCATGGGCCAATCTGGTGATATAGACCTCTGAATTCTAAGTTTCTTAGGAAGATTGTCATGGGCCGGACCAGCCTGATATTTCTTCTTTTGGATTTCTTAGCTATTTATGTCTGTATTTCTAGAGTATAGCATCTCTGTAGCTCTGATCTTGCAGTTTGGTTTCCACTGCAGGATCGTCCTTGTTGACACTCGATGGCGGGTGGAGATAAGGGTTGCTGAACATCCTTATAGTGCCATGGCTAAACACATTCCCCCTGGTTCAAAAACGAATAAACGGAGACATCTTTCAACATCTTCTGATGATGAAGTCTCTTCAGCAGTACTGGATTCTGGGCCAAGATTCTTGGTCATTGAAACAGCAGATGGAGGTCCATTGAAATTAAATCCCTTTGCTATATCTATGGGTATCAAAGGCATATGCGGAGAGGTAGCCAACGTTACACGCCTTCGTTCTGGCTCACTTCTTGTTGAATGTGACCGGAGGCAGCAATCTGTAAACATGCTAGGATTACAAAATTTCGTTGATACACGGGTTGTTGTCTCTGTGCACAGGACATTGAACTCTTGCAGAGGTATTGTTCGTGACCGATCTCGTTGTCTGGCGTAAATGACAGAAGAAGAAATTGTTGATGCATTAAAACACCAAGGAGCAACTGCTGTTAAACGGTTTACCAGGAAGCAGAATGCAGATATCATTAAAACTAATACTTACATGTTTACGTTTGGACTGTCTTCTATACCAAAAGCCATTAAAGCTGGCTACTTTAACATCCCAGTTGATGTATACATCCCAAATCCGCTGCGATGTTTTAAGTGCCAAAAATTTGGACATGGTGCCAAGTCATGCACTCGTAAAACAGTATGCTCCCGTTGCAGTGGGTCTCATGACAACACTGACTGCACAAGAGACATCAGATGTGCTAATTGTAACGGTGAGCACATGGCATCGTCTAAAACATGTCCTAATTTTGAACTCGAATGAAGGATTCTTAAAGTCAAAATCACTAACAACCTCTCATACCAAGACGCCAAAAACTTGATACCCGCAGAGTCTCAAATTACTCCACTCCGAACATATTCAGCCACTGTTTCTTCCCTCGTTCATCCTCCTGTAACTAAAGTTTCAACTTCATGCCAGACAGACATATCTTGGGTAAACGACAAACAAATTACAGTCAATGAATTCACTCAGTTCTCTCAAAATGAGCAAAGGTCGTCGACATCTGCCTCACAGACTGAAGAACCAGAGACACAATCTAATCCAGGAAAGGTTAGTCAGTTGTCAAATAAAGAAAAGAAACAGCTGCGAAGGGCAAAGGCTCTTCAGCATTTAGAGGTACCATCAACATCAACAACATCAGTGACGGTTCATAATTCGTTTGGACCTCTTGATATGGAGGTCACTCCTTCACAGCCAGAACGAGGGAGTAGACGTTCCTCGCGTTCAAGATCCCCGGTTGAACCGCCATGAACAGCAGTATTAATTTAATTCAATGGAATTGTAGAGGCCTTCGGAATAATTTTAATGATCTACAATTATTAGCTCAAGATATTAATCCATCGGTTTTTAGTTTACAAGAGACACACTTGAAAAGTACTGATAACTTTGAATTGCGTCGGTACAATTCATTCCATTCCTTCTCACCTCCAGGTGATAGAGCCACCGGTGGCGTTTCTATTATCGTGAGACAGGATGTTATCCACAGCCCGGTGCCTCTCAAAAGCAATCTGCAGGCTATTGCTGTCCGTCTTACTTTACAGATCACCTTTACGCTTTGCTCTTTGTATATTTCTCCTTCTACAGCTCTTCGACAGTCCGATCTCTTTGACCAACTTCCTCGACCATGTATAATCATGGGTGATCTTAATGGACATAATCCTTTGTGGGGAAGTACCGACACCAACAATAAAGGAAAACTCCTAGAGGATTTCATTTCAAACAATAACTTATGCATCTTTAATGATGGATCTGTCACATATTTACATCCTGGTTCGGGAACTTATTCTGCACTCGATCTGTCCCTCGCAGACCCAACTGTTTATAACGAATTTGAATGGTCAGTTCACGATGACCTGTGTGGAAGTGACCATTTTCCAACAATACTTTCCGCTGTAAATCAGAGTGATGACTCATCTGCCACACGGTGGAATTTTAATAAGGCTAACTGGCCATTATTTCAGACAGTGTGTGCTGACAACTTGAACTCTGCCGTTTTTGTTAATGTTCCAGATCCGATTCAGTTGTTCTCTGACAAACTGAAAAGTATTGCCGATGAAACTATTCCTAAGGCCTCTGCCAAACCACATGTTCGTAGACCATGGTTTACGGACAGTTGCAAACAAGCTAGGAAGTGTAGAAAGAAGGCAGAAAAATATTTTCGCCACCACTCTACAGTTCATAATTTAAATACTTTTAAAATAAACAATGCCAAGGCTCGACGTACTTTAAAACAAAGTAAACGCCAGTCTTGGAAGACCTTTGTATCAAATATTAATTCACGTACACCAGTGACAAAGGTGTGGAACATGGTACAGAGAATCAAGGGTAAAGGTAGAAATTCTAGTGTTCATCATCTAAAAGATGGACCCGAGGTTTTAACTGATAACATTGACATTGCAAACAAGTTGGGTGAAACTTTAGCTAGGCATTCTTCTTCCTCAAACTATAATACAAAGTTTCAGAAATATAAAGATCAACATGAAAAACGTAATATTAACTTTCATTCTGATAATGGTGAAGATTATAATGAACTCTTTTCACTACATGAGCTGAATACTGCCCTAGCGCAAGCTCACGATACGGCAACAGGTGCTGATAATATCCACTATCAGCTCCTGAAACATTTACCTAATACATGTCTTGAAACTCTTCTGAACATTTTTTATCATATTTGGACAACAGGCCATTTTCCTCCGTCGTGGCGTCAAGCCATTGTTGTACCCACACCTAAGCCTGGTCGGGATCATACAGATCCATCAAACTACAGACCTATTTCACTAACTAGCTGCGTTTGCAAGACCATGGAACGCATGGTCAGTAATAGATTAGTGTGTTTTTTAGAATCCAATAATCTTATTACTAACATCCAATGTGGTTTTCGCAAAAATAGAAGCACTACTGACCATTTGGTTCGACTAGAATCATTTGTTAAGAATTCCATTGTCCATAACCAGCATGCTGTATCAATCTTTTTCGACCTTGAAAAAGCTTATGATACAACATGGAAATATGGTATCTTAAGAGATTTACATGATTTTGGTTTGAGAGGCCGTTTGCCTCATTTTATATCACAATTTTTAGCAGGCAGACAATTTCAAGTTCTTGTCGGATCATCCCTGTCTGACCATTATAATCAGGAACAGGGGGTTCCACAAGGTAGTTACTTTGTTTAGCATAAAAATCAATAGTCTCTCGAAAGTATTACATGATTCAATAGATGGGTCATTGTTTGTGGATGATTTTAATGTTTCATGTCATGGAAAAATATGCATACCATTGAGGGACAATTACAGATGTGTTTAAATAAAATTCATAAATGGTCACTTGAGAATGGATTTAAGTTTTCACAGATAAAAACCAAATGTATACATTTCTGTCGGAAATATAAGCTTCATAAAGATCCTGAACTGTTTTTAGATGGCTCTCCAATTACTGTTGTAAAGGAAGCCAAGTTTCTGGGACTGATTTTCGACAAACATTTGACCTTTTTACCACATATTAAGTATTTGAAGACCAAATGCCTGAAAGCATTAGATCTCCTAAAAGTGGTGTCCAATTTAAAGTGGGGAGGGGATCAAACTACCCTCCTTCATTTGTACAGTTCACTCATCCGATCAAAGCTTGATTATGGTTCCATCGTCTATGCAGGGGCCTGTCGAAGCAACTTGAAACTGCTTGATTCTATCCATCACCAAGGTTTAAGACTTTGTCTTGGATCTTTCCGCACTTCTCCTATTGACAGCATTTATGTTGAAGCTGATGAGCCTTCTTTAACCCAAAGACGTATTAAATTATCTTTGCAGTACACTACTAAACTATATTCGAATCAGACGAACCCTGCATATAACTGTGTATTCCATCCCCTCAATGAGGATCTGTACAACAAAAAAATCTTCTCTTGTTCCACCTCTAGGGATAAGGATTAAACCTTTCCTTTCTGCTGCTGGCATTGACCTAGAAAATATTTCTCCTTCTCGTCTGCTGTCTTCTCCTCCTTGGCAATTGGTTAGGCCACAAGTCGACCTAACCTTGACTATATGTAAGAAATCGGAAACGAATGAATTACAATATAAACAAGAATATAATCAATTACAAAGTAAATATAATACATATAAATCCATATTTACAGATGGGTCCAAGTATGGTGGGGCAGTGGCTTGTGGCCAAAATAGTATCTTCTCGACTGCCAGATCATACCTCAATTTTCACAGCTGAAGCAAACGCTATATTAACAGCCTTAAAATATATCAATAAACATTCCAAATATAAGCAGTATATAATCTTTTCAGACTCTCTTTCGTGCCTTCAAGCTATTAAGGGTCTTTCTACCAAACATCCACTTTTAGTAGAGATTATTAAATTGTACAATGATCTTGCTACTGGCCAATACGACGTCGTCTTTTGTTGGTTACCCAGCCACGTTGGCATTTCTGGGAACACACTTGCAGATCTTGCTGCCAAAGCAGCACTCACCAAATCTATGACACCACTTCTTATTCCATACTCTGATTATAAAGATGTAATCCGATCTTACATCCGGGATCTTATGCAGGAGAAGTGGGACACCCATGTAGGCATCAATAAATTACATGAAATTAAACCCCACACTGGTTACACCTACTTGGGTTGTCAGTCTAGATTTGATGAGGTCATCATAAGGCGATGTCGTATTGGCCACACTAGATATACTCATGAATATCTATTGAAAGATGAGGATCCTCCGTTCTGTATCTCTTGTGATGAAAGAATCACAGTCAATCATGTCTTGCTTGACTGTGTTGAATATTCCATCACAAGGGATAAGTATTTTACAACACGAACCAGGATCTTTTTAGTTATGTTAATCATCATTTAATTATCGCATATTTAAAAGAATTAGATTTGTTATCCGATTTGTGAATAGATAAATATTTTATAAGTGGTCATTTGGACTAGTAACTGGGATTGTTAGTGGCTGTACCTTCAAGGGGGGTTGAAGTAGAGTAAAATTATTGTCCTCCTGAGAAGGTGCGTAAGTCCCAAGGCATTCAAAGGTAATTTAAATTGACCGTCTATTTTAATTGTAGTATCCCTGTCATTTTAATTTTGGCTAAAATTCACTTCATCGCCTGCAGCTGAAGGGATGATACAAATCCAGCTAGGGTCCATGCAGGTAGCAAAAGTACTGTAAGTCCCCATGGTCCTTAGTATGGTGACCTACCCTCAGTTGTTGGCGACCTATAGCCTGTTTTTATTCTCTGTATCGTCCTCTCTAGTTTAAATGTTTTAGATTTCATTACTAGTTTTAACATCAACATATCTGTGATAATCTAGTTAGTTTTACTGTCCTTTGTCGACGGATATTTTAGATTGCTTATCTTGTTTTCATCGCTATATGGCTGTAATATTGCCGATGCGATGTAAAAATTTAACTCACTCGCTATAACTTCCTATTTCAGAATATCTGCGAAAGCTGCTTCGCAAAGCTGAAGAACATTGCAGATGGGGTACCACGGATACAGTGTCCGCTCTCTATCGCAACAAGCCATCTTGGTACTTTGATAACATCAGGGCAAACCACAATAACATCATGGAACCTTACCTGAAGGACAATGGTGGGGATCCTCGCTGTCCTATAAACGGGAGACTGAAGGGTCTGTTCTTCAACGTGACACTTAAGAATGGTAGTATCCCTCCAAATTCGCCTTTTGGAGACACAAGAGTGAAGGTTTTTGATGATTCATCAAATCTTTACTTCGCTGACTTCTACTGCAAGCCCTCAAGAAGGCGTGTTCACTACGTTACCTTGGTTCTAACACGTTCAGGTTCATATGCAGACAGTTTCTGTCAGCAACACCTGCTGAATCTTGATCCATGCAGCAACATATATTTGAGGAGGACATTCCTTTGGGGCTCATACGAAACCCTGGATCGAGATGCAGTTCATGTGGAGGTGATGTACACAGAAGCTATAGACCTGACCTCCCGATATCTCACTCCCACTGGTACCATTGGGCACGGTCACAGCACACCAGGTGGAATACCGAAGACAGTGGGATGCAGCGTCTGCAGTGCAGATGATATATATATGGACGAAATCTTAAGGTTGATTGCAAGACTGAAATAGGATACAAAGAAAATACACTGTTTCGTAAGCAGACGAAGGAAAACTTGAATATATACTGTGCTGGCAACCATCTGCTTAGTGTTAGCTACAACACTACAACGCTGCTGAACATGCAGCTGAACACTTGGTGGATCGAATGGTGGTGGCTAATGCGTTCGCCCATCATGCCGAAGATCCTTTGCAATTCCCACATGGGTAAAATATGTGAAGGCAATTTCTACTGTCCATCACCTTGATACTACTGCAATGTTGCCAAAAGCGGCGTATGTTGATGAACATGGCAGTTCTAATTGATGTAAATGTCAGAAAGATTTATTTTCTATTCGGTCACTGAAAGATTTTGTTCAAAACATTTTGGACACATAAATGTATGTCAAATGGAAAAATGCTGTGTTGGCTAGAAAAAAGATGAGCTCTACTGGCCAAATTCTTCATTGCAACAGTGTTTTACAAAAGATGCTAGAAATGGATAGAAAGTATCTCTGTAACATCATTCATGCTTAGAGTTTGTATGATTAGCAACTACATCCCCCTTGATAATTCCATTTAATGGACAAGCAAAGCCCTTATTTTATAGATATAAGTTGTAGGTTTGATATATATATATATATATATATATATATATATATATATATATATATATATATATATATATATATATATATATATATATATATATATATATATATATATATATATATATGTGTGTGTGTGTGTGTGTGTGTGTGTGAGAGAGAGAGAGAGATAGAGAGATCGAGAGATAGTGTGTATACACACATATATGTGTATGTGTATGTACATGTGTGTGTGTTTTGCATTTTTAAATATTTATTGAACAAGGTAATATACAGAAAGGTTTTGAAACCGTTTTTGCATTAATTCTAATAAATGCCTTTAAAAATGACACAGAAATTGGAATTGTTTCTGATAATTGTAATTTATTTATTAATTGAATTCCATAATGTTATATCTTAATGTGTAATATATAATAAATTACGCGCACGCGTGTTGCAGTTTGTGTGTTAAACAAGATCAAATGTTGTTAATGTATTTACAGTTATTCTATTTTTTCAATAAATGGGTCACAAGAATGATATTGTTTAAATTTGATATTTTGTGTGGACTATTTTGTTATCATGGGATATTTATTTAGCGCACATACCTGTGCAACTAGTGCTTGCTCAAGGCACTGGTATTTGTTACTCTGCCATTGGATGTCAATCTCACTGAGTTTATAGTGGCTGTCTCATCCTAACGAGGGACCCAATTCACAGCTTGGTGGAGGTGAACTAGACGCACAGCCACAGCACTTTGTCCAACTTTACTGCACGTTGGTGTACCCGCAACTAGGTCATATACCGACGGATTCGTGGGTTCTTTTACGTGCAAAGGGTTGTGTCCTGCATACGAGGGATTGTGACAACACGGAAAGAGTCTGCACACAAAGGTGGTTTTAACACTCGGTCACAGGTGGGCTCGATCCCGACATCTCAACCTCTCTGTATTACTAGCATGGCGCTTTGACCAGCTCGCCTACTCGCCAACTATTCGCTTGCAAGGCTAAGGTTGGCTGACACTGTTTTGGCACGGTTCAAGCAAGTCTGCACAAGGTTTGTGGGTTTGAGTTAACCTACGCGATGACGAGAAATTTTCCTCCAGCGTTAAAGAGATACCGTGGTGTACTAGTAAGTTGCATATATTATTCACGGCAGTGTAAAACTCACTCCATGGATTTGAGGAACCGAATCGTCCCCATCACCTAGATTATTTCTGCGATAGAATTAAGCAATTACACGTCATGGTAAAATGATTGTTCTTAAAACGTTGATATACATAGCTTTGCTACATAATTTGCGTAGATCGAAGCTGATACTGTTGATCACTAGATGGTCTGCTCGAGACTCGTTTTTAGGGAACGTCGACATAACTAACATACAACAAAAACAAAAACAAAAACAACAACCTTTGTAATACACAATATGTCGAACACAGTAAATCCCTGGAGTCTGACCCTGAAATATAAAAGGTGTGTTGGAAGTAGACATAACGTAGACAAATGCTAAGTACATTAGTTCCGTTCAGGTTCAAAACACCCGTGAAGGTCCCAGGGCAGAATAGGCCTTCAGCAACCCATGCTTGCCACAAACCACCATGCTTGTCGTAAGAGGCGACTAACGGGATCGGGTGGTCAGGCTCTCTGACTTGGTAGACACATGTCATCGGTTCCCAATTGCGCAGATCGATGCTCATGTTGTTAATCACTGGATTGTCTGGTCCAGACTCGATTATTTACAGACCGCCGCCATATAGCTGGAATATTGCTGAGTGCGGCGTAAAACTAAACTCACTCACTCACTCAGGTTCAAAACAACTGGCTATAAATAAATACGGTCTTGACTAGTTTGTACCTGTCACGAAATGTCTCAGGCATAACTACTGGCCAAGTGCTCGGGTTTGTTCTTTGAATAGGTTTAAACAGCTGGATAGTGTAGAACGAAAACACTATCGACAGACGTTAAAAACAACCGCCCATTAACCAGACCTCTCAGTCCATTATTATGACGAGTAGCAGAGATTTGTTGTAACGCTGCTCTGATCAATGTCGCAGCTGTCAGGTGGCTGTGTACAAATAACCAAGTCTAAACGAGGCAATCTGACATGGGCATGAATTACACAATGGGATACGATGACATGTTTCAAGTCAGTGAGCCTGCACATCCGATGTCGTAGGTTACCTAATCCGAGAAGCATTGGTTACTGAAGACCAGTATTAACACAGATTGAGTTGCAGGGATATGTGTACATGTATTTGAAGAGTACTTGGTAGACAAAGTAGTGGTTACATGCAGCTAACCTCAAACCATTTCCGGGCCCAATAATGGCACCAGCATTCAGTCCAATCAGTGTCTGTAATATAATATTTGGAATGTTCTTTTAATTTTGGCTTCTGTAAGGTTGTTTTGCAGCCTCTACTGTTTCAGAATTGTCACAAATAATTATGCGTCACGGCTGGAGAATAAACAGTCATGATTTCAAACATTAGAAAACAAAAGAAAAGAAAAAACAAAAGAGGCATAAAGCGGTCAAATGTAAATGGATGTAATTTGATTATTGTGGATATATTTGTGGATATGAGTTACTGATATATGAATATATATATATATAAAACTCGACATATAATGAGATATGAATTATGAATTGACACACATGGTCAATTTGCCACAAGTATACGTGGCAATTCATCCTCAAACGATCTGCACTCAAGGAAACCCAAGTTCTATGGATAGCCAACTTCTTTATTGCAACGGGTGCGACGTATCGGCGTAGGTACTAACTTCCTTATCGAGCACGTGAACGGTGTTCGTACCTACATTGCACCAGTTGCAATACAGAAGTTGACTATCCATAGAACTTGCTTTTCCTTCGTCCACACAACTTCTAAAATGCCCTTCAAAGAAGGAACTGCATTCAAGGCTATGATGAATGATGAGTCTATTGCGCTATGCTAGCTAGCTTCACACTGGTTTCCATGACTCAGACCGAAGTCATCACCCTTTTTATTCCGTGAACAAATTTAGTAGTTACCGGTAACACTGATGAATTGTATATGCATGAAAATGACAACTGTTCGGTTTTCATGACCATAGGTTTTCTAGAACACTTAGTTACTTTATACACAGAATGTGGCACCCGTGGCGAGCCACCTCCTCGTGGTGGGTGCTGGGTAACGCCAAGAGCTCGCCAACACCCCTGTTGTGGACCCGGGGGCATATTTGGTCCACCAACCCGTTTGCCGTGGGTTGCGGCCCTGTGTCGGTGGAGGACGGGAGTCTGGGGGTTGAGGGCGCTGGGGGCCTGTAATCGTGCTCCCTTTGCCCAACACACCCCTTTGACCCTTACTTCACCTAGACGGGTGGTTGAATGGGCCCGGTTCAACCAATCGGCTGGTCATGCCGAGCCCTGAGCACTATATTTCGTTGCTCAATAACTATTTGGCTTGGACACAATGTTGACATAATTGGTTTTAAGTATATATTGTATGATATATGAATTTTCAAATTTGATAAAATTTGCCTAGATGCTGGTGCCAGAAGGCGATGGCTCATGGGCCAATCTGGTAGACTGATTACTTGTTTAATCCTTCTGCTGGAGTATATCATCCCAGTATCCTTGGTGCTGCAGGTCGGAGATCCACTTGTAGATAGCATTGTCTTTATGATACTCGGTGGTGGGTGGGGAGCTGGGATGATGAATCTTATATACATTAACATGGAACCTGAAACCCCCCTGAGAAAAAAACGTCAGCTTGATAATGACCCAAGCACAAATGACAGTTATCGACCATTGAAACAGGTAGACTATTGGCCGAGATTTCTAGTGATAGAATCTGTGGATAAAAAACCAATTAAACTCAATCCGTTTGCTGTTTCCAAAGCAGTGTATGGTATTGCAGGAGACGTGAAAAATATCAGGAGACAGAGATCTGGGTCGTTACTCATAGAATGTAGTAAACGACAACAAGCAACCAACCTGCTGTCAGTTGATACGTTGGCCGGATGCCCTGTTTTAGTGTCAATCCATCGTACACTGAATTCAAGTAAAGGCATTGTCAGGGATCGAGATCATCTTTTAGAGGACATGACGGAGCTTGACATCATGGTTGAACTGAAAGATCAAGGTGTCACGCACGTGAAACGTTTTACGAGGCGTCACAATTCTGAAATAGTTCTCACAAACACATATTTATTGTCATTTGTCTCTCCAACGGCACCAAAGTCAATCAAAGCTGGGTATTGCAATCTTCCAGTTGAAGTGTATATACCAAATCCACTGAGGTGCTTTAAATGCCAGAAATTTGGTCATGGGATAAATTCTTGCTCCAACCGTATTACTTGTGCTCATTGTGGGGAGCAATCTCATGTTACAGAAGACTGTACAAATAACTTTAAAAAATGTGTCAACTGTTCAGGAAAGCATTCCTCCTCATCAAAAGATTGTCCGATATGGAAGAGGGAAATGGAAGTCAATAAAATAAAACATTCTCAAAATATCAGCTATGCTGAAGCTAAGAAGCTTGTTCCCTCTGTTTACCCAAATGACTCTTACGCTTCTGTTAGTAAAAGACCACCCACGACTACACTCTCAGTTGAATGTCAGACAGAGCTGACATGGATAAAATCTAATTCTCCTGAACCCATCACAAGTCAAGAATCATTACCACGAGGAGACTCTGCTACTCAGACTGCAGCCATGACGCCATCTCAGCCTCAGCCTATGCCTTTGTCACAGGACTCCGCAAGTCCAAAGACTCAGCTAGATGATAGAAAGTCCTCTGGTCGAAATGTTCATTCCAAATCCAAATCAGATTCGTGTCAGTCAAAAGCTGTACCTGGACATCAAGTCGCACAAACTGTGAAAGGAAACCAAAAACTTACCAGAATCAACCAAAGCGATAGAGTCGCTAAGGGTTCAAAAGATGAGATTCAGCTTTTTAATAAGTTTGGGTCCCTCGAAGATATGGATACGTCTGAACTTATCCATCACCGGACAGGGAGTTTATCGCCTTCTAGATCAAGGCGTGGTAGATCACCAATAAATGCACCAAAGTGATGAATCATTCACCAAATATAGTGCAGTGGAATTGTAGAGGGGTAAGAACCAATTTTAATGAATTGCAGCTATTGGTCCAAGATTTTGCACCACGAGCAATATGTCTGCAGGAAACGCATCTGAAACAAACAGATCTTTTTAAGTTACGTCAATATGATGCGTATCATTATTTTTCACCTCCGGGTGACAGAGCCTCTGGGGGATCGTCAATACTTGTCAAACAAGACGTTATTCATAGCCCTGTAACTCTTACAACGAGTCTCCAAGCCGTTGCAGTGCGACTTACTCTTCACGTTGCACTTACATTATGCTCTTTGTATATTCCGCCTTCTTCAGCACTCCAACTATCTGATCTACAATCTCTCTATGATCAACTTCCGAAAACGTGCCTTATAATGGGTGATTTGAATGGCCACAACCCACTCTGGGGTGGTACAAATACAAACAGTAAAGGTAAAATACTGGAAGATTTTATATCCAATAATGAACTCTGTATATACAATGATGACTCAAATACATATCTGCATCCTGCAACAGGCACCTACTCTTCTCTAGATTTGTCTCTTGCAGACTCTAATCTACTTCATGAATTTGATTGGACAGTCCACAATGACCTCTGTGGAAGTGACCACTTTCCAACTATTTTATCAGAAATTTCCCCATCTGAAGCTCCATCTTACACAAGATGGAATTTTTCTAAGGCAGATTGGTCCTTATTTAAAACATTGTGCTCATCTAAACTCCAACCTTCATGTTTCAGTCAAATACGTGATAAAATTCAGCGTTTTTCTGACGTTTTAAATGAGATAGCTGCAGTATGCATACCACAATCCTCTACAAATCCACATGTACGGAAGCCGTGGTTTAACACAGACTGTAAACAAGCCAGAAAGGCGAGGAAAAGAGCAGAGAATTATTTTCGAAATCATCCAACTGTCCATAACTTAAATAAGTTTAAAGTACTAAATGCGAAGGCACGTCGTACGTTCAAACAAAACAAACGGCAGTCCTGGAGGAACTATGTCTCCAGGATTAATTCACGCACACCAGTGTCCAAGGTATGGAACATGGTTCAGAGAATAAAAGGCAAAGGTTCGAAATCTGCTGTTCACCATCTTAAAGATGGTGATAGGTTGATTACTGACACATCTCAAATTGCCAATAAACTTGGCGAAACGCTTGCCAAAAATTCTTCATCAGAAAATTATGTTCCTGAATTTCAGAGATACCAGAAGTTACAGGAAAAGAAAAACCTTAATTTTGAATCAAATAATGGTGAAGATTACAATGAAGTGTTTTCCTTAAATGAGCTACATACAGCTCTTGAGCAAGCTCATGACACAGCAGCGGGTGATGATAATATCCATTACCAGCTACTGAAACACTTACCTGAACCATGCCTATTGACACTTTTAGATATATTTGACAAAATATGGACGTCTGGAGAATTTCCTCCTTCATGGCGTAATGCTATTGTAGTTCCAATACCAAAACCTGGTAAGGATCATACAGATCCATCAAATTACAGACCGATATCGCTTACTAGCTGTGTCTGCAAAACCATGGAGCGTATGGTGAATAACAGATTGGTTTGGTATCTTGAAACCAATAACCTAATAACAAATATTCAATGTGGTTTCAGGAAAAATCGTAGTACCATTGATCATTTGGTCCGTTTGGAATCCTTCGTTAAAAATGCTATGGTCAATAAACAACATGCTGTATCAATTTTCTTTGATCTTGAGAAAGCTTATGATACAACCTGGAAGCATGGCATTTTGAAGGATTTACATGAATTTGGTTTGAGAGGCCGTTTGCCTCTTTTTATATCAGAGTTTTTAAAAGACAGGCAATTTCAAGTCCGAGTGGGTTCAACCCTGTCTGATCATTACAATCAGGATCAGGGTGTCCCACAAGGCAGTATTTTGTCCGTCACTTTATTTAGTATTAAAATCAACAGTTTATCCAAGGTTTTAAATGATTCGATTGATGGATCACTTTTTGTGGATGATTTTAATATTTCGTGTCGTGGTAAAAATGTGCATACTATTGAACGACAACTGCAATTGTGTTTAAATAAAATAAATAAATGGTGTCTTGAGAATGGTTTTAAATTCTCAAAGTCGAAAACTAATTGTGTACACTTTTGTAGGAAATATAAACCGCATAAGGACCCTGAACTATATTTAAATGGCACTCCTATCAAAGTCGTAAAGGAGGCAAAATTCCTGGGTCTAATATTTGATTCTCACTTAACCTTCTTGCCACATATTAAATCTCTTAAAGCTAAATGCCTGAAAGCACTGGATTTGTTAAAGGTTGTTTCAAACTCAAAGTGGGGAGGGGATCAGACTACCCTCCTTCACTTATATAGATCATTGATACGGTCTAAACTTGATTATGGCTCCATCGTTTATGGCGGAGCCTGCAAAAGCAACCTAAAACTTTTAGATTCTGTCCACCACCAAGGTCTAAGACTTTGTCTTGGATCTTTCAGAACTTCACCTGTTGACAGCCTTTATGTTGAGGCTGATGAGCCATCTCTTGAGCAGCGACGTATAAAATTAGCTTTACAGTATATCACAAAACTATGTTCCCATGAGTCAAACCCTGCATATGACTGTGTCTTCAATCCTCTCTATGAGGATTTATACAATAAGAAATCTTCACTTGTTCCGCCTCTTGGTTTAAGAATACAACCACTTATTTCTGCTGCCGGCATTGAGCTGGATCATATAGCTCCCTCCCGTCTTCTTTCTTCTCCTCCTTGGCAATTGGTTAGGCCACAAGCCGACCTAACATTAACTACATTTAAAAAATCAGAAACAAATGCATTACAATATAAACAAGAATTTAATCAATTGAAACATAGATACAGCAATTATAAATCCTTATTTACAGATGGGTCCAAGGATGGTGGCGCAGTGGCTTGTGCCACTGTCATTGGATCCAGAACAATATCTTCTAGATTACCAGATAATAGTTCTATTTTTACAGCAGAAGCTAACGCCATATTGACAGCTCTTAAATATATTCAAAGACACCCTAAACATAAACAGTATATAATCTATTCCGACTCTCTTTCTTGCCTTCAGGCTATTAAAAATATTTCTTGTAAACATCCACTTTTAATTGATATTATTGAATTGTATAATAATCTTGCTACTGGCCAATACGACATCGTTTTTTGTTGGTTACCCAGCCACGTTGGCATTTCTGGTAATACAATGGCCGACCTTGCTGCTAAAGCAGCACTCAACAAATCTGTGACGCCACTTCCTATTCCATACACTGACTATAAAGCTATCATTAGGTCTTACATCCGTGATCTGATGCAGAAGAGGTGGGACACTCAAGTAGGTATCAACAAATTACATGAAATAAAACCGTACATTGGTTACACCTACTTGGGTTGTCAGTCCAGATTTGAGGAGGTTATCATGCGACGATGTCGTATTGGCCACACACGATACACACATGAATATTTGTTTAAAGGTGAAGATCCTCCGTTTTGTATCCCTTGTGATGAAAGAATCACAGTCAAGCATGTCTTGCTTGACTGTGCTGAATATTCCATCACAAGGGATAATTTTTTTAAATCAAGAACTATGAAGGATCTTTTTAGTAATGTTAGTTATCATTTAATCATTGCATTTTTAAAGGAAATAGACCTGTTACATGACTTGTAAATAGATAAATATTTTATGATTGGAAGTTGAATTAGCAACTAAGATTGTTAGTGGCTGTATCCTCGAAGGGGGTTGAAGTACCGTAAAATTATTGTCCTCCTGAGAGGGTACGTAAGTCCCAAACAGTTGAAGTCAGATTTAATCTTTCACATTTTTAGTCGTAGAATATGTGTAATTTTAAATTGTGGCTAATCTTGCATACAGTCGCCAGCAGCTGAGGGGATGGTGTAAATCCAACTAGGAACCATGCAGGTAGCTGAGGTACTGTAAGTCCCCATGGTCCCTAGTATGGTGATCTACCTTCGGTTGTTGGCGATCTATGGCCTGTTTTTATATTGTACTGTCCAAATGGTGATAATAGTAGCTTTTAAGTTTCTACGCTAGTTTTAAATACCAACTGTGATAGTCTAGTGGTTTTACTGCCCTTCGTCGACAGGTTCTTCATAATATGCCTATATATTCCTTTTTATGTCACGTATGTTCTCGTCACAATATGGCTGCAATATTGCCGACGTGACGTTAAATGATAACTCACTCACTATACACAGAATGCGAGATCGAAAGTGAATGTGGCAGTTTCAGCATAAACACTCATGTCGAGGACATGCTGATCGAGACTTGATATGATCATGCAGATATGATGAGGTATTTATAGTACCTACGTATACACAATAACAAAACATTGTTACCCCAGTCACTGTATGAAGGGGAATGGTAAAGCATGGCTGAAGGAGGCAGCATAAATGACGAGAAAGGTAAAGAAAATATACACATGTGTGTGTGTGTGTGTGTGTGTGTGTGTGTGTGTGTGTGTGTGTGTGTGTGTGTGTGTGCGCGTGTCCTTACTGCACATTACACTAAGCATATTATTGTCTGCACTTCAAAGAACACCTGTATGTGCGACAGATCGTTTACAATATCCATAAATGAATCTTAATTGCCATACGTGTATTTGGCAAAGTCAAGTTCAACCATTTTCCGTCACTGATTTTCATTCTTTCAATTTTCATTACTGTTTTACATTTAAGCTCTGTGGAATAGCTCTTATTATGTGGCGTCATTACAAACGTCATCTCATATTAAGGTTCCAGTTGTTGGTTTCGTATAGGATGTTTACATGCTATACCCCTATAACTTCCTATTTCAGAATATCTGCGAAAGCTGCTTCGCAAAGCTGAATTACACTGCTGTTCAGGCACTTCGGATATAGTGTCCACTCTCTATCGTAACAAGCCATCCAGGTATTTTGATGACATTAAGGCAAACCACAATAACATCATGAAACCTTACCTGAAGGACAATGGCGGGGATCCGCGCTGTCCCATAAACGGGAGACTGAAGGGTCTGTTCTTCAACGTGACACTTGTGTGTGGAAGTATTCCTCCTAATTCGCCATTTGGGAACACCAGAGTGAAAGTGTCACTGAGTGAGGTGTTTGATGATTCAGCAAATCTTTACTTCGCTGACTTCTACTGCAAGCCCTCAAGAAGGCGTGTTCACTACGTTACTTTGGTTCTAACGCGTTCAGGTTCAGATGCAGACAGTTTCTGTCAGCAACACCTCCTGAAGCTTGATCCGCGGGACAACATATATTTGAGCAAGGGATTCTCTTGGGGCCCATACAGGACCCTGAATCGAGATGCAGTTCACGTGGAGGTCATGTACACAGAAGCTATAGACCTGACCCACCGAGATCTCACTCTTACAGGTACCTTTGGTCGAGGAAGCAGCACACCAGGTGGAATAAGGAAGACGGTTGGCTGCAGCATCTGCAGTGTAGACACATTTGTATGGTAATTGCTCCATCATCAGACGATTACAGAATAGATGCGAAAAAAGCCTTTTCACAAGAATATGAAATATCTGCTTAAAGCAGTGTCGAATGTACAGTTCTGACTCTATGATGAATGTGTATTTGCTTCAGCAGTATTACAGCTGGACCACGTAAACAGTCAAGTCTGGACCTAACAAATTAGTGATTGACAACATGATGACAAGAACATGTCTTGTGATTTTGTTGTGACAATACCAGTCAAGAATATAGTAATATCAACTTGTCATCGTGTGTACACTACAACACTGTATTTGATATGTGAGATCAGTGAGGGTTTCATGCGGGATTATGTTGTGTAACTGTACCCAACCGCGGTTATTGCTCAACTTGTGATGAAATCATTCTGATAGGCCACTGTGATGTGATGCAAACTGACATTCATCAATCTAAAACTGACGAGAAACACGTATGACTGTTGTACATGTTGGCCACATAGTAAGTGATTAATGTGATTGATCATTTGATATTTTATGGAATTTCGAATTGGACACAACACAACATTCTTTCTCTTGATTGTTTGGCTTGTATGGAAGGAGTCCTGCTGTGTAGCGACAGACCAAAAATTCTTCCAATTTTAGACGAAATGTTAATGACGTGTGTTACTGGTAAGGCACGGCATACTTATCCTTCCGCAAACACCTGGTGTCATCACTGATTTTAGTGATTCACACAGGTAATTTAGACAGTTCTCTTTTGACGTGTATTCAACAATATTTTCAACATCAGCCCGATGTATTTACTCGCGGGATGAGACAACTGACATAACAATTGACAGTGGCATGTCTGAATACCGCTGTCTTCCAGATCACCACTAGGGGACACCGAACAGTGAACGATAACTATGTGCCCATGACAGTGGTTAGCATAGGTCTTGTCACCCTAGAAATCATTTGGGGTTATTTTCCATAAAAAGTAGGGGATATTGGATACACAAGATTGATAAAATGCAAACGATGAAGCCAATTGGTATACAGATGATGAAGAGAAATTAAGGGAAGATGTGACAAATTATTTCATATGTGTGAAATATTTGTTTTTCTCATACTTATTGACACTGGCAGGTGATATGCTCGCAAAATGGAATATCCCTACTATTTTATGGTAAAATATCAAGACATCCAGTATTTTTTCTTTCATCTTCAAATGTAAAAAATCTTTGTTTTATGTCTAAATAGCGATATGTTCTCAAACTTTTACTTTTCGTTCCTGTTATATCCGCTTTGTTCTTGATGACATGTAAGGCCGAGATACCAAAGTCCAGGTATAACCCAGAAACACCCTGGCTTATGGATATGTAGGGGATTTATAAAACCATGTCTAACTTCTTTACCAGGACTGTATTATTTTCGAAAGTTAAACCGTTGTGAATTATTTTCCAGCGTTTAGAATTTGATGAAAAAGAAACGTTGCGTCATATCGTGTTATAGAGATGGTAGAAAGGGAACACCTCTCCGTGCCCACTGCTTTTGTTTAGGTTACTAGTTCAGTCAACCAAAGTTAACATGCAGACAATAGAGGGACTGCTTAAAGTCGATGAAAATGCTTATTATAAGTTTTACTGTTTGAATAATCAGAAGTTCAAAAATTTCTAAAATTAACCCTGTGTGACATGTTTTTCCAGGGTCTAGAATTTGATGAAAAAGAAATTAAATTAAATTGCATTATACAGATGCTGGACAGACAGATGTTCAATGATATCCATGATCAAGAGTGATCTTTTACCATTTCTATCAAATTGATAAACACAATTCCCTTCTGATGGCAATATTAAGTTTCATACGCCGGTGTAAATCATAATTACCTCACTCATTCATAATATATACAGGTATATTTTGATATGATATGATATTACAATATGTACAGTTTATGGATTTGATTTATATACAAATGTTTATACATGCTTGCTTTGTTGTTTTGATTTTCTATCGAACAATGTGATATACGTTTTATGTTATTTCAATATTTACAATGAGTCTATTTCATAAATAAATATGACACAAAATGACATTGTTTTAATGTAATATTTTAATGGACTGGTTGTCAAATGGTTGAAATCGCTGTGGAACAGTTGCGTCCTTTGGGTTGCGAGTTCGAATCCCGGTTTCACACGGTTATGTTTCCTTGTCAGTGACATTCTAGTGTTTCACTGTTTTACTACAGTTGTATACATTTGAGAGCTTAGGATTCCAATATTAAGGGGACACCGGGATATACTTGTGGGATGTGAAACGGTGTGAAACCTAACTTACTTACACGGGTTGAGGAACCAAACTTCCGCATCACCGAAATTATTTCTGCAACAAAATTAAACAGTTACACGACATGCAAAAGCGATTGTTTGAAATTCGTGGCGACTGGTATACAAAGATGTGCAAAGGTTCACTGTCTTGGTTCAACGTATCCAATATGCGCAGATCGCCGTTATTGTATGGTCAAGACTCGTTTGTTTACGAAACAACCGCCATATTGCTGGAATATTGTCAAGTAACCTTAACTAACAAACATTAACAACAAATAATATACATAGACCTCGGATATATTGTGCTTCGAAATGATACCCTATATTTATCAGACTGGTTTCAAAATCTCTCTTGCCTTTCATATAGATAAAGGGGAGATGAGGACTTACATGGGTACAATGTGTGAAGCCCATTTCTGGTGCCCCGGCTACGATAGGGCTAGAATATTGGTGAAAATGGTTTAAGGCTATACTCACACTCACACAGTGAGTTGAGTTTTACTCACGCGTAGTACTATTCAAGGAACATCACAATGGATGGGACCATACAGTGGTTTTACACGTTGTAGCCGTTAAAACCGGCGTGTAACCACACTGAATCACGCTTATACATGAAGGTAAATAGAAGTGAAAATAGAAGTACATCTTCTTGGATTTTGTTGTTGGTTAACGCCTCACTCAGCAATATTCCAGGTATATGGCAACCGGGTTCTAGGAACCCTGTTATTGAGCATTACGTCAGCTATCTCAATACCAAGAATCTGCCCCATTTCGTAATAGTACACTGTTTCTATTAATAGAGCCACCGTGTATCGACAGCCATATTGTTTTTGTTACGAAGAGGACACATACCATTATGGCTGTAGGAGGAAGCACGGGAGCAGGAAAAGGTGTGAATATACTTATTTATTTATTTTAATGGTTTATTGATATATTGTGACGTAAAGCTTAAAGGTTAGTGAGCTGGGACGGCATTCGTAGAAACTAGTTTCTCTTACATGTTTTGTGCTTCTGATCCTCTGACAGTGAGTGAGTTTAGTTTTACGCCACTTTTAGCGCTATCGCGGCGACTGACACCAGAAATGGGCTTCGCACATTGTACCCATTTGGGGAATCGAACACGCATTTTGGCGTCACGACCGAACGCTTTAACCACTACCAAGATCCCCTGACCAATTGTTTTGATGATGATAAAACTATAACTCTATGAGACTCACGAAAACTAGAAATATTTCTCTAGACCATGTCTACCATAAACTCCATCAAACCTACAATATTTGTTTTTGAAATTAGCAAGCATTACGATAACCATAGTAACTCTGTAACATGTATCTAGATGGAAGTGTCGATTAGGTCACATTTCATACTGAACTGCCCCTTCCTGTCCACTGGTCTTTCTCTTCCAACAGAAGTTACTCGGAGGAAGATTTAAAAGTAACCTCTGTGGGAAAAGAGTGTCCAATGGCAAACCATACGTATTTTGCAGAATATCTCCAGAAGCTGTTGGACAAAGCCAATAACCACAGCGGAAGTGGAACATTTGAAGCTGTACATTACCTTTACCGTAATAAGCCCGCCAGTTACTTCCAGGATATAAGGAATAACCACAATGGCATCATGAAAAGGAGAACCAAAGACCACGGAGGTGACCCGAGCTGTCCAATCAACGGCAAACTCGGAGGCCTCTTTTTCGGAGTTACGCTGCTCAGAGGTGGCATACCAGACAAATCACCGTTTGGAAACACCAGAGTTCAAGTTCCGCTGAGTGAAGTCTTTAAGGAATCCTCAAATTTGTACTTTGCCGATTTCTACTGCAAACCTTCTCGAAACCGCATCCACTATGTTACCCTGGTTCTGACAAAGTCTGATTCAGAAGCGGATCGTTTCTGTTCAGAGAACCTGATCAAGCTCGACGTCATGAGCAACCTGTACCTGAGAAAGCAAAGCTATGGGTACTCGACTTTGAAACGATCCAAAGTATTTGTCGATGTATTCTACACAGAAGATATTGACATATCCAACAGAATCCTAAGTTCTACTGGGATATACGGGCGGGGGCAAAGTATCGGAGGAATACGGAAAACTGGAGGTTGTGGGATTTGCAATGTTGGAGTCGCACCCGGAAGAGGATACGTGCCCTTTGTGGAATATGACGATCTTTCTGACTCTGATGATGGCCTGTATTCATGGATGAACGATGATTACGTGGATTATGATTATGACGATTATGGTTATCATTATGACTCTGAACCTGATGAATATGATTTTGGCTATTATGATTAGTATGATGACTGGTGATCCTCCAGTAGATGGACTTGAGAAGACTCATTGACAGATCATCCCATCAGAGCGAGTGAGTTTAGTTTTACGCCACTTATAGCAACTTTGCGGAGAGGGACACCAGAAATGGCTTTACCCTTTGTGGGAAATGAAACCCTAGACTTGACGAACGAAGGCTTTAACCACTAGAGTACTCCACAGCTCGTGATCCAACTAGGTAGTGCAGGTGGTTCAGCTTGACCTGACTTACTCTACATATGCATGACCGGGGAGGACAGCAGAAACAATAGCAGAAACAACTGGTCGAATTAACTTCACAAAAAAGATTTTGTCACACAGTTTGCTTGTTGAAAACTGTAGGACTGGCTCATTTCCCCTACCTCTAATATGATCGCATTATACTTTGAGTCGATGTCAAACACATGCCTATTTATTGGATTACTTGTGTGTTTAAAAGCTGTGTATTAACATGTTTGTTTGTAAAAATACTGTTTTTTGTGTGTGTTTGTTTTTCTGAAATACACGTAGTACGATTCAGCTTATGGCAACCTATAGCTCATTTTTATATTGTACTGTCCTCTAGAGGTATAATCACTAGTTTTACATTCAACTCTGTGATATTCTAGCAAGTTTTACTGTTTTACAGGTTTTTACAATGTATGTGCTATTAATTCATTTGCACTTTTATAATTAATCGTTCTCGTCACGATGTGGCTGCAATATTGCCGATGTGACGTTTAATATTTACTCACTCACTCACTCTGAAATACGAGGATGGCTGTTATTGCAATATACTGATTTACCCACATTGAATAAAACGAAAATAAAGTGAATAAACAACATTCTGCCCCCTATAATCATATAATCCCGAACAACGTATATATTAGTCAAATCATTGTCTTCTTTATACGAACAAATGAGTTTATGAGGCAGAAAATGATCTACGGAAGGGACGCTATGATGAAGATCAACATGTAATAATAATTGATTAACAATGACATCATGTAGTTAATTTGTATTCACGTTTTTCTAGACCAAAAGCCCTCAGTTCATAACATTTCTGCAGTGTGATTACAAATGAAGTGAATCTTACAAAAGTAAAATTATTGCAATGTAATGCCTATGACATGCATGGTTTGCTGAAGATCAATAAAATCAAACACCTTTTCATGTTTTTACCAACATTCGTTTCCTTTTTAGCTCTGTTATATGCAATATGTTGTTCTCGTTAATACTGTGAGAATATAAACTACATTACTTGTATATTTTGTATCTTTAATCATTTGCCTTTATGTATAAGGTACATTATTAACTCCCACATTACAGTCGGAATTTCCTTTTGTTCATTCTCATTGTTGTTTGTCACACAAATATGTGATAAAACTATTTGATTTTCTCATGAGTGCGTTGTCAGCATTACACATAAAGAGAGTAAATCTGAGATTAATGAATGACATTGGTTCCTGAACAAGGTTCGGTAGGAGAGACTTGTGATTAAGGCGTCCGATCCTCACACCGAAGACCCGAGTTCGATTCGCAACATGAATACAATGTGTGAATCCAATTTCCGGTGTCCACTGTCGTGATATTCCTAGAATATTACCGAAAGGGGCGTAAAACTATACTCATACGCACACACTTAAGGTTATGCTTGTGAGTGAGTGAGTGAGTGAGTGAGTGAGTTGAGTTTCACTCATTTACTTAATGGGGAATCGAACACGGAACCTCGGCATGACGAACGAACAAAATGGACGTGTCATTCTTTTAGTCAAAATATTAGGTACATTTGCAATCTTAATAAATCATAAACGCATTTACGTAAGAAAGCGTTCAAACGGGACAAACGATTGTCTCGAACACTCGGAATTACACTGAATCACCTTTTGGTCGAAGTTCAGTGAGTGAGTGAGTGAAAGGGAGTTTACTTTTACGCCCCAATCAGCTATATGCCAGCTATATGGTATGCAAATAATCGAGTTTGGACTAGACAATCTAGTGATCAACAACATGAGCATCGATCTGCGCATCTGGGATACGATGGAATGTGTCAACCAAGTCAGCGATCCAGACCACCCGGTCTCGTTAGTCGTCTCAATTCTAATCCCGATCTCCACAGGTGTCGGGTCTTACTGATGTGTAATAGGAATAACGTTTTACAACGAGATAACCAAAAGTTCGGGATCTCATAGTTCGACACAGTGGTGTTCGACTACATCATATCGTTGTGCTCATGATTTTCACTGGACTGTCTACTTCAATTTACAGACCCCTGTCATACAACTGGATCTTTGCTGAGTACGGCAACAAATAGATAGCAAAAGTCAAACAACAAACAAACAAAACATTTATATGTATTTACACTGCCATACTATCGATGTTTGCACATTTACGGCGCTATTCAGTTCTATTCATATTCTCATTCACATGTCAGCAACGGCTGGCTGTAATCACAAACCATTTTATTCAAGTTTCAATGACCTAGAAATATATTACGCACCTTTTTCTGTGTACCATGCACTGAAGTATTCAGTTCGTATTTAGTCAGAATTGCCGACAAGTAGATAAGGTCGTCCTGACCTGCAGGTTCTAGGAAATGCTTATCGTGCCTAACGGCTTCATGGATCGATGGTCGGGTTGGATCGGCGGAACTAGTAATACCACGAGGCTGCAGAGGGAGACTAGCAAAACAGTCTGTGTATGTCAACAGCGAACAGGGTTAAACTTAGTAGTAGGTGCAAGCACATGTATGAAATATGTCGTATTACACGGTAATCTGTCCAGTGAGTGAGTTACTATATAGCGTCACATCGGCAATATTTCAGCCATATCGTGATGAGAACAATCTAGTTTAAATCAGTTGGAAAATCAATCAAGTTAGAACGTAAAACTCTGTCATTGAAGGACAGTCAAAATACTAGATTATCACAGCTACATAAATTTAAAACTAGTAGGCCATCATAAAATGAAATCACGACAGACAGTACGAAATGAAAACGGGCTATAAATCACCACCAACAGAAGTTAGATCAGCGTAATAGGGATCATGGGATCTATCAAGATTTAACACACCACTGTCGACATATACAGCCAATCAAAGGGACTACACGGTATTACCGGTATTCTTTAGTATAAAGACAATAGACTTTGCAGTTCAATCATTGTCACTCACTGTCAAACACTGAAGATATCGATACATTGCAATACGTATCGGAATACGGTTACCAGAATCACGATATAGATCAACGTATGATACAATGTATTCGTAAAGTGTGAGTGTGTATATAGTTTTACGCCGCACTCAGCAATATCGCAGCTATATGAAGGCGGTCTGTAAATAATCGAGTCTGGACCAGACAATCTAGCGATCAACAACATGGGCAACCGACAACCGATTACATGTGTCAACCAAGTCAAAGAGCATGACCACCCGATCCCGTTAGTCGCTTCTTACGACAAGCATGGGTTACTCAAGGCCAGTCTTCTAACCTGGATCCTCACGGGTAACAGCTAATGAACGCTACCCCAGAAGCACATGGTCACCAAGCCTGCACGCAGTGAATCCTGAAAACCTGACTCTAATGACAAACATGACAGACCCTTAAAATATGCGCGATTAAGAAATACCTCTAGTATTCCAGGAAGGTTCTGTTACTCCTTACCCGGAATAGAAATCGAAAGTGCATTTCTAGGATCACTGTTCACCTAGCAGACAAATATACTTATTGAACTGTGAACAGAGTCAATCTATCTGCACCACAAACATTTCTGCTGTGACAGCCTTACGAGGGACAGTGGGACAGATACCAAGTTGGCTTTCAACATGGCTGAAGCAGGTATAACGATAAGGATCAGTATGCGTGTGCGTGTGCGTGTGCGTGTGCGTGTGCGTGTGCGTGTGCGAGTGCTTAAATATTTAGATAAATTCGACATTTATTTATCTAAGGTCACATACGTTACTGAAAATGCAACAATGACATTTGAACATTGTTTGATATTGTTTCAAAAGTAAACAAATCGAATTCATGGTATGTATTTCTAAACAAACATAAAAACAAATTTATGCAATTTACGGTTATTCAAGGGATTTCACTATCTTATTCATACAAGATATCATGGCTGTTTTCAATATTACACTTTATGACATGTCACTGAGTTTGCAAATATAGGTTTCTAAATTTCTTATTGTTGGTATTACAGCATTTCCATTCATGACCTTTTAATATTACGTTTCAGAGCATAATGGTATATTGCTAAAATCGGCTTAAAACTAAATTCAATCACCCATCGTATTTCAGAATATCTGCGAAAGTTGCTTTGTAAAGCCAAAGAACACTGCAGTTCAGGCACTTCGGATACAGTTTCTATATTGTACCGCAACAAGCCAACCTCCTACTTTGATGACATCAAGGAAAACCACAATAACATCATGAAACCTTACCTGAAGGACAATGGCGGGGATCCGCGCTGTCCCATAAACGGGAGACTGAAGGGTCTGTTCTTCAACGTGACACTTCAAGGAGGAACTATCCCTCACAAGTCGCCTTTTGGAGCCAAGAGAGTGAAAGTGCCGCTGAGTGAGGTGTTTGATGATTCAGCAAATCTTTACTTCGCTGACTTCTACTGCAAGAGGCCACGGCCACGCAACCGCTTTGGCAGACGTTCGGGAATGGTGTCACACAGGCGCTCTAAGGTTCACTACGTTACCTTGGTTCTGACACGTTCAGGTTCAGATGCAGACAGTTTCTGTCAGCAACACCTCCTGAAGCTTGATCCGCAGGACAACATATATTTGAGTAAAAAATCTTGCATATACAAGACCCTGGATCGTGATGCAGTTCACGTGGAGGTGATGTACACAGAAGATGTGGATCTGACAGACAGAGATCTCACATCTACTCCCACCATTGGTGCAGGTGAAAGCACACCAGGTGGAATACCGAAGACGGTAGGGTGCAGCATCTGTAAGGTAGTGTAAGGATGAGATCTGCTGAATGACGCAGCAGTAAACATTCACCTTCTTGAAAAATCAGGCAATTAAGAATAGGGAGGTAATATATACCAAATTTTCCACGACACGTTCTTGTAAAACAAAATTAAGGTTTTTGGCGACTGACCACCAAAGCAAATTATTTTGTTCACTCAAACGAGGAATGAGTGTCCAGAGTCAATTGCTGATAAGGGTGTCATTAAGTTATAATATACTCCGTTTATAATGAACTGACGGATATGACAAACTGAAAGATATAACGAACTGGTGGATATACTGAACCGATGGATATAACGAACTGGTCATTCTGTGATTGAAAATATTTATGAATCATGTTTTATTGAAGAAAGTTTCCCTTTATACCGGGAATAATAGTTGTATTTTACATGTTATTATTATTGTGTCTTATGATTTGTGTATTTCATGCATCACTGCTTCTAAAAATAAATGTGTTTCACTTTTGTCTGTCTGTTAACGTCTGTCTGTTTAACGCCGCATGTGTTCTACTCAGTTCGGGTGATGACAAGTACACACATCTCCGTGGGATGATAATTATATCATGTAGATGATGTGATGGTAGATTCTGCACAGGACAATGACAATGTTCATATATTGTCGTCTTCCCGTTTAAAAAAACCACAACCACAACACACACCCCAAAAAAACCAACAAGAAACAAACCAAAAAACCCAACAAAACAACAGCAACAAAAAACACAAACAAACAAAAAACAAAAAACAGCAACAAATAAAAAACAAAACAAAACAAAAACAAAAACAACAAACACAATAAAAAAAGAACAACACACAAACAAAACAAAACAACAACAACAACAAAAAACATAAACAAAACAAAAAAACCCGACTGACTGAAAAAAATGAAATGTTACACAATTCCAGGTCCTGATGTTTTAACCATTGCATAAATTCTACTTGAAGTTTTGAGAGATTTATGTCCTCTTTTTTAACATGTCCCTAAGAGTATATTTGAATAGAAGGAATGATCACGTCCTGTTGGAAAAAATGTTATTTGTTTATTTTCTGAAAACGAAGGTACTAAAATGAATTTATAATGTCACAGATCTAATTTACTAATCAATGTTTTTTGCGCACATGGTCGCTTCACTGACCAAACACAGCGTGCACCACGGGGAGGGAGACATTGCACCCAATATACTTTCTTTGAGGGATGTGCTTGATATGATAGAACACGAAGATGACGATGCGTTTTAGATTAGAAATCATCAAGCTTTGGACCATAACGATGATTACATGAGTTTATTTGCCCGAATAGGTTTAAATGTACTGTAAATTGTAATTGACATTTAAGTTCACATTAAAAATCTGTCATGTGGAGAAATGCAAGGAGGGTCCGATGTGCTCAAGGTTGTTTGTGCTTTTTC